>NC_081213.1:25257279-25915404 GCF_902713425.1 Acipenser ruthenus
TATTATTATTATTATTATTATTGGTGGACACAAAGCAAGTGTTGTTATTGAACCAAACAAATGCTATTAAAACAATACACCAATTATTAATCAGAAAACAATGTTTTAATTGCTGATTTCTGAATAATCTTTACTAATACTTGTGTCTGCACAAATACCTGCTGCTAAGGAAGACGTATTCTTTACTTATGAAGCAGCTTTACAGCATGTGTACAGTAAGATTATTACATGGATTGAAGATGATGCAGTAATTCTAGTAAGTTGAATATATGCACCACACATTTCTAGATCCATGCGTAATTGTACCATATTTGCCATATTCCCTACCACTGTTAGTAAAAAGGATAATGTTAAGAAAAGCAGACACTGCTTGACTTTTAATTTCTAGTGCTCAGAGGAAAACTATCATTCAAACCCTCACTTTTAACTTTGAGATGTGTCCCTTTCTAGCTCATCGTCTGCCTTGAAGTGCTTTGAAGTGTAATTTTCCTCTGGGATATGATACAATGTAGGGTACAGAGAGCTGATTTATTCACCGCTCATAGTGAATCTTTTTACTTGCTTTAAAATGTACCCCAGATACAGAGCTATAGACCGATCAGGGCACATCCATCTTGTTTGTCAGCTCTTGTCTTTGGATTTGTGCAAATGGAGGCATTTGGATCAAAATGCAAGGATGAAAATAAGACTCCCGTTGCATAGCAGACTGATCCACTCCTGGTTTTACCATGAGTTTAATAAGACACACTTGTGTCTATATAGTACTCGTCCTGTGTAATGAAGCTGTTTGCCTAGAAACCTTTTTATGTATTTACTTTGTCTTCCTGAGATGGTCTTGCCACGTTGTGTAGTTCAAACTTATTTTTGAAAGATATGTATGGACATCACACTCATCTGTGCCTGTGGTATAATACGTAACCTTGAAATCTAATCAGAGCAAAGGGTGGGGTTTATGTCATATACTGCTGATTTCAGAGCTGTTTGATAATGCACTGCACTTACAGTACCTTGTACTCACTGTAAAACGTTACCATCTGTTGGCAGTTTCTCCGTGACCGTCATTTACAACGTGCAAAGTCAAATGCACAGTAATGTACAGAAAATCTGTTTTGTAAGCTACTACACGTTGCTCTTATAGACTACGCAAAGGAATGTATTCTTTCAGTAAAGTATGGTGGGATTTGTAGTTCATAGGAAGTAACAAGTTGTGCTCACTGCCAAGTACAAACTTCTCTGTAGATTTAGGGCTCGGGTTATTTAAATTTAGAACACCGTTTTTTTATTCTGTGGACTGATCAACGCCCTCGCCAGGAGAACTATACATTGTGACTGCACATTGTTTGTAATGGAAAGCCCTTGTGTTTTAAAAAAAAAAAAAAAAATCCAACCACACCTATAATGTGTAGTTTTAAGGCTGAGAATCGCGAAAGCGTAATTAGGTACCGTACACATAAAAGCAAAAAATAAATAAATTATAAAAGCACATCTTTGTTTTGCATAAGCACGTCTTTGGTTGTTATAAAGACTATGATTAATACATTGTTGTATAAAGAAAATGGGAACGGTATAATGGGTTATGTTGGAGTTTATTTGGTTTAATGTAAACCCAGATTTTTTGCCCTTCATGTCTTTGGCTTAACCACTGCACCAGCGATTAATTTACAAATAGTCGTACTTGGTGGTGCCACACATGGGCTGGTTTATTAGAGGCAGGGAATTGATCTCTGATTGGACCCCTTTGTGTCTTACAACACTCGCTTGCCATTGGTACCTGAGAAGCAACGAGCCGTGTGCAGAGTGAGACTTGGTGGGGGAGGGGCGCGCAGGAGGACCGTGTGCAAACCGCGTGTGGCGCAGGGGAGAGGAGGAACCGAAAATAAACAGCGGCGAGTCACGTAGCAAAGGTAAGTGAACCAAAGGCCAAAAGACGCGAAAAAATGCGATTTTACAATTCTGTTTCCGCGTCGCATTAATTGTAGCACCCCTCGAGTGAGAAACACGAAGAAATAAGCCAAAACATGTGAGTTGTAACCGAGCAAAAATTAGAAGGTAAACAACTAAAATTTCTGACGGCGCACTTTGGCCTGCTGCGTCAGGCTCCGCGCGGGAAACACGGCAAATTTAACCGATTACAAGCACCGTTTAAATTTAGTTTTGCATTTCAGTAATCGGTATTTGTGTTAGATTGTGTTATCTTTTTACGCGAAGATAAGTTAAAAAGCGAATTTGAATGCCCGTGACTTATTTGAAAGGTTGAGTTATTCTACTATGTGAGGCCCCGGGCGTGGGTGGGCGGCGCGTTCAGATAGTATTCGCTGAACTAGCTGCAATAAGACGGCGTGGTGTTGATTTAACTGGACAAACGAGCACTAATCGTGGTATTTTAATTACACAAACATAACTGAATACCAAGGCTTTTTGTGGTAAATGTGGGTATGCATTGATAAAAGTTGTAAATCTAACGAAAAGGCAAATTTTTACCATCGTGTGTTGACCATATGTCTCATCGTGATCTCACAGTTCGTCCGTGGGAATAATAGGTGAGATTAAACTATCGAGATTTTAACTTTAGCATTTACTACGGGTTTCTTTTTTTTTTTTGTTCGACGTGGATATCTCGAAACACGTCTTTATTATTGGGCACTGATGATCTTATTACTACTACAGAAGCAGGACATAATCTTACCACGTGTAAATACTATGTCATGTATAATATTTCTTAACCTCGTGAATCGCCTGATGTACAATTTTCACTTGAATTGTAATCTCGTGAAAATTAAGGCATATTGTAATACAGCAGTGTTAGTTTTCTTGAATTGATAGTAAATGGGCCTAGTATGGCCTACAACGTTCGACTCTAATCAAGGAATCAATCCGTTTTTGTTTTAGTTTCGATCAG
This sequence comes from Acipenser ruthenus, assembly GCF_902713425.1. Lineage (NCBI taxonomy): Eukaryota > Metazoa > Chordata > Actinopteri > Acipenseriformes > Acipenseridae > Acipenser > Acipenser ruthenus. Next base: position 25,260,179 of record NC_081213.1, read on the forward strand.
AATTTGTATGGCACATCACGAATGCTTAACTTTGAATACAGTTTCTTAAATGTACACATTAATTGATAGTAACTTTAACAGCGCGATGTTTGCTGACATTAATTGGTATTTGTGAAAAGTGCATCTGTTTTGCTGTGTTTGCTAATATTCATGTATATATTCTAAATACTATAACATTACTACATTGTAGTTATCGTTTTTTCTGAGTCAAACAAAGGTACTTTGACCCTTGTGTGATCTAAAAGCTGCCCACTTTAAAAAGCACGATTCAGAATTCGGCCTGAACATTTTGGTGCCTGGAGCCTTTTTGAGCAAGGTTAGACTAAATAGCATTTTGAAATGCAAATGTAGGGACAAGGACATAATTAGGCCTCAGTTTAGTATGTGTTTTTAAACGAGTAAAAACTAATTTATAACTCCTACCTACTGCATCCAGTATCTGTGCTTGTGTAGGCTGATCTGCATTACTGTATTTATACTTTTGTGAATCTTTTAGAAGTATAAAATGTCTATTGCACTTTAGTTTAATTGCCATTGTTGTGCAGTTATAGGTGGATGTATGGATTTACTTTATTGCCTTGGTCTTCTTGATTGCAGCATAGAAAAAACAGCTGTTGAACCCTCTGATTTGAGAAACAGGTGCATTAATGAGCATCTTTTATTATTTATTTCTTAGCAGACGCCCTTATCCAGGGTGACTTACAATTGTTACAAAATATCACATTATACATTATTTCACATTATACAGATATCACATTATTTTTACATACAATTACCCATTTATACAGTTGGGTTTTTATTGGAGCAATCTAGGTAAAGTACCTTGCTCAAGGGTACAACAGCAGTGTCCCCCACTGGGGATTGAACCCATAACCCTCCGGTCAAGAGTCCAGAGCCCTAACCAGTACTCCACACTGCTGCCCAGCATCTTGAGTCTAATTATCCAAAGTTTAAAAAAAAAATTAGAAGCCCTTCCTTGCACTGGTTAAGACAGCAAGAGTAAAAGAAATACTTGTAACTGGTTATAGACGAATGCGTTTTGTCATTCTGAAACGAATGTTCCCCCAAGAACCCCAGGATAGTATGAAGATTAGCATTGTATTGTCTTAATGGAGTTGTTTCAATTTATTTTTTGTTGTGCTTTTGTTGTTCCCACATGCCCCTCAATTAAAATACAGAAGCCAGCAGCTTGTATTTACTACTTTGCTGGTTGCATTCTATAATATATATTTTAATGTTTCAGCGTGGTACTTGTGCTAAATCTCATTGAATGTCTTGTTAGTTTTCAGCTCACATACTGTGGAAATGAGCAGCAACGAGTGCTTCAAGTGTGGCCGCACAGGCCACTGGGCCCGTGAATGCCCCACCGGTGGTGGCGTTGGCGGTGGCGGAGGACGTGGTGGTCGTGGGGGTAGGAGCCGCGGAAGAGCCGGATACAGTTCTGCAAGAGGTAATCTGGGGGGGACTTGGCTGGCTCCCAATGTCTAAAACTGAAAAGACATTAGATAGCTTACTAAATGTTTTTTCCTTGCTGAAGATCTGGATAGAGTAAAATAGCCTACAACAGCCAAAACACATTGTATAGATCACTGTCGAGTTAATTGTGCATAAATTGACTATCTTTCTTTCTTCCTTTTCTTTTAGACATCTGTTATCGCTGTGGAGAATCAGGCCATGTTGCTAAGGACTGTGAACTTCAGGAGGATGGTAGGTACATTTACCTGCTGTTTTAACTCCACAGCAAAAACATATCCAACTGATGTTAAAATAAATGCTTGTTCTTGTGTCGCTATGTAGGCTTCAGTGGTGAATATACTGGCTAGTATAGTTAATGTTTTCAAAAGGCCATTGTGTAATAATGCTTACTTGTCTCATTTTAAGACTTTCTTCCTTTTCTTTTTAGCTTGCTACAACTGTGGCAAAGGTGGTCATATTGCCAAGGATTGCAAGGAGCCCAAGAAGGAGCGGGAGCAGTTATGCTACAACTGCGGCAAACCAGGGCACCTGGCCCGTGACTGCGACCATGCAGATGAGCAGAAATGCTATTCTTGTGGAGAGTTTGGGCACATCCAGAAAGACTGCACCAAAGTGAAGTGCTACAGGTAAATGGGAATACCATTTGCTAAGACTACAGTAAAGCAGGCTAAAGTGATGCTTTAATACAGGAAGAGATAGTGCCTTGCAGTGATCTCAATTGTTGTAATTTTGTTTTGAAGAGTGTCTTGAATACAATGTGTCTTTAATAAAGTAGATCTTCTCAACATGACTTGACTGCTTTGTATACTAAGCACATTACAAAATTACCTCTAATGTAGAGGTAATATATTAAGGTGAAAGTGTGTCCAGGTGGGGAGAGAACCTGGCTTTAAAATCAGTGAAACACATTTTGTATAAAGGGTTGATCCCTTAAGGCCAAATTGCTTTTATAGCAGTGACTTTGCTCTTGGGGATTTTGGACCTACATGTAAACCCATGGTCTCAAATCTTCTGAATCCTAGCATACTGTTACAACCTGCAGATTAGCAAATAAACTCCACATCAATAGCTATTTACTGAATTCAACAACTTTTAAGTTATCTTCACTGGTATACTCTACCTTTTTAAAAAAACTACGTTTTTTAATTTAGAATAGTGAAAATAGACAATTGATGCACCTCCTAGGAAGTGGAGGTCCTTTTATATTCGTGTTTTGTAGGAGTACCTTGGTGTATGAATTGTTTTAAATAATAAGATTCAGTTTGTCAAGAAGTAACCGTTCCCTTGAGGCACAAAGGTGATGTAAAACACAACTTCAAATAATTTGTACTATGCAACTTTTTCTTGGGACATTTTACAGTTGGATCTGTCAACAGCTTTATTATTTTTTATTGTAAGCAATAGGTTTTTCTTCCCTCTCTTTACACATGAGAGTAAAAAAACAGGAACTTGCACTAAACAACACATAGATAAATACTCTCCCTCATAAAAGTTTCATTACCGTGGTCCACTCGATTTTGTGAATGCATCCAAGATCAATCTGACGCACATTTTTGCGTACAACAGAATATTTGTTACGGCTAGACAATATCTGACCGAAACAATATAATGGGTATTCATTTTTTCAGGAGATTGAGGGGGTAGTCGTCTTTCTCTAAAAGATTAATTATGAATCCTAGCTTGACATGCTTTGACTCTAGGACAAGTCCTTTCACCGTGCCTATGGAATTTGGTACAAGTCAGCACCCAAAGTAAGCATCTGAGTTGGCCTATGGTAATAAGTGTTATTTTTATGTTTTGAATTTTATATATATTTTTAAGTAACATTTTAAAGGTTAATGATTTTAAAATGGATTTTCAGTTCAACTCGCCATAAGGAATTTCAGATTAATTGTGATTTCCCCTGTTTAGGTGTGGTGAAACCGGTCACGTTGCCATCAACTGCAGCAAGACAAGTGAAGTCAACTGCTACCGCTGTGGCGAGTCTGGGCACCTGGCAAGAGAATGCACCATCGAGGCTACAGCTTAATCCTTTTCCTTTGTCGCCCCTCCTTTTTCTGATTGATGGTTGTATTATTTTCTCTGAATCCTCTTCACTGGCCCAAGGTTGGCAGATAGAGGCTAGTCCCAGGCCAGTGAGCTTTACTTGACATGTAAAATGAGGAAAGGGGTGGAAAAAAAAAATCGACTTTCTGCATTTAATACAAAATGTTTATGTTTAGTTTGGTAGAGGTGTTATGTATAATGCTTTGTTAAAGAACCCCCTTTCCATGCCACTGGTGAAATAGGGATTCATGAGTGTAAAGAGATGTCAGATAAAAAACCCTCTCCGAGTTCTTGGAAGTGATCATATGTGAGAGGGGGAAAAAAAATAAATCTTGGAAGTTTCTGAGGAACTTCCATATATGATTTAATTTTTTTTTGTGGAAAAATAAATGTTAGGCCTTGGAATGTTTAACCTCTGAAGCAGTTCACAACACGAGTTACATCAGTTTCGGGCCCTATAAGCAGTACACAGCTAAGTGGGAGATAACTGAATATGAAAGTTATATATTACCTGTTTAATTTTCAGGAGAAAAAAAGGATCAATTCTTTTATAAAAGCAAGCCGCTCGCAGCTACAGCGTCGGTGTTGGAGACACAGATTAGGTCATGGTTTCGGTCACAATTTTCAAAGTAGTTTAGATGAATAAACCCTGGGAGGAAAAAAAACAAAACTTCAAGAACAGAAAGCGGCATTTGAAGTTACTTGAGTAAGAAGAATGTTTTCACAGAAATCAAAATGTTATTTTTGTACAATATATCAATTAGACTACTGTAAAAAATATCATTTGCTTGTACTCAGTTTTAAGTCGGAAGGTAAATGCAACTGAAGTCCTAGAACATAGAAATGTAATTTTAAACTATCAATAAAGCTGGAGGAGAAAGGGGAGAAAGACTAATGTTTTTTCTGTTTTATTTATTTTTTTATTCTTGTTGATTTGGTGGTTTTCTTGTGTGAGCACGGTACTGCATCACAAAAGGTTTGAATTGTCACATTAATATCAAATCATGACTACACTTCTGGGATTCAGTTCTGCAGCAGAAAACATGCTTGTTTTGTCATCTCTGGTGAATTATTGAAAAAGTAAAATAAGGTTACTTAAAATAATTTAAACTCAACATACAACAGTAAGAAGGGGTGAGTCTTGTGAAGCACATTTTCCTTGGATAACATACAATCCGTTGGAATGCAGAAAATTTCTCTGCTGTAGAAAACTACACTGTTCTATGAAAGCTGGTGGTAGAAAGTAAATGTTTAAGTTTTTGTAATCTGCAGAAGTGCTTTTTTTTTAAAATATAAAAGCAAACATATAAGTTTACTGTGTATATATATAATCTTTGTGGTGGTTGTGGAATAAAGCCTATGCAGGTTTGTGGATATGGTCAGGTAATGGGTGAAAACAAGCTAGTTTTTTTTTTTTTTGGGGGGGGGTTGCTTTGTTTCCTGTTAATTCAAGTGATTATATATATATATATATATATATATATATATATATATATATATATAATCTGCAGTACAGATAGTAATTTATTACGCCTAAAGTAAAATGTATGCCTTTCTATATACAGGCCGGTTAGAAAGTAAGTTTACCATATCAACGCACCATATCATTAATGTGGTAAACTAACTTTCTAATCCCCCTGTACAATATAACTGGTTAATTTCGATACATGAATACGGCATACCTAGGTTATTTTACCACTGCAGTGTAATATGCTATGGGTTATTCGGGTGGTTTCAGAACCTGATTAGCATTGATCTTGGACTAGTTTAGTATGTTAGTCCAAGTTTAGTGGTAATTGATTCTTGAAACCCGCTGTTCTTGTTACGGTAAAGCCCACAAATATAAATAAGAATGTTGCAAAGGAGGTCCAAATGCCATTTGAACTAATGTTGCATTAGTCAACGCATTTCATCTCATCTGTAGGATCAGGTTCAGCACTGAAGTTCTTACTGATTACACACACTGTAAAATTAGTCACCATAAAAAAAGTTTCCACTACCCTGTCTGCAGTAATTATTTTTAAAATCATGTCAAATGCTGGTAGTTTATTCTTGTATACATGTAGAATATACAGAACAGTTAACCATTTTATTGTTCACCTTTAATTAAATCTTAAGACGTCAATACCATATTTGCATTTCAGGGATAGTGTATTTCTATTTTGTTGAAAAATGAGTTCTACTTTCTCTTGTAATAAAGAGAATAGATTGTCTGGGCTGTTGGTTTTGCTGGTCAGTATTTCTTGTTCTCAAAGAACAAAAAGGTAAGCTAATACTGTTCCACTTTGCAGCTGCTCCTACAGAGATGCCTGATATTTTGTAAAATACCTGATCAGTCATTATACTTATTTAATTGAATAAAATAGAGTGTTTATTTTATCTGATGAATATCTTAAAGGTTTTCTGAATATTTAGATACCTAATGTGAAAAGCACGGTCTTAAAATACATTTTTCAAAGGGCTCTTGCAGTGCAAAATGCTTTCCACAGTAGACACAGTATACCACGTATGTTCTTCCAGTAACTGAAACAGACACCTGTGTAAGCAGTGTTTATGACAAGCCAAATTATCATGTAGAGATATCTTGAATTGCATTTTAAGATATTGTGAAATATTTAGCAATATCTAAATCATTTGCAGAAATATTTAAGTAAATGTGAGATCTCTTTAAATAAGAGATATAAGATAATTTAATTGAGATATCTAAAATGAAATTAGAGATCTCAAATTGATTTACAGATATTTCTTAATACCTTTGTTCACTTAAAATGAACACAGTTATTTTGCGTTATCTTAATGATTTAGATATATTTCTAAATGAACAGGAAGTTATTTCGAGATTTCTAAATGATTAAGGGATATCTAAATGAACAGGAAGTTACTTTCAGATATCTTAAAAAGATTTAGAGATACCTCTAAATTAAGTTTTTTTATATATATTTCTTAAAATTATTTAGAGATATCTCTAAATGAAAAGGAAGTAATTTACAGGTATCTTAAAATATCTTTAAATAGACAGGAAGTCACATTGAGATATCTGAATATGATTGATATCTCAAAAACATTTCAAACTTTATGTAATCAAACCCTGGTCCCTGAGGTAAAAGAAACAAGAAACACTACGCCAGCTATCTCCTGTGTTGATCTTGTGTGAATTCTGTACCACACTTCTTTATTTAGTGTTTTGTTATCGAGCAGGTGATGGTGAATCTGTAAATAAACAGATTATTTATGTCTTTCAAATTTTGCCAGTCCATTTCTAATAATTAATAGGGGGATACTGTTATGATCATAACCACTTCTTAACTTGACAGCAGTCTCTTGCTTGAGTCCTAACAAATTGCTGTAAAGCACACATTGTAAGCTTGTCAATTCCTTTAACTTTACTTTGGACACTTGGGTAGTCAATTATAGTGCTGAAAAAAGAAAAAAACTAGGTATGATTTGATGTATGGTGGTGATGAATCACTGGCTGCAGTTCATACAGTGTAACTGGATCCTTGATCACCTGGTATCCTTCAACAAAGGCGGAGGTTTTCATCAGTGAAGGAGAGAAGGGCTGAGTAGCTGATAGACTCCTGGGAAGAGTCAGAGATCTGGAGGGCTGTGGGAGATCGCGGGTGGTAGAATGGACAACATTGGAGGTAAGAAGGCAGCATCTTTTTTGTGATTTTTCTTAGTTTGTATAAAGCTAACAAATCAACCACGACATAAGGCAGCTGCTTTGTATGCATTAAAACTATGTCCTTTAACATATTACAGAACTGTATTTGTCGGCATAAAAATACATAGAAATACTGTAATGTGGTTTATGTTTTTAGAAGTGTAATACAATAAAAATAAAATATTACTATAGAAAGCAGTATTTTAAAATATATTTGCAGTTTATCAGAAGCCTTTTTTCCTTGATATGCATAGGCTGATTAGATAAATGACATTCTTGACCACTGACAGATTTTCAGTGAATCCTAAATCAAAATCCTCTTGTCTTGAGTTGTGCTTTACTTCTAGTAAGTATTTATTTAAAATTGTAAACATTTTTAGGTATTGTAAAATTACCAAATCTGTTTTATACTGAATATATCTAACTGTGTGACTCTTTTCAAAGCATTCTGCAAGATGAGTCCTCTTAAGGTGGTTACAGTCCATAAGAGCATGCATTTTGAAGATGGAGAAAAGCATCTAAAATGTGGAGAAGAGGCTGTGACAGATGAAGATATTGAGGAGAATGATTGCATTGGCTCTGAAAACATGTCCAGCAAGAGACAGGAGGCAGTGACGTACACACAGGAGCTGGGTGAAGAAGACACCGTAGAAAACGAAGACCCTCTCCAGCACAGTATGAGTGACGTGATTTACCATGTATCTCCTCTGGAGTCCATTAAAGAGCTGGTCGAAATGGATGGGAGAGAAGAGGAAGTGTCTACAATTGAAAGGTGCCCAGGAGATGGGGCTTCCAAGATCAAAAAGAAGGTTGCTGATGGAGAAGTCACTGATCCTCAGGAAGAAGAGGAGAACCATCTGGCAAGTATGGGTGACTCAATGCAAGCATATTTAGGAGCTCTCCTTGGTGATAATGGAGGTGTTTTACTTGCAGATCACGCCTATACAAACATTGATAGTGCTCACTCTGACCATATCACTCCTGGAGGTGAGGAAGACCATGGTACTGTGGGTGGACTGCAAGAGGAGGTAAGCTGGGAACAAATTGTTGCATCAGACTGTAAGGGAGTGAGCAAGGCTGTAGAGGAGCATTGCCCATCAATCGAGAAAGTGAGTGAGGACAACTTTTGGCATGTTACAAATTCTACAGATTGTAGGCTGGATTGTGATTCTCTTGGGGAATTGCAGGCTCTCAAGCTAAAGCATGCTTCACACCAGACTGAAATAAACAGACTGTGTGCAGAGCAGAATGACTCCAAAGTGAGGATAGGGGAGCTGCAATCAGAGCTGAACACTGAGAAGCTGAAAGACGAGGGCCATGTCCACAGAATCAGGGAGCTGGAAACTGAAGTAGCTAATAGTTCTCTAATTGAAGTGCTTACTGAGTGCAAGTCGAAGGTGGAACAATTGGAGGAGCTACAATTTTCATCACAACAACTGGCCATTCAGGTAAGTCTCATTCATACAGTTAACCAAGTTAATCATTTTGATATATTATTTAACAAAATTGCAAACCAAACCTGTGGTTTGTTGTCACTGAACTAGATCTAAGTTTTCTAGCACACTTTCCTAGGAAGAAAATCAGTCCGACTGATATTGTGTGTTGTCCATTTCAGCTTCAAGAGGTGAACAGGATCGTGGTCCACTTGCAGAAAAGAATTGAATATCTGGAGGAAGACAAGAATAAAAAACTTGTGGATATTGTTAAACTGACGCATGAGCTGGCAGAGACCAGGGGAGCTTTGCTGACAAAGAGTGAGGAGATGGAGAACACCAAGGCGCTGGTGCGGACCTTGAGCTCGGAGCTCAGAAACAACCAGGGTCACTTGAACAGCCACAATAGCACTCAGTCTCGGAGAAAACCCCAAAAAGATGGAAGCGATTCCAAAGTCTGTGTGCTCTTGTGATAACAAATCAGCAGCACCCTGCCCAAAGTAAGCTAGTGGCACAAACTGTTCCGTTGCTGTGACTGTAAGAGGGTTGAAGGGATGAGTAAAAGTTTAGATCATAAAGACTGCAAGTAATTCTAAATCTTGTGTACATAGCCTCATGTTTCAAGTCCTTCGGGTGTAGTGTTCTAGCTTTTTATTTTTAAACGCTTGACATGTTTGAAAGTTGAAAAGGGACATATCAGCTGTGTAGGTGTTTCATGTAAGATATGATCAGTATCATCAAATGAAAATGCAGGTTCTGTACTGAAGGGTAGTGCAAGGGAAGCTATAATCGTGTGAGCCATTGGTACACCAGTGGTAACTTTTTATTTTTATATCAAAAAGTTTGAACCAACACGCAAGCAATCCATTGCATATTCTTCAGAATAATGCTGCATCCCAAATACTGCTAGGTTCAATAACAGACCTTTGAGCTCTTCTTTTGATGATTTTAATGGATTAAGGATACATATGTACATATATATAAATATACAGTACTGTGCAAAAGTTTTAGGCAGGTGTGAAAAAATGCTGTAAAGTAAGAATGCTTTCAAAAATAGACATGTTAATAGATTATATTTATCAATTAACTAAATGCAAAGTGAGTGAACAGAAGAAAAATCTAAATCAAATCCATATTTGGTGTGACCACCCTTTGCCTTCAAAACAGCATCAATTCTTCTAGGTACACTTGCACAAAGTCTGGGATTTTGTAGGCATATAGTCAGGTGTATGATTAAACAATTATACCAAACAGGTGCTAATGATCATCAATTCAATATGTAGGTTGAAACACAATCATTAACTGAAACAGAAACAGCTGTGTAGGAGGAATAAAACTGGGTGAGGAACAGCCAAACTCAGCTATCAAGGTGAGGTTGCTGAAGACAGTTTACTGTCAAAAGTCATACACCATGGCAAGACTGAGCACAGCAACAAGACACAAGGTAGTTATACTGCATCAGCAAGGTCTCTCCCAGGCAGAAATTTCAAGGCAGACAGGGGTTTCCAGATGTGCTGTCCAAGGTCTTTTGAAGAAGCACAAAGAAACGGGCAACGTTGAGGACCGTAGCAGCAGATGAAAGACACATCATGCTTACTTCCCTTCGCAATCGGAAGATGTCCAGCAGTGCCATCAGCTCAGAATTGGCAGAAAACAGTGGGACCCTGGTACACCCATCTACAGTCCGGAGAAGTCTGGTCAGAAGTGGCCTTCATGGAAGACTTGCGGCCAAAAAGCCATACCTCCGACGTGGAAACAAGGCCAAGCTACTCAACTATGCACGAAAACACAGGAACTGGGGTGCAGAAAAATGGCAGCAGGTGCTCTGGACTGATGAGTCAAAATTTGAAATATTTGGCTGTAGCAGAAGGCAGTTTGTTCGCCGAAGGGCTGGAGAGCGGTACACGAATGAGTGTCTGCAGGCAACAGTGAAGCATGGTGGAGGTTCCTTGCAAGTTTGGGGCTGCATTTCTGCAAATGGAGTTGGGGATTTGGTCAGAATTAATGGTCTCCTCAATGCTGAGAAGTACAGGCAGATATTTATCCATCATGCAATGCCATTAGGGAGGCATCTGATTGGCCCCAAATTTATTCTGCAGCATGACAACGACCCCAAACATACAGCGAAAGTCATTAAGAACTATCTTCAGCGTAAAGAAGAACAAGGAGTCCTGGAAGTGATGGTATGGCCCCCACAGAGCCCTGATCTCATCGAGTCTGGGATTACATGAAGAGAGAGAAGAACTGAGGCTGCCTAAATCCACAGAAGAACTGTGGTTAGTTCTCCAAGATGTTTGGGCCAACCTACCTGCCGAGTTCCTTCAAAAACTGTGTGCAAGTGTACCTAGAAGAATTGATGCTGTTTTGAAGGCAAAGAGTGGTCACACCAAATATTGATTTGATGTAGATTTTTCTTCTGTTCACTCACTTTGCATTTTGTTAATTGATAAATATAAACTATTAACATGTCTATTTTTGAAAGCATTCTTACTTTACAGCATTTTTTCACACCTGCCTAAAACTTTTGCACAGTACTGTATATATATATGTTCTGCTTCATAAGAGGATTTTGTGGATTTCCTATGGAGCGACTCAGGACTTGAATTCTTCAAATGGATTAGGGGCATGCATATTTTGTTTACCTGTAGGCACTTTAATCAATTATTCAGATGAGCGTCTCACCAGCATTTCAAAGCACTCGAAAACAGCTGTGCCTGCCAAGTTTGTGCAGCGATGACAAAGGAAAAAGCAGCAGGGTGCAGGCATTATCTCAAGTGCCAGCTAATCAAGAGCGCCTCATTTAAATAGACCTGCAAAGTCTACACAATTAACCTTGATTTGGTTGTGCTGCTAGACGCTGTGATTGGATCCTGAGGGCTCTGTTGAGAGTGTATTAACAAAGTTAATGGGGCTGCCAGCTATTAAAATAATCAAGCGCATTAAGGTTTGCAATATTTCTCTGCAATTAACAGTAGACAAAAATGAGAAATGCCTGCTGCCTGTACACCTGTGTAAATGGGCTGACATGAGGTCTGGTATGTATTATGTATTCAAAGGTTGTCAATGCTCAGTTCGGTACAGCAAGTGCTCATGAAATAAACACAGAACACAGGTAAAAGTTTGTTTTTTTTAAAAAAAAATTTATACGGATTATTACAGCAAATACGAACTCTACCCCTTGCATTTCAAGGGGAATTAATATAATGTTAAGGGTTAATACACAAACTCTGCAAGCAGGTCATTAATGCAGAGCAAAAGCCCTGGATCTGCTTTAATATATAAGCTGCATCTTGCTTTTTCAAGTCCGATTTTGTCAGGATGGGCAGAAAGTCTGGTGCACCCCCTGTACTAGTTGGAACTATCTTGGTTGAGGAATCGGAGAAACGGTTTATGGTGAAGGTTTTTACAGAGGGATTTTACCCTGTTAAACAATTGTTCTTCTCCTGTGTCTGTCTGTTATAAGGGAATTGAGGAAAGACTAAAACATGGTTCCGGCCTTGTGAACAGGGGGTGCTTGTGCTCATGTATCATCCTCTTCTCCAGCCCCATTAAGTGTGTACGATGCAACCTCAGACGACCTTGGGGGTAGACCCCCCATTCACTCTTACGGAAAGGTATTTTCGGTGTACGAAGCCAGTTGCTGGCGTTTCATCACTTTCTGTTTTACTAGCAGGTACAAAAGGCTGCCACTGTGACGAAAACAAAATGCAAATCAATTATTCATACCTTGGTATGAATAATTGCTGCAGTGTAATCAGGTTTGTTCCTTCTGAGGATTTTTTTCCCCCACAAGCAGGACTGGTGACCAGTGAAGCTCAGTGTGGCAGTGTGGAATTTCATGACGACTCCTTTTTGCTGTTTGTTTGTTGAGCATTAATTAAAGAAACTTCAGAAAAGGAGCCTAAACAGTGTAGAGGGCTGGGGCCTTTACCTTTAGGACTTGTGTTGAATCTGACCAGCACACAAAGTGAATTAGGTTCTGGTGTTGTAAATCCATGTCACAGAAAATTATATTAGGAGCTTTGGCTGAAATTCGGGGGAGGGAATCATGGCACTCCCATTTAGGATTATTTAATAATTGCCTCATGAGATCACTTCCTCATATGCTATATAAATCTCAGATAAACTTATCTGGGCGTTGCCATTGCAATCCAGTTGTAACTCTACCCTCCACCTCCCCAACTTCCATCTTAATGCAGGCAGTTGGGGGTGGGGGAAGGACCTGGCTTCGTCAGATCAGTTCCTCTTTTCAGAGGGCGGTGGCTTCTTCTCCCCTTAACCGACGGGACCAGCGGCCAAATAGTCCATAATCACCTCTCACCATACCCATACAAGCAGTCATGATCCCAACATTGAATATAAATCCAAACACACACACAAACACACAAAATTAACAAGGTATGTCAAAGATATCACTTTACAGGTTTCAGTATCACTGTGACCTACTTTCTCAGCATGTAAAATAGTATATCATAACAACATAAGCGGTTCCCAAAATACAGCTTTCAATACCTTAGATCAGGTGTCAGTACTGTAAAAATGTCGCTCACTATTGAGCAATGTCTCATGTTTTAGTGAAACACAATTGTGGGCCACAGTATCTTTTTAAATATTCCTCTAAATGTCAAATCCTCCTACTGTTGAAACATGACAACTGTGGCTACCACCATCTCCCCCAGGAGAGCTGTGGATAGGGTTTCTCTGCTGAATAATGGGAATTTGAATCCTGGCTGTGTATACAAACAGCACTGTCAACAGCCATTGAGTTAGTCATTGGGCTGTAGCGCCTGTGACAATGGACATGCCATCCTGCAGCCTCACTGAACTGGCAATCATAAAGGACAGCATTCTCTACAGGCAATGAGATACAAGGACAGGCAACGCGTCTCTAATGAAAATGGATAAGCTTGTACAGTGGGGGGTCACAGGTGGAAGACGTTGCTAGTATTTGGGTTATTGTGTTCTTAAAAGTGCAAACTTGTTGTTAATAAAACTGCATTGTGTGAGGCCAGTCATGAAGACTGCTCAGAGTCTAGTGGAACAAAACAGAGCAAAGAAACCAAGAGCCAAAATTGCACTTAGACAAAAGTGCAATTTAAAAATTGTCTTATGTCCAATATATTATGAAGTATGCACTGACCAAAAATGTTTAAAATGTTCAGGGTAGTCTTAGAAAAGGGACGGTCGTATAATTTTTTTAAAATGGCCAATTTCAGAAAGCCAGTTCAGCAAAATTCACAAAAAGAGAGGCCAAAGGTTAGATGGGCAAAGACTGACCTGTTCCCTCACACGGTATTATTGAAGAGGGTGATTGCAGGTTGCTGGTCAGGCAATACGGGATGCTGATGTTGCTGTTGTTTGCACTATCCCTGTTCTGGATAAAAAGCAAGGATTTCAGTAACTTGTGTTGGCGATCCGGCACCTTTTGAGGGCACTAAAATTATAAAAATTAAGAAATTAGATCTTTAAGTCCAGACTGAGTTAATCGGGGGATGTGGTTAGTGCAGTTCACAGTCACAAGATGGGAGAACGGTGCCTGCTGAGGAAGGTACTGAGAGGAGCTGGAATGAGCAGAAGACTTATCCCATTGTTTTCCCATGACTGCCAATTGAAAAATAATCTTTTTTCAGATATTTTTTTTTTTTTATGAAATTGTCACAATAGCCTCAGTATATAGCATTTCTTGTAGACAATTGTTTTTCTTTTTACTTGCTAATCTTCAAAACCAATTTTCATACCATTGCTGAAATTTTATTATTCCAAATTTTCATTTGTAAAGTTTCTGATTAGCATTGCACATCCTGAAACGCTATCTAAGGTAAATAAAAACACGTCATCACCTCATTATCACCTGTATGCTGCTTTACAGCAACTGCAAGAGAATGCCACAGAATTTGATTCTTCCTTGAAGGGCAGAGAGTTGCATCAGCAGTGTCATTTCCTGCTAATTAGTGAAACTGTGATAACCTTGGCACAGGGGCAATCACTCAACAGCACTCCACCTTTGAGAAGCACTGAATACATTCATCAACAGTGTGCAGTAATCAATATGTACAGTACATACCTAAGACAAGTGTCTTTCATTTTTGTTTTTAAAAGTAATGCCCTTGTCTTATGTAACAGGTACATTGTTAACACTGAATACATTTTCTAAATGGATAATTCTAGAGATGAAACTATTTTAGTGGAAGCATACATGATTTCAACAAGCAGGTGGCTTAAGAGTTTGAAACAGCTGGCTCTAGCTGTGGTTGTGAGGTCAATTTCCAGCCAAGACTGAAGTCTAAAACGAGCGCTCCAAGAATGGCTGGCCACCTGTCAGAGAGGTAAGGATTTCCTACTGCAGGGCTCGATAAAAATGAAGCACACACTGTGCAGCCCACTGCTAAACAATGTCTATGTCATTTCTTATAAGAACAGGCTAGACAGCTTTGTTAAATGTCACACATTTTTGGTCAGTTTTTTGTTAAGTATACCGGAATCAACAAAGCGGTATGTAATTTAATATGTTAACATAAAATGATTCAGCAGGTCTTATTCAGCTTTATGAAGCAAAATGAGTTCATTCTATAGGGTGATGCCTTTGGCAATAGTTGTACACATGCCTCGAATATTAACTACCTCAAAATAACCCTTTTTGGAGTGATCAAAAAGAGCAGCTGGCTTCTAGGCAGCAGTTCACAATGTAGTGACATGACCAATGTCCTGCGACACCCTCTTTCGAGTACACCAGTTGTTTACAGTATTTCTCACTTACACCTCAAGATGCAATTACTGTCCTAGAAAGCACAAAGAATAAATCCAGCAATAAAAAATCGCATTAAGAAAAGGTATGCATGATAAAGGTTGAAACTGACAGTATGATTATCTTGCTGTCTAGTTTGCTTAATAACAGCTGTACAAGAGCAGAGATCTGAACACCCCTCTGTTAAAACAGGCTTTGTTTTTCATCAAATATAAGTTAGCACCTAGGTTTTAATAGATTCCTCCTATGTAAGTATAGCAAAGTATTGTTTTTACTAATATTAATTGACATGCTTTACCTGCTTTTCATTCCAACATTTCAAGTAAACCAAAAAGTTGCAGCTCACAATTTTTTCAAAAACAGATCATATGATGTTATCAATAGTAAATTGATAAAAAGCATTATCTTTTTTACCCCCTCCCCAACATATTACACAAAATAGTGCTGATTCCCCTCAAATGTGTAAGGACCATCTGGAAAACAGGTTTCTACTAAAAATGATCTAAACTTTTTTTTTCTTTTGTACAAACTACAGTTTCAAGTGTCTTTTTCAGCTTGAAAATAAGCGCCACCTGGTGCTGACAAGGCACTCTACAGGAGCATGGTATGTGTTTAAAAAAAACCCCAAAAAACCCTCAGTTAAGTATTTTATTTTATTTTTAACGATTACGAGTTGGATGTTTAATAAATTGTTCCACTCTTGCTGCGTGTAAAACTACAGACACAGCAGTGACTTATTCATGCTGTGAAGCGAGATCAGTTCAGAGCAGATTTACCAGGGGCCTGATTGTTCAAACTACTACCAGCCGCTCATTTTAATAAATGACCGAAACAAGGGAAATTCTGAAACCCAGGACTGGATTCAGGGCTAGTGCTAGTTTAAAGCCCTGACATACATATTATGATCATTATTATTTGTACATATAATGCAAATGTTTATTAAAAAATAAAGTGACCAAAGTCATGTCATACAATACAATGCTATACCATGTCATTAAGGACAGGTCATTTGAATCATAATAAATACATGATAATGAAGATTTCTAGATTTAAGGAAACCATTTATTTAAACGGGCCGATTTAAAAAGTATACATTGTTGTTCATGCATATAAGTGTTTATATGTATGACACATGCTAACAACTTGTCTCATCATGAAAATACATACAATAAAATGTAATTATCAAAAAGTATTATTGCACTTCCATATTGAATAACGCAGGTCCTTCATCTCCTCTGCCCACTGTGAACAGATCAGGGTTTGCTCCAGGTGAAGTGAGAAAGTGAATGACAGCTCTTTGTTCCTTTCACAGAGAATCTGGTCATTTCTGAAAAGAAGAGTTATATTTAGTTACATGGACCTTCAAATAATTGTTTTTTTTAAAAAGACACTTTTGTGAATAAAATGGTATTTAATATAACAAGACAAACACAAACAAAAAAATTAGGTAATTAAATAATAGAAACCAATATAATGCAAATGAGTGTCTGTTGCTTTTGACCAAAACAGAAACAGCCACTGATCTCAGTTTGCATTTTCTAAACTGGGTCACAGTTATTTTTAAAACAGCGATATACAGTCCCCTCGCATATAATGTCTGAATATTAATGACAGCACCACTGCCTCACAACTCAATGCAGTGGCTGCGCAATATTCATATTGTACTCTAGCATTTCCAATAGTCAATAGTGCACCGACAGTTATGATTTGAACTGCAAGCATCGCACGTGAAATGCAGTTTTATGGGACTAGCGTTTTTATCTTTGGGTCTTGACGAAGCCTTGGGAAGTTAAAATTAACTTCAAAATCACCCACGCACAATAAGGAATGTTGCTGCCACACATTGGACCAGTGTGTTATTACCAATTCTATAATTCATCAGATATTTTTTTTTTATCAGTATTTCCCACATTAGCTTTTTTCTTAAAAAAAAAAAAAAAAAAAAAAAGACGACGACATACAATTTAACCAGAACAGGACTCGCGTACTCAAAAAATATGTTGCATGTTTAAAACCAACATCTATTTTCACTGTACCTGCTTCAACAAAGACTATCCGTTATAACTGAGTTCTTTCAAGCCCATTGACAGCCTTCACCTCTGAATCAAAGGAACACAAGAGAGCCATCTGCTGAGAACTCGGATACACATGGTTGAAGTCCCTCATGTGTTTCTGGTTAATTTTTTTAATACATTTCGCATTTTGTATGATTATTTTTGACCAAGTAACGTCTTTTCTAAAAAAGAGAAATATCCAAAACATACAGTAATCTTACATTTTGCACACACACACACACACACAAAACACTATGTTAAATAAAACAGTTATTAACTTACATGTATATATAGAAAAAAATACATTTATTATTATTATTATTTATTTATTAGCAGACGCCCTTATCCAGGGCTACTTACAATCGTAAGCAAATACATTTCAAGTGTTACAATACAAGTAATACAATAAGAGCAAGAAATACAATAATGAATCATTGCTCACCGCTTCCTAACACATATTAACCCGGTGAATAATTCCTCACCGCTTCCTAACAACCTCTACAAATGTGCATCTGCTGTAGTTACCTTCGTTGTTCAAAATATGTTTCTACCTTGCTGTCAATAGTGGGCGTCTGTTGCACTCTGATTGGTCGACAGGTTCGGCGACACAACTCGAACTCTCAACCCTGACCCTTGTAACAATCCCTTCCTGTTTTCATTCAGCGTGGTGAACTAGGAGGAAGCGCTACAGAACTTGCTGTACTTTACGTTGAATAGCAGAAGATGGTACGTTGTTAAAACAGTGTTTTCATTATATACATGTATTATTTTGGTCTCGATGCTTTCCTATATGAAATATTGTGGCTTTTACTAGCTGTAACTAAGCCCAACCGGGACCATTAGTTCTGCATTGTATTCCATTTTGAGTTTGATCTTCAGAAATTCTCACTCATACAACATCCCTGAAACGTTAACGTACACAAATGCCAGTTTCCTAAATACAAATACTCTTGATGTGTCACGTGATTGTAAAAGAGTTAACATCTTTTTTTTTTACACATTTTGAGACATCATTTTCAATTCATTAAAGATTCACTAAACTTCCCTCCTGCATTTGCCTGAAAATGTTACACTATGGATCCCTGTCTTTTCTGGGAACTGGTGTAATATGGCTGTGTCAAACACAGGCGAGTGTCCTGGCACTAGAAAACCAGCTTTCTGATTTGCACCACTGTTCAAAGCTGGCACGGGTCTTGAATTATACTCCAAGCAGTTCCATATCTGAATCTCATAGAGTGTATGTTAATAACGAAGCATC
Organism: Acipenser ruthenus; assembly: GCF_902713425.1. Lineage (NCBI taxonomy): Eukaryota > Metazoa > Chordata > Actinopteri > Acipenseriformes > Acipenseridae > Acipenser > Acipenser ruthenus. The sequence goes on from NC_081213.1 coordinate 25,278,855, forward strand.
CAGGGATGGCAATAAGACTGTCACTGCAAAGCGGTTTGATCCGTCCCTGGTTTAATAAGATACATCAGAGCTTGTGACTTATATACTAGGGCTAATCAAGCTCGCAGTAAAACCTGGAATGGATGAAACTGCTATGCAATGTTAGGAGTTTTACAATTATGTTTTAAGCGGAGCAAAAATGTGGCCACACTAAACCCTTAATATAATTTATTAAATAATAAGGTGTATAGTCATATTGAAATAAACTTGTTTTCTTTTTCAACAATAGGCTCGAAATGCTGAAAAGGCCATGTAAGTATACTCTTTTAAAGTTTGGTGACTTTTACCTATTTTGACAATAAACTGAGGATTCGCATTATGTTTCTAATAAACTGATATGCATGTCATGTCATTTTCTAACAAAGAATAAGGGTTATCGTAGTATTTTCAAATACAATCTTCATTATTATTCTGGGGAATAATATATATATATATATATATATATATATATATATATATATATATATATATATATATATATATTTTACTTAGACAATTTGTTTAATCATGTGTCAAGTTTACTGTTTATATAAATATGCTTACTGTGTTGCTGTCTTGGAAGTACAGTTTCATGTTGTTATAAAATGCAGATATTTATCTCCCTGCCTAATATTGTTTTTGTCATGCAGGACAGCCCTGGCGAGATTTCGCCAGGCTCAACTCGAGGATGGAAAAGTTAAAGTGAGTGGAAAATTCCTAGAAACATTATTAATGTAGTGGCAAAAATCATGACATTGTGGCCATCTCAAAATAATGATTCTCACCAATAATTCAGTTCTGTTTACAATACTTAAAAACATCATATAACTGTGCTACATATGTGTAAATATAAAGGGCATCACTGTTATTGACTTTATGATGTTAACTTGCATAACTAAATCCTTCTCGCTGTACACAAATCATTCACTTTAAATGTGTTCAATCCAACAGGAGAGGAGGCCTTTTCTTGCTTCAGAATGCAACGAGTTACCGAAAGCAGAAAGATGGAGAAGACAGGTAAGAAGATAAGGCAGTGTTCGTTAGGAGTCGGAAATTTTGTTTTCTGTTTAAATGTTTAGAAGGTCTGTTTAAATTTAAATTGACAATACTGTTTTCCCACTAAGCTCATGTAACGTCACCTGTCCTTGATATGACATTACTGGGATTAAAACAGGACCATGTTTTTTAGCGGGCTACATCTTAAATCCATATCAATTCAATTGTGTGTTTTATTCCTTTTAAAACATTAAAAGCCACAGGCTTGATCTTGTATGATTTTGTGTGTGTGTGTTAAGTCATTCTTTTGAATTATTTTGTTTAAGGTTAAAATATAGAAGCTAGGTCACATGCATGTATATTTAACTATTAAATCTGTTTGTTTTTTTAGATAATCAGCGAAATTTCTAAAAAGGTTGCACAGATTCAAAATGGTAAGGAATTTGATGTAGTTAATTTTATATCTAAAATAAATAATTGTCCCTATATCCTAGATCGTTAATAATCAAAGCATCCTTTTCATTTACTAGCCGGCTTGGGGGAGTTTAAGATACGGGACCTTAACGATGAAATCAATAAGCTGCTCCGAGAGAAGGGACATTGGGAAATTCGGATTAAGGAGCTGGGAGGCCCTGATTATGCAGTAAGTTGCTTTTTGAAGTAGAGGAATTCTGTGTCAAATACCCACGTGACCATCTCAGATTTCTAAAACACCTTGACAAAATGTTTTCCATCTATATTCAAACTGCAAAATAATTTCCCTATCAATATTAGATGTATAATTTTCTTGACTTTGTTTGGCATCATACTTCCAATGCTACGGATAGCAAAATTGTTGTACAGTAATCGGGCCGAACCGTTTATCTGCCATCATCAAGCTCTTCAGCAGCGTCACCCACGTGTACAGTGCTAATGCAAAATGACTACAGGAAAGTGAAAGCAAGTTGTGCTTAAAATTGAATTTCTTTTCTTTTTTCGTAAACTGGTGCATTTTGCTGCTGTGTAAATTACCCGACACTAATGAAAGTGTATACAGCCTAGTAAGGGCGTATGCTAAGAAATAAATAATAATAATAATAATAATTCTGTTCATTTCATAAACAGAATGATATTATGAGCCAACATGATGCTACATATTTTAGCACTGGAACTTGAACATTCCCTGCAACAGAAACATAAGCTGGTACCTTTAGTGCTTATCCTGCTCTGTCGCTTCAGGTCTCTGTAAGAGCAAACTGAAATTCTGCCATTTTTCCTCTCCCCAGAGAGTTGGACCTAGGATGCTGGATCATGAAGGGAAAGAGGTGCCAGGAAACAGAGGGTACAAATACTTTGGTGCTGCCAAAGATCTACCCGGGGTTCGGGAACTCTTTGAGAAAGAGCGTAAGTACATTTAAAGGACAGAAGTCAGCTCCAAAGATGTGCCAGTCTCAAGCTTAATTAGCAAAGATTATAGCTATGCTAACTTCATACAGTAAGTGACTGGGATGTTGGTCACGCAGAACCTATTTTCCAAACTAAACTGTGTAATTGCCTTTTTAATCTCAGAAATGTTCTTTTGGTCTCCTTTTTCAAAGCATGATTTGTGATAACAAAAAAAAGCTCTGTACATATTAGGTGGGAATGCAGTCATTTTAAATTTTTGTGATTATACCAAGAGCGTGATATTTCGAAATTGGCAACGGGAACAGGTCACAATTTTTTTCTAAAAAAACTAACAATGTAATTTAAAAAAATTGGCAAATTCCTTTTTATTTAATTATATATTTATCAGCAGGTATTTATATTTGAACTAAGTCAGGTTTCAAATGTGTTTTGAGAACTAGTTCTCATTGTTCTTCTTTTAAACTTTAAATGTTTGGAATAACAGCTGTCTACTCAGACTTTATAATCCTACTCTGTATATGCCTGTGGCAGAGTGAAAGTCGTGCCGGTGCTCGTGTGTGTGTGTGTGTGGGGGGGGGGGGGGTTTAAAATCCTCCCTGTAAAAACACGTGAGGATGTGGTTGGAGCCATCAATTGAATACATAATTAAATGATTAATTAGGCTCCAGTCACAGGTGTATTTAAAGGGTGATAACACGTGTTAGGGAGAGAAAAGGATAGAATAAATGTTGGTTGTAAAGGGGAAGGTACGTGTTCTGTGTTGTGTGCTGTATTTACGTCCGTGTCTGTGTTTTTTTTACTGCGTGAATTTTTGTAGACCTTTTATTTTGTTAATGTGTTTTGTTCAATGTTCAGTATTTGTGTTGATTAAACGTGGGCATTTTCTGTGTCTGAATCTCTCTTCCGTGCTGATAACATCCGGGCTGTGATGCTACCCTGTCATAATGCCATATTAAACCTGTCTCCATACCTGTTGCGTACTGACTGAAGCAAGATTAATTTTCTTTTCTTTTCATCTAGCACTCCCTCCTCCAAGGAAGACTCGTGCAGAGCTTATGAAAGATATTGATGCAGAATATTATGGCTACAGAGATGAAGATGATGGTGTTTTAGTGCCTTTGGAACAGGAATATGAGAAACAAGGTATATTCCCACAGTATTTTCAGGTCTTGTAAAGTTTAGAACAGTGACAGAAATGTTCAAGATCATCCTTTTAATTCTGTCCATGTGCAGGTATATGCACAGAACCCAAGTTAGAAAGACTGAAATTACACCCTGCTAAATCCTGTCATGTTAGCAGTGTTCGATTCCTGTTCTTGGATGGGGGTGTACAGGGAGCAGGGCGTTGAAGTGAATACTGCAAGGGTTAGGGACAAAAACAGCTGGAACAACCTCATACTGGTCAGGTGCCAGACTAACCTGACAAGACTTGAGTCCAGGGATCAGAAGCTGATTAGTAAGTGAGCATTTCAAATAAAAATGGCAAAATGTAGGTTATTTTATCGGAGCCAAACAGGTTCTTGCTAGACATTTGACTAGATAATTTGTTCGGCATCAGTTCACTTGCCTCATGCAAGAGAATAGTTTTTATTTCAGAATCACAGGCTTGTTGCACAACTTTGAGGACTAAATACTTTTGTTCACAAACAGTGGTAACATTAGAATTTAAACAGAAGCCCAATGTGTATCAATCAGAATATATTTTTGTACTGCTTGTTCTTCTGAGTTCATTCAGCCATTTCAAAGACAACCACGTGACAATATGCATTAGCTATTGACTGCACAACTGTTTCAGTCATATAGTTCTGCTTAATCATGGACTTGTAGCATTTAATTACTGAGATGCATGGGGAAATGAAGAACATTATCCATCATTATCTAGTCTAATAAGATTGTATCTATTAATTGCAGTCACGCTTGAGATGCTGTCTTGTGCTTTAACACATGACCAGTTGGATGGACTGCGTTTATAAATTACTACTCAGATGTATTTCTGGGGCCTGTTTGGTTTTGAGGGGTGATGAGTTTTTATTATTTTTTTATTTTTTTGGATGTATTCTTGAATGTATATTTAAATAGATAAAATAATGCTGTGAAAAAGTGAACAGATATCATTTAGACAAAAAAAAACATGATAGTTAATATTCAGTAGTAGACAGCAACTTTTTTTTTTGTTTTTTTTGTTTTGTTACATATTTAAAATCAAATTGTCATTATTACAAGCACAGATGATTGTTTTGGTGGTGTAACATCATTGCAACAGCAGTCCCACACAGCCTCGTATTGCTGAAATACTGAACTTTTTCGTTTGCCCTGGAAGTTTAAGTGTTGATCTTGTTGTTTCAGTCTTAGCTGAGGCTGTGGAGAGATGGAAGGCAGAGAAGGAGGCTCGCCTGGCTGGGGAAGAAGCAGGGGACAAGGAGGAAGTGGAGGAGGAAGAATATATTTATGCTGTTCAAGAGGATGAGGTAATGCACAGCATGCAGTACACTACTACAGTCAAACCTGCATGAAAGGCCACCATGAAAACACATACCCGTCTACATTGACCACTGGGATGAGTCACAACCTATATGCCCTGGTCTGCCAAAATGTTATAAAACTGTGGTTCTGTGGTTTACTCAGAAGAGAATAATTGTTTCTTATAACCAAAATCTGTTTGTTTACGCAGTCTGATGAAGAAACTGGCGAACCTATGGACGGCGAGGAAGGATCACAGAAATTTATAGCGCATGTCCCAGTACCCTCCCAGAAAGAGGTAAGAACTTGCTGGTGCTCTACCTACAGAGCATCCACACGTAATCACGTAATACTTGCACAATGCCTGGTTAAAATGTTTGTATACAGTAGACTCCACTATGTAGACACTGTAGTAGACACTATGACTCCAGTAATGCATATGCATAGACAGAATTTTGCTTTCCTGTATGAGAGTATTTGAATTTGAAAGATTTACTATTTTGAAATCGTAGCAATTTTTTTAATAAATATATATATATATATATATATATATATATATATATATATATATATATATATATATAAAAAATGTATATTTATATGCTGGAAACTAAACTGTAATCCAAGTTATTTTAAGTCAATTTAACAAATATGCAATTTTTTTCTCTAAATAAACTTAGACTAATAAAGGTACATTGTGAAGATGAGTGTGTTTCTATGAAAGACATTGACACACATGACAGTACTAAGGCCTTTAGTTTTGCTGATCAGCTATATAACTTGCCTTCTGTAAGAAGAGTCACATCAAGTCTCTGTAAGTCGCCTTGGATAAAGGCGTCTGCTAAATAAACAAATATTGCACAAGCCAAGGACTAATTTGCTTTAGGTTCATAGACGTGTATTGGTGTATCATGTGCAGAATATATACTAAAATATTTTAAGAAACTGGTGTCAATATCATTTTAAATCTGGGCAGACATTTAGGCATGTGTTAACTGCTGACTTTTATTGAGGTCTAAGACAGATAATAAACATAGCAGCTGGTCTTGGGTATATGCATGCATGACTTTGTTAGTTTGTTAATTGGTGTATATACATTGTGTGTATTCATTATTTAAGAAAAGGTTAAGAAATTATTTTTGGGGAGTAAGTAAGATACAACGCGTTGATCGGTTTCCAGCCTAACAGTATTCTATTATTATTATTATTTGTTTATTTAGCAGACGCCTTTATCCAAGGCAATTTACAGAGACTAGGGTGTGTGAACTATGCATTAGCTGCAGAGTCACTTAAAATTACGTCTCACCCGAAAGACGGAGCACAAGGAGGTTAAGTGACTTGCTCAGGGTCACACAATGAGTTAGTGGCTGAGGTGGGATTTGAACCGGGGACCTCCTGGTTACAAGCCCTTTTGTTTAACCACTGGACCACACAGCCTCCTATATTCTGAAAGGTATTGTTTACGATTCCAGATTGAAGAGGCTCTGGTCAGAAGGAAGAAGATGGAGCTGCTGCAGAAATATGCCAGTGAAACTCTGATGGCACAAAGTGAAGAAGCCAAAACACTTCTAGGATTGTAGCATCAGCAGCCAGCGCACGGGTGGAACATGTTTGTTCTGCAATTATGTGTCTGACTTTTATGAAAGAAGATTGGCTTTAATACCTCTGGGGTCAAAGACTGCTGGCAACGTAACTCTTGTTGTGTGTGTCCCTCAGGAACTCAGGTTTCATTGGAAGGCTCAGTGATACATAATGGGATAAAATGTCATGTCATTAGTTCTAGTGACACAGATAACAGTAAATCCAACTCCACTTACTGTGTGTTGCAAACATCTCACAAAATATTGTACATAACCACATGTTGTTTTTTTTTCATTTTGTAATATGAAATACTTTTGTGGATCGTTTTAGTAAACTTATTTTGTAAAGAAAAAAAAATTAAAACAATTTGTTTTAAAAGCACGTGTCTTCTTTCACTTAGAGTACATTCTGAGAGATTTCTAAGTGGAAAAGGATGTATAAATGTCACTCATCTGTTTTGTTCCTTTTGTTTTTTTAAACGCAGCAGGTTTGCTTTCAACTGCGAAACAAAACCTGATGCGGTTACTTACATAAAGATTTAATAGGGTAACGACTGTGAAGGACTGACAAGAAGAATTTTAATTAAAAACACTGTTTTAAAAATACTCATGTTTATAAACAAATCACATAAACAGGTTCTGAACAACATGTGAACATTTAAATAACATTTTAGAAGCTGGAATAAATGTAGTGTGAAACATGAGCAGACATTTAGGCATGAGTTAACCCTGCAGCCTTTTATTGAAGTCTGCTACGCTCAACAAAGCATGTGATATGATAACTAGCATAAACCACCTAATAATAAACACACCTAACCAATTGTGGAGTTTTAAGAATATTGGTAACAAGACATGTAGTTCAGATTTAAGGCCAGCTAGAAGACTGTGGGAAGGAAACCATAATGTATGCCCTATTACGACTGCTATTCATTAAAAAAAAAAAAAAAAAGAATTTATCTGTGTCCACCCCAGTATACCGTACCATAAAAATATTCATGGTGGAGAATGGAAACCCTCCCTACACACACACACACGTACTTTGAATCTGTCTGCTCCATTAGATGAAGCCATAGAGGTAACCACCACAAAACTGACATTTACTGACGCTGTGTGGCAGCACAGAACAGCCAACTCTGATGAGAACTGTTGTCTGATTAGATTGTTAATGGAGGTGGGATACAGCTTCTGAAACCTTTGGATCAGCCAAAGTAGAACCTTTAATTAGTCATGAAGCGTAATAGCAGAATTACGTTTTTTGTTAAGTCAAGTTTTAATAGTGGATACCTGATAACAATTTCACTTAGAAGCATTGATGCATCTATAGCTATGGCCAAAAGTGTTGCATCAACTAGAATTTTAGGATTGAAACTCAATTCTCAATTTAAAATTAATTATATATATATATATATATATATATATATATATATATATATATATATATATATAAACACTATTCAGCAAGTTTTACTTAACTTTATGAAGCAAAATTAGTTAATTCTATAGGGAGATGCAAAACTTTTGTCCAGAGTTGCACAGATTCTACTGGACTTGTGCATTTTGTATGACGGTTGAAGTGTTTGTTTCAGTTAAATGAGCCCTCTATAGTTACCAAGGTGCTGATGCTAAGATACAGATCTGCTGCCTTTGGAGCTGGCATCACAGATTGGAAGATAAAAAGCTGATGCATCTGTCAAAATGATGTAAATGGTATTAACATTTAACTTTGGCCCCTTCAAACACTACATTAACACAGCATGGTTCAATAACTATGTGAACAGTAATTACATCTTCACTGTATGTATTAGAATGGTATGCCATCTGATTCTTAAAGAAACCTTAATAAATTAACATATTACTGGAAACAACATAAGAATTTTTTAACAAGCACCATTCAGAATGTACCTGCATACATATTTATCCAAGGTGACATACAGAGACTAGGTGTGTGAACTATGCATCAGCTGCAGAGTCACTTACAACAACATCTCACCCGAAAGACAGAACACAAGGAGGTTAAGTGACTTGTTCGGGGTCACACAATGAGTCAATTGCTGAACCAGGATTTGAACCAGGGACAACCTGGTTACAAGCCCTTTTCTTTAACCACCAGACCACACAGCATCCAAGACTTTGCAAATATCACATATTTCACCAATGATAATTCTATGGACCCTTTGTTTCAACCATAAAAGTCAATGAAGGAATGGGACTGAAAGCGTTTTTTTTAAATAGCTCCTACGTTGGGGGCAATTTGTGTAAGATTTAAAGTTAACTATAAGTCGATTTTGTGGGTGTGGTTTTTAAAAAAAAAAATTTTTTAAAGGATTAGAATTAGAATTCTTAAAAGGGCCATGTACGTCATTACAGCGACGCACGACTATTTCGTATCCTAAGAGCACCCCATCCGCTGTCGGCTGACTCACTGCCAAAGGAATCTGGTGTTTCTTCCCCTGGTTAAAACAGTTTCGGACGCCTCCCTCTGTGATGGCGTCACATTACCTCCTGAGATATATATATATATAAATAACAGAGGCATAGAACAGTGGGGGAAGAAAGGAGTGTGTCTCCGGTATTTTGGTTAGCTTTACGCTCACCGGCTGCACTCGTTTTAGGGGCTAGTCTGGTTCTCCGGAAGAAGATATAATGAGAGGCTTCTCGTATTTAAACCGGGCTGCGAACGCTCTTTGTAGCCCGCGAGTTGATAGAAAGGTTCGGCTGGGACGGCGCGGTACTGCCTCTGATACTAAGGTAAGGGACCGCATCTGTGAAACATTGTGTTTGTTGTTGGGGTTCCTTTTGACTTGTGTTAGTCGGTTGTCTTGTGTATCGCTGTACTGTATATTTCTCTATTTGCTCTACAACACCGTCTTCCCCTCGTGTAATTTATTTGAACTTTTCCAAATAATATCAGGTTTTAGTTTTACAGTAAAAAAACAAAACAAAAAAAAAACTGGTGTTTTCATTTTTAAATTACTGGTTTGTTTAACAACCTATTAAAATGTAGTACACATATTATATAGAAAATAACATGTACTTGGAGAAATGGTTGGGTATTTTTGCTCGCGCTGTAAATGTATCGGCTGTTTTTTTTTTTTTTTTCCGGTGGATCCTTCATAATAAATGAAATCGCAATAGAGAGAAATCCTGCTCTCTGATTTGCTGCTGACCGTGTTACGTACAGGGCAAACACGTACATCAAATGGAGCATGTCTCCTGTTTCAGTAGAACCTTTCCACAACCCTAAAACACTTAATGGCTTGAGAATTGTGGTTACACGCCGTGAAGATATCTCTTGTTTTCTGTTATCTGTAGTCCATGCCTTATTGTCCCTCAACTGCTCACTTCATGAAGTAGTGTCTCTCAGCAGTATTTGAAGTGTGCTTTCTGAACACCAGCCAAGAAAAAACGTCCCCGGTTTTCTCTTGTGGTCCAAATCAATTCAACTTTAATAATTTTGCCTACTCGCACCTCTGTTCAAACGCACTACACATGGTAAAATAAACAGAACATGTATTGCTCCGTGTTTATGAAAGGTTAATTTTCTGAGGCACCACAACCAGTAGGTCTTCTTACCTGCTTATTTATTAACCCTTTAACACTAATGTCATCTTCCTCTGTGAGTCATCTTAGCGTTGTATCTGTCAGATGGGGTTGCATGTTTATTTGTAAGTTCAAAAGATATCCTTTCAGATTGCATAAATGATTTAGATCCGCTTGTTTCACTTTGCAGAGTGGGCAGTGTTTATTACTGTGTCTCAGTACCTTGCATTAGTAGCCATGGTTTGTGATGTTGAGGATTATTGGTTGCTATGCACAAAATAGATTTCTACTCCTTGGAATGCCCAATCGCATTTCTCCTCACCACAGCAATTCCACACACAGCTCAGAAGACCCGAAGGTTCAGTGGGCATCCTCCGATCCCACGACCAAGCCAGCTTCCTTTTTCACCCAGGAACTCGAGAGCGGATGGCAGCGATCGACCGGCCACTGGAGGGCAAAGGCCAGCCCTGCAGGCGTCTGCTCTGAGCTCACTGGGTGCCTGGCCAGCAGCGCTTGCTGTAGAGCAATGTGGAGAAACAGCCCCAGGCGGTTTTACCTCCCTAACCCATGGGAACACCACAGCCAGGACGCGAACCTGCGCTGTATGACTCGCCCTGCGCACCACACAGCTGTGCTTCTATCAGGTGAGCCACTCGCGGACACCATACTAACAGTCGTAAAAGGGGGAAGAAGTAAACCCCGTTAGATGTTTTGTTGCAAATTCTAGCAGATTGGAAGAAATCTGTGTAATCCCCAAAGAGGAGGAGAAATGCACTGACGATGAAGCTGAAAGCACAAAAACAAAAGTTACGAATGGACACAGTTTAAAGCTGTTGGGCGATACAAATTACGTAAAGTAAATCTGGACTCTGATCTGCTTTTGACATTTAGGACCAAACGGCTGTCATGGATTCAGTCTTTGGTAATTTTTGTTTTTATTGCCTTAAAGTGAATACCAGAGTACCTGGAAATTCGGGAATGACACGTTACTGGTGGTCTACAACTCTGTACACATTTACTGGTCAGAGTTCAAGTATACACCAAGGGGCCAATGTAAGGATACGTCCAAAGTGATTTGCGGCTGCAAAACACCCATGTTGCTGCCAAAAACAGCTTTTAGCTGCCGTAAAGTGGGACTAGCGATCTCACAATTGTTTGCATTGCACCTATCCTTACATACAGTAATCTGCACCTTTTATTTAGAGTGTAAAATAAGATGGAAAATTAGACTTTCCACTTTGATCACCAAAGGACTGTTCGGTTCACCGTGTGGTAAATTGGTTCCTTGGCATGCTTAAGAGCATCTTGTACACTTTATTGAATTACATTTTCATTCATTTGAGACTTCCTTTACATTGCAGCTGGGAGCAAATGAAAGCATTCAAATTGGGGTTGTAATAACAAATCCTTGCGGAAGGTTATTCCAGCTTGATGGAGGAAAATAAGCTAATGAACTCCCAATTATCTCTGATCTAGAACAGTTTTCTAGTGCACGGTTAAGTTTTGTTTGTTGGGAATGTTTTGGTAAACAGATCTCGGATGTTTTGCCACTTAAAAAAAACAAAAAAAAAACCCCAACAACTAGAAAATCAGGTTAAGTTGGCTACAGTGAGTAAAAATAAACATGGAAACTACGAAGTGGAAACAAAGGCAATGCTGTGACAAAACAGGTTTTAAATTGGAAGGAAAAAGCACATTACTAAATTACTTTGAACAAATAAAAGTGGAGTATGTAAAAACAACTAAAGTCTAACACTAGCTCAAACTGAAGTGTTTTTTTCTCATTTGCAGTAAATTGGTCGTTCAGAACGTTAGGTTCCTTCTGGTGACCTGTTATTTCTGTGTGTTTGAACTGCACTCTGCTCCTCCTGTTTTTGTTTCATTTTTATCGTATTGTCTTGCTGCTTCAGACTGATTTTATGTGAGTCGTTGGTGGATGTGAGATGTCAAGGGGTGTCCTCCTAAGATTCCCGGCACTAACTTCTCCAGGACTGTCATTGTACTGTAGCCGTATCCTCAACACACCTGATCCCAAACTACTTTTAATTAAAGTCTCCACATTTCTCTGTACTTTAAGTTTCTCTGAGTTTACCCTAACTAAATAAAAGATAAGTGTTTGGAGAAAGTGCCTGTTAAGTCCTCATGTGAGGCTGGGGGGGGGGCAAGTCGATCAAAAACTTCCCTGCAGGGAAGTACGTTTTTAGGGGCAAAGTTTGTAAACTTCCCTCTACATTGATCAACTTAACTTCATGCAACTTTCCAGTAACTTTGCAAAATTCCAAGCAGGGGTATGTTGTATTCAAATTAAAGATGGTACGTGCTCTCTGGTAATTAGTGATGATACCAGTGCCCTGGTAATTAGTGATGGTACCTGCGCCCTGGTAATTTGCAGATGTGAATTGTAAACAACTGTCCCTACTATAATGTTAGGGCTTTTCGTTTTTTGAGCCAACTCCGTTCAATTAAACTCTTGGAAAAGTGGTGATTGTGAAAAGCAATGTAACTGAACATGCTTTTTGTGTTCGGTTTGAATTTAAAATGAAGGCGCTGCCTTATATTGTATAAGTAATACTTTGTCCTTCCTGTATCCATACCGGGCTTTGTTTTTATTTGCAGATCAGTAATGTACAGTATAATTAGTAATGTACAGTATAACAATGCTACTAAAATGTTCCATTAAAACATGATCACCATATTTTTGGTTTTACCCCATTAAAAGGTGTTTTGCCAGCTGTAAGTCTGTGTTTTTTGTTAACTGTTTCCCCCTCAGTTGCAGCCTGGCTTTGGTCTCCTGTTTGACATTGATGGAGTGCTGGTCCGAGGAAAGACGCCCATCCCAGCAGCGAAAAAAGCCTTCCAAAAATTAGTTAATCCTCAAGGGCAGTTCCTTGTGCCTGTGGTGTTTGTCACAAATGCAGGGAACTGCCTACGCCAGACCAAAGCAGATCAGCTGTCTCATATTCTAGGAGTGCCTGTGAGTATTGGTATGATTTGATTAAACCTGTGGGATGGTAGTCATAAGCAGTGTGGTTTATGTAATGCATCTTCAACAGATCAGCTTCAGTTCCATGACCCCCCACCCCCATCCTAAAGATACAAGCCATTGCTTTAACAAATGGTGGTCTCTACAAGAGAAATGTTATAATGGTGCACCACGACGCAAGGTGTCAAATACCACCAAGGTTCATTTCCCTGTATAGCACATGCTTTCCCTCATGCATATATATATGAACTGGGCAAGTGACCTGTGACTGTATGCATAAGTGTGTGTCTCTTCATCTGCAGTCTTGAAAGTTACTCTTTTCCTTTTTGAGGTGAGTCTTCCTGCCATCAGTTTTTAGTCTGTTTGGTTTGTGGGGAAAAGGATCTGAATTGCTGATACATATCTATTCCCTGTTTTTATGATTGTGGATAGAAAACAAACAGACCTTCCTGTTTCAGTGCTGACACATGAACTCCAATGTGTGCTGCGACAGAAGACGACATAACAGCGTCTTTCATGTTCAGGATTAATTAAAAAAAAATTAGCCCTTGATATACAACACGGGATTGAATACAATATGATCACAAAGCACTTGACATTGAACTAATACTGACACACATCACATTAACATAGCACATGGCTTCAGATCTCTGTGCTTGAGTGACGTGCAAGTTCATCTTTTAACAGATATGTGAGTTATGCATATTTATTTATGTAATTACTTTACAGATTTCCCAGGACCAGGTGATGATGTCACATAGCCCTTTACGAATGTTCAGAAAGTATCAAGACAAGTGTGTGCTAGTGTCTGGACAAGGACCAGTGCTCGATATTGCCAAAAAGTATCCTTTTTTTATTTTATTTTTTTAAATAATTGTCTTGACTAGTTTGCATGTTAACATACAAGAATCCTTAACATCACATGGTAACTTCCACATTCCATCCATTATGTAATCTTTGCCTGGCCATTTATTTTTTTCTAGCTGAACAGATTAAAATGCATGCTTGTGGACTTTTAAGTACAAGCTATCAAGAGAAAAACAAATGACGCATGTACAGAATATTGGGGGTGTTCATTTAAATACAGGGTTTGCAAACTGATCCGACAATCCTGGCTGCTATTGTGTTTCAGATGGTGAGAAGAAACTAACTGGCACCTATGTGTGTAATTACACTGAAACAAATCCAACTGGATTGATGTTAAGTCTGTTTAAGTGCTTTGAAAAATACAGGGAAGAGTTATTTTAATTACCTGAACTTTTAAACACAATAGTTTAACGTTTCTGTTCACTTTAGTGGACTGTTTTTTTTTATTTATACTGAAGGGACTGTAGAGAGGCATAGAAGTATTTTGGCTGTGATAAAGATCACTGAACATTCCAGCTAAACTATTTATTTATTTATTTATTTATTTATTTATTTATTTATTTATATTTATTTAAGGTTTCTGGTCAAGTTATATATCTTGTCATATTAAAAAAGGCAAGTCACTGTAAATAACTGCAGTGTCATACAGAAAGAAGCTTTCCAAACCCTGTTCTAGTGGTAACAAAGGGATACATTATACCTTGCACTTACTAAATATAAAGCTGTTTTGGCTTAAGTCATTATTTAGCAGGTTTACTACCCAATGTTCTCTAACCTTTTCAGTCCTGACAGAACCTCAAGGTTAAAAGTAGATTAGTTTGAAAGCCTAGTGAATAGTTATCTAAGCTGAAACAACAGTAGATCATGATAGAGAGAACATTCATAATGGGATATTAAAAAGGTAAGGAATTAAATATTAGGAATGTGTAGATGGTATAAGCAATGCACTAAGTAAGGATTGGAAAAAAACATGACCGGCCAGAACGCTGGGTGTATAGCATCAACATGACAAGAATACAGCACTATTCCTGCATGCTTTCTGAAGCATCAGTCTGCTCTCTGGAGTCCAAACCAGTAATCTGTGGGTTCTCGGCTAGGAAGTACCTGCCAGTCAAACACATGTTCTAAACCAAGCCTGGCTGATTTGATGGTGGATAAAACTTACTTTGTGCAGGGTGATGCAGCATTAATATAGCAGTGCAGAAAAGTACCATATGGTCATACAACTCTGAGCAGTAACCATGCCTGTGACTGACACTTTTTTAAATGGCTAATCTCCTATCTGTGAAATTTGTTTTATCCTTAACCAACCTTCCAACAGCTTAGGTTTTTCCAAGGTTGTTACTATTGACATGCTGCGAGAATCATTCCCCTTGTTAGACATGGTCGACCACAATAGAAGACCAAAAATACTGGTGAGTGTTAAGCGTAATAAACCTCTTCGACTTTCATATGTGTTTTCTGTGGCAGCAGCTGCTATTTCCCAGTGCGCCTGCAAGAGTACTTCTAATCTAGATTGGAAAAACCTTGATGCAATTGTATGTAGATATGGTCTGTTGAAAGGTGGGTAATTGTACTGCAAAGAGAAGACTATCGAGTTCAAAATGCGTGGGGAAATTCAGAGGAAGCATGTCTTTTCCTTTCCGCTAAATGCAGGTGCTGTAAAGTTCTTTGACCACAATGTGAAAATGTGTAGTTGAATTCTGGTGTGGTAGGGGCAAGCACTTCAAAATGCCGTTCCATTGGTCAGAAAACAATTTCACTTAAATGCATGGCTCAGTACGCTTATTTCAGAAGTTTCTTGCGGGTAGATAGTCTAAGCTGTTAAGTGACAACAGTAATCGACAACTGAAAGGATTACCATGGAATTAAATTGATCCATACTTCTATACATGCATTCTAAATTCATATGGTATGATACTACCTTTCTACAAAGGATAAATTGACCTTTTTTTTTCCTCTCCAAGATGCATTGAATATTTTATTTTGGTCTTCAGCAAAACAAACGAGCACAAAGCTCACTGATTTCATTATTTCATATTGACTGAAGCCAGTTCATTTTTGATGCAGCCTCATCTAGTTACTGGGGCAGAAAATGTTTGTAGCCTTACAAAATGTGCCGAGAACAACAACAAAAAAAACTGGGGATCTTAAATAACCACAGAATTTTCCAAATATAAAGGAAAATGTCAAGTTTCGTTAGTCTGTTCGTGGCCATATACTAAAGTGTAGCAATTATTTGTGGTGGGAGGCTCTGGCTATAAAATGGGGTGGGGTAGATAACACTTGTCATTGCCAGGAAGCAGAACATGCATGAACTTTAGGATTACAGCTTTAAGACAGGTGTTGTCAAAATGATCTGCAACCAGCCCTTTTGGAGATAACACTTACCATTGCCAGGAAGCAGAACATGCATGAACTTTAGGATGAAAAAAAAGTGTCCAAAGGTATTCTATATCTATATCTGTACATGCACAACAGATTCTATACATTTGTTAACCAAGGTATTTAAAATGACCTATAAAATAAGAACCCACAGAATTTAAATTCGGCGTCTTAGTTCAGTGTTGAGTGTGTGCACATTAACATTATTGATTATTCAAATATATGTCTTATTGAGAGCCCAATTTCTATACGTCCTGTTTTTAAGATGATGCAAGTTACGTAATGCAGCCCTGTTGGTTTTGAAATGCCTGTACACCCATGAAACAAACAGTTTGCTGAGTAGAACAGTTTAGGTCTTGCACTGCAGAGCCTTGGGAGCCAATAGCTGTGAATGGGGGAGCGGGGGATTGTTAGCTGATGTAACCTATGTTCTGTGCTGATGTAACTGGTTTCAGCTGGAAAAAGGACAGGAGAATTTAATGTCTGGGTTAATATATATATATATATATATATATATATATATATATATATATATACCAATCAGTAGCACTTACAAAAGGTCAGTCATTTGAATATGTAGCCACCTGCATAACAGAAATAAAAACGCACCTCAAATTTAATTTGAGTGTTATCTCTCTTTTCTTTTTTCTGTAGCCTTCCTCTGATGTAAATCTGCCTAAAATAGATGGTAAGTACAATATTTCATGATGTCGAACAAAAATCGATTGGAAGTTTCTTAGATTTTCCTGTTCTGTTATTTGAATGTTAAAGTTGTGAATTCTTATCGGTATCTGTTTTAAAATTATGTAAAATGATACAAAAATTGTGTATTTTGTAGTATTGTATATTTTTTTACTTAAGGGACAACTCCCTCCATATCGCTTTACAAACTAAGGTTACTGTATCTTTAAGAGAAAGTTACTCCAATGTCTGGGGGAAGCATCACTGTTCAAGCGAGGGTCCTGTAGCTGTGATCCTCTTCACTTGGAGAAATGTTCTGTAGCTGTTTTGATACCACATACATTTTGAAAGCTGCATGTCTCTTTACTTGGGCTGCCTTTGACTAGAGTGAACTGGATGACACGTTAACTGAATGTCACTGGGCTTTTTAAAGGGGTGGATAACAGCATAATGTGCTATACAGACCTTGAAATGAGGTGGTTCATTTTAACCTGGAACCTTTAATTGTCTTCATACCTCCTTGGGTATTATTAGGTGTAGCCCTCTTGTCAGCACCAAGACTACGGATTTCCATCCTTTTTCTGCAACCAATGAAGTTCATACAATTGCAAAATAATCAATTTAATAATGAACAGTATGAATAACACAAAACAAAAAATGGCTACTTGGCATTGCAGTAACAAATATTAAGCTAACAACCTCCTTGAAATAATAAGTGTTTTACCACTGTTTTGGTTTTCTTCCCCAAGTTGCATATTAAGTATGAAGACTCTGGGTTACACTTCATGTAATCCACCTGGTACTTTTGTTAACTAGGATCAATTAAAAAGGTCACGACTTGGGGGATTTGGAGCGTGATCTCCCAAGTTACACAAAGTAATCCTCTAGTATCACTGCAGTGTAAATGTGTTGCTTCGGTTTGGAATTGGTTAACCTACAGCTATATAGATCGGTTAGTTGAGGAGGAAAACGGTATCTCCTCTTCTTGCAGCTGTAATTCTGTTTGGTGAGCCAATCCGATGGGAGACAAACCTACAGTTGATTGTCGACGTTTTACTGACCAATGGGAACCTAGGAGGTACCCACAACACCCAGAGCTACCCGCATATACCTGTGCTGGCCTGTAACATGGACCTCATGTGGATGGCTGAAGCACAGTCACCAAGGTAGGCCTTGTCTGATCTCGAAATGAAGGGGGGCAGCTGTGTGTGCAGTGAGCATGTTCCCAAAATTCTGCGGTCTGTTTTACCATTCAGCTGAAACTCTTTCTGGGTTCACTGATTCAATTCCTATTCCGCTGTGTAGGAGCAACTTGGGGTTTGAAGTGCAGCTTGGTTACTTGCGTTCGTTAAACTTGGAATATGCCTCAATGCTGTTTTTTTAAAATGTCCTTTCTGGTTTCTAAATAAACAAGTGGAAGATTGCCTTCTGTTTTTTTTAATTCAGCATTGTGATTGTCTGTGAGTGAGAAAGCATTTATGGGCATTCACGATCATCTTGCTGCAAAACACTTGCTCAGTAGAGGGTTAAAAGAATGGTGTCAGTATTGATTCTACATGCTGTCTTAACTACTAAGGAAGAATGTGCAGTCAATCCCTTTTACTACTGTACATGCCACTGGCCTGCAGGGGAAAACGAAAGAAACTGGAAATGTGTTTATATAATTATTTTTGTGTACCTACATTACTTTTTTTTTTTGATTTTGCACCTTTTGGTACACAAGTTTCCCACTATGAGTCCTCTCTCTCTCTCTCGTGTGTTATTATATTTCATTGTTTTGTAAAAATCCACGTTCTCATTGATTACAAAACAATTCGTTTTTTTTTTTAATCATTTTGCTGGACCACAAAGGAATAGGTGTAAAATAGGTGAAAATAATAGATGTGCTTTCACAATATCATAAAGACCAGATCAGAGCAGTTCTAAACTAGGTTGATGTAATTAGGCTATGCAGTGGGGCATAACGCTTGCACTTCTAAAACCTTCTGTTCTTGCTTGTTTTTTATGCTGCCTGTGAACCCTGCTAGTTTTAATATAGAATATATAAAAAAAGAACAGTGAAGAACTAAGATTATCAGAACAATTAATCAAAAATAGCTTTGAAGCTTGCTGATGAAAAATCAGATTGCCATACTGATGAATGTAATGGTACAACGTGTTCTACTGGCTTACAGCCCCCAGCCCACGGTTTTGGAATGACCAGTGACCAGACATGACCAACGTCTTTGCATCGTTGTTAGTTGTTAGTACTGGCCAACTGGAATGCAACATGTTTTTCTCGTTGGTCCTGTTGCAGGGTGTGCTTGAGCACAAAATTTTCTGGTCTCGTGATCTCCTGGCTTGCAGCACTGTGTTCTAACCACAAGGCTACGCTGTCATAAGGGTTGGGCTGCCGGTATATATGCTGGCCTCCAACTAGTAGTCCAAACGTAAACCGTTTGTTAAAATAATTTCTTTGTCCGTTTTCCTATCAGTCAAGCTAGGTTTTATTTCTTAAAAATAAATAAATAAATAAACAATGCTTATATTAATTATTGTGGTCCAGTTCCTCTTTATTTATTTTATTTTTTCGTGTGGTGGTCACATTAGTGTTGTCCAAATTTAGCCTTGGGTTTTGATCTTATCTGGCTTGGGGCCTGGGTAAACGTACAGTGTGCTGATGTGAACAGAGATCCGAACATGCTGTGTTTCACTACGTGACTAGTTTCAGGAACAACATTTCATTTATTTACAATGCTGCTGTGGAATGTACCAACACCTGGCTTCCTGTATCTTTTTAAAGAAGACAAAAACACATTTAAGCCCTTATCTTCTGAAAGTATTTGGCAAAAGCAGCAGCCTCAACCACACACCTCAATAGAGAATCTCTCTTGGTATTAGCAATTGCTGCATGGTTTCAATTCCAGGCACTGAATATTCACAACAATGTCGTTTATTCTTTCAGGTTTGGCCATGGGACGTTCCTAGTTTGTCTGGAGAACATTTATAAGAAGATAACAGGCAAAGACCTGAAGTACGAGGCCCTGATGGGCAAACCCAGCGAGCTCACATACCACTATGCAGAGTATCTGATCAGATCTCAGGCTGCGGAGAGGGAATGGAGGAACCCGATTGGAAACCTGTATGCCATAGGGTGAGAAATAATCCATGCTCTGCTTTCCAGTATGAGTAACCATGTACTATAGTAGCATACCTGAAAGAATTGTATGTCAGTGGCATGGAAACTGTCAAGCTGAATTACACTACCATTCCCCCCCCCACCCCCCCAGAAGAATAATTGGAAAAACTAAACTTAGATCGCCCAACAGATCCCCTTCAATCACGATTTTTATTTACATTTTTTAGAAATTTAAAAACAGTTTGTGTGTACTCTATGGAGTTTTGAGAAGTTGCCCTCCCAAAAATGTGGAAAAAAAAGCATTATAAAATAGATATAGATGGGGGAACATAACGTGGTACAATTTTGCATGCAGTGACTGAAAGGGCTATATATTGCCACAATAATCCCCTCCACAGTCATATATTTGACACACATTTTTTTGTGGCAACTGTTGGTTTGAGCATTTATAGAGTTTGCTATAATATCTTGTGTGTTTGTGTGAATTATTTAATCTTGCAGGGATAACCTCATGACAGATATCTATGGTGCTAACCTGTACAATCGCTACCTGGAAGAGAAATCCTCTAGAAAAAGTTCCAAAGCACTGGCCAAGGTGGTGGTGGGGACAGGGAGCAAAGCCAGTGCTGTTTCCCAGGAGGAAGAGTCGGACAATGCCTGGGAGAGCGAACTGGCCCCCCCCTCTGCCACCAGCTGCAAGTCTGTTCTGGTGTGCACCGGAGTCTACGATCCCCACACGCAGGTACCGTCCGACCCCAGCGAGTGCATTACAGAGACTGTGTTCCACGGCCACAGAGACTTCCACTTCGACCCGGCCCTCGTAGAGCCAGGCCATCTGGTGCAGGATGTAGACGCTGCTGTGCAGCTCATCTTTGAACAGGAAAACTTTGTGCCTCTTTAAAGACCAGAGTTATTTTTGTTTTTTGTTTTGTTCTACTATCCTGATTTAGAAGATTTTAGCTCTCCAGATGCCAAAAAAAACCAAAAAAAGAATAGAGTATAAATGATGTACAGGTGAGTGCATGCAGTCCTATTTAAACACTCCAATTTGTCTTCTGGTTTTGTGGACATTTAATGGTGCGTAGATTTCTTTGTGAATATATTGGGTACCTACTTGCCAGAAATGTTCTGACCACCCTCCCTCGTAAGAGTTTTCAACACTGTTCTGTGGTGTGTGGGTTTTTTTTTTTTTCTTTTTTTTCTTTTTAAAAGCTTTTTTTAAAATCACTAACTATTCAGAATCGTTTCAAACTCTGCGTTTGTCCTGACAGGAAACAGATGAGTAGATACATCTATTGTAAACCATACTCTTCAGCATATTAATAATGCACCTTTCCCATTCATAAACAGCAGTTCTGTTTAAAAAATTAACCATGTATGTACAAAGTAACGTAAAGGTTTTAATGATCTGCCCATTGGTAATGGTTGACCTAATTTTTGGACCTGAGATAGCTGAGATATATATTTAACTAATTTGGAATAAAAAAACATTTTGGATTTTCAAGGCAGTTTTTAAAAGATAGAAAGCTTTGTAAGCATGTTTTTTATATACATATAAAAAAGCCTGGTCCTTAAAGGGTTAGTTTTATATTTGTTTTGAAGATTAAGAATCTTAAATACAGTATTGGGGATTATGATATTTTGGTTTTAAAATCATAGATGAACCAAAACAAACCAGAAAAAAAGTTAGTCAAGTCATTCTTAGACCGTATATTAAAAATATATATGTAAAAAGAGCATAAAACAAACAGTTGACTCTTGGTAATCGTAAAACAACATCTTGAATTTAATATTTTGGGTAAATGTATTCACACTTGAATCATGTTAGTGGGAATCATATACTGTTAACTTTAAGAACAGTTTTGGCAGTGGTATACACCCTGCAATATGTATAGTTTTTGCAAAAAAACTAAAAAAATAACCTGTAAACTGCACATGTAGTGTTTTATTTATTTAGTCTGTTACATTTGTATATGGAGGAGTGGAAACTTAATATGAAATTTGGTTTTAAAATAATAAACATTAACATTGCTATTTTATATTGTGGTTTTTTTTTTTTTTTTTTTAAACCTTAAATAGATGTACTGTTTGGACTCTTGCACGCAGATTGCTACAGGGATGCAGTGTTTGAGTCCCAGGAATTGTTGCATAAATGGGTTATTTTAATTATACAACAATTTTCTAATTTAAATGTCTTAAACTGCCAGTAATGAAATCCTTTACTGGACCGCAAAACTGTAAACCTTTGCCATGGCAGGATATGAAGGGGTTAAAATGTTGCTCCAGATAACCTGCTGCCTTCAGCCAGAATAGACAAATTATGGAACTGCCAAAGGCATAACAAGGCAACTGTTCCTGCACAGATGTGTTCTGTTATTATAAAAACATTAAAAAAAAAAAAAAAGTTTTCTGCCATTCACAGGTGGCAGTCGATGGTTTACATTAAATATGACCAGTTTTTTTTAATAAAAAGTAATTGAATATAATGAATAAACCGCAACATAAAATGAAGACTCGGGCTTGTTGCTGAAATGTTTTTACTAAATCCCATGTGGGTCATGGTGCTCATTTTCCCAGTCCTGACATCTGATTGGCTGAGCTATGTATAGCAGGAGACTGTCTTGGGAATTGTAGTATATATTTACATACACAGTATTAAACGTTTTGATCAATTTGCTATCGGCGTTGTGACGGGCCAGGTGAGTGCATTGAGAAATCCAAACATTGACAGGACCTCCTCCCCACCCCATTTTTAATATAGGCAGGGACTGAGGGGGTTCTAGCAAAGCTTGTTCATTCCAGCTGGCTCTTGCGTTTTATGTAACCATGTCTCTGTTTGGTGCCACATGTGACCTGAGGATAATGAGCTCAGTTCCTCTGTCACGTTAGTTGGTGCAGCTTCTAAAAGGAGCTTTACTGTTTTGAATAATACTTCTGTATGACAATCGGGGCATGGAAAGATAATTTAAAAGGTTTACAGCTGTTGGACGTGATCACAAAGCTTTATTAACATTTGTTCAGCAAGTAGAAGGTGTCTTCATTTAAATACTTTAAATTGACTAAGACATTGTGTAAAAAAAAAAATAAAAATAAAAAAGTGTTCCTGATGAGAACACTGTTTTGTACTGTCATTGCTAGGGTCATTAAACCATTTTGTGCATTAATTCATGCAGGCTCTGCTCACAGATGCTGCCTTACCTCAATCAGACTTGAAAAGAGCCCCCTCTGCTGGAGACAAACAGCAAAAGCAAAAAACCAAAGCATTTTTTTTTTCTTCAGAAAATCCCATTTATTTCAGTAAAACCACGCAAAGGCCTAACATTTAACAATTTCAATTAATTTTTGTCTATTAAAAGTATATAAGGAAAACTGACTCACTCATTTTTAAAGAAATAAATATTATAATAAGCCTATAAAGTTATTTATAATCAGATTGCAAAAATGTCAAAACATTTACAGTACATGTGCATTTACATGCAAATTTCAAACACCAAATCACCTTTTATAAACATTTAAAACAAACCATAATTATAAAATATATTGATTTTTCCATCTCCTGGTTTTTAAAAAGCTAAGAAGGAATCATATTGAAAGCAAACTTCTAGACAAAAGGATTTCCATTGTAAACAAGGCACAGAGCGCTCTATAGATAAATAGTTTTCCAATATTAATGCTTACCACAGAAACCTTCCTCTTAGAAACTGCTACAGCCTGTACAAAAAACTGTTAAAAAAAAAAAATGCTAATTTGAGAAACATTAAACAAATGTATATTCTACTGTGCCTTTTGAATGAACATTTCAAATTAAATTGATAAAAATCACAAATTTCTTCATTATTGGAAGACATACAACACAAGAGAAGCTGAAACTGAATGGGAAATGTTCCAATACAAAACAAATGTAAAGAACTAAAAAAAGATCCCCTATCAACAAGTAGCTTAGCACAGATATTCAAAATACAAGCAGGTAGCACATGACTAACACTAAGGCTCTTGGGTCTGTGTGGTTTGAATTCTCTGCAGTAGTTACACAAAGGTACTGTGCTAAGAGGAGTCATACCAAAACGGCTATTGCGTTCAACAACCTATGGGAAAACAGAAATACATACTGGAAATCACAGTAAAAAAAACAACAAACTATAAGCAAGTCAAAATAATATCCACGTTTGATATGAGAAAAGTGAATTCAATATGAATCATTCATAACTACAGAGGTGGTGTGTACAGTACAGGGCTCATTCAATCAACCCATAGAGTTTGCAACAATTGTACACAGACAGAGCTGCAGGGTCCCTTTATTCTTGTGCCTCTCAACCAAAACCAAGGGCGTTTGAAAAACACTGAAATGTGACCAGGTTTCAATAAGAATAGGCTACACAATACATCCAGGAGAACCACTTCATTTCTCTTTCTTTTAGCATGCTTACTTGGAGTCACAACTAATGAAGAACTGTGTACGTCATGTAATGAGCATCTTTTAACGGTCCACAATTGACAGTTTAAGATGGGCTGTTATGTTGTCCAGTTTACACAAAAAGATGCCTAAATAAACCAAGCTTAATCCTAAAACATTATTCATTTACTTTTATATTATACCACACAAGGTGCAAATGACTGCTATTAAATAAATCGCTATAAAAATGTACAACAATATTAATATTGGCAGATATAAGGTATTCTTTTGACTGTAATTCTGTATACCAGTGCTGATGATAATTTCTTACCCATTAAGTAGCAATTTAATTTTTTTCCCCAAAAGAAAAAATTAACAGAACACAAGCTGTATTTATGCAATTTGATACATTACATTTAGACTTAACTTTTGCGGTTAACAAAATTAGAGTAAGTTATCATAACAATATAGTTAAAGAGAAAATGAAAAAAAAAAAAAGATAGATGCCAGTTAACAAAGCTCCAAAAAAATTACAAAGTAGCCTGCCCTCAAATGAGGACAATGGCACTTAATGGGTTAAATTGGTCCCAAGTACAGCATTTGCTTTTGCATATTGCTACTGTATTCTTTATTTTTTTGTTTTTTTTTAACAGATACAAGGTCCATCTAGAGTATTACCTTCAGTCAGCTATTCTCAGTTCTCTTTGGTTATAAATCATATTTAATACACTAATTTAAGATACAAATATTCACATAACCTTTAATTATTATCTGTGCATACATATAACATTGTGTTCCCCCTGTTTTCTGCTTCTTTCAAGTAAGTGTTCAGCAACCAAGGACTGGCTTGGAGATGCATTGCCCTTTCTTGGCTACAGACTGGCCAATGAGGAACGTGCGTGACATCATCACTGAAGTCATACTCTCGCCTCCAGGAGGAAAGCAATTGAAATACAGCACACCACAGACAACACCCCCAAGAGCTCAGCATAATAAAAATCCAGTCTTTCAAATCAGGAAGAGATACGGTTCTTCCCACTGAAAATCATAACTGCTACTGCTTTAGATTATACTAAGTGAATAGAAAGCTCCCAAGAAATGTATACTAGATACCTCAGATCTCCCAGAGATGTCTCCCACTGCAAAAGCATATCCTCGTCGGGATTCAGAAGAGGCCAAACAGTTGTATTAACCATATCATCCATACATACCGTTCTATTATTATCACTATATAAAGACATGACTATGCCACTATTTAAACTAGTGTACACCCGGTAAACTCGCTCCTGAGCATGAAAAATTCAGGAAAGCCTGGAATTTCTTCACTCCACAGTCCTGTGCAGCAAGCAACAAAATCAATTCCCATCACAACACAGGAGTGAATAGTACATTAAAAGCAGGGTGCTGAATCTGTATAGAAAAAAAATGGGTTGCCAGAGAAAGTTATTTTTATTTATTTTTTGCAACCAGACACTATTTACAACCTTGAGTTTTGTTTCCATGGCAGCACAGTAAAATATTGATAAGCACTTTTCACAGTTCAAGTAATTCAGTCCTGTCTCGTAGAAATTAGTTGGAAAAAGTGAAACGGATGATATTTTTGTACAAGCATGCAATGATTTTTTCAGATTTTTAAAGAAAAAATGCATAATTCTCAATTTTGTGTATATACACACACATTGCTGAAACGTTATTAATCTATGAATAATATCACAAAAAGTATTGGTCAGTGGTAGTAAGGTGCTGTCCATTCAAAATGTGGAATGATAAAATCAGGTACTGTAAGCTTCTAACCACATAATTAGTGCTAATCAGTGTCAACAATTGGGCAGCATTGTACAGCTGTTACAAGTGATAGCCAACCGGTTCTTAAAATCACCTATAGGGGATAAAGGGTGATCAAATGAAAATATAAAACTTAAGATGGCCTTAAAAACAGTTCTACTATTCCAGTTTGCTTTCCCTTTGTTTGCTTCACAGTGTGACCATCTTATGTATATCTGTCACAGGGAAAAATACTACTACTGAATCAAATAATTATCTCCAAAACTGGCTCCAAGAGAAAACAGATTAACCATTGCACAGTCAGTCACCTCTGAGAAAACCCAGAACGTCTCCGTCCAGCGTGGATGTCAACACCCACAGCCCCAGCTTTCCCCCACGTCCTTGCTGTTCAGCTTTATGCTGTCGGTCACGTTCTCATTGAACATGGGGCCCCCGTGCCTTAGCATGAGCTCCGAGGCCACTTTAGCAAAGGCCTCCTCCACATTGCTGCAGTCCTTGGCTGAGGTCTCCACGGTATCAAAGACGTCAAACTGGCCGGCCAGGGCCTGGGCCTCCTCGAACTGAACTTCCCGGAGCTCAGTCAAGTCCGATTTGTTACCTGTTTAAAAGATAATAAAAGAAACCGCAGGTTACAGTTTAATCCTGGATTCAAATGGTACGTGGAGTGTGTGGAGTGGCTACGCTGAGCAACACTCACCGATTAAAAGCTGCACAATGTTGGAACCTGCATACTTCTTGACGTCTTCAATCCACCTTGGCACGGAAGCGAAGGTCCCCTTCTTGCTGATGTCGTAGGCTATGATGGCTCCATTAGCGCTGCGGTAATAGCTCTGTGTGATGGTGCGGAACCTCTCCTGCCCTGCGGTGTCCCAGATCTGCAACTGTAAGCAGGGGGCATGTATATTACTGAAGAGGACACCGCCAGTTTTGTAATGCAAGTATGGGTCATACCGACACCCATTGTGCTGCCTGCTCATAGAGCACTCAGAGCTCCCTCCAAAATGTATAAACAAGGGCACATTTAAATATACCTGCTTTAATATCTCAAATGAGTACTCTGCGGTTTGCTGCCTGACATATATCAGAGCTTGATTATGTAATGTACTCCAAACAGCAGCAGAAACAAGCCTTTTCAGCTTATTATGACACGGCAGAATGCAGGAACCGTGTGTCAGCAGCTAAAACTGTGGATATAAAACAAACTGATCAACTTGGTCTGCTTCGTGAAACCACATGGACGAAATCACCAAATAGAAAACATACCAGCATCACAAGAGCGGTCATCGAAGGCTGCGTCTGGTGTTTCCAATGAGCACAAGTTGCTGCTGTGTGCTTGATGCTGAAACATTGTTTTAATGCGATGCACAGCTAATCAGCTGCTCATTGTCAGGCCTTACCCTGCTTCAGCATGGGCCGAGTCAGCAGAGGCATTAGCAGAAACACAATGAATGCATGAATGAATGAATGAACAATGGAAACTAACGCTGCCATTCCAGGAGACCACCTAAATACCAAACATATCATGTGTGCAATATCCTTATTGTTATTATTATTAATAGTAATAGGTGTAGTAATATTATTAGTACTGTATGTGAATCGGATTGCAGTTAATAGGATGAAAAGGATGTTCATTTTTTTTGTCACCCTAAATAGCCTGAAAGAAGAAATACTAAAATGTCAATCATGAAACATTCTTATCTTGAACGTTAATCCTTCATTTACAATAGCCGTCTACAAGTTAACCGGTGTCCCAATACATTTGACAATGCAAAGGTCTCAATAAACGCCACTTAACAGGTTCATCGTTGACGTACTACCGGTGTTGATTGCGACCGTACAGGTTGCGTCAGTCTTATCAAGAACTTCCTGTGTAAGTGGAGTACAGTTTCTGTTAAGCCATTCAAAACAAATAAATAAACGTGAGATTTGGGGGAGGGAGTGCTTTAGACGCATCGTTGCTTAAAGTGAGATAAACAGGAAAGGAAAGTAAAGAAAAAACACTTTCGAGTCCGAAAGGAACGCCTCGGGTGATGGCCTGTTTAGTCAGCAGCCACAAAGAGATTGCATGGATTTGCAGGTTCTCACAGTTGACCCTGTTGCGCTGGCATTGCAACAGTGTCACTAATGCTTAGGCACTGTGGTAACAGATTCAGTTTACAGCGCGTTTGTTTATTGTGATTACATCAGATGTCAAACTCATGTGAAATAAATAACATCCGTGATAATGTACCATGCAAAAGTGACACATTGCTATAACTATTTAGAAAAGACAATGGCAAATTATTTGTGAAAACGTCAACATGTTAACAGTGTCTGTTAATAATAATAATAATAATAATAATAATAATAATAATAATAATAATAATAATAAAATAGTAGTGGTATTAGTCGTCGTAGTTTAGTACTATACCAATCCTATTTGTTACTGTGCAATTGGTGACAATATTTTGGCAGATTAAGAATAGATTTGTTTTGGGAAGTCCCGTTAACTGCGCAAATGACTCACCGATTTATTAACTAGTCTCAGTGTAGTAGCAGACAATACGTGGTGGCATATAATCCAAGTAATACCTGCTCAAAATAACTCATGACTCATATATATAAAAAAAGAACTTTCACGATTTCAATTTCCTTAAATTCATTTGGTTGGTTTTGAAAACGACGGACAATGACACCATTTCTCGTAATAAAAAAGTAAACTTAAAAAAACAAAAATAAATAAACTCTCTCATCAAAGATCCATACCTTAACTCGTTTTCCTTGAATATCCATGGTTTTCATGGTGAAATCGACTCCAATGGTACTGCCTTGTCTTTCCACGAAAATCCCAGACTTAAACCGCTGAACCACGCAAGTTTTCCCCACACCGGCATCCCCGATCAAAACTATTTTAAAGAGAAAATCGAATGCATCGTCTGAATCGACGGTTGACATCTTTTTCTTAATAATTGTTGGCTTCTTCGATTAAGGCAAACTGCAGCAAATGTGAATACACGCAGTCTTGAAGTTTGGTTTAAATAGCCCTGAGAGTGACCTGGGTGCAACCTGAAAGTTGGCATTAGCACACTGACGAAAATGACGTGGAATTTACCACCTGCAGCTCTGCCAACACGGAAGGGGTGTCTGAAATCCAACCCTCTTTCCAAAAAAAACAATCTCTTGTCATTTTTTTTTTTTTTGGAGGGTCCTCATTAGGTATCCCTGTGCCGCGCCTGATCCTTTTAGATTTGGTAGACCGTTTTCACAAAGTCACAAAGACTCCGATACAGTGGAACAGCTGTTTACGCCCTGGCATATAATACTTTCACGAGTGATTGCTGTTTGTAAAGAACCTGTAATAGTTTATTTCCAAATATTATTTATTTAGAAAACATAACATAACCAAAACAAAATACACTAGAATATATAACAGAAATATAATTTAAACAGACTCAAACGTTCATTATTATAACACAATAGCACAAACAAAAATCAAAAAATGTACAGGATCGAATTTATATATTTTTTCCTACTGTATAATTTGCAGTCCCAATTAAAGTTAAGTAGCGCTGTTTGATAATTAAAACAGAATTTGATTACAAATCTGATATTTTAAAAAACGGTTTATATAAATGTAAAAAAATAAACAGTTCTAAAAAAACAAAAATGCTAACATTATTATAAACCCACATTACTAGACATAAGCATGGATGATTTTTACGGTTTGTTTCTCCTCAGTTTATTTGTTCGTTTTATTTTAAAGCAAGGCTAATTCAAAATCACTTTATTTATTTATTTACATAAGAGTGTGCGACTACTTGAGCGATTACACGGTACTCGCCTGCAACTCGAAAACATTACAGCGGAGCATTAATAGTGGAACACACAGCGGAAGTGGGAGAGGAAGCGCCAAAATCAAATAATAACGTTTGGATTTGGAGGACTGTAACGTTCAGACAGAACTAAATCATGTACGTTTTATTAATATGTTTACAATATACACTTTCTGAGCACATAATGATTTTAGCGTTTAAAATATGCATTAAAGCCACGAAATGATATGTGCCTTATTTAGATATTCGTATTTGAGTTATTCACATCCTTTGGCGGGTTTGTATTGCATAGCTTGTAAAAAAAAAACCACAGCAATGCTTACAATTACGTTTTATTTACGATACAGTTTTCCAAGACTATAATATCTGTGACTATAAAGAGTTTGTGAATATTAATACCGTTGTTTTTTGGACTGCCTCCTGGATTTTTTTTTCTTTTCGAACCTGCATCGGGACAAGTCAACTACAAATGCTACGTTGTTAACCGATGCTACTGTGATGTTTAGAGCAGTGTACGAAGGCGTTGTAGTGTTTTTTTTTTATGTTTATATCGACTAAGAAAATAAAATGCATTTGTGCCATTAACAGTCGCAGCTGAGACTAAACATGAGCTGAAGTTAATAATAATACTGTGTTCAAACACGGCTGAGGGTCTTAACTTATTCCTCGCCTAATTTCTGATTACTGGTTATAATTCCTGTTTTATTTTTAGGCAAGTCAGATGTAGATTTATCTGATCACATGTACTTTATTTGTACAGAACAATGGAGGAAAATCTTACCTTTCCTGTTTATAAAGTGGAAGAAATTTTGGCCTTTCTTCGGAGTGATGTCTTAGCTGGGCCAGAGGCAAGGAACTTTACCAAAAGTGATATTGTCCCAACCCCAAAGGTATAAGTACTGCACGGTTGTTTTCTTGCTGGCTGAATTAATTTTGTCTGCATTACATAGTTATGGCCAAGAGTTTTGCATCACCTAGAATTTTGGGAGCGAGACAATTTAAAAAAAACAAGTCTACCACAAGCCTTAATAGTAGTACAGTATTTCATGTTAGATTTTGAAATGTCACTTTATTTCAATTTCAGTTATTCAATATGTTAACATACCGGTAACACACCATTCAGCAGATTTCTTTCAATAGGTTGCATTGAACTTTATGAAGCAACATTTGTGAGTTCTATAGGTTGATGCAAAATCTTTGGCCACAGCTGAGCTGTAGAAAGTTTGCGGTGTATCTCTGGAAGTGTAATACTGCAGGAGTTGGATACTAACATTTGTACTTTCTAGGATGGGGTCTTTGAGCAAGGGCTTCATACAGGTGCTGAGGAGGTTTTTTTGTAAGTTGAACTTCTAGCATCTCGACTGGTGACACAAAAGTTAATACTATGACACAGTTCAAACTTGGTGAATGATGGTGCGGTATGCATGACCACGGTTAAGTTTTTTTTTTGCACAGCTATGTTGGCTTGTTTTTCACTTTCATTTTAATTTTACAGCCTGATTCTATACAGAGACTGTACATGAGAATCCTACAGCTTGTGTTTGGATTCAGGCCAGATTGCCACTACATGGTTAGTATTTTCTATACGGATATTTGGATGCAGATTATTAACAGGGGAGGTGCCATAAGTATGTAATTCAATTGTTTTATTTGTATTTTGTAAAATGTAACTTTTAAACTACCGCTAATTATTATTTTAATAAAAAGCAGAGTCAGCAGATCAAAATA
This sequence comes from Acipenser ruthenus, assembly GCF_902713425.1. Classification (NCBI taxonomy): domain Eukaryota; kingdom Metazoa; phylum Chordata; class Actinopteri; order Acipenseriformes; family Acipenseridae; genus Acipenser; species Acipenser ruthenus. Next base: position 25,310,587 of record NC_081213.1, read on the forward strand.
TAAAAGTTGTCAATCCTGTACATAGGACTCTTTCCAATGGACTATCCTACCCTGATATCGCTTCTTGTTGTGTGGATCATCCAGTAACCTATTTTTCTCAATTTAAAACAAACAGATGCCAGTAAATGAGAATATCCAGCACCCCTTAATTTACGAAGGCATTTTACCCATCGCCAGCATCTACCTTCGCATGTAAGTATTATAATATTACACTTTGCTTCATAGACAACTTAAAAGTATTATTTTTTTTAACACTGTATAGGGTTGAATGTTCAAAAGTATTGATAGCCAATACAAGGAAACAAAGGCATGTGTGGAATTGGATTAAATAAATGTATCCGTTTGGAGTCTGTGGGGCTCCACGTCCCTCTTTGTACCTTAAGGCTAATGCACTCTCTTATTTTTAGGTGTCAGTTCCTGCCAATGTGCCATGTGTATGACTTTCAGATGAATGATCTTCTCAATCCAAGTAAGTTAAATGCTAACGTGTGTTCTGCTGCTTCTGTTTGACCTTTTATTTTATTGGCGATCCTTGCAGAGGCGAGGTGGTGCATTAGGATAGTGTATTTGACTTCTGGCTTCTTCGGTTCAAATTTGGCTTTAGTCAAAAGGAAAATTACTTTGGTTGACATGAAAACTAAATTAAATTTAACATGATTGTAATCTGAAACCAGTCAGGATAGTAAAAGGATTGTTCTTGATGGTTTATTTATTTTATGTTGCTCACAAATTTAAATGGCAATTTGAAAAGCAATTTATTTTACACTTTTGTTTAAATCAATCCATTTATCCCACAGAAGCAAAAAGGACCATCTTTATTTTGTGTGGCATCATGAATTTCCTTCACTTCAGAAACTTACGTCGTGAAATATACTTGGACCACCTACAGGGTTATGTAAGTGTAACATGGGCTCCCAACATGGCTAGGGATATATTTAAATGCAGAGTGTTTGGGTGGTCAAGTATTATTTTGGTGCTCATACACAGCACTTGAAAACAGAAGCAGGCACCTGGCTACTGTTACGTTTGTGGAAATCTAATGCTTGGAATTTGACCAGTTAAACAGAGTTGCTCTTATTAATGATGTAGGCCTAATTAATACAAAATAATAAGCTAGACATTTCATGAAAAGCTTTCATTCTTTGACATGTTCATTTTAAGTTATACTGTGGTTATATATCTTTTTTTCGTTTAGAAATCTGCTGTAGAGAAGTCACAGAGCATAGCAAAAGGAATAAACGAGGCTGAACTGAAGATTACTAAACTCACGTAAGTGATTCTGTCTAAATTGGTGGAGATTGGGGAAGTGTTACAGAATTAGGAGGTACTGTAATCTTTTAGATTTTATAAAAGCTCAATCTTCTGAGTCATGGAATAAGTAATTGTAATAAAAATGCAAATACAATCCTAACTATATAGCTTTTTTCCTCCTGATAATGTTTTAGAACCATTCCACCACAACAGCAAGCAGAGTTCAAAGAGTTGTCAGCAGCAGTTACAGACCTACATCATGCAATGAGCCAAGAATCTCAGGCAGTCGTGAGTGTCAAAGTAGCTTTTTTCCAGTTAATAAACCACCAGTGCTTCCAAAAGAGGGTTATGTATTTTACACCTGGAAAGTAGTTTTCTCACCTTTTATCTTAAATTGCTAGTGTCATTTTATATGATTGTACATGGAATTGGACACTAGTATAATTACAGAGAAAGATGAGCATTGTTCTGAACGCTTTGTCAACTTTAGCGTTGCTAAATTTATGCATTCTTCAAGTAAAAGAAACATTTGTTCTCTTTTTGTCCCCCTAATAGAACTCAATCAATGAAGAGATTGCACAGCTGAAAAGTGAACATGCAGAGAAAACCTTAAAACTGGTAAGTATTGTAACTTTACTGTTTTATATACTTTTACTGTATGAAGTGTTTTTGTGACATTTAAAATCTTCTCGCTTTATTACTTATTTTGTAACAGAACAATAAAAAAGTGGATTTGGCTACTTTGAAGGAAGATCAGGCTAGACTAAAATCTCTGATTGTGGAATCCCCAGAGGAGCTCAGGAATGAAAAGGAAAAGATGAAGGAGACTGTGAAGAAGATCAAGCAGACTATTGTAAGAACTATTCCCTCTTTGATAAGGCGCAGTGTCACAATTCCAGCGAATGGTCTTGAATGTCAAGCATCTGTTCAGTGTGATGCACTGCTTTCTAAAACGATCACAAAGCAAGGATGAGAAACACAGGCCAAAGTGTTCAGTTTATAACATAAGGATGCATTTTCCCTCAACTAGAGCGTTGATCTAAATGTGTTAAGCTGCTTTCTGCAGCGCCCTTAAACTGAAGGAACACTTAAGGGGAAAACTAGGGAAATTTTATGCAACTGGCCGCAGAGCTGTAATATACTTGAGCTGCTATAATGCAGTATTTCTAATGTGTTTTTTTCTTATTTAGGAAAAGACCAATGTGAATTTAGTGGAACTTCAAAACAAAATCCAGGGTTCAATTAAGTGCCAAGAAGAATTCCAGTCTTTCTACAAACTACAGCTGGATTTACAAGGTGGAATGGAGAAAATGAACAGCTTAATAGCTGAGGTGGGTGTTTTATTTATTTTTTATTTATTTATTTTTTTTTATTAATGAAGATTCAGTTAATTTATTTCTTCTGTTTAGTTTCATTATAATTGATATTCATTTTATTTAAAACTTTCTAAATAGATTCGGAATATAAGTGATGTAGTTGAGAGACAGAGGAAGGATCTGAAGAATATGAGCACCGACGAGACTCAGTACAAACGAGCCGTGGGCATGAAGATGGACAAAAAGACCAAGCTGCAGATCAGAAGGCAGAAGAAGCAAGAAGTGAAGGATCAACAAGTTCAAATAATGTTTGGGTAAAATATTTGTTTTTATTAAGTGACAAACTGCAACTTCGCACGTAAGAGATATACATATAAATGCAGTGTTGGGACTATAGTGGCTATGCCATAACTGCACAGCAGGTGAAACTAATTAAGTTAAATGCTGTGTTTCCATACACTTCTTTTTATTTTTTATAATTGTGCAGAACATTTTTGAAACATTTAAAACTGAATCGGACTTGATTAAAACCCAAGGTGAATGTTGGTAGTCAATTGAGCCATACTTTGTTGTGTCTGTTTTCTGTAGTGAGTGTAACCAGGTTCAGGATAAAAGGGAGGATGTCCTGAAGCAAATCAAACAGGTCATTGATGAAAATCAGCAGGTCAAGGCAAAGCTGCAGTTTTTAACAGAGTGCTGCTCAAATGAGACTGCAAAAGCTCAGGTTGGTATTTATTTTTTTATTTATTTATTTTTTTAAATGAAAGACTTGCATTATGTATTTTTACTTTTTCAAAAGGTGTTGCTATAGGTATACTGTATAATTAAGATGATTTGTAGCTTTTTAAAATAACTATCTTGTGCTTTCACATTATTCCTCATTTGATCAAAGTATAATCTTTGTTGGTCTGCATTAATTTAATGAACCAGTAAGTAAACCTATGCAAATAAAATGTTTGAAAACCTGTTCATTAATCTGTCTACTCGGAAGTGTTGTACACAGATACATAGGAGAGTGAAACGTATTTTTAGCCCTAGCCATATGTATTTTTTTATCATTTTATTTTTAGTATAAAGCTTTACAAAATCAAGATGATTCTTTAGGTACTTGAATCAGAAACAAAACAAAGCCACCATTGCAGGATGAGATGCCATCCTCTGCCCGCCCCTCCATTACAATTGAAACCGTGTTGGTATAACACAGTGACTTCCCTCCACAGGCGCTCTATGACAGTCTGATGGGTGTCCTGGAGCAATACCACGAGCGTCTGGCAAGGCATGCAGAGAAGAGCATAGAAAGGAAGATGTGATGGTCTCTTCAATACTTTCACCAGTTTTTAATATTATTTTAAATTGTTCATCTTTCTGCTTGTATTTTAATAAAAGTTATGATCTTCTTGATTGGATTTGTCAGCTGTTAATCATCAGAATAAATCTTTTGTGTAGAGTCTTATAATTTAAGTATATACACGTATGGTTTCATTTATAACCCCTAATGATCGTAAAGTTAGTGTTAAACAAGGATCTTCCTCAAAGAACAAAGTATAAAGCATTGGGCGCTGTATTTTTGAACGGGTAAACTAAATATGGAGTACTTTCAATAAAGTTGCATAATGCAAATAAACGTTCTAGTATTTTCACTTTGTGAAGATTTGCCATGGTCAGTTAATGGTGTCTATATAAACGTAGGTTTGCATGCTGAAAAACAAAACACTACCAATACCGGACTGCCGACCCTGGAGGGTCTTATTGTGCTTAGAAAATGGGCGTTTCCATTTTTGTTGTTTAAAACTTGATGAGTAGGTGGTTCAAGGATATCTGTCCAGGTGAAAAAGCACCTACGCTGATAGGTTTTATTTCCTGGTTATTATTGAAAGCTAATGGACCCCCTGCCAAGGCTACTAAAAGTCAATTTTCTAAAAATGAATATTATACTGCAGAAACTTTAGTTACAAAAGTACTGTGCAGTACTTGTTTTTCTCCTCCTGGCATTGAGAAAAAAATTAAAAATACATTTACAAACTTTGTGACCTCTCCGTTCTCCTAGCAGAAAAATGCAGACGAGTCAGTTGGTAACGTTTGCATTAGCAATGATTAACTGCAGTGGGAACAAAATGCAATTAAACATTTAGAAACAATATTCTGTGTTTTAAGACCTAACATTAAATCAAACTGCAATCAAGATGTAAGCACTAGCACTGTGCGGTGGTTTTATGTTTTTTTCTTTTTTTTTTTTTTTACATGCCCCCATTCATAATCTGTCCCATCTGCTGTTTCCCATTGAAACTAAAGGCAGACACGCTACAGTTTGGCTAAAGGGGAAATACACTCAGCGGGTTTGTAGTCAGTGTAGTTTATTTTTCAAATATATAATGTGAGTATTACAGTGAATTAAACCTGAATTTATTTTCTTCCGTTGATTTTTGTTATTCACAATGCCTTTCAAGTGAGAAATTAGACCTTAAGTAGAGTAATGGGACCAATAATTAATGACCGCTTTGCCATCCAATCAGAGTCCAGGAAAGCGTTCAAACTATTTTGCAGCTGTGGTCAATTGAACCTGAATTCTGAAGACGAAGGTACCGGTTAGGTTTGCGGTTTGCTGAGGTTATTATTAATGTACTTGTATGTTATGGAGGAACATCTATTGCTAATGATATTACTGTCAAACTTGTTATAAAAACTTATTCTAGGTATGTAGGAGATGCTCTGATGTAAACTCGTTCCAAAGTGAACCAATTAAACAAAAGTTACCAACGCGTCTCTATTAAAAAGCTGCTGAGTGGTTTCTTGTCTATATGTATAGTTTTTGCCAGGGAGCATACTATTAATAATGTATTCGGGGGAGACGAAACCAACAACAAGGTTTATTAATATGTAATTTCCCCCTCTCCCTACAGTGAAATGGAAATAAATACTTTTCCTGAGTTTAAAGTTGATGAAATTCTAGCTTTCCTGCAGAATGACGTATTGGATGGGCCAGACGCAAGGAACATTCTCAAAAGTGATATTGTTCCAAACCCTAAGGTATACCTCAAACTAGCAAGCGTGATTTTACGATTGTTTGAGATGAATGTGTGTCCACGGTACAGACGACATATATAGAAGTAGAATTCAGTTACAGTCGGGTTAATTCAATGCTCACCTTTCTCACTTAAAAAATAACTTGTTTATTACATCAGAATTGCATCAGATGTGTTTAAGTGTGCATTTTTTTTTTTTTAATTACAGCCAGATTTAATTCGGAGACTGTACATGAGAATACTGCAAATTGTGTTTGGTTTCAGGCCAGATAGCAACCACATGGTTTGTATTTATTTTTTAAAATACTTTTATTTTTGTATTATTATTATTATTATTATTATTATTATTATTATTATTATTATTTAGACAATTGTCACGCTGTGTAATAATAATAATAATAATAGTAATAATGCGCCCTGGTCAGTTTTGTTGAATCTGAAACAATCTTAGTTGGTAAAGTGTAAATTAAAATAAACCCAAAGTTAGCAAAACCAATGGTTTATTTAATGCTGCTGTCCATTAACATTCTTCAAAGGACTTGGTTTAAGTTATCTGAACACTCCAGTACTGTATTAAAACAGCATGGAACTAAAGCCTTGGAGAGATGAAGAGAGCTTGCCAACCATCAGAACCTAATAACTTGTGGCAATGCCTGATATTATTTCCCCTTGTAATGTGAATCCTTTATTCTCAATTTTAAACTTGCAGGTGCCGGTAAATGAACACATACAGTACCCAGTGCTTTTGGAAGGCTTTCTACCTATTTGCAACATCTACCTTCGCATGTAAGTGTTATAATTTGTTTTTACACCCCATGACTGGTTAATAAGTTGTTTTTTTTTAATGTCTTTCCTAGTTCCTGAAATCAGTGATTGCATTTGTGATCTAATTTTAATAAATAGATAAATACATATATGAAACTTGCTTTCATTGTAAATTGAGATGTCAATCTTAAACGTTGAATTTGCAAAAAGGCTTTTAAATCCCAACTACAAAGTACTTTGAATGTTTAAATGTACCCCTCCCTGCACACTCTTCTATTTTAAGGTGTCAGTTTCTGCCACTTTGCTTGGTTCATGACTTTCAGATGAGTGACCTTCTCAATCCAAGTAAGTTACTCGCTGTTTTCTGATGTGTGTTTTTTTTATATATATATATAAAACCTGCGTCTCTTTATTGCAAGTTGTTTTTGGTCAGTGTGTGATAGCAGTCACTGACTTGGTTGGTTCTTCTGTATCCACGCCAGTGTAAATAACTGTGTTAGAAGCAATTAGTGTTAAGGACCTTTTTGAATCTGAATTGTCTTAACACTATTGACTGTGGCAAAATCAGTGATTCAGTTTTTGTTTCCAATTTTTTTTTAGGTGCACTAAATTAACAATATTTTGATCTAGAAATTTATGTTTACTTAAGTTTTTATATAAATGTCTTTTGGCTGATTTCAATGTATCTTTTAACAAAAGTTCTACTTTGCCCTGTAGAAGCAAAGAGGACCATCTTTATTTTGAGTGGCATCATAAATTTCCTGAAATTTAGAAACTTTCGCCGGGAAATTTACTTGGAGCACTTGCAGAGTTATGTAAGTGCAGCTAACTGATTGTATAGTGGTTTGGGCAAACAGAAAGTCTTGGGGGTGGTTCTAAGAGAGAATCACATAAAACCAAATACTCCATCAAAAGACATTGAGAAACGTTACTTTAGTAGTAATCCGTTGAGCTCTCTTTATGTTCAAAGTGTTGGTAATTTGTGGCAGACACACGGCTGAAAGCACAATGTGTTCTGCTTTTAAAGGTGTTGTAGAACAGCGTCCCAGAACACAGTGACATTCTGACTCTTAATTTGGGCAATTTCAGAAATCTGCTGGGGAAGAGTCGCAGTATATTGTGAAAGGAATAAAGGAAGCAGAATTGAAGATTGTCAGACTCACGTATGTAATGCTCTTGCCTTTTTGTAGTGCTGTATTAAGCATGAAAAACTGTTTTTGAATTTAACACGACTCCTTTTAGCATGGAATTCGGTAATACCGGATATCCTGGGGCTCGGTTTTAGATTGAGAGTGAGCAGAGGGTCGCTTAACTTTCATGTTGCTCAGTACAGTTTCCGAGAGATTAAATTTTTATTCAAATTAGGTTTGGAGAATGATTAAAGTTATGTAGGGAAGTCTCCCTGTAGCCTCCCATGGATAAATTCAGGCAGCTAATGTTGTTACTTACTTGAATTGCTACTTCAGATGGTGGTTGGTGACTAAATAAAAACAAATCGCAATTCATTTTGTATTTTAGTTCTTTTAACTTACCCTCCGAAAGCTCAAACTGAATAGCATAACTGCATGCTGCTTTCCCCTTTTTCATTCTATCATATCGATCCTCCAATTACAATGAAATGTGATCTAGACATTCCTCAACGTCTGGTGACCACTGACGTATGGGTCCTGGGTTTGGACTGTTTAGGTTAATGAAGTTGTCATTTTGCTTATGTTGAGAATACATGTAGTTATACTCTGTGTTCTAGGACCATTCCACCAGAGCAGCAAGCAGAGTTCAATAAGTTGTCTTCAGAAATTTTAGATCTTCAGAATGCAATGAGTGAAGAATCTCAGAGGGTGGTGAGTGTCCAAGCAGATTCTATCTGTCAACCTGCAAGTGCATCAAAAGAAATGAGCAGACCTGTAACAGGGAGAGAGGCAACTAAGCGCAGTGACACAGAGTTGTCTGCAACTGCTGTATGTACTGTATATTGTTCCTAATGTGAAGTGTGGTGTCCTTGCGAAAATAGACATGTAGGACTGTAGAAGATTTGGATCAGACTGACAAATACCTGGGTGATTGTTTTATGTATTGATTTAGATGGGGGATTGCGGTGATGTGTGTAAGCAAGGTTTTCCATTGCTGTATTTAAATGAAATTGCAGGCATTCTTATAGTAGTATGGCTCTAGTGACAATAACAATGTATTCTTTTATTCTGGAAATAGAGTGCTGTCAATGAACAGATTGCACAGCGGAAATGTGAACATTCAGAGGTGACCCAAATGTTGGTAAGAATTGTTTAGTAATTCATCGTGCATTCTCTGTGTATTGAGAAAAAAATAGACTGACTTTGAATCTACCGGTAATGTCATCTTTTGAGTTGATCTGTTTTGATTATATCTGTTCATTCTGTGTAGAAAGCAGACAATTTAGGCATGCCTTGTGCTACTGCTAGCTGGATATTTTTAAAAAAAATGTAACTTTTTAGTTATTCTTTCCACTCCTTAACAGAGCAAGAAAAAAGTAGATTTGGCTACTTTGAAGGAAGATCATATTAAACTGGAATCTCTGATTGTGGAATCCCCGGAAGAGCTCAGGAATGAGAAGGAAAAGCTGAAGGAGACTGTGAAGAAGATCAAGCAGTCTATTGTAAGAACTGATTTAGAAGTATTCTGCTTTGAGGTCGTGTCCAGCATATTTTCAGTGATTTACCTTTCGTTTTGTATTTACCACTGCAATTATTTAAGGGTTGTGTGTGTGTGTGTTTTTTTTTAATACTAAATATCATCCATAAACACTCTAATGTTGAATTCAGAAATACTCAAACTAAAATTCAATGACAAACGTTTTTACTAGAAGTCTTTTTCAAAGACACTGACTAAGACTTCTGGTCAAAACATTTGTCATTCAGTTTTAGTTTCTTTTAGTATTTCTTAATACCAAATGTTGCAAAAATCCATTAATATACAGAGATGAGCGATATCATAGCTTGCGTACTGTTTTTTTTAATTATTTTAATTTAAACAGGATAATAAAAATGTGGTATTGGTGGAACTTCAAAACAAAAACCAGACTTCAAGCCTGTGTCATGGAACATTTGAGTCTTTTTACAAACTTTTGGAAGATTTACAAGGTTTAGTGGAGAAAATGAACATCTTGCAATCCGAGGTGAGTGAAGATCAGTGTTTAAAAACATGAAGTTCTGACCACTGAGATAGTACACAAAAAAAAACAGTGCTTTTTTCCCCCACATATAGATCCATGATCTGACTGATGGCATTGAGAGACAGAGGAAGGATCTGAAGAATATGAGCACCGACGAGACTCAGTACAAACGAGCCATGGGCATGAAGATGGACAAAAAGACCAAGCTGCAGATCAGAAGGCAGAAGAAGCAAGAAGTGAAGGATCAACAAGTTCAAATAGTCTTCAGGTTTGGAAAAAAGTCTGAATATTGTAGATGAAGTTGTCTTTAACTTCAAAATTCTGCTGTGTATTCTGCATGATTTATTTTCTGCTTAGTTCATTCTTTGCCATGCTTACCAACGATTCCAGCTGAAATTCTTTCTCTAACATGGGTAGTGCACTAGGTTGTGCTGATCCAGGCATTCTGTTTGATCTCTCTCTGCATTAGTGAGTGTAACCAGGTTCAGGAGAAAAGAGAGGATATCCTGAAGCACATGAAACAGATTGATTGTGAAACTCAGCAAATTAGGGCAACAATACAACTTTTAACTGAGACCTGCACCCATGAGACAGAAAAAGCCCAAGTAGGTATTTAAAGGAAATACTTTCTCTGTGTCTGGCACAAAATACTTGCATGCTATACCACATACTGTGATTTAATATTTGTTTTATATATATATATTAATTTGACTTAAAGCAGTACTTCATTTAATTTGGTCTAATATTAAATGTAAATATAAAACTGGTGAGAGAGTATATACAGTTGATTTGGATGCAAGGCAATGACTGTTGGTTTACCATGGCTTTCTACACAGGCGATGCATGACAGACTGATGGCTGTGGTGGATCAATACCATGAGCGTCTGGCAAGGCTTGCAGAAAATGGCACAGGAATTGAATGAGCCTTTTTGAGTATGTAAAAAAAAAGTAATGTGAAGTGTATATGTTTTCCTCTATTTACAAATAAAGAATGTTACCAGCACTTTGTGGTAGAGGTGTTTTTCCACAGCAGCTTGGTATTTTTTTTTTTTTAAACGGGTACTCCCTCAAGGTACCGTATGTTAACAACACTGAAACGTTAGGGTGCTGACATGATGCGACTCGCGTTCGTGACGGTATGATTTAAAGATTTACGTATCCTGAACTACAGAAAGGAAGAGGAGTCACACAAATGAATTTGCCCACTTTCGACTTGTGCTCTGTCTCTGTGAAGGGGAGCTGTGTAAAGTGTTTCACAAAAGCACTGAAGGATTAATGTTTATTTCATCAGAAATGCATGAACTACCACATACAGAATTCAACACAGACAACATTTCGAAAGTTTGAGGGGGGAGGGGCAAAAAAAAAAAAAGTAAGATTTACAGTTCTAACTGGGTGTTCCAATGGACAAATCAAAACATTAAATACTTGGGAGCAAGCACTGCATGGCAACAGCATTTCTCAGTGTCTTCCTTCATTGATTGATTAGTTCATAAAAATCTTTTAATTCTCCTTTTTTGACCTTCCAAAATAATACATTTTAATTTGTCTTGCTCATTTCCTGTCATGTAGCTTTAAGTTTTATGTTGTGTTTGGTTTGCAAGATGTGCAATATTGGATTCAGGATTTCCATGTTATCCGTTGTTAAAGGTGTCTCCGTTTCATCCTCCTCCAATAATTCCTTGGAAAGGGCATCGGATCTCTTCCACCTGTGCTTGGGCTTCGTGGATTTTAATGACTGAAGCTCCATGTCTCCATGCCTAGCATTGAAGTCATAGATAAAAGTGATTGTCCTTGTAGTTTTAAGGCTCCATGCGAGAAGGATAATGAGAATGCAAAGTGAAAGCAATAGAAGTATATCGTTGTAAACAAAGTCAGGGCATTTCGTGATTTGAGTGCATTGGGCTAAGTCGTGGCCTGTGATTTGGGACAGGGGTTTCCCTGCAAGGGAAGCTGGGGTGAAGCACTTGACGTCTGCAAGAGAGATGGCTTCCTGGTCCTCCAACCAGGTCTTTAGGTAGATGATGTCGCACCCGCAGTCCCAGGTGTTGTTGGACATGTTGACATTGTTGAGGTGCTGAAGCTTGTCCAGTCTCCCGTGAGGCACTGTTGTGAGCAGGTTATTTTGCAGGTAAAGTTCGGTGGTATGAGGAGGTAGCATTGGCACCACAGTAAGACCCGTGGAGCTACAGTTCACTTCATATCCATAAGAGCCGAGAGAGGTGCACTTGCAAACGACAGGACATGGCTGTGCGTTGGAAGGACTGAGGAAAAGGAGCAGGGCTAAACCTGGGCAAGCCAACATGCTGCAAAGAACAGAGAGGCTCCATTTAATCATTCAAAATGACAGTAATACGTTATAGTAGAGAGATCAGGAATGGTTTTACAGCTGTTTAATGAGAGAAGTCTGGGCTTGTCATAACTGCTCTTCAGAGGATAACTCACTGAAGTTATACTAGAGGTCTTGTGATAGTGCCAAGTTAATGATTCATAATTAAATCATGATAATATTATAATAACATTGTCTGTTGACTGTTCGCATTTTCTTGTCTTGTCTCGCAACAGCTTAAATGGTAGTTATTTTAGATTTTGTATTTAACTAAAGGCCAATCTGCTATATACAATGACACTGGGCCCTAGTACTGAAACTTTTTTAGAAGGAGTAAACACTCTCTATGGGCAGTGGCTCTTTTTTTTTTGTAAAAAAAGATTCCAAAGTCTCCTTAAAACTGCCAAGAATGTTTGTTTTTATAATTCCTACCAAAACCTGTTTCATCAAAACAGTTCTTAAGTACACAATGTTGTTTTAAATCATTTGGTAAGATCTCCAAAACATTCCAATATGCACCTTTTTAAAAGTACAGTAAAATGACTGTATAAACTGAATCAGCAGTACATACAGTAAGGAAAGCTACGGCAACTATGCAATTTATCAAGTTTATAAAACTGTCTTGCTGTACCACACCATAAGCTTTATAATATGCATCTAAATGCAAATGGATTCTCTGCTTTATAGAGCAACAATGAACACCTACCTTTTCTTTCAAGCTGTCTGAACTGTTTTAAATCCCTGCATCATTGACGGCGATACTATGCCTGCCAGCCTGTCCTTATTTAAACTGCTAGAGACCTCTTCGGTTAGCTCCTCCACAGACATTTGAAAAAAAACATCTTGCAAGCTGCCTATGTCATGGCTTTGGTGTGACGGCTTTTTTTTTGACGGATTCTTCAGTTTATCGCCGAAACATGCTAATCATTTGTACCACAAGAGCGCACAGACTCACAATTGGCCTTGGCTAAACCACACTGGATCATGTGACCAAAGAAAGCCCCTTGTGTTCTAAAGAGATAAGGACCCCTCGAGTAATGAACTGCAGTAGCGGAAAGAACCAGCCACTCCCAGCTGAAGCTGTGCTGTATAGTAGACTATCTGGCTACTTTCTATATTTGCTATGCTGTGGGATTTTCCATAGATTCATGCTGGGCTTTAAATAGTGTAATAACATTGCTAATCAAATACATATTTTTTTTTAAAAACCTTGTATTCCCTAAACAATCCAAAATGCCAGTATTCATAAATGTTCACAAAGTATCATCCAGTATTGTAACGCTGTACGAAGGTCCATTGAGTCGGTCTAACTAGTGGTAGATCTTCCTTTTCCATACCTTTTTTAAAGAGCCTCACTTGCACTCTGAATTTTTTTTTTCATGTCATTGGTACACAAGGTGCTCTAAGCTGGTTTACTTTATTTAATACATGGTAAGGATGACTGTGCAAAAGCGACTTTGGCCACCTAAAATGATTTGTACCTCCAGTGATTTTTAATTTTCAAACAGCTGGACCTTTGGACACTCGAATCTCCTGCAATTGATATACAACACGCCGGTCCAAGCTTGAGCGTGTTGATATCCCTGAAAAAGGGTACATAGCCGCAATAGAACAAAAACAAAAACAAAGGTTATGTGATGCTGTTTATTCAGTAGAAGTGCCAAACGTTATACATAGGATCTCCGCTATACAATTGAAATGTGACTGGTTATTGTGTGTGTGTTTATAGAACATGCCCTACTTGTTTGCTTTTTAATGGGATTTTAGCCTCCTCACTGTAGTTCTTCTATAAAGTACAGTGTCCATTGTCATCGCAACACAACAAGCTAATCGTTTTGAGATCCAATACAAATAAGCCGCAGGAATGAGTACCAGCAGGACAAAAACACCCAACATGATCAGATCTATTTTGAGGAGACCCCAGCAGTCGATCGGATTGGTGCTGCTGCAGCCCGCAAACTCGTTGCCACTAAGCTGGATTATGACGGTCGGTGTCTCTGGGCTAGCTGGGCCTTTGCAGGTGGCCCCCGTCACCGACACGTTGGCATTGTCGTCCAACCAATGTTTGAGGTACACGATGCCGCAGTCGCAGCTCAAGGGGTTCTGGGACAGGACCAGGCGCTGCAGGCGGTGCAGTCTGTCGAATCTACCGGCCTGAATGCCCGCCAGCATGTTGTTCTGTAGGTAAAGTAAGACCGTGTTGTCGGGCAGGGTTGGCACCTCCTTCAGCCACCGGGAGCTGCAGTCAACCTGCAAGCCCTTGTGTCCCAGCAGGCTGCAGTCGCAGGACGCTGGGCAGGGCTTGGCATCAGGAACGCAGCAGATTAGGAGGGTAGCAAGTATCACCAGGTTCATTCTTGTTTTTGCTTGTTATTGAGCAGAGAAGTCACTGTTTTGAAGAAAGTAAATAAATAAATAAATCAAGTAAGGTTTTTATATTCAAACTGGGTAATCATAAGGTATATTTCATCATGGAGTGACAGCATTATTCTCATAATAATCTTCAGACTCTCAGCTGTTTAGAAAGGTATAATACGGGATACTCTCGTTGGATATTTGTCCTGATCAACAAGCCAAAAGTCAAGTTATGTCAGTCAGACCTTTCACTGTAGCGGAAGGGTTAACAGCCACGGGATCACAGAGCAGCTCACACACATTAACACACGTCACAGAGCAGCTCACACACATTAACTCACGTCACAGAGCAGCTCACACACATTAACACACGTCACAGAGCAGCTCACACACATTAACACACGTCACAGAGCAGCTCACACACATTAACTCACGTCACAGAGCAGCTCACACACATTAACTCACGTCACAGAGCAGCTCACACACATTAACTCACGTCACAGAGCAGCTCACACACATTAACTCACGTCACAGAGCAGCTCACACACATTAACTCACGTCACAGAGCAGCTCACACACATTAAAACATGTCTGCAAAAAAAATCAAGCCATTTTAATCCAGTGGTTACGAGGTATTCTTTCAGCTCCAGGGCACAGCTTAACACACCACGCTTATTGGCCTAATCATACACCAGGGATTTGCCAAACAATAACAAAACGATGACAAATTGACAGTTAATAAAACTTTCAACTTAAACTGAAAGGATAACACAGAAATAAAAAGGAGGGATCTAATTAATGCAATAACTCTCAATGTGTTCCCCTGGATAAATAATTATAGGAAGTTTCCTGGCAAAAGTACCCACAGCACAGTAAAATAATGAAATACATAAATTATAATAATAAAAAAAACTATACAGAGACATTTGTTTTACTGAGGGTTAAGCATCATTACAAAGAGTTATGTGAATGTAACACTGGCCCTGATGGAATGAGCCTTAAAAAAAGTTTCCTGTAGCAAAAGCATTACAAAGTGTAATAAAACACAGTGAATGTACAGTAAAGCATAGGTAAAGAATAGCGAGGTATGGTATAGCATATTAATAAACATGGCGAACCAGGGTAACACTATGGTTAATGTATACTACCACCCCGGGGACACTGCAGTGTGCTGCTCTACAGGAAATACAAAGAAAAAAGCAGAGCCATTGTCACAAGAAAGAGGATGATTTTTTAAAAACAGTATTCATTTATTAGTAATAAAATGCATTAAACTGCTTCTCTATCACAACTTAATGATAAAAGACACCTACCTTGTAGTGAATGTCTTAATGTCACAGCTTAGAACAGTGCCAGCAAGCTAATATAGAAATGTAGAAAATGTAACTGCTTATCTTGGACTTCAAGACTCAGGAAGGAAATTGTTTATCATCATTTATATTTAAACACCCGGGAACCATTTTATCATGACGCAAAACAACTGCACTAACGCTGTACAGCAAGTTAATTTGCAAATTTTTTTTATACTTTTCATTCTACATACACATCATTTACAAAATGTTTCCTTTATGTTCTAAAGATAAGTTTCCAGAAAAGTAAAACAAAAAAATGCAGTTCTCATAAGTCACCACAAGAGGTCACCATAACACTACTGTTTTTAAATGTTTCCACTAAAGATATCCTAAACCTGTTAGGATCTCATAATATAGATTGCTTTGTTTGTTTTGGACAGAGGGGGAGAGGTTACATCAAGCGCTGTAGGATACCCATATAAATTGGTCTTCCTATTCCATAGCAAGTAGTAACTTATCCTGCCTTGGCCATTTATTTCTACTATTACATTTCCCAGTTGTGCACACATGTGTATGCAAGAGGGGGGAAATTCACAACATGTGCAGATACAACAATGGCAGGGTGAGAACAGGAGTATCGGCAGACTTTGTATGTTTGTGATATCAAGAGACAGTGTCTGCAGAAATCAGGATCTCTAATGTGAGAATGGAAAGTTTGAATGGTGTACTGGAGACGATATGTACTGACAGCAGTATTAGTTCAGAGTGCTACAATATGAACTGGTAAAGGAGCTATCAAAACTTAAATGAGGTTTTGACAGGCAGAAAATCAGTAAAGGCTATATTGCTTCAAATGCTTTTTTAAAGTTTGGTTTCTCCAAAGTGGCTCTCGGTTCTGTTGCGGCATCGTTGAGTTTTATTGTATTGCGGGATCTGCCAGCTTCCTCTAAATTCATGGTTGCTGTGGACTGATAACTGCTCAGACATTGTTTTCTCAAAAACATGGTAAAGACACTAGGAGACTTTTATGTGTCTTCCACTCATAACACAGAATTTGCTTACATATATATGACCCTGGGCCATCTTAGAAAGTGTTTTCTCTCTCATAAGGAAGAAAGATGAGGCTGAAACTAGAGATTGTGGGATGGTAAGGAGTCTCTTATACCTCGTCAATATCTTCTCTATGTTTTAGAGTGACAGGATATTGGTTTGATTGATGTAGGAAAAGCGAAGCCACTGTAGCTGTTTAGAAAACGTTTCAGAGCCAGACAATAACAAGATGAAGTGCAATGCCAATGCAGTCAATCCCTGGGGAGGCTTATTAATAATGATGAGAGCTTCCATGGCATCTTCTGTATTTTATTACTTTTCTGTTGTTTCCAGATGATGCCTGGAGGCAGTTCTCCACCTGCCCGCTCATTAGAACAGAAAAGTGAGTTATGAGTTTGAAGGCACAGATTAACTTTCAGAAGCGCTGCGCCCTACCAGACAGCCTGGGGGCCCCTGCGCTGTGAAATGACACACAATTTAGCAAATTTCTTATTTGGTTTTGGGTAATTCTGAATATAATTAAATGTCCCGCAATGCATATAAAAGGCTGATGGGTGGGTATTATGCATATTTCACACAGTCTTCATCAAAGATTGCCACAGGAGCAATCACTGGCTTAAAAGATTCGGTGGGATTCTTGCCCTTATCCAGAATTGTCAAGCAGTATAAAAAGGGAATAAAGAAAGTTTCGACTGAATAAAGTGGAATTTATTAGTCATTTTCCAGGTATGCGTTTGACTTGGCAGTCTTAGGTTACACATATAATTAGCAGATGCCCTGTGTCTACATTACCTGTGCATCCTGCACAACTTGTATATTTATAAAATGATGCTAGTTAGATTTGGTATCTTCATTTGACACATGGACATATGGCAGTGTTCAGTTTGGATTAGTGTCGGTGCTGGTTGAGTTGTGTTGTTTATGGTTGAGCTAGCTATTACCTTTAACACAAGACTCAAGAAAGCAAGCAGGTTGGGTGTAGTTACTCCACGTTGAGGTGATTAAACTAGGTCCTGGTGTATTTGAAATGTTATCCTGCAACATTTCTTTTCTGGCTAAAGATGGTACAATAAATCTTATTTTCTATTGCATCCGATAAATGGATACCCATACTGGAGTCATTATAATATGGTTAAAAACATGCCATATTTGCACACAAGTGTGTCTTCTTATCAGAGGAGATGAATCTTTTTATCACTTGTGATGTTACCCTCCATGAATATGACTTGCACGGACTGCAAGGGTTCTTTAAAATAGAGAAAAAAATCACTCCTGTTCTTGGTAATCCAACTGTCATCTAGGATTGATATTGAGGGACATCAAGGAGCCATATAATACTTGTAATACGTGTTATGCTGTACAAGGTCAAATTATATCTTTTTTTGTATTTAAAAACAAACATACACACACAGAGTCAACTTATTATAAACTTTATTAAAAAACTACTTTCATGCTAATCCAAGAGCTTTAAGCTTCTTGCAGTTAATATGCAATTCTTTATTTAAAACACCCAACTAGTAGACATTTGAGCAATTCTAAAACTGCATTCATTTCTCCAGATAGGTAAACAAGTGCATTATGTCTGAACAGAATACTATGTAATGCTATATCAATCAGCACAGCTTATTTGTGAGTAATACAGTATTTATCGTAATTAGGTCTAGTATATGTACAGATTTTCTAAATGGAGAAAATATAGATTATATAATTGGATCTAGAATCGGACTGGATCAGATTTATTTCTGTATTTCTTTTAAATCCATGCTGTTTATGTGACATGGACCGAAGTATTAAAAATGATTTAGATGGCAACCATTGAATTTGCATGTTTTAATTAGTATACGATGAACCAATTATATATAATCAAATATATAATTATGTAAAAGTTGCCTAAATAAATTTGCAGCTGAAAGAAATATCAAGTGAAGTTTAAAAAGAGGTCACCATTTGGTAGCTTCATAATCTATACAGGTAATATCACATATTTAATAAAAGTGATCTTTGATACATTTCCTGTGACAGCATATTCAGAGATTACATTATTATTTTTTTTAATACTAAACAGTTTAGTGCTACACAAGTGGATCACTATTTTAGTGTTTCACAGAGACAGCAAAGATATTGAAGTATTACTGCTTCTACATATGGATGGTAAAAAGGGTTGGGTTTTATGCTCCCCTATAAGGTGTAAGTAATTCCTATTTTTAATGAACAATCCCGGTTGTCACAAAGGTAATAATTACACCTTAAAGGGGAGTAGAAAATAGAAAAAAAATACATGAACCCACACGCTCTTCTCAGGTAACAGGGCGTTAAATAAGGTGCATACAATATTATTTACAATTGTTTTCCAAACAGCCAATGCAGTACTCTTGTGTTGCATGCACTGAAGCATTTTTGAAGTGAATTGATATAAAATCACACATGCATTAGTTTCAGGTTGCAAAGTATGTACCAAAATGTAATTTGACACAAACTTTCTTCAAAAAGTGATTTTTGAGCTTCTCTGTGAGCAGACAAGATATGGAGGCCCTCAGTCCTGTCGTTGTGTTATCAGTAGGCTGACCTTTATTGAGAAGTACTGGTATGAAATACAATTCTGAACTCCGTGAACTCAGGCACTGGCACAAAAATGGGGTCAGTGTTTCTGATGATTCTTTCCCTTAGTTTCAAGGTCTTCAAAGTGCTTGCAAAGAATATGCTTGCAGACCAGCTGGTGGCGCTCCATGTCAACATGAGATGAGAAGTGGATTTGACAAGGACTGGTGACTCTGAGTCCTTTCCAAGGGAGTGCCGGTTAACAGCTCACAAGCTGCTAGTTCATGGTACAGGGCATTGAGAACCTCCAAAATGTGAGCCTTTCCTACAAGCAAAACCCCAAAAACAGATTTTAGTTATTTTTTGTGTCCACAGGGAATATAATTTTAGAAACCCCCCAATCACAATTAACATTCTAGAAAAGTTTGTAGTTGGAGATAGACAGACTGGTCCTTACCATGCTGTGGGTCACTACAAGATTCCAAAGTGCTCAACAGTATCTTCCCCAAAGATCTCCGCGAAACATTCTGAAAACAATGTACATGATATCATGGTTTCTTTTAAGTAGCAGGCAAGTGTAGTACATTTAGTTTAATATATTTCAAACATATTACACCAATGAGAACCAGAACAACAATTATCACTAATTCAAAATTCAGTTCAAGATCGTTTTCTCATGTCTTTTGAAATTTTAAAATAAATGTTGTAGTCTCCCTAGAAAACACAACTCTCGCATCTGTGATGCTACTGGTCAGTTGGTATGGTGCACAATCACCAACTACTGCCGGCCCTTAAATGGGCACCACAAAGCTAAAATAAGATTCCTTCACAGACCTCAAAAGCCATTACGCAGCAGGAATAATTCTGATGGACACTTGTACGACTGCACTGCATAACCCACACATTCTTAACAGGAGCATGATGAGTACTGCATTTTCTGCACTATCCCCGAGCTGTGTTTACAGGAGAAAGCGGTCCCCTACTGACCAGGTCCCTAAGCTGCTGCAGGAGCTGAAGCACGTCCATGAGCTTCTCCTCCACCAGTGACAGACGCACTCTCTCCGTCTCCAGCATCTGCAGCTCCATCTGAAGCAGCTCCGTCTCCTCGGCCTTCTGCTGCAGCTCCAGCAGCAAAGAGTCCTTCACCTGCAGAGCAAGGGAGGAAATGTGATGAGCACCCTGCCTTACAGCAAAGATACAAGAGTGGAGCGACTCACACAAGGGGTTGGGTAAACCAGTTCTCAGCATTACTGCAAGTTCAGAGTTGTAAAAAAAACTAATGAACCCATTAACCAGTGGTGATGCAACAGTAGCATTATAACTGTTGCTTAGCTAAATTAAGACTTGGAAGTATGCTGCATTATCATTGCAATGTTTAGATCCCTGTTTCTGTCACTTGTAAAGGGGTGTTGAACTTTGCAAAATTCTCTTGGTGTTGGTGCGTATGTAGAGAAATTAAAATGTGCCGTTTTTGTGCTTTTAATAACAAAGACATCTGAGGACAGCAAAAGCAGCTAGACTCCCTGAAAGAGTACTGCATCCCTTTGAACATCTCATTAAACCGCAGGCTGGTTTACCACTGTCTACACGCCTGTCAATCCATCTGAATTGATGGCATAGGCATTGCTGCTTACCCCCCTCACTGTTTTTATCATCCTTTTCCGTCTTCTCTGTCGAATGCTTTCTTTGGCACACAATAACTCCTAAACAAGTCGATGGAATGCATTGTGCTTTTGCACAGGGTTAGGGGGTTTGACGCTGTAGATTTATATGGGGGTGGGGGTGTACCCCAGGGGAAAGACAAGGTCATTCAGTTACGTCACTCATTAACACTATTACAGATCCATGGTACATTTGTGGTGGTGCAGTAGAAAGAAGTAATGCAACACCTAGAACTCTAACTTGCAGTGCGTGGCCAGAAATCTGTTTTTGGTGGATATGACTACAGAGATAAAGCAGCTTTTTTTAAACAGAAAGCTCAATAGAAGGGGTATGGAGTTTTCTCTTTCCCATTGTATTTGTTTCAGTTGTATACAGCCGTGTTCATTTCAGTTGTCATTTGGAGGAGAGTGTAGTTGTAGTTATATCCCGGGCAAGAAAATCTGAGCAGAAGAATTGCAGACCAAATCAGTAATTCTGCAGCTGAACAGACAGCAGAGTGCACAGAAGGATAGCAGTGAATACTATGGTAATTGATGTGAATGAGTTCACAATACTGAACTAAGCTTTAACCTTCATGACCTTTGCACAGATTAAAAATCAAAAAGGAGTTCCCACACTTTTAATCCAATAGTTGCATACACCCAAGCGTTGGGCATTCAGGCAGTTAAAGTATTCATTATTGCATGCTCCGAACCATACCAATCTGAGCAGTCTATATGGGCTGTAACTTGAGGGCGGGCCATGGAGGAGCTGCTCTTGTCTCCAGGCACAGATGCTGGGTGGGCAGCCTATTCTAGTTGATCCATAGCAGGAAGGAAGATAGGATACTGCTTTCAACCTCTGACCCAAACACAGCGATTAGACAGGCAAGATTAGGGTAACAGAGGCGTCTAATAAAACCTGTATAGAAATCTGCCCTGTCCTTCTTATCCACAGGTACACCTTTCAATTAGACGTCTTTTTCAATGAAGAGATTGACTCTCTTATGAGCAAAGACTACTGCTTGCTAGTTGGGTCAATGAATGAACTAAGAAACACTTGCCTCTTTAACAGGATTGGATAACTTTGATGTTAGTTGTTTGTTTATTTTACTGGGAAAGCACACCTGCGATATATCCTATTTCTACGGGGCTCTGATTTCAGACGCCTTTAATAGTATTCCCCTATTCCTTAACACGACTGATAATAGAGGCACCTGCAGTTTTATATTTTGATTACTAAACTCGACAGACAGCGGGCCTTCACGTGTTGGGGGTAAAGCCGTTTGCACAACTCAAACATTTTATTTTCTCTGCATAAAATTCAATCGCAACGTTTACCTGGTCCATGTCCATCTCCATTTTCTTGGCCTCGCTCTCTTTCAGCTCAAGTTGCTTTGTCAACTTTGTAACTTTGTCCAAGAGCTCCACGACTGCACTCCTGCTCTCTTCATTCTTAGCACCTCCGAAATGTGACAACAGCTTCTTCATGGTTTTATCATCGCATCTGACAAACAAGGCGCAGCTCTTTAAGTGTCAAGTTAGTCTCTTAAGCACACTCACAAGTGATTTCACAGTGGGAATACAACTATTATTATTATTATTATTATTATTATTATTATTATTATTATTATTATTATTATTATTATTAACAGAGCAAAGGGGGTCAGTGCCAATTCAGTTGATTTGAACCCAGGACATGGTAGAGATAGATAGTAAGGATTCTTACTAATGAAACTGAAAAACCAGCACAGGGATTGTGTGGACAATGACCATTGCAATCATCATGGCACGCATTCACATTCATGTTCCATAAAAGAGTGAATGCCTTGTGTGACTTGCTTTTATCTGATCCTGTAGTTTGAGTAGGTGGGGAATGCTTGAGAGGTTTCTTGAACACACAACGGGTTCATTGGAACGGTGGGGAGATTTGATTTTCGCTCTCACTGGAGCTCCTCAAGCAGGACAGCTGCTTCTCTCTAAACATGGAGCTACCTTGACCCAGAAAGCAGAGGTTCGATAAACTGTGAAGTGGTTCTACTTTTTCCAGGAAGATAATGTAGCTAGCAGATATTAATCCTTCTCAAACGGAGTGTCTGCTTCCTTGTTAGGGTGGTTTACACTTAATTCAAGCCCCTTCCGATTAATCAATCTTAATGTCATTCATTGAACCAGTAACTGATAAAACACTAAGACAAAAACTGTACTGATCACAAACACAATGCTGAGCAAATAGTGCAGTTCCAAGTTTTACTGTAAGCCTAATTAGGCACACCTCAGAGGCTTTTTGTCTAATTATAGTTGTACTGAAAATATGTAAAGAAGTATATTTATTTGCATTTTGACTTCTAACAAAAACTATAAATCACCCTTGCAGGTGATCAAACCCATTAACAGCCTTGAGTTTCGTGATACTTCACCTCTAAATCAAGAGAGACATATTGGGAAGCCCTGGGCTATGCAGAACAGCCCTGGAGCACTCCAGTGGAACCCGAGCCTGTGGTGAAGACGTACCCATCCCTGCAGCAGGACAGCCTGGTGAGGATCCTCTTGACCTCGTCCACCTGGGATTGCTGCTCCCCCGTCCACTTCTCCTCCTCCTCGTCTGAGGCAGCCTGGCCCTCCACAGAGCGGAACATCTGCTCTTCCACTGGACACACAACATCACCCAGCGTTCATTAGACACGAGCCTCGGCTTGTCAAGACCAACCCAATGGAAATCTGCCCTTTTATTTCTTTACTGATAACCGAGCCTGTTTTCTTTATTTGTGCTTCACTAACCTGTACTCAGGGTCGAGCTCAATTTCTGTTTTTAAATACCAATTCCTTTTAAAAATCAGTTTCCACTTCCCATTCCCTTTGAGTCAATCCCAACACATTATTGATCAAAAATTGAAGTCACTTTTATTTATCTTCACTTCTAAATTGATTTTAGTCCATATAGCTGTGCAATGTTGTAATCTAGAGTAACGTATCAAATATCCTTACTGTTGTCAGGCGGTATCTCGTCACGGCCGGTGGGGGACCTCCTATCCTGCAGGGCGGCAGCACCACGCTTCTGCTCCAAGGGGCTGCATGGAGGGAGCTGAAGCTGGATCACCTCTGACCTGCAAATGAAGAGTTTTAAAATGTAAATATTTTATTTTACCTTGCTTACAACGATTCCTTATTCTGAGCTGCAGAACATAAGTGTTCTGCCAAATCATTTTTACAACGATTCCTTATTCTGAGCTGCAGAACATAAGTGTTCTGCCAAATCATTTGACAGTGATTTGCTATAACTATTTTGCAGGCTATCAAAAATTCAGTTACGTGGTAGCAGGTAGATCTGTTGAATTAAAAGGTACAGGTATTGGGAGCAGTTCTACGTGGCCGCGTGGCTGCTTTCTGTGGTCAGTTTTGGTGGGTTAGCTGTGTGGCTCTAAGTAAGAGAGCCAAGCATAACAGTCACGATAAGATGATGTTCAAAGCTGGAGTCACTACTGGAAAAACTATTAATAGGAGAATGATATTAAGCTCATTTTGTTTGTCAGATGCACAAATTCTAGCCAAAATATAACAGAATACCATGACAATCTGATTCCACATATTTCAGTGGCTTGCCAGAGGTACAAACTCGACTCTCTAAATAAGTGCAAACTAATGTTGTTTTGCTGAGGTACTTTTCAACAGTCAATGTGTGCCATTTTATTGTAACAAAAATAAACAAGAACCGGTAATCGTTTTATAAAAGTTTGTACTAAAGTTTTAACAACATCAGTATTTAACACTTTTTGAGGCCACACAGATTAATTGGTTACAATATATATATATATATATATATATATATATATATATATATATATATATATATATATATATATATAGTGCAAAAAAACACTTTCATGTACCTTGACTATTTCATGCTGTTTTTTAAAGTGTGCAAGCACTTTTTTTCTGAGATTTAGTTAAAATATAAAAGCTCAGTAATAAAACCTTGTGAAAGTCTTTTAGAAAATGAAGACTCACAGCTGTCTGGGAGGATGTGAATGGCACACAAACAGACACCGGCAGTGTTTCCATAGAGACACTCAAGCACCTCACATTCATCTTAAGCTTTTGTGCTGCTGGAAAATGAACCGCTCGGGCTGCAAAAAAATGAGGTCACAGGGTTCGTCAAGTGATGGGTCCCAAAGTACTGCCTATGACTAATTGGACTTTAATTGATGCCCCACTCATTGACAGTGATGCTGCTGCAAAGTACAAGGAATAAAGTTTATGGTAATGGAGGGAAAATAAAGCCGCCTGCTTTTCAGACGAGAGAAAATGAGAAAATGTTGAAAGCCTTCAAGTCCATGGAAATGGAAAGTGCCCAACGATGCAAATTCCAGAAATTTAGAAAAAGAAAAAAAAAAGTTGAAACTTTATATTTTAGTGAAATACTGGAATTTGCTTGAATGTTTGTCTGAGTGGTTTACTCAAAGGTATACGCCTAATAGAAATGCTTAGAATTGCAATTCACTTCTGGCTTCTGCTGATGTATCATGATGACCAGTCCTTGTGAAAAAAAAAAATCAAAGAGAAATGTTAAGCACTAAATTATTATGAAAACTTGTTTAAATGTTTTTTAATATGATTTAAAATGATTGACATACCCAACCCTAATACCAATAAATGAACTATCTTGGAAATTAATACTGCTCCTATTTGTGTTTCCGAGTCAGGTCCAGAGAGTTCAAAGAAGTAATTTTTTTTAAAAAGGCACATCTGAGCTGTTTACATGTCCTTAGAAACAACCATTAGCAAAAGAACAATTATATTGAGCAGTCCATTAAAACATCATTCATCTATTCTCCTTAAAGCCCCTCACAAAAATATGAAAGATGACAGTCTAACTTCTATTCACATTCTCTATACTCACAGTCCAGTCTCTATTGCTGTAATATTTTCCATAGTAATAGATACCATGGGTGATTTAGGTCATATTACTTTTCATAAGACTCTATTTTAAGGAGCTAAACAGCGACAGATCTTAATAGCACCGTCCTAACATGAATTACCCAGATCTTTTGCTGACCGGATGGTGATATTTGGAAAAACTTTACGGCAGTTTGAGAATGAGTACATATGTGCACAAGCACATTTTTCCACAGAAAATCAGCCAAAACAGAAAGTCAATCCCCCATCTGCGATCAGTTAGCTATCTCCATCGGGGGGTCATTCTCTTTTCTAGTTCCTTGGGTTGTTTTTAATTTTTTTTGAAGTCCCTGATACCAGTGCTGCAACTCTTAGCCGTAGTGTCATAGCCGTTTCCTCCACTTTATGTTATCCTAATAAATGGCAGAGGTAGGTCAGGTGCCACTTTTCCAACCAGATGATGGTTTGTGGTTGTCTGTCTATGGGGTACATTCAGGGGACCAAACTAAGGAAGCTCTTCTCTGGCTATTTATGTTAAAAGATGGATAGCATTCAGGTTAGGAGACCACACAAGCAGTTATGGCTCAACTTAAGTATTAGGAATGCAACGCCTTTCAACAAACCATAACACCCTTATCTTTGTAGCCGGATGTGTGCAGTGCCTCAAGACACGCTCCAGCATCCAATCACAGAGGTGGGTTGGGCTGGCCCTTGACCTAAACTCTGCCATGCAGCTGTGGGATGCGATTCACTGGACAGGAGGATGCAGAGGACAGGCGATCACCACCTTGAACACACTAAAGGTGAGCTACTAGATCTTCTCCAGAAAGAACGAGGAACTTCAAACTGAAGAACAGCATAGGGGTGCTCCCACACTGCGTTAGGCACAAAATATGCGAAAGTAGAACATAAATACCCTGAAAATTATAAAAATAAGAAAGAAGTGATAAAAAGTAGTGATCTTGAATGCTTCTTCTGCGGTGTGATCTACCTGGATCTTAAGTTGCCTAAATGTACATACAAAGTTTTATTAAACTCAGACAGGCTGTCCCCAAGATATACCCTTCATCAGTGTCATCAATCACAAGAAAATCATGCATACGTAGATTCTCAGAACTATTTCTGATAAAGGATGCTGAGCTTCACTGCAATTTCGACTGTGGGAGACAATAAGCATAGGACCCACACGAGAAGCCTTCTGCAGAGAAAAAAAATAAAATTTGACCTTTTTTCTATTCTTAAGGGATTCTTTCCAGGGATTCACTGTACTGTTATTTGTGGTTACTAAGATAGATATTTCATGAGCCTGTTCCAGTATTACTTTGCAAAGGCTGAAATGATATTTTAAAATGTCAGAGGCTGATTACTGTACCATACAGACATTTAACTCGCATATCCTGCATACCATCATTGATGGCCTGTCTGCATGCTATCCAAAACGTCTTAGCACCGGTGAAAAAAAAACTTTTATTTTAGCCAATTTCATCCGCTTTTTTTTTTTTTCTGGAGACTTGATGCCTGTCTGAAACCAGAAACAGATGCTAAATTACATTGGCACGCTTTAAATATCTGCTTCAGTCACTGCACTTACAGGCATTTCCACCCTGGCCGCCTGTCTGGTGAGATCAATAAACAGGGCAACTTGACTGTAAACCTCAGACCTTTCTATCCAGTTATTTAGGCTTAATGAAGGCTGTTCTATTCTTTTCCAATTGTAGCTTTGAATTCGAAGACACTCTTTCTGTATCTTCTGTTTTTACTACAGGTATGTGACACTGAAACGTAGAAGGTGCTGGTTTAGAAAATACAGTATACAATTGCCTAACAGAGTCACATCTTATACATTATTTTAATATACGTCACTGCATCTAACCACATTAGAGTGATACAATCTGATTTATTCATGGGTGTGTCAAACTGCTATGGAATCCGCTAGGCTGGCAACATAACTCCTAATGGCAAAATCAGACGACTGCTTGAAAACAATGAGAGTTTCATATTAGTGGCTTGTAAAGTAACTTGTGTAGATATAGAAACGTTAATAGCAAATAACAATTGTTTTATACAGAGATTAAATTAGAGATCCAAGTGAAATAGCCATTCATTAACATGACGTGCCCAATAATTTCAAGTGCAGAGCTCTCTTAGCACCATATAATAAGTTACAAGTCACTGAGAATGTCCAAACACACATGAACCATGTAGCTATCAAGCATGGGTTTGGTAAAACTGCTTTCGTTACTGGATCCCATTTCCTAGTCAGGACAGGGAATGTCTTTCATGTGTTACCTTACTCCATGGGTAACACACACAGATCAAGGGGACACATTCCTTCACTGATAACCCACTGACACATCTCAACACCTCTGCTTTCAAGAACGAGTCTGTAGGTGAAAGAGGCAGAGGGAAATTAGATCCTTAAAATATCCTACCAAACTGTGTCACGTGCCAGGAAAAAATCCAACAAAAAATTAAAAAAACAGACTGAAACACTCTGTTTATCCACACAAACCTGTCCGCTGTACCACTGACGTTCTCAAAACGGAGCTTTTCGTTTATGCGCGGGGCATTGTCACATCAATTAAGCAGTGAATTAATTGGGAAAGGAGTGAAAATACCCAGACATACAGTGATGGTACTCACTGATTACCAGGACTCACAGCTGTGATGTATAAACATGTCCTGAAACTCCATGGTCTGCAATGTAAATGTGCTGGAGTTGAACCAAGCCTGGTCTGGCAATGAATACTCATGGGAAACCATAGCTGACCATGTTAATAGTTCATTGGTTAACCATTAGAAAAACCTGATGTAAAGATAATACAATATCTTGGTGTCGCTGTCCAGCTGTATAGTATCGCTGAAAAGGCCAGAAGTGGGGGTGTGATTCCCAAAATACATTACTCAAGATATATCGGGCTGTAGGCTGAGCTCAGCACTGTTTTAAAAAAAAAATAATAATCCCTGTCTGCTGTTCATGTGTGTGGGTGGAGAGTTCACATGCAATCCCTGTCTGCTTTTCATGTGCGTGGGTGGAGAATTCACATTCAGTATCGGAATCTCCCTTTTAGAAATCATTCTTTTCCTTTGTGCTATTATGCCTGCTCATTTGTTGTGTGTGTTTTAGTGTCTTTATATTTCAACTGTAATAATGATATACATATACAGTACATTTTCTTCACTATATAGTGGAATCGATGTCCAGTAAATTATAATGATGTTATATAACACAATTAACATATAGTCTGCTGTTGTTTGTATTCATTTACTACACTATCGGTACCAGTACAGTATATTGTCCTGTTTTTTCTCGGCACAAATGCATTGCTGCTGTGCAACACAAAAATAACCACAGAAACAGTGACTTAAGAGAACATGTGCAGGTAAAAAAAGAAACAAAAGGGATGTTTGTCAGATCAATGCAAAACATTTCAATATCCATAACTTTTTTTTTGTCTACTAAATGTATAATTTACCTGACAATAAGGACAATTCATAAAAGTCTATAAAGAATACAAATCCATTAAGTTTGAAGCTATTTATAACAGGCTACATAGTACACTGCCATATTTATATAAGAGGGAGCGGCTCCTTTTAGGCAATGGCTGTTCCAGCTGTTTGTGGTTAGAGTGTGAGGACACAGGGCCATTTCCTCTGTTTATCACAGAGGATTGGAGCAGCACATGCTGCTGGGTGGACAGAAGGCCTCCTGCGGGATTCTAGAGCAGAACCACATCTGTAGCCTGGGGGCTACTCTAAATCCACACAGCCCCCATTGAGCAGCTATGAGAGTCCTTAATACAAAAGGGGATCTGACAGCCATGCAAATTAGAACAAAAGCTGATTAATAGACACTGTTATTCAGGCCCTAAACAGCTTTCCATTTCTGGAAAGCAATTCTGTTTATTTTTTCCTTGCAGTCCAGATAATATGTTTAAAAAACGAACAACAGGGACATGCCTCTTTTTCCTAAAGCATGCCTGCCAGTCGATAGTGGCTCAAGCCCTGATTTAATACCAGTGATGCCACCACTTACGAAAGAGCACCTGCCCTCCACCTGCAATGATAATATTGTTTTGTGGCTTACAATTCTTCTTCAAGCTGTGTAAAGACAAAGCCCCTGCTTCCAATTGTCTACGGCACCTGCGTCTTAAACAGAAACACAAACAAGGGACCACGTTAACTGACAATCGACAGTGACTTGTTCCATGTTACCGGAACTGATGTTCTTGTAATTAGACTGAACGGCAAACAATGCTCTTTAGTTCTTTTAGGATTCTACATTTCTGCTAATAAAACAAAAGCATAGATTTATATTCCTAGATGTAAAGAACAGCTGTCTTGATATTACCCATCAAGCCCAAATAAGCATACACAAAATCTATAGCTTTGTCGCTGTAAATGTTTCTGATAAGACTGTACTGTTTGTACAATGTATATTTATTTTTACAATCAGGAACTAATTGTATATTGCTTGGCCAAGAGATTAGCAATGATAGCTTGTGTCAGATACTGGACACCTGAGTGTCTTAAGACCATCTTAGCAGCAGGGTGTGTTCACAGCTGGGTTAACCAGGGACAGGCCTTTGGCAGTGCCGCTGCCTGAGAATAAAGCCGCTACCAGGTAGATAAGCATATGTGTTACGTTAGGTCGTTCATGCTGTGTTAGATATTTTTGTCTTTTGGGTAATGAAACTGTGCTCTAAATAAACGCAGACAGTTATAAATCAGTGTCACCCGAACTTTATAGCGTTGCGGTTTTAATCAAGACCCTATAAACATTTTCAAAGGAGGAACGCGGGTTGCATGCATGTAAATATTTGCATGGCACAAACATCCAGCATGTGTGTAAAAAGGACATTTAGGCGTCTGCCTCAACCTTATTAGGACATTTTATTATTAGAAGGAGAGGAGGGAGGGTTTGGGCTTTACAGCGCTGTCCAAGTTTATGGAACTTTACGTAAGAGGTCGAGATCTGCCGAGCCAGAATTTATACGAGTTGGATAGTGGGGTAGGGAGAGAGAAGTCATCCAAGACGTTTTTGAAACAAGAACACGCAAAGTGCCATGTAAAAAGAAAGCTGTGGTTTGAGGAAACTCTCTCAGCCCCCAGTTATAAACAAGGATCCGTACATTGTAAATACAGTATTTTGGAAAGATGGCCGGTATTAATAAATTGGTAGCAGCAGATCTTAACTTATTTTTTTGTGTCTATGCACACCTCTGTGTGATTAGCGTAAGGGGTATTACTAAGTCCTACAGTATAAAATATGCTTAGTAATGGGTGGTGGGGATAGTTTTTGTGTCCATCTTACTTGGCAACATGTTCACGTATTCAGCTGTGTTCTAAGATCAGTAAATTGTATAATTTGTTCATTGTCGCTATTAAAACAATTGTTTTATTATGTTAAAACATGTCCAAAACCAGATATATTATATTCTTTATTGTAAGTAAAGAAAAGGAGACTGGTTTTAGTGTTTATTTTTTATTTTTAGTCCTCCTCTGGTGAGGGTGAGGCCCACAATGCTATTGATCTCTAATAATAAAGATCCCATAAATTCACCTTGCAGAGTGTTCTGATGTGTGTCCCTACAAGACAGGGGATGTTTAGAAATGGTCATTCTGTCATGAAATGGAAAACAAAGACCTCTGGTTACGCCAACTATTGGGAACATCCTTCAGTTAGAAACTAAAACTCTGATCTTTGCAGACAGTTTGAACCCAAAACTCTTAAAGGTGTAGTGACAGACCCTTATTGATCCAACTCACTTCAAATTCAAGGTGCTAATGCTTTTGCAGCATACCAAGGATATTTTAGCAGGCATGTGAATGTAATTAAAGACACAGTCACAGGCACACCATGCAAACTTGAGCTCTAGTAATTTCTAGTAAAAGCTCTGTCCCTTTTAGAAGTGTGACATGCCTGTCAGCTCTTCATTGCAAAAATCACAGAACCGCTGAATATAAGTCTCTGGCAGTGAGCGGCCTGCTTTGTAAACTTTTGTGTTATCTGAGAGAAGGAAAGAATGAATGAAAGAAAGAGCATGAAACAGGGGGTTTTTAAGGGCCACATGAGAGCCCATCTCTCTCATGTGGCCCTTAAAAACGCCTGCTTTTGGGTAACAGAACCACCGAACAATGTTTGTTGCTTCATCCAGATGGTATTTTTTTTTTTTTAACCTCTCCCAACGGCCTCCATTGTATCCAAGAGTAACCCATGTTTTTTCATCAGTCACTCTCTGACTCTTTGATTTAAAGCCTCACTTTTCCTGGGTCAAGAAAGGCCCACAGGGATTAAGGATGAAAGAAGGTGACACTTCGCTGGCCTCTCTCTTTTTTTCACAGTAATGAACCAAACTGTTCTTTCTTTTTCCCACCACCTCCCCCTCTCCCTGATAGCCAAGAACAAGAAACCTCTGCCTGCCTGCCTTGGCTCTGCACTTCACTAATCCTTTTATTCCTCCCGTGTACCAACTAAGAAAATTCTCAGAAGAAAATCAGTGATACAGTGTTGAGAGGGGGCTTACACTGTAGTTTGTCTTTTTTGGGTCAGCTTCAATAATCTGCCGTCTCAAAAGCCATTATTATTCCCCTTATCTTTGTGTTACAAAGGGAGGTCGATATTAGCAGGATAAAGCGAGTGCATCTTTCTTTGTACACATTCTTACACAGCAGTAGTGCAAAATAACAAAACTGTAAAAACCTCTTTGTTTGATTTTTTTTTGTATGCCTTTATATTTCTTATAAAGGATAGAGGCACCATATTTGATATTTAACCCACATTTTTGTGTACACTTGGCATATTTAAGTTATCAGGTTATAAGGTTTAGAACTTGCTGGTGTAAAGAACACGCGATTTATTCTCTACCTGCTCTTTGACATACTGGAATTGTGATTTTGGAACTCTTTTTTTTTTAAAATTATGACAATTCTTGAATGATTGTAAATATGGCTTATTAAACAATAAACATAAAAGCTGGCTGGTGGAGTATTTTTCCATGCAAGGATGTTCATTTTCAAAGAGGTCTGACACATGCCAGCGGGAGGAAGTTAGGTTCCAGAGGGTTGCGTTGGGCAGAGCCCCAGGGTCAAAAACCCTGATCTGATTATTTTAATAAAGGCTGTCAAATCGGCAGTTCAGATATCAGATGGAAATTGAATTTACAGCATCCCTCCCACCATTAGGTGATGTTGGTGTTATTTTTATGCCCAGGTTATGTCAATAGACATACTGCTTTATTAAAAAAAAAAAAAAAAAAAAAAAAAAAAAAAAAACGCCTGACAGATTGGTCGAGGAAATGCACACTTGTAATGTTAAAAAAAACATTTAACAAACAACTTAAGTACTCTATTGATTCTCAAATTAAACTGCTGAGTTGTGTTTTTATACTAGTTTGGCAGCGTTTATTTACATTGATTAAACAAATCTTCATTTTGTGGCTTATTGTGACAAACAACATTTTGTGGACGTGGCTCTTTAGCTAATGTGTACGGCTTGTGGCTTCAATCCTCATCACTCACTGAAACATAACTCATTATTGCTAGACTAAACATTAACAAGGAACTAGTAACTTGTCATCATTGTTTACTAGTAGTATGGCACCATATATGTCTTATATATGCTTTAGGCATAAAGACTTATTTTTGAAGCTTGGTAATTTGACTGTTTCCTCCTGAATTATTTATATAATTGAGTAAATTACACGTTTTGTGCAGGCTTAATTAAACAACATGACATACCACTGAAGAAAACAACTGCAGCCATGAAGTGCATTATATGCTTATGATTTTAAAAAGAATACATTTGTTTTTCAAAGTCTTTAAGATGTTCGTCAATTGTGTTACATTAACACTTTGGTTTTCTCAATACAAAAAAAATTAGCAAATTACATTTTGATCATCATGATGGCTACACTGTTGCACCAAGACAAACCCTTGATTGAGGATCTATTGAGCTTGGCCAGCGGGTCAACGGGTCTAGTTTCTGATTAGGCCCTCTTGGTTCATTCTGTCTTGCTCAGGTCAGGTGAACCCACAGGCGCTTCCTGAAAGCCTTTAGGTAAATGAGCAGGAGTCATGCTGTGCTTTAAATTCTTAGTTCATCATATGTCTGTTTGAAAGGTATGACCTCATGCTTTCAGATGATACTTTTCTGACACATGCAGAGGTATCAAAAGGTTACACTCATTTGTCTCCAAACAGCTGCAAGTCTACTGGACTCCCTCCAGGAGTCTTTTACTGTTCTTTCAGGGCATTCTGCTCTTCTCGTTGTATTCTCACAGAGATAACTCTCCCTCCACTGGTTTCTAACGTAGCCTTGAAATTATTAGAGCAGATTATTTAGTTACAGACAGTGTGCATTAGCATTTTCCTAAGCCTTAACAGATGGCTTTTTTGGAAATCCTGTGCAAACTGCCATAACTACTCCACAGTGACATACTGCGAGCCGGCTGGATATTTCCAAATTAGGAAGGTGAGAGGAATCTCTCGAAGTTTACAGGACTTTTGGCTTTTCTAGCCTTCTCATTAAAGGTGCAACACATCTTTCAGATTCCACTCTTTTCTCGTTTCGTCATGTTCTGGTTTGGGCCGTTTAGCCGTTGTTTACATGAAGTTGCTAAATACTGGGAGTTTAGTCCAGAAAGCGTTTGTATCTGAAATCTGTCACCTTGGGGTCTGCAGACAGTTGTCTGTGTTAACTGCGCTTCACAGCTGTCCCATACAGTAATTATCACCTTAATAAAAATGACTGTTGTTTGAGAACTCTTCTGAAGTTCACTTATACTTGTATGAAGCTCACAAACCTTTTTTAGTTTTCTTTCTGTTGTTTCACAGGAATTTCAAGAGCTGAAATACTTATAGATACTGTAGAAAATACTGAGAGATAGATATAACAAATACTTAATAGCTTTGTACATATGGTTGCTGTAGATCTTCCATCACACATTGTTGTCACGGAAGCATGCTCTGCATCCTGGACTGAACAGACCAGGCTAAACACTTGTGTACACAGCAGGAAATACAGGAATTAGACGGCTAGACAGTTTATAAGCTGTTAGAACAATTTATTATAAATCATGTTAACGGCAGGAAGACAGTACCTGGAGGCAAGGAAAAAAAAAACCCTTGAGGTCCAGGAAAAATGGGTTGCTTGGCATGAACTCTACTGTGTAATACATTTAATAGGGGATCTTAATTTTAAAACCTATTTCACTACTGAAGATTTGGCATCACCAATAAGACTATGCTGATGACAGCACAATCTCCTTGCCAGCATGGCATATTGAACAAAATATAATAATATAAGTTCACTCTTTTTAATAAAAATATTTAGATTAAATAATACTTTTTTGGTATGTACATAATAATTAATTTAATTGAAATTGAATTGGAAATAATATTTTATTGAAAAGTGTTGCAGCTTTTATGTTGCCATCCTTAAGCTTCCAAATGAACCGCTTTCTTCAACTGTAACTTTTATCAGAAAAAGATAATACAACATGATGAAGGAAATGCTGCCCTTTTTTGTGGTGAGATCTTAATTAACAATTATCCTGATTTTCTGTTGCGTGCATTTGTCAAGATGTATTGCTAGGAGACTGCAAAGGAGTGTGTATCAATTATTCAGTGACTGATGAAAGTGGAAAAGAACTGTTTGGAGATTGATGGGAACATTCAATCTGTTTCAGGCAGGGTCTTCAGCAGTGAATGGAGAGCTCCCACAATGTGTCACAGCCATTGCCGTGTGAATGAATTACTTTGCTCTCTCCACATAAATCAAGGGGGATGGAGGGTCTGAAATAAGCATGTTGGCAGAGACTCAAACTTTGGATATAAAATAGAAGGGTTTTGAGTTGTAAAGAATACAGCACAGGTGGAAATTCTTGTGTGTTTACTGAATGCGAGTTCAAAATATATGAAGCAGCCTTACAAAATCACCAGACTTACAAAAGCTAAGGAAGTTTGTGTACAATACAGTCTGTGTACAATACAGATCCCTCTGTTTTGATGTAGTCTTCTATAGGCGGATTTATATTTTAAAAAGCAAGTCTTTTTTAAAACACCTAATCAGACTTTGAATGTGCACATTTCTCATTGTAATATACCCGTGGGCTTTGCTTAAGAGTAACAGTAAAGCCCCATTGAATCTCTAATAAAATTGATTGCAATTGCCCCACTAGATTACTTGTGACCCTCTGTTTCCAGATGGAAAACATTCAGAGCAGAACTCTTTCAGATGTGCAGCCCAGCACTCGTTCAGAGGAATGTTGTTTATTTATCAAAATACTTCATTTCCAGAGCAAGGCCCGCCACAACAAGCTGTAAAACCCAGCAGAGGTTGTGTTTACATACCTGTTTATTAAATTGCTGCTATTTTATACGACTGCTTTAGCTTCGTGGAATCTTATTTATTTGAACACTGCATGAGAATTCTATGTATCAGTGCAGGCTGTAAAGCATAATTATTTCTAAAATGGGGCTTTTTTGTTTAGAGACTGACATCTGACTCCCAAACGGTAACAATTGCTCAACTGCAAACATTTTCTTTTAACAGAAAATGTCCGCAAATGCTCCTTTCATGGAAAAGAAATGCTCCTTTCATGGAAAGGAATGGGCATGTCCACAAAGGCTTAAGCAGCAGTTAATACCTGTTCAAATGAGCTGCAGAAATCAATCACTGTGTCAGAATACACATGTTTATTTTACTATCTGCTTAAAATACCATCCTTCCCATTTACTGTAGGAGTGTCAGAACAATGCCTTTTAAATGAATTTGTTCACCACTGTATTGTCAATGTTGCGCTCCTGGAGTCCCAATTACAGTAGCAGAAACAGAGCCAACGCTTTATTATTTTCCACCATTCAGAGCTACAGCTTTGATCCGTGCTGGCTGCCATGGCCTTCAGAAACGTGGGACCCTACACTTTCAGTGTGGAGATTATGTGTTTATCCTCTGTACAACCCAGCTCTCAACCTATTCTCCTCCACTGGCAAACTCAAGTACCTATAGTGAGAAACAAATTCATTCAGCATGACCTGAACCCGCTTATTATTATTTTCAGGGAACTTCTGAAGAACTTACAGCATCTTTTTCAGCGTAAAATATATGAATAACCAGCATGACTCTTCTTTAAATAAATTAATAGATCAATTAATATGTAAAACTCTGAACCTTAAAAAAAACATCAAATGACTTTCTATGTTTATACTTAAGAGCCTTAAAGATATGTCATTCTATTTCATTATATATGATTATAATCATTTTTCTCGTATAACATTCAGAACATACATAGTGCAATAATTAAAACAGGTTGTCTTTGTCGGTACAGGAGCTTCATGTGTGGTACTAGGCTTCCAGCTGTGGTGTATCTGGTAGTGTTTAGCTAGGAAAATTAGGCAGCTAGTGCTTTCCTGAGGACAGGAGTCAAAATATGAGGGCCGCCTTTTAAACAGTATGTAATCAGAGTAATCCCACACCAAAAGACTGGGCTTCTCTGTATTATAAGTATACAGCTACGGTTTCTCAGTTCCCTGATGTAACTCTGTCATAATAAAAACTGTTATAGATACGCTGCCTTAAACATACATCATTTTAAATGCCAGATGACTGTGAACTTGTGCATCACCATTGACCGCAGCCTTATTAAAACTCTGTGCTTTGAAGTTAGTCTTCAAACAATTTGTTGTGTAAACATTTAAAGCTTTGTAACAAAAACAACAAAGCACTATGATAACAAAAGATATTGGACAGCAAGGCCCGTTTCACAATTGAAGAACTACGTAATTACAATATATATATTTTTTAAGTCAACAACATGCTTAGAACAGTTTCATGTATATGCAACTTTTATTTTATTCATGAATAGTGCCTGAAAGTATTAATAACCATACAAAATAAATATTGTTTCTGAATTAGTCAATAGTCCACACAAATGGTAACATTCTCAACATATGTTAAGTAATAGTCATTGTGCTGCACTTTTAGCTTTTTTTGCAAATCAATCACACATTATTTTTATGAATACTCCATCTAGACAGCTCTTATGTAAATGTAAACATTTACTGTAATATTGTAAAAGCACAGCAAAATATAGCACAGCATACTGAAACACTGCTAATAGCTTGTGGTTCCTCCACATAGAGCTGAACTTGTACAGTATAATATAGTTAAGGAGCTAAGGTTGCCTGTTAGGTGTATGCTGGCTCGTCAGCAGTATAATTCATATTCCTCTTACCTGTAATAGTTGAGTTCGGACTCCAGTTGCTGAACGTGCCTCTGCAGCAGTGGCACGTGGTTGGCTTTGGCCTCCAGTTCCTTGACTTTTCCCAGGCTGCTGTGCACTGCCTGTCTGGCATCTTCCACTTTCTTCCTCATATCTGCCTGCTCCCTCTTGAGGTTTCTGTTGCAGTCCTCTAAAATGAGCAGAGCCTCCTGCGACCTCCCCAGCTCCTTCTCCAGTTCCTGGTTGAACCTCATGGCCTCTTCGATCTGCCCATCCCTGGAGCTGCGGATCAGCTCGATCTCCTGCAGGAAGCTCTGCAGGCACTTGATGTTGCTCTGGGTGCTGGTTTTGTGGTTCAATTGCCTCCTGCTTGCTATGAAACAGCCTTCTTCAGCGCCATGGTTAGCATGGCTCTTCCACAACCCCACCTGTGTTACAGTTTTTAAAAAAAACACTATGAAGGTCAACCAAAACTGAAATTAGCAAAACAATTCCATTAAAAATCCTTGAGACAATTTGCCTTATTGAGCATCAAGAAAAAAATATATATTATGAAATTGTTTTATTTATTGTGTAGCCATCCTGAACATTTTTTTCAAAAAGGATTTTACTTGCTTAAACTACTCAAAGATTTGGCACAGTGATTACAGTCGAATCCCATTTCTTTTTTTTTTTTTTTTAAATCAAACCAAGTATGCAGATCTACTATTCACACAGCAGTGTTATAATGGCACCACAATTAACTATCTGTTTTACTGATAAACTCAAACTTTCCAGATGGTCATAAATAGTCATTAACTCTATACCCAAGAATGTATGATTGAAGTCTTCTCAATAATAGATGACCTGCTGTAGCATTAATAATAATTAGTAGCGTCATAAAATATTGTCCCATACATAAATTCAATAGTAATCGTCATACCGCTACTATCAAACCTGGTATGTTGTGTGCAAAGCTCCCGCTCTCACCTGAAGGGCTAAGGATCGGGCATCACTGCTCTGAAGAGCGGCTCGCATGTCCTCCACAAGCTCCCTTAGACTTGCATTCTCATCTTCAAGTTTTACAACCCTGTCTTCAGCCTCTTCCAGAGCTACAATCTCCTCGTAGCATTCCCGGGTACAGCTACAAGACCCCGGCTTTCTGTAATGTGATGCATGCCGCTCTGAGGGTGGGGAGGACCCCCTGCTCCCTCTCCCGTTTTCACCGACAGAGAGCGATTTTTTCCTCCGCCTTAGAGGGCTTCTGAGTCTGATCTGGGTCTCGATGTGCTCGCTCTCTTTGCCCACCAGCAGCCTGCCGTTTTCATACTGGCACCCGGCTTTGGTACTGAAATAGCCGCAGAGTTTAGCGTGAAACTGCTT
The DNA here is from genome assembly GCF_902713425.1 of Acipenser ruthenus. NCBI lineage: Eukaryota > Metazoa > Chordata > Actinopteri > Acipenseriformes > Acipenseridae > Acipenser > Acipenser ruthenus. The sequence goes on from NC_081213.1 coordinate 25,349,776, forward strand.
GAATGTAATCTCATCTGGTATGTCATCCAAAACACCAGCCCATTCCTCCAGATCATTATTCAGCCCCAAAACCTCACAGAGGATTTTAAAATCTTCAGCCGAGACCTTGCCTTCACCCAGACAGTCCAGATGATGAAAGATCTCTTGCAAGTACTGATCCAAACCGGTGGCCAGAACTATAATTTCGTTTTCCACACCGCGGTCTAAACCGTAATGGTAAGCCAAAGTGCTGACAATCCACTGTGTCCTTCGGGCTGGTCGGCTGTAGGGATCGCAGGGGTCTGATTTATCCATATTTTAAACTGCGATTAGATTGTAATAGACTTTTGACTTTCAGCTACAACTAATGATATTTAACAGGCTGGAGTTGTACACTGTCGCTTCCCATCTTCGGTACAAAGCAATACACCACACCACACCCTCTTGCATAGTCTTATTGATCCAGTTTTTCAGCGAGTAGGGTGGTAGTATCCCTCATTCTTAGCCTCCAAGTACTGCCGCAAGAAGTTCAGACTATCAAAATAAAACTCAACATGTGTTTCGTGACGTCCGCGAAGAGGCTGGGCTTAATTTTTCTGTGCATATTTTATAACCCAAGACATTGTCGTATTACAGCACAGGTTTGCTTTGGTAGTGGACTAGGAGTTTATGATTCACAAATGCGTGTTGCAAAGCTGCAAGACTATATGATGTAGGTGTGTGCAGCGTTCCAAACCGGCGTTGTATTCAGACAGGGTCATTTATTAACAACATACAAAAAAAGGCGTTGATCTTTAAACTGTCGTGGAATGCATTTATTTTCCAATCTGCTGCCTTTCACGGATACATGATGTCATTGTGAATTGAAACATCAAGGTACAACAGACAATGTGTACCAACTGCACCTGCTGCCACGCTACTTATATGTAACTAGTTTAATATTCAGCCAGCTGCAATCTCAGCCAACCCCACTGTATTCAGTGCATTGTATTGTCTGATGAAACAAATCTGCAACAATGGAGTGCGTGCGTTTTTTTGTTTTTTTTTTGCTCTGCATATTTAGTAAAAGGGAAGGGAGTTTTTTTTATCTTTTGTTTCCCCACGTGATCAAAATAAATATGTAGTTTAAGAAATGGAAAGTTGCACGAAATTGTATAACCAGCAAACTACTCTGACGGAATAATTCAAATGGATGGCTGTCTTTATAATAAGTGGCGACAGTAATATTACCATATATACATATTGTACTCACTACTGACAAGGGTTGAAAAGGGGGTTTGACCAAAAATATTGATCAATTTATTCGAGCAGCTTGGCTCTCTTATTTTAAATGGCAAAAGTGTCCCCAAAGTGCAAATAATTGATTTAAAGACTGACAGAATTTGTCATACTATACACATGCCAACATAAATTTCCCTACAACACCTGCGCTTCTATCCACACGAGTTGCTGTTATTGATTTTTTTTCTCTCGCTCAGATTCGGGAAAGTAAAGCACCAACATGACGGGCATTTGGTTCTTTGTTGGACCCTCTCAATATCCATCTGCTATTTTCAGGGTGAAAAGGAGCTTGAAGTAAACACATGAATCTCAGGGTTGTAAGTAAAGTTCAATCTGAAAGAGGGTTTGGCTACAGTAAAACCCTCTATATCTTTGCCAGGAACTTTTTTTTTTTGGTAGCGACAGAACATTTGCGCTGTTTGGAAATATAAGAACAGTAATGTATTTTGATTAAATTAACATTGATTTTTGGCTTTGTAAGTTGTTTGTTCCTTTTAGCTGTGGCTAATGCAATCAGTATATCGTGTTTTTATATTAAAACATTTTGTATTATTATTATTAGGCTATATTTTAAACAGACAGCCAGTTGGTCATTTATTGTACTCTGATAGTCCACTAAAGACAGATGGGCCTATTGCGTTTAGAGCCTCAGCACATATGGCCTTTTAAAATAGTTATTTATGATCATGTCGGTCTTTCTAAAAAATGTATCTCATCACCACCCATTAATTCTGTTTGACCTTTAAGTAGAAAACTTATCAACAATGCAAACCACATGTTTATTTTATATTTCAACAATGCGTTCATTAAATCACACACCATGAACATAATAGGCAAAAGTACATTGGAGAGTGAAGAAAATATATATTAGTAACAGCCTCTGCCTAATTAGCTTATTCAGTGAATAACAGACATCATGATACACAACAAATAAGATGCCATAATGTCAAACACAATGTTTTAATAAAGGCTGCAATGCTGTGAAGTATAGTAGTGCTTGTCAGAAATTATTTAATAAAGATTTCAGAACTATTCCATACATTTATATTCGTCCTAAATTAAACGACTATAAAATATACAGATTTTGACATCATTAGAGTAGCCTTGTCATAGTGTGTTAATTTAAATATAATGGAAACGTTTTATTAAAATAAAGTTAACCACTATATCAAGTTATAAAACTTAGGAACGTAGGCAATGCACATACACACGGGGAATACGCGCAGTGAAAAAAAGTCACTGTCACTCATATTAAATTCAGATAATTTCTGTCTCGGATTTAATAATTGCAAAAAGGGAGAGAGAGGCGCGTTGCAAAGTCTGTTTAATCAGTCACCTTTCGTGGAATCCCATTGTCACCCATGTTGCCTTAGCAACGTTTATAGCAACAGCTAGACGATTTACACGAATTATTCCGCCAGACAGGAAGTAAAGACTTTTTATTATACAACAAATCCAAGCATAGTGTAAAATGTATAATAATTAAAATCCTAATCGGTGTTTAATCTACATAAGCAAAACGTTTCCAGAAAAACTCTGAAGGCGCAAATGGTTTGTTTGGTGGAACTAGATGGTGCTGCTGAAATTGGCTGAGCTTCTCTACGTTGTTTGAGAAGTTATGCGGCTAGTTGCTATCGGAAAGTTTGATTCGTGGTAAAAAGTTTTGCAACAATTCACCTCACCTGTGTGAAGAAGGAAAGGTAGGCACTGCACGCAGCCTTGACTGGACGAGTTCATAACAAATAACATTCAATCTTAGTCAAGAAAGAAAAGATAGTAAACAGAAGGTAAAAAAAAAAATGTTTACAGATTCGCAGTTTATGTAGATTACAATAGTAGGTTTTATTTGTTTATTTGTGTTCAATTCCTGTCAAAAATGTGGTTTGCACTGAGTGATTTTTATAATTAAAGATACTTGGAGTGGCAGTTGTACAGACGTAGTTTTAAACAAATTATTTAAGCATTTAATATATAAATATATGTTTTACGTTCCAGATTATCCTGGGCTTCTTTCTATCTGTCGTTCTGTTTTTTACACCAGAAGCTGCTGCTGCTGTCCAAGGAACTCTGTATTACAAATGGAGTCCAGTGATGCAGAAAAACCGCTGCTGTCTGAGGGCTTTAACGCCGTAGCTTCTCCGGAATTCCAGTCTCCCATAGAGTATGACAGTGGGATAGCTACAGATGATGGGGAGCGAGAGTCTGAGAGGGAGGTTTCATTATCAGGCAGCGCAAGGGGAGCTGGTGGAAGTCCAGCACCTCCACAGTCCGAGTCCACGTCACAAATCCATGCACAAGTGACAGAGAGTTCCATGCAAATAATTAATGAACCATCCGGCCCATGTCATGTTGTTACTTGTACAGTGTCTTTTGCAATAGCAATTCCTAAAGGTATGAGGCACTATATCATTATATAGAGAGATATTTTAATGTTTTTTTTTTTTTTTTTAAATTGATTGTTAATCATTATACTGTGTGGTTTTTAAATTAAAAAACAAACAAAAAAAAAAAAGTTTGCACTGCTGATTCTAAAAGGAATATATAAGTGAAAGAACTGTGCAGACATGCAGTGGTCATGCTGAGTTACAACGCTCCCTTTAACCCATGGTGGTAACTCTAACATCAGGTTTCTGTTTTCTGGTGTCTCGACCTGCTAGATGTCTCCTGCCAGAAGAAAAACATATGTTTTACTAGACACCTATTTCATGACTGAAGCCGCATATGAAAATAACATAAATGTCTTGTCTCATCAGGGCAAGAAGAGCAGAGCAGTGAAAGCAATGCATTAAAGAAAGGAAAAATAAAGGAAAATAAATCCAGTAACACAGCCGAAGCTCCCAAAGCTCAGAGTTACTACCACATGGAATACATACTTCTCCCAGGTGACCCCGAGCCAATGAAAGTGGACATAGTGATGTATGGCATGGCTGCAAAGATTTTCATGGAGAATGAAACTATGGTAAAAAAAAAAAAAAATCTGCAAGGTTTTTAGTTGTTTCTTGGACGAAAACAAAAAAGTTGTCATTGTTAAATCTTTTGTGCAATGAAACTTTTTTTTCGTGCACATTTTTGAGTACTGCATGTTGATATGAACTTGACATCTTGTAAAGGCTTAAACAAAGAAAGACAGAAGGTCTGTCAATGTTTTACAAAATATCAAAAAACAACTCGGGTTTAGACAGCAGTGTTTGGATTCATGTTTTTTTATGCTAGTTTTCTTGTAACATTTGCTTCGTTTTTCTGCATGTCTAATTGTTTTAATGTGTCTTTTTGGACAGAGAGCAGACCCAGAGGTTGGCACAGGGATGGAACCTACAAAAAAATGACACAGTGCTTAGCCACCCCCCCCCCCCCCCCCCCCTCTCTCTCTCTCTCTCTCTCTCTCTCTCTCTCTCTCTCTCTCTCTTAAATCCAGCCTCACAAGACAGAATTTTTCATATGCAGTACATTATGTGTTGCCGTACAGGGGGGGAAAAAAAGTTTTGTACAAAAAACACAGCTACATTTATTTTGCACTTTTAAATTTCCATTGCAAGTGACTATAATAACTTAGAATAATAAATGCAGGTGTTGCCATAAGGAGATTATTATCTGTGATTGCTCCAGTACCCAGGTTGTTTGAAAGCCTTTAGTTATAAGAGAGAAAAGGCACAGATCAAATAGATGTTTAACCTCTTGGTTGTCAGGTATACATTGGTGCATGTCTTTAAATAATTACTTGAGCTTACTGAACCAAAAGTCTTGTTTTGAAGTTTCTTATGGGCAGGATCAGAGAAACTCCAATCTTAATGTTTACAATGGATTAACACTCTTCCTGCAGCTGCGTGTTATGAAGATTTCTGTTTACATTTATTGTAGACTTAAACCTTTTCTATTAATGTTCCTCAATTCCAAAGTCTAAATAGTATTTACAGTATATTTCAATTATACCCATTATTTTTATATAAATAATATAGAAGAATGTATGCTAATGCTAAATTATCCAGTTTTTGTCAGACATAGACTAAGTCCTTGTTTTTAAAGTATAGGACAACTTGGCTACCGTATTATTTTAGGAAGTAGTTGTTTTGTATATGGTTTAAAATGGACTACTTGAAATTAATTGGGGAAACACAATGTAAATTCAAATCTATATCAATATCAATTGAAAGTGCATTTCAAATACAAATACTTAATGAACTGCAGTGAGCCTTAGTGGCACTTAATTAGCTGTGTGATGAGACGTGTGCATTGTAGGATAGTGTTGTATCTTCTCCCCTTTCACAGTTGACAACAACACTGCAACTGAAAAGTCATGCTAGCTCTTTATCTCTATATAAATGTTTTAAAACATTGAAGACAGGCCCTGTTTTGAGTTACTGCCTTGGAAGATTGTATTTCTACTAATTCAGTTCCTTTTGAAATTAAGCTGTTTGCAGATTTATTCATTAAATTGGTGTTCTAGAAAAAAACAAAGTGCTTGTAGCCATGGCATCACATTTTGCACATTTGTATATGTAAACATTACACTTTATTAAATGGTAGGCTTTTTATTATATGTCCTTATAAGAAATGTACATGAAAAATGTTAATAAACCTCATCCCCCAATAGCTGTCAATACAAGTGTATAGCTGTCAATGGCATGAAAACGTCGATCATCAGTATTTACAGTATTTGTTATGTACCTTGCTTTCATTTACTGTATTTTCTTTTCAGGTTGTAAAACCATGGCATGAAGGAAACCTGACATGGCTTTCCTGGAGCCAGTCAAAGGAGATTAAAGTCAATAAAGAATTATTGATCAGACTTACCTCTCACAAAATAGTCTTCAAGATATGGGACACTAAAGACAGATTGTCTACAAAGGCCAGGTGTGACAAACCCAAAGCCTTCAGACTACCACAGGGAACAAATGGAGAGGACCCTGAGAATGTGGGTGAGTATGTTCTTGTTGAAGCATCGATATTGGAAATGCGGTCTTCTAGTCCAAGTGTGACCCAAAGGTGTGTTCGTTTGGCCAAGGAAGGCCTTACAAAATGTAACCTACTAGATCAGTGAACTGAAATGAATGATTTGTTACTCTTCGGACATTTCACATGTGCATTTTTAATTATATTTTTTATAATCATACATATTAATTGTGGTTTAGTTTTACAAAGATGTATTGCTGGTAGTTGCCCTGATATAGTATCCAAGTGCCATTGAGCATTGTACAATTAGCTTTCTACACTTAAATATCTATTTTCTCTGAGAGTGTTGTGTGCGATTTCTGAAAGCCAAGTACTGCAGGCACTAGGCTGCATCACAATCTAATCTGTTAATCATTATCAGGATCTGCTGGGGGCTTGCGATTCAAAACTGTATTAGATTATCATATTGAGCACATCATATGATTGGTAAGCTTTTAAACTATGCACATTAAATGTAATAAAAAATCTAATAAAAAGCGAAACCTTTGTTTAAGAAGCTAGAAATGACTGTTTATCAGTGCATTCGTTTTGTACTGTCTTGTTTAAAACTTGTTCACGTCACATTATTATTTTATTCTTATTGTATAAGGTACATTACTATTTTAATTTAAGTTGTTAATAACAGTGTTTTTTTGTCCTTTTGGTTTTAGGTGGTGTAAAACAACTGATAATGAAACACAGAAAGCTGTTTCGTAAGAGTCAGCCAAAGCCAAGCTTCACAGGCAATAAAGATAACAGCTTTAGAGATGACAGGAAAGTGTCAGAGTTGAGCTTTGAGACAGGTAAGAATGTGTTTGGGATATTGTGCGTATTATTTGACACCTTTCAGTTGTCATCATTGTCTACAGCCACTCTTTTTCCTTTCGGCCATAAGTTGGTTTCAATTGTTCATAGAATGATCAATAGTCGTATGGGACTTTTATGGGGAAAACCCCCTGATATCAGTCCTTGGTCTCATCGAGATCCTGGATATAGCAAGGAAGCTGTTTTACTGGAGGTTGTTTTAAAAACAAAATTGTGTCACCTACATGGTAGATGTACTTGATAATGACCAGACCAAATATTAAGGTACACTATCATGGGTCTTGAGTTTCAGTTACTGGAGAATATTTCTGGTACATTACAAGTGCTGTGTTTCACTCCTTAACCTTCTGGAGGAGGATGAAGTAAATTCCTTTCAAAATGTACCAGTATGTGGTTTTGAACTTCATAGAGACCAGCTTTTTTTTTCTTTTCTTTCCAATTTGAACTACTTACCTATTGATCTTCACTAACTTTTCCCCTGATCTTGAGTCTTGTTCGCCAGCATCTCTGTTATGTTGTCAGTAATACTTGCTGTTATTCCCAACCAGTGTAAGTCCTGCTTTGTTACGTTTACTGCATAAACAGTGAAGCTGTCAGTTCTCTTTTCTGTACATTTTTTACAGGAGAAGTTGGCATTGCCTCTTCCCTTACTGGTATGCAGACTGCTTTATCTGTCGCTTCAGACGCAGACGACAGTTCACCACAGAGGTAAGGAATTTTCATTGTTTACAACTAGAGAAGTCACTGCTACACTTGAACTAGGCTCAATTCACTGGTCATAATTACAGCCATCTGTTTGTACTGAATTTGTCATGATTACACTCCCATTTCAGAGCAACTCAACTTTGACCTCTAACTTAATAACTCTACCAGATGTTTAGGTTCTCAGTATGCAGTTTGCATCCCATGTTATGGACTGTGTTTCTTTGTTTTTTTAACTTTAAGATTGTTCAAGATATTGGGTTCAAATTGAATGCACAGTTATCAGTGTTTCTTGTATGTGAAATAGTAAATTACCTGTATCTGTTTAAATACTGTAAAAAGTGACTTGGGCGTCTAGCACTCAAACTGGTTTAAGAAAGTGTTAATTGTGCTCATTCCCTCTATACTTTGAGTTAGATTAAAATGTACTGTTGTACTATTTGTATTTTTCTTTATTTAACTGAGAGCACATATTGCTGGCTTGAGAGCAGATCGTTCCATAATTTAGGGGCCCTGTAACTGACAGATTGCATGTAAGTAGGGGCAGCAGTGTGGAGTAGTGGTTAGGGCTCTGGACTCTTGACCGGAGGGTTGTGGGTTCAATCCCCAGTGGGGGACACTGCTGTTGTACCCTTGAGCAAGGTACTTTACCTAGATTGCTCCAGTAAAAACCCAACTGTATAAATGGGTAATTGTATGTAAAATAATGTGATATCTGTATAATGTGAAATAATGTATAATGTGATATCTTGTAACAATTGTAAGTCGCCCTGGATAAGGGCGTCTGCTAAGAAATAAATAATAATAATAATAATAATAATAATAAGTAGTGTGCAAAGACGGGTTATAGTGTCTCTGAATGAAACAACAAACAGCTCTGGTGAAACTCTTGTTTTCCCCACATAATATAAAACAGCTGATGTTGACTCCTACAAGCTAAGGGAAAATTACTTTACATCCTGTCAACACTAAGTTTGGATTCTTAAATCACACTGACTTGCACATGGTTTAATTTTGTAATACTTGTTTGCATGACATTGGTGATACTAGCGAGAGTATAGCTAGTAAAAATGCAATGTTACTCCTGCACTTTATATGGTGGTACAGTTGCAAATGCATCATTAAAATAAAAAAGTTCTTGAAGGAATTGCATACCAGAACATTATTTTCTGCTGTCTGTGTTAAATCTGAACACTGCCATTGCTACAGTGCTGATAATTGTGTTCCTGAGCATGTTCAAAAGTAGAATTTTGCAGTACTTTTGTTATGTGAACATTGGCTGTCCATTGTGGTCTTATGTGAGACTACCAATTTTATCTGTGACCTGAAAGATGATAAAATATTGATCTGCTTTTTCTCTTCCATTTTTCATCACACAGTTTTTTGGGTGAGCAAGAAGCAGCTGTGCTTGATACCAGGACTGCTAAACTCAAAGCAATCCCAAAACAGACTGTATCTACTACAAGTACTGCAGCACAGAAAAAGGCCCTTATCGATCCATCGCCTAACTCAATAAAGAAAAACAGCAAGACAGTGCTCAGTAAGTATTTTTTAAACACAGGGATTTGTATGCTTACATCTGGTAGCAAAGCAAGTACATGTTATTTTAAGTTATGTTGTATAATAAGTGGCTTAAATGTTAGGCATGGAATATACTGTATTGTTTTCTGGGTAAGAGAGCTATTTCCTCCTGTGATTGTCACATTTATATCCTTTGTGGGTGGTGAATAAATGATATCCACCCCCTAACCTTGAGATATTATGCTGAGAATAAGTTTTAATTCCAAACCCGTAAAAGAGATTTAGTATTCAACAATCGTGTGGTCTTTTATGCTATGAGTAAGAGGAACGTTTTTGCAGGGTTGCAGGGGGATTTGAGATTGTTAGATTAGGCAAGATTATTAAAGTTTGGTTCCTGGAGTGAGCACAACTCCCCTCTGGTGTTTTCTATTACAGAAGAAATAAAAATGCCTTTTTAGGGATTTAGTAAACTGGATTACGTGAACCCCTGATGATTTAAATTTGTTAGATGTAGTATTTTTTCTCATTGTAATGGTGGATATGCCCTGGCAGGGTGATCCACTATAAAGCATTAGTCTTGTAACTAAGTTTTGATATGCTACCTTGTGGGATCGATTGACATACACATAATAAGACAGTAGTTGTGGGGAAGCAGCTTTTGATGCAAGCATCTTAGGTTATTTTTATAATACTATGTGGTTTTGAAGTTTTGCACCATGCTCCACTCATAGCAATATGGAGTTAAAATCTTGCGATGTCTAAAATTCTACACTTCACCCCCCTTTTTTTCTTACCTTAATTGAATTGCCCTATTCAAATATTGCCTCACTGCTGCGACCCTGCCGAACCTAATTAGCGGATCTCCCTCCTTAACCCCTTGGGACCGCCAAGGCCAATGCCGAGCTCTCTGTGGTTCACTACCCAGTATCAGCACCTTGGTGGGAATGAGATTCAAAGCACTCTCTAATGGCTCGCTCTACTCTCCAAGTGGCCGCGGTTTTACAAGCTGAGCCACGAGGGACTCCCCAACATGGAATGCTTTTTATACCAATTTATTTTTTATTCCACTTAGAAAAAAAAGTGCAGCAAACTTTGCAACTGGTACAGAAGCTTAGTAAATCTATCCTCTTAACAGTACTGCTGTATATATAACTGTTCAAGAAAGGTAGGTGTTCGTTTTCATGACAAGAATAGCCTTTCTGAGACCTCCTTAAAAATACTAAAACAAGCAACATTTTTCAAATAAATAATTCTTGAGGTTGATCATGGTCAGAAATGTGGTTAGGCAAGATTTAAAAAACAAAGAAACAACAAAACAAGATAGTTGTGGATTTGTTGTGTTGCTTAACAGTTTCAGGTACAGTTCCAGTTAAAGAAAAGGTACCATCTTCAGGCAGAAACAAGTATGTGCGCAGAGGAGCACAAGCAGCACTGTCAATGACAGGACTGATGAAGAAGAATGGCAGTGCATCAGTACACCTGGACCCAGTTCATCTGCTTGCAGGTACCTGTATATTCACTACTGGTTGTCCTAACAATTACACTGGTGTTGAAGCTAAAGTCTGTTTGGGTGGGGTCTAGTGGTTAACAGGAAAAGCATTTAATTGTTCACACAGGAGCATCCTTATTTTATGCCACTAGTATTTAAAACAACTTGGGGGCACTCCATCCAGAGTCCAGAGTTATTTTTTCTAAATCTGTATTTTTGAAATTGTATTTATTATTTTTAAACATTTAAAGCAAAAAGTAGTGGTCTGGTTTGAAACTCTCGATTTCTATCGTAACAAATGTTCCAGCAGAACAGCACATCCTGCAGCAAATTAACAACACATGTTACACTTCCTGAATCCTCCTGCCTTTTGTAAGAATGTTTAACGATGCTCATGTAGAGGCTGGTCCTTGCTGCAAGACTTTGATGTTTGCTTGGGGGTGGGGGGGTAGTGCTGGAATCTAATTGTCTACAGACTGGCACCAGATTTAGCCAGTCTACTTCACTACTTTCTTTTGATGTGTTTTCACTCACTGCCACAGTGGGTGACCTTGATGAGAAGCTTTTCTTGTGAAAAGCAGCCCCAAAGTCATAAATCGGAGCCAGCCAGACAAATATATATATATATATATATATATATATATATATATATGTGTGTGTGTGTGTGTGTGTATTATAGTAAAGTTACATTAAAATGATGAACCTTTGTTTTTCAGGAAATAAATCAGTGACAGATTGCCTGTATAGTTTATCTCCTGCAATCCTGGATGGCTTTTGTACTGTTTCTATTGAACAGCCACTCATTTCGGAGGAACTAAAACAAGAATTGAACCCTCTTGTTATCAAAATAGAGTCTTGCACATGTTTGCCAACACGCCCGGTTCCTATTCATGAACTGAAGGTACTTTTTCTAGAAAAGCATTTCAAGGTTAAACATTAACATTTCTATTATTTTTTAATATTCAATCCATATTAAAAAATGTGTATTTTTTAAAATGTATGTATATATATAATTTTTTTTTTTACTAAACTTTTGTAATACTAAATAATACTTTATGACATGACATCAACTTTTGTATCTTCTGCTGTTGTTTTTTATTACTCTTTTCTCCCATGTGGTTTGAAAACAAACCTGACTGCAAGCCACTCCCTCAATTCTATTTAATGCAATAAAATATGACCATCTTTGTAAATCACTTGTATCACAGAGTAAAGGTTGGTTGACTTTAGACAGTCCATGTAAATTAATATCAGCATGGCGGATTTCTTTGAAATTATAACTTCCCCCTGTTTACCTACAAATCTAAGTAATCACTGTCAGATTTATTGTAGTAAATCAATAATACAGATGCTTTATTAGAACATTCCTCAACTGAAATGGAATAAGCCTGCCTTAGTAAAATATATTTATCCTAAATGCAAAATCACTTTGGGCTGTTATTTTTGGTACGCCTACCGAACATCTATAAAACATTCCATATGACTTTGTTTCCTCTTTGAAGTTACAAATCAAAGCCAAGATTTACTGTGTATTAAAATATTATACTACACAAATTCAAAACATTCAAATAGTACTCTCATTGTTTGTGCACTCATCTAATTGTTTATTCAAATATGTGATTCATAAATACATGTTGAGAAACTGCATGTTTGGAAGTGCATATTGAGGGACCTGCATGTACATCAGTAAAGTCAAGCGCTGGTGTTTTAAATACTGTATATCTAGAGAAAAGCTTTACGTATTGTGAAACTTAGTTTGTATATTTAGCACCTATTTTTGTTTTCATGTGTATTGTTTTTCTTTCTAGGTAAAATGTGCTCCAGTGTATTGCAGATATCAATTTTATAATCTGACTGACCACAGGACTGCAAGCCGCGAACATGGGACACACGTGTACTTCAAAGACGTCAACGTTATTTTTACAGGCCTGCTGGGAAAGGGAGAATTCCGAGAGTACCTCCGCGGAACTCCCATTGAGATCGAGATCCACGACAGGGACAAGAAGATGGAAGAAACAATGAAAAAGTCAGCTTTGTTCGGAACTGAGCCCGAAGATGCAAAAATAAGCAGTGTGGGCCTTGTGAGTAGCCAGCGCACAACCCACAATCCATTTACAGACAAGGATAAATTGTACAATCCGTATGGCGTTGCAAAGTTAGACCTTTCTGATCTGTTATATGGGGAAAAGCGTTTGAAAGTGACACTGCCCATTCACGCTTCACCACTTCCAGATCCTACAGGCATCCGTGGTATTGGAGGGTCTGGGAGGATTGTGGGATATCCCGGTTCTGTAGATGGTCCACAGGACCCTGCTTTGCCGGCGGGACACTACTTGGACTCATCCTCTCAGCTCAAAGTAACTGTTGAAATAGCTTGTCCACTACCTCTGGAGTCGGAGGTGATTAAAGGTCAGATGTCAGATTGTCCATTTGGCCGTATCATTTGTATCTTTGATAGTCTAAACAGCTCTGCCCTCAAAAAGCTAAATTCAGAGATATGCAGGATCAATTCTGCAGCGCTTCAGCTGGACTCCTACCCTGAGCACTTGCTTGAAGCTGCTTTTAATTCCTATAAGCTGAAACCCCAGCAAAGGGAAAGCACTGAACTAGATATCGTCACAGGTTTTCACGTTCAGGATGATGAAATTCACCTTTTTGTGCTCGAGGGGCTGAAGCATAAAGCAATTCAAAGACTGTGGGAGAATATACCAAGGTAGGATTTTTTATTTATTTGCATGCAAGGTAGAGTTGCACAGTATAATGTAAGTCTTTACCATCGTGCTAAGTCCAGTAATAAACATTGAATAAAAATACAAACCTGGACACATTGATTTTAAGAGAGACCCATCTTACAGCTAGTGTATTGTTTGAATTTAAGAACACATGCTATTGTATGTTATACAATGATTAATTGGTGCTCTCCAATTTTTTGGGGAAATATTGTTCATAGTAGAAAGGCAATGTAAAACAATACTAATAGTGTTTTGCATACCTCACAATTTTACCAGAAGCGAAACTTTGTAATCAGGACAAAGACCTTGAAGTGAAAGTAAAATCTGGTGATCAGATTCCTAAAGGTTCCTAATCAATTAATCACCACTTTATTGTTTAACTGGATGATAAGGTAACACACAAATTCATGCATGTTTTTTTTTTTTTTTCAACATGAGATACAGTAGAGGTTACAGGTCTCTGGCATGCTTATATTTCTGTGCTTGGGTGCTTTATAAACTACAGGTGTGACAGTACCGGGGAAAGAATGTTGAAAGTTCTCTATAACTCTGAACTGTGCTTCCATCGGCGCCTGTACGCTAGCCTGGATCTCAACCTCTGCCGTGTCCATCTCCACAAACCTCTCTCTGATATAATGAAGCAGCCTCTGCTCTATGTCAGGGATATGGTACCTCAGGCGTGTTTCCAAGCTTTGTCAAGGTACGTACATTTTTCACTGTGATTTTAAAATCAGAAGCGTGAAGGTACCACGTGTGCGCCTGTGTATAGTTTGTTTGAACAAAAGTTGCTTTTTGTAAGTAAATTAAGAAAAAGCAGGTTCTCCTTATTATTATTTTTTTTTAAAGGTACCTGGGCCAGATTATACACGTTTCAAAATTTCTAAAATCCACACATTGTGGTCCGAACTTGAAAAATATGAAAGTAATGCTTTTATGGGCAATGCAACCACACCTTACACACCATACACTATATTGTTCTTTGCATTTTTTTTTCTATTCATGTGAATATTATATACATTATTTCTTTTAGATTGGATTTGATTTGCAAATTAAACAAGCTTAAAGATGTGACGCATTACAATCTGTTCCCATCATCTGAGATGATTCTGAGAATGAGCCAAGAGTTTGGTATTCCACTAAGAAAAGCAAGTTTGGATACTATGAATGACTTAAAGCTAACATCAAACCAGTCCGCTGTGGAACCATCATCTCCGGACTTCAAGTCAACCACTCAACTCAACCCATTAGATAATTATAATGAAAAGTATGTGGAATGGAAACAGAAAATTAATATAATGCTTGAGGCAGGGATCGGCAAAGACTTCATTCAGGTAGGTGTTAACAATTAAACTTCTTAGGAGTAGTTAAAGGAAAAAAAAAACATTTGTTTTAGTGCATCATTCATTTTTAAAGGCAATGTAAGTTAAGGCAGACGTGTTCTGGATATTCTGTTTTAATGTCTCAGACGTGAGGTTAGACTTCATGTCTCATTGCTGGAATGCAAAGGGGTCATATGTCTAATACTTACCTGACCTTCAAGCAATAATACTGTGGTTCTGATATTTGTATATTGATCTGTAATTGTGCATGTCATGCTACAGTCAGGGACCCACATGATATATTGGTTCAATTGGAAAAGACACTGTTCAAACAACCCTGTGCATTCTACTCACCATGCCAGTGCATAATCAGTAATCTTAGACTATGAATAATGACAGCATTAGTAAACTATATTAAAGTATGAACATTTAATGGTTTGCCAAGAGTGGAGAGAGAAGGTTACTGGAGTTGCTGACAATGACATACAGCTGTGTCTACTCCTGTCCTATCATGTTCATAACATTTCCATATTTGCTCTCTTAACTTCTTAAATATCACGTCATCGTTTGCAGTCCTGTATAATCAACCTTCTCATATATAACGTCTTCATAATGAACCTTCCTCCTGTGTTACAGCTTTCTGTTTTTAATGAAACGAAGCATTGCTTTCTGTTGCAGGATAATATTCATTGTGTGCATCAAGCTAGCAGGAAGTTACGAAGAACAAAGCCTGATACAGTTGTGGCTGTTCCTGCTCCGGGCAAGGAGGTCCACAACTACAGCTGCCAGACAATGAACTCCACCGAGCAGGCAAAAGAGCTGCTACGGAGAGAGATGGCAAAGGTTGGTATCGACGAGGGGAACTGCATCGAAATATGGCAGTGTTTCTTGTGTTTTGTACACTTGTACTGCTGCACATTGGGATTGCAGTTCAGTACTAGGCTTAAAACTCATGCAGTGGTTGAGTAAGGCATTCAGTTATATTACACTATAATAATATTTGATGGGCTCTGTCTAATTTAGTCTGCCATAGTTTAGTCTGCATGGTTACATTTACTTTAATACCTGTTTACACTTAAAAAAACAAACAAAAAAAGAGCTTTAATTATCCCAGTTTTAAACGTTTTTTTTATTTTAGAATAGGGGACACTGCAATCATTACACTGTTTTCCCTTCATGTTTATGTTTGTGATTTACCCATTAGGAGCCATCAAGGAGGTTCACATACTGCCAGGAGTACCAGTCAGCCACAGTGAGTCCTGTAGATTTCGAGGATGAATTGAAAGAGGCTGCTGCCAGATCAAAGGCTGCCTGGCGTACTTGGAACGGCTTCACATACCCGGGATTCAAGAGCAGCATTGAGTCTAACGAGCATGAGAGAAGACCTTCTGAAGCACGCGCAGAGGAGCTGAAAAAGGTACTGTCAGCCCGTCCTATACGGTTACCCAGACAGATCTATATTCGGTTTCACAAACGTCTTTGCAAAACAGGAATGTTACTTTATGGGAATTCCTGAGTATTTATGCAAAGGGATAGAGTTTTACAGCAGTTTTGTTCCCAGGGTACAAGTGTATGAAAGAGTTAGAGCATTGGTGGGGATCAAGTAACACATAATGTGACATAACTAATTCAGAATGATTGATAATTCCAAAATGTTATACTGAAGCTCTTTAATTGTTTATGTAATCTAATCATCCTATAATTAATTACCCTTTTAAAATCTGTTTAAACAATTATGTTGATTGCTTGAAGATTGTTGGATAATATAACTAATATTGAGGGTGGGGGACATTTTTAGAATATGAATTAATTAAAAGCTGTGACTCATATAAATTCATGTCCAACTTTGAAAACTGATTTATGGATGTAAATCATTATAAGTTATGTTACCAGAAAACCACCCAAGTTTGAAACTGAAGTAATGCAGAACACTGTTCAAAACACTTTTTCATTCTTTTTTAAAAAAAAAACCCATAAAAAATATCGCCAGAGCACCCAGATGCAGTCAGGGAGTATTGTCTGAGTGCGCACCGTTTAGTAAGCCTATTATTATTATTATTATTATTATTATTATTATTATTATTATTATTATTATTAATAATAATAATAATAATAATAATAATAATAATAATAATAAAAATGTGGAAAACATCCATGCAGTTTTATTATTTATTTGGTTTATTTATACTGTAGTGCATTTCCTTCAACATTGAGCCACATGATCTCTGCTCAGCTTAAACCCATTACCTGTTACCTGTATAAAGTCTGAACTGCTGGATCTATCTGTTTATAAAGCGTGCTGTTTTATATTGGTAATGTCTTAAACATGACCTCTTCTCAGCCTTGGGAGGAAAACATCCTGCATGCCAACACTTGTGCACCCACCTTGCTCCGGGACAGATGGGAGTGGAGCAAACGACATGTTGATGTAGAGCTGTACAAGAAGCCCCCTCTCTTCTTTGGTACCAGACATCCAATTACAATACACTTGGCAGGTAGGGATGCACAAGAACTCAACATTATCGATAAGGCTTTCTTGTTCCCCATGTATTGCATTTTAATTACATTGTGTAGAATTATTTTATTTATATGTTTGCATGGAGGGTTATTGCAGCAGTGTCACCAATACATTTATGTATTGTATATTTTTTTTATGCATCACTTTCAGGAGATACTTTGCAAGATGAGCACCTTGCATATGCCCGGAAGCAATACATCAATTGGCTGAACAAAGTCATAACTGAAGATAGTATGAAATTCTACAGGCGTTCCACAGAGTCTGAGCTACACACAAATGGAGCAAAGCTGGACAGGCTGCAAGGACTGCTGAAGGATAAGCCAAGGAAGCATTCGCTCAGGAATCCGGGAATGGTCCTGAAGGTAACCGTTTGTGTGCATCTGGATGAAATACATTATACAAAAAAAAAAAAAAGGATTAATAGGTACCATGACAAGATGTAGTAGATATGATTACAGAAATGTATTGGTTTTATTAAGTACAGTTTACATAGTAATTGAATATCCTTTTTTTTCCATGCTGTTGTCAAACCTTTAACCATGTTTATTAGTTGTAGGTTAATAAAATTCAATCAAGCTATTGTGTCAGTTAGAGCAAAACAGTTATGGCATGGAATTCCCAGGTTGGAGTCCTTGGGGAGTTTCTATGAGCTTGTGCTTTTGCAAGACATCACAGCAAATTATAGTATCTGTAATGTGTGTTGTAATTCGTTTGACTAAGCCCAGGCCAGGAGTAATGTCTTGTTAAAAATAAAAGTAAACATCCAAACTAACTAAATAAATCCAAACGGCACTAAAACTTAAAATCCCATAGCATTCAAGGATAAGCATATAACTAAAATCATTACAGGTGGTCTGAACTAACTCGGTTTGATCCCCATTGTGTAGATTTCCATTGTTAGAGCCCTTTGTGCATTTAAATGACAGGCCTTCGGGCCCAAACGTTGAACGTCAATCAAACTTGATGTAATGTAAAAGAAAATCTGTTTGATTAACATATAAAAGATAACCATGGCTGGGCGCAGAAAGAGCAAAGCAAATATGTGACCAAAACCATGAGAAAGTCCTGTAATTATTCAGGCTGTGTGAGGTGTTTAGAAGAGTCAGCAGAATCTTGTCGTCCTATGAACAAGCCTTAACAACGAGGCTGGTATTTGCTGAGCAGGACTGAATGTTTTTTTGAAGCTCAGTACACATTTTCTCAATTAAAAAAAAAAAAAAAAAAATGCTGTGCACAGGGATTTTTGCCATAAGCCAAAACTTCATTGTCACTTTACAAGCTATTCCGTTTGTTTATTATAACACTTGTGCAGATAGGATAAATACAGAGCTAAGCCAACATATTACCTTATTGCATCCTACCATCATACTAGTATGTGCAGCCAACACAGTGGTTGGTAATTCCTTGACATGGGCAAAACTGTTCATTAACATCATCCTGCTACATTTTTTTAACAGAATTCAAATGGCATTAAAAAAGCCAAGTTTAAATTATCACCATTACAGCCAGTCTATGAAACGTCCCTCCCAAACTCTTACACAGTGGTCCCTGAAGTCCTGTGTCAGGCTATATTGGTAAAGCAGTGTGGAGTGTTTTTTTTTTTGTTAATGTAAACTTCTTACCCTTTTCAAGTTTAACCATTTTAATCCTTTAAAAACAAACAAACAAAAAAAAAAAACACACATACACATTACTGGCAATGCAAGTTATTTGGAAAGGAGTATTTCCTGGTAAAATTAAGTATAATATGTTATGTAATCAAAGCAGCATCTGAAAAGCCTGTTGAGGTTTCAAGTTTCAAAACTGCTGGCTGCAAGCTTTTTTTTTTTTCTCTCATGGTTTTGTTTACTTATTAGTGCTCTCTGTCATTTCCAGCCCATTCCTGCACTGTCAGTGATTCAGCGTCCATATGGCTCAGAGTCAACTGGTCCTGTGGAGCCTACCCTTGGGTTTACTCCAGGTTTACATGATCAGCATAGCCTGAACTGGGAAGCCAACATAGTCCCTCGCTACAATATGGAACACAAGAAATTCCAGCGTCTCAAAGGAGCAGATTTCACGTAACACATTTTTCTTATATGAGGATAGTTTCATGAAATGCAAATAAGTATTTGATTCAACTGTATTAATCTTAAATTGGTGGTGGTTCAGTTTCTTTTTTTATTGTATATGGAACATTTCTGTTACTACTGGTTTGTTTTAAGGGGGTTTAAGATGGGGAACGGCTGTGTGATGCTACCAGCATCTTACAGATCTTTTGGATTCAGTTGTTGGGATTCATTCATCATTGTATTCTATTTTTTTTTTTTTATCTTTCTCAGGGCCTATTGCAATGAGCACCAATATCTCTATAAGCGTGCAGCTCAACCGCTCACTGAAGAGGAGAGGAAGACGACCCTGTTTCAACACGAAAAACCTCCAGCTGACACAGCTGCTGCGAGACCCCATCCATAGTAAAACACGATAGAGGCAAGAAATGACAACACAGTTTCAATGCATACTGTCTAGGTTAATCAAAGTTTTATTCAAGTGGATGAATACACTTGAACCAAAATGCTGTTTTACACCAAGAAATTTGCTTTTGTATTTATACATTTCAAAAAGCGTTAAAGTTGCATTTCTTGCAAACACTGCAGTTTGTTCTGTAATCCTTTAAGACATCAAATAAGCAAATACGTTGAACAGATTAGTGTATAAAAAAAAGCTGTATTCTAATGATTAATTACACCTTGCAATGAAAACACAGTATTTGCTCATAAAATAGGCATGTCTTCTCTGATTGTGACGTACACAGAAGTAATATCAGAATATTAATAGAAAATCAACGGCATTACAAATGAACTAAATCCAAATCATTGTAGTAACTTTGAGATACAGTACAATAATAACAGCTCTAAATGGTTTCATTTGCTGTGTTTCTGATCTCAGTCGGGACCCACAGGGAGCACTCCTGTGAGTTCTGGGTGGAAAATCGTACAGGGCTCCAGTAACTTCTACCAGGCAGACAGCCGCCGAGACTTACCAGGCTGGGCTCTTGCCTGCAGGCTTCAGTAGCTTAAGTGAAAATAAGAAGTAAACTACAAAATATATGTATATATATTTTTTTTTTTAATTAGTTTGTTACAGTATTTAAAAATACAATTATTTACAAACTGTAGTTTTATTCTTTTTTTTATCAAGTTATTGTTAAAATAACAAGACCCACTTTTATTAATTTTATTATTTTATTTTTTTTTAATCTCAACACTGGTTAAATAGAAGGACAAGTTAAGGATTCTGATGTGTAAAATCCTGGGCAAATAAAACAATAACATGTTTTTACCCATGCAGAATTTTTTTCTTCACCCTACTAACAGGATCTTCAGAAAGTTCTGTCAAGTGGATGAGAACATACATAAGCCCGCTTTTCCAGCACCTGCATGGCAATCTTCTTTATGCTATCATCATTGTTTTCAGGGGAATCTGAAACAGAACAAGAAGTAGACCTCAAAGCAGCTCAATCATAAATTCAGCAGTAAAACTTTAAACGACACAGGGGTTGATTTGATCAACCAATACCTGCTGGGATCAACCACAACTGCCTGAGCATTTTACAGCACCACAGAATAAGTGGTTGCATCAACCACTTATTATTCAGGGGAATCTTGGGATACGTGGTTGATGGATCTCTGTATTAGAATGTTTGTCAATCAATTTTTCGGTGAATATTCTGTGTTCTACTTACTCTTTTCCAGCTGAGCCATTAGGTAGTTGTTCTGGAAATAGGCTTCAGCGCAGAAAGTATTTGCAATCAGGACCTAAAAACAGCATAGAAGGAAAAAAATAATAATTAAAACCTGTGAGCATACTACAGTTCAGAATCTTTTTTTCATAAAACTTTCATAAACTCTATATGCTTGTTCAAAGTAAAATCAGTCTGACATTTTCAAAAGCACTACATGATCTTTATAACATCTTGTGCTTTCATAAATTGGATATTTGTCATTATTAGAGATACAGTACTAAAGAACATTCTGTAGCATTTCTGCCAAACATATTAGATCAATTAACTGTTTTTACTTAAGCTGGCTGTAGCTCACATTTGACAAAAGAAGCAATATTTTACAATCTAGCTCCAGCAAAAGCCATCTGTTACCAATATACACCTTAAACAATATAGCCCAGTGTCTTTGTAATACATTATACAGTACGTGTACACGTTTCAAAAGGAGGAGGAAAGTGTAACCATATGTTAGATCGGTTAATCAGCAGGTGGCTAGATTATCTTCTGCAAAGTAATGTTTTTGAAGGAAACAAATATTTCTTATTTGGGGTGTGTTGCACTCTGCTTAACATAACACATATGAAAATGCACTTTTGCTTCAGTACAGAAAACAAAAAAGGCAGATAAAATCCACACGAGAGGCTAAACTGTTATGCATCAGGGTTCCCTCACTTGTGAGGTTAGTAAGCAATTTCCACAAAGGAAACTAGATCATAATCAATATTGTTTTGAATTGTTACTTTAATCTGGTTCACTTGTTCAAATTGCCAGGAACCAAATCATTTGCTGTTAATGGTGGGGAAAGGTTTCCTCTTACCCAGATTACTTGGGTGATAATCACAGCAATGGCAGTCACAAAAAAGCCAGGTTGTGTTGAGCTGGCACTTGAGATAACACATTACAGTATTATTGTACAGTACTATTATCCCTGCAGTTTAGGCAGGTGCAATAGCCCCAATTTAAAATCTACTACTGTATGTGATTCTACTGCTATTCATAGCAGTTTACAATATCATTCAGTAGAATTGTATTCCACAGAACAAAATGTCAAGGGTTGGTGTGTGATGTATATTTATTAAACACACACAGTGCCCGCTATGATCTTTGACAAACGTGTGAAGCTTACCTCATGGTCATGATTGCGTAAGCCAATGCTAATGGAGCGGCTTGCTCTGGAGAGAACAGCAGTCATGGCGTACAGGTTAATAACAATATCTGCCACTCTTTTTAGAACCAACTGTTCATCAACAATAGTCTAGGGGAAAAAAAAGAGAGATACAGAAACAAGTTATCTACTTTTGCATGAGTTCTTGGTTGAGTTTTTTTTTAAAAACTATATATTGACTGGAGGTCATGGTGACCTATAATGTGTTATTAATCTTTGCCACTCTGTACATGTTACTGGCATACATGATCTAAGCTGCATTAAATTAAAATGTTTCATCCCTTTAGAGCCATCTACTTTTCTAATAGGCTAGTTCATGCATACATTAAATAAACAAGTCTTGTTTATTTTCAGCTGTTAAATCCCAAAAGCCATTAACACACGACAGATTGAAAAAATTACACAACGCAAATATGTTAAGAACCAGCACCACTTCTAAGATGTTTATTATTTTCCAAGTAAAATGGTATTTATTAAAGGCAAAAAAAAACAAAAAAACAAAACATACTGTATAGAACTTTACTGACAAAAAAAAGCCAGCTGTCAAGCAGATGCTATTACATCATCTTCACTGGGTAACAGGGACTTGTAAATGTATCCCAAATGTTTTGGATAAGCTGTTTATTGTGCAAGTTGCTAAGGAAACTAGCGATAGTCCCAGTTTAGGCCTTGTTTTATGTTTACACCTGAGCATACCAGTCCAGCTCAAACACAGATTATCTGTTCTGCCTAAAACAATCCAACACTGAAAAATCTCTAGGACATGTATTGAAACAAGCTACAGTGTATAATCTATATGACTATGTAAAAGGAAAAAAAAAACAAAAAAAAACCCAACACCACCTAGTGATAGTGAAATGTGAAAAGGTAAATTCTATATATGCTTAATGTATAGCAGTTTGGTCACAATTATAAATGAAGATGAGTAAAATATTACCTTGCCAAATCTGTAAAGTAAGCTTTCCACTGTTGTTCCAAAAGAATAAACATTCTCTTCAAGTTTCTTACTATTTTCCTGAAAAATGAAGCAATATTTTTCAATAGTTTATACCAGTATTCTGCAAACCTACTGTATTATGTTATATTTTGGTACAATTTTTTCATTTAAAAAATTGTCCATGAGTTGCTAAACAAATTCATAAGTACATGAATACTGGTGTGTCATTATTTATTTATTTGTTTTAAAGTCATGGCTTACCATCAAGCTGGGATGCACTACACCATCTTTGCCCGTCAGCCCAAAATCAACTTTCTTGTTTACAGTGTCACGCAGCCTCTTTCCCAACATCTCGAGCACTACTCCCAAATTACCTTTCTTCATGTCCCTGAAATATTAAAATGCACATGAAATGTATGCGGACCATTTTAAAAAAAGTAAACATACTAATTCCGCTATCTCGCTCTTCTGAACTTCATTTATTTGCAATATATCACCATTACTGTATCACTCCTGCATTAGTTATTCAAAACAAGAAGGATGGATGGGGGTATGGAACAAGCTGCTTTTAACATTAAACCTTTACTGTATAAACATACTATTTTTTGGGATGTTTGTGAAATTTGTTTAACTACATGAAATGAAATAAAGTGTAAAGGATACATTACTTTATTTTTCCTGTCAGGATTTTGCCTGCGTACTGCATTCCAGTCAGTGCCACGTACACTCTCAGAATTTCATTGGTTCCCTGTCATTAAGTAAACATTTAGATCATTTATATAATAATGGACATTCTAAGAAGACAGAAAGCCTGTGGCTGTCAGAACTGGATTAGCTGGCAAAACTCTTAAGCTATTTGGAGTACAAGAACTATGAACATTTTATTAAATATTCTCAATTTGCAGTTTTGTTCTTGCCCTTTAGTAAAACAAACATGTCTAGCTGGTACATGACAGTTATTCATGCATGCTCTAGTTTATTTCCCCCCACTGGTGCAGGAATTGTTTCTTTTGTGGAATTCTTAATATTACAAAGGAGTGAGATACAATAAGCAGCTTCAGTCAGTTAAAGGGGCTGCCAGTGTTCTACTGGGAAGCCAAGTGGCTGCTGAAAAAGGAAGGATCTTAAATAGATCTCGGCAGGGGTCGCAGCTCTGAATGCGCTGCACATTGCAAACTGCTCTTCAAACTGGAAAAGTTATTATCATGGGGCAGCACAGACAAGTGAAGAAAAAAGGGTTATAGTTCACATGATATGGAATGGATGATTAGAAAACTAAATATGTGATCCCAATGAGCTATTAATAATCAAATATTCAGTGTTAACTACCGGTAATTAAATGAATTAACCTTAAGATTATTATATCGCCTTTGACATCTCTCCCATTAAAAAAAAAAAAAAAGAGCAGATAATTTTGCAGAATCATGCCATTTTAATCTATGCGAGAATGTTTAACTAATTTCTACATTCAGTTTGTATCATACTTTTCGAACACCTTGCCATCTCACTTGAAGTCCTTCTCAATCCTTTTTATTTTTGAGACTGTTCTAATGTTGATAGGATTTTTTTTTTTTTTTTTGGCCAAACAATTCCTTGTTTTTCTTACGTAAAGAAATCCCACAAAACGTGTCTGGGGATGTGTTCTCCAATTTTATTGCAATTCCTTGACAGTAATAGCGATGGTCTTGTGACTGAAGGTCAAAGTTCGACCAACCTCTCTACCGCCACCCTGTCTACCTGCAATGAGTTTTTTTTGTCTGACGAATATGAACCAGCCTGAACACAAAACAATTCTAAAATCAAATTATTATATAATCAGAGAAATACTGTAAAGTCAGTTACCTAGGAAAACAAACACGGCATTAAATAGTACCTCAAAAATGGGCAGAATTCTACAGTCCCTAAGGTAACGCTCATAGGGGTAATCTTTTATGTACCCCAATCCTCCAAGAACCTGCAGGGCCTCACTGACGCAAACCCAGGCACCCTCAGAGCTGAAAATCTGAAACACAGAACAACTAAGCAATACTCAAGAGAGATTAGTAAACTGTCACATTTACATCTTCTATATTAAATGCATTTGTCATCATCTGGGAATTCTTAATTGTTTTGTCCACATTACCACTCATTTCAGCTAGTCTTTGTGCATTACTGCAAGAGTGTTGGACATTTAAGTGGAAGGGCTTACCAACTGAACCCTGAAACGAGGCACTGTAAACGCATGTCTGTTAAAGCTTGGGGTTTTAAAAAAAGATCAGTTAGACGAGTCTGTTTCGCATTAGAATTATTGGCATTATCACAAAATGCGTACCAGCTGTAAGGTTTTCTCAAACCTTGGTCCTGCTAAGATTACACTGGAGATGTTGACAGCTGAATTATTTTTCCGACTACCTCCCCATACATCAAACATCTACATTTACTGGGATCTTTTTTTATTTTATTATGTTTTGGAATTAAACAACAAAACAATAGATTAAAAGCACAATTTATGATTTAGCAACCCAAAACGGATATATGGTGTAATTATCATTATACAACTTTCTTTACCAAAATACTGCTACGAACTCAGTTTTCACATCCTACACTACTTTTTTGTGTGTCTTACTTTGACAACTATTTGACTAACATTTATGTACATTTTAGAACAAAGTGAAACAGAAGACTGTTGTGTGTGTTCTATTCCTTACCTTCACCATGGCAGCTTCTACAGAACAATCAGGCACTCCTGGACGGTCCATCATTCCAGCAGTCAGGTACGCCATGCTCTCCATTACATATGCTTTCTGTGCCATCAGCGCAAACTTTTCCTATTCACAAAACAAACATTACAGCAAACCAACTGGTACACAAAAGCGTTGCAGTAGTTTGGGCTCTTACAAACCTGTAGGGAGGACATTTTTGTTATGTAAAAGCTGAATTTGACTTTCCTAAAATGTGTTGTGGGTACAGTTGTTTAAACCTTGTAGGGGCTTCCTACAACCTTGAAAATGAGGTATGTTTTATTTTAACAAAATGTCTTTGAAATCACAAGATGCTTGTGATTTCTGTTCAGTGATCCAGCATTAAGGGCTGTTCTTAAGGCAGAAACCCAATTTCCAATACCTGAATCATTCCGAACTCGGCAAGACTCTTGTTGAATTGTTTCCGTGTCCCAGCATACTCTGCCGTAAGCTCTACGGAAAATAATAATAAGAAATGTTCTGGTAGAAGATTTAATCTCTACACAACTTTTTTTTTCCTGAAGCAAGATAACTGAACCACATACCGGTATGTCATTATTTATTTATTTATTTGTGTTTTTTTTATTGCTGGGCAGAAACATTATAATAAAATAGGCTAAAATAATAGTCTTAAATGTATAATAAAAATTGTCCACAAAACAAGAACACATTACAGGTGCCATTACCAAAAAGTAGGTCAAACAAAACAATTTGCATTAGCATTAGTCAGGACAGAATAAGTTATTAAACAGTGTAAAGTGACAGGGAAAAAGTGGACTGCAATGATTTTCTGTACATCTAATGTTAGTCTTCAAAGCAAACTGGTAATAATTGCTGTATATGCTGCAGAAAACCCTGTCTTTCATCTCTTTATTTTGATCAAAGCAATCTCAATGCAACAGGGCATTTCCACAGGCAAACTGGTCACTTCAGCTTACCGGTTTTGGCAGGGAGTTACACACAAGCTGATTTTAGTGCTGCGGTTTGCTATTTAGTGGTATCGTGTTGCTTCAGCAAATCAACAAAGTCTGACTTAACAGAACAGCCCCAAAAGAATTTGATAATTCGCATGAAAAATGAAGAATCTGACCACATCCTAGCTGGACAAAGCTAAAGCAGGTTACATGAAAGTGCTCCTCTTACCTATGAGCTTCTTAATCATTCCTGCAGATGCACTGCCCATACTAAATCTGCCACTGTTGAGGATATTCATGGCAACCTGGCGAAAGACAGAGAGTGCAATGACAGCCTGTCCCCAAAATAACCCTTTGCTGCGCTACCAGAGCTACTGTAGTGTTTGGAAACCAGTACAGTATCTCTTCCCAAATAAAATTCACTGAAAACATTCTTAAAAAAAAAAACAAAAAACACATTTACACAACAGCACAGATTTAAGTTTGAATGTAGACTCTTAAGATAAATCTACATACAGTATTAATCTGAAGACTGATGCTCAGTGAAATTGAATAATGCCATACAATGATTGTTTTGTTTTAATGAATCATTGTGTATTTGTTCACACACGCTATGCACAAGTGAATCGTTTCCCAAGATTAAAATAGGGAGGGTCTTGGTCGTTCATGTTCAGAAGCTGATTTTGCACAATGGCCCTTCAGTAATGTTTTAACACTTACCTTAAATCCACCTCCTACTTCTCCAATTACGTTTTCTATCGGCACTGGAGTATTTTCAAAATGAACTTCACAGGCTGAAACAGGAAATTATAGACTTGAAACTATAAATGGATTAATTCACTTATGTAATTTCACTTTAATAAACGTGTCATGATCTAACAATTTGCTGCAAGACATGCAACATGAACAAATGAAGAATGAGTATTCTTACTGTTAGATCCTCGAATGCCCATCTTGTCCTCAGGTTTCCCACTGGTTATTCCACCAAATGCTCTTTCCACTATAAATGCTGAAATTTTGTCTTTCGTGTTACCGTCTTTGTCAACAACTTCAGTTCGTGCAAATACCGTAAATACATCTGCAATGCCACCATTGGATATCCAAATCTAAAAATAAAAACAACGAACAATTCAACGGTAAACCATTTCCAAATTCAATAACCATACATCAAAATAATATTGAAATACAAGGGTTGCAGTATATTATCATGTACGGATTTGCATTATAGAGCTCTGCACCGCAACACAAAGAGCTTGTTAGCCTGACCATTCCCAGCCATTCAGCAGGCTAACAAGCATCATTCAAGTGGCTCAACAGGACACCTAGTGGAAGATTGCTGTCAATACATTCCTAAAACTCCAATGGATTTACACAGAGACACATGTGACCTTCCTGGGCCAAGAAGCAACACCACAATCTGAAGAAGCAGATACCAAGGAGCTTACATTGTTCAATCTAGTTAGTGGAGAAAAAAGAAAAAAAATAACCACCACCAGATATCTAAAAAAATGTTTTTTCTGATTGCTGAAAGTAATACAGCACATTGACATTGATCAGTAACAGACTGGGTAATGTCATGCTTTTTCATTTCAATTAAATTAATTGAATCAGGTTGCCTTAACAAGGTCACATGACACACCCAGCTGCTATAAATTGAAACCCTCAGTTTCACTCTGTTCTTTTTCACTACAGATATAAAGTTCTGAATTCTTTTGTTTTTTTCTTAAGTCTCAAACAGCGCTCTTCCCCCATTAATATGGATTTGCATCTTTTATTCTGCCAAAGTTTCGTCTTGCTGCAGTAAGTGAAGAAACACCTGTGGATTTTAGCTGATGTGGAATGCAGTTTTGAAGAACGTTTGTGTCGACCTTCCATCTGGAACAGTTCTTGTACATTAACAGGAGATCGCTTGGAATCAACAGGGACCGTGAGTGAACTAATGAACCAAGGGGTTTCATTCATGGCCTTTATTTTATAGAAAATCTATGGCTATGTCTGCTAATTTATTAATTGCTTTGTTGAATAAAGCAAGCTTTGGTTTATTTTTTGCACAAAGTTTATAAAGTGTAATTTATTCTGTCTTCTCTCAGATTTTACGTGTTAATATTGCTGTTGGCACTTAATCCACTGAAAACTATTTATAAATCTGAACAGCTTTCTTTTTTTAAAACCTCTAATTAAAAAAAAAAAGACAAATGTAATCCAGGCCAAGGAGTCTGCACAGACAACTTTCCAAACCGTCACCTAGGTGATGCTGGTCATTACTTTACATAAGTTGCACTTTACCTTTGAGCCATTGAGTAAAAAGTGCTTCCCGTCTTTGCTTGGAGTTCCTCTGGTCTGGATGGATGCAGCATCGCTGCCACTGTAGAAATACAAGTCTATTACAATACTACAATAAAGAAAGAAAATGCAGATTTTATCAACACGCCATACTGGAAAAATAACCCTATATATGCAATGCTGGGGATACAAATGTAGTTGAGGGCCATAGTTCAATACAACTGACCTAAAGCATTTAACCCACAGTATACAGACCATGTTTTCAAGAGTAAACTATTGTCTGACTGTAACAAGTGACTATGATTCTGAAACAGTAACTCTGATGATTACATACTGTATTGTTACTGAAGGTCAATTAGTTTACATATTGCCTAATAAAAAAACAAAGTTTTGGACTGTTTTATTATTCACTGTTTGGAGTACAAAGAAAAGCTGGAAAGCACCTGCCATAACGCTGGCACAAGGTTCTTCTTCAGTGGCCACCACTAGCCAGAAGGACTCAAAGATTGACATTTTCTACACTGCTGCTTGTGAAACATTAGATACAGAAGCATCTGCTCACCGGACACCTGTTATCAGCTGTCATATGGTCGTGATTGGAAGTGTAACAGTGCTGCAGTTTTAATATATTACACAATATGTTAGGGATTTTATTTTAACATGTGGGAGACAGTCCATAATAAAAGTTCTAAATAGTTTCTTGCTTCTTCTAATCTTAGGACAGTTGACGATAAGTTAGTTTATTCTAAATAATAACAGCAGCAATCGTAACAAATCTAGTTCTGTATGCACTACTTTTGTGTCCTGGGATGCCTATGTATGTGAAGGACACTATATAAAAGTGTAACTGGAATGGTATGGTATAGGAGTTTATTTTTCTTTGGTCCTTTCCTATATTTAACATACGTCAAAAACCTACGCTTTTACGCTTTTGGTATCGCACAGGAAAGATAATGTCATGGAGAACTTGCATGGCTATATTTCTCTCATTATTCAGGTGACATTGAAAGAAGGGCTCAGGACCTACCTTGCAGGCTCAGTGAGACAGAAGGCAGCAACATGCTCCCCGGAGGACAGCTTGGGCAGGTACCTGGCTTTCTGCTCTTCATTACCTGCAATCAGGATTCCCTAGGTACAGGAAACAAGAGTTATTTTAATGTGACATGTGTTTAATGCATGAAATATTAATTTACAGTTCAAAATAGGGGTGCAAAATTCCCATCTGCTAGATCTTCTGGTTGCTCAATCATGCTGTTATTAGAAATATGGAAAATGCTTTCACAACTTAACCGATTACTGTACATGTATAGCATGTTGGCATTCTGGCAGAGTTCTACATTCCCAAAATATATATAGCATGCAATGAAAACCTCTTGTCTTACAGTACTGTATCCAGAACCATGGCTTTTGCATTCTTGAAATAAATGAACAGGATTCATTCTTGCTTCTTCACAGAAGCATTTTTATATTTAAGAAACTATGCTGACAAGTTACCTTCAATCCAATGGCTTGATGAGCTGCTAAAGTGACAGCGATGGCTGCATCTAATGATATGATTTCTCCCAGGCGTGCATACATGGTGTTGGACAGCCCCAGACCCCCTGTAAAATACAACAAATCCAGCATTTAAACTATTAATAAAACACATGACTATGAAAATCACTGTACCTTAATATGTTCTGGTTTTCTTGAAAGAGGGGAGGCAGGAGATTAGAGTTCTAAAATGATACAGTAGTGGCTCATTATCCACTTGTGTGCCCACACTTGAATCACACGTCCACTCCTTTCTCCTCACCGTATTCTTCAGGAACCTGCATTCCAAACAGCCCGAGCTCTTTTAATCCAGACATGGTTTCAGGTGGGATTTTTGCCTCTTCATCAATTTTCTTGGAGTCCACTGTAACATAATAGATTAGATTAATACACAAAACAAACCTCACAACACAACTAGTATGCGCTAAACACTTTTTTTTTTCTCCAGTTGACTTACAATAAATATTGAAATAGTTAGACAAGAGTGAATAATCCCACAATCTATACCGATGCAAAACAAATACTGTTTGTTAAAAAAAAAAAAAAAAAAAAAAAAGCAAGCTTACCATCTTCACTGAAAAACTTTTCCACTGGTGCAACAAGTTGATTGAGTTCATCTAGCTCTTCGTTGCTGATTTCTGGATACGGAAATACTTCTTTCTAGAAGAAAAATATGCTAAACAAGGGTTCCCTTAAATATACTAGTATAGTATTTTGCCAAGTGTCACCGGAGTTCTGCAGAGATATCAATACAAAATGCAAACGCATGCGTTGCAGATGAACTAATGCAATGTACACAACCGAAGCTGAACATTATCTGAAACTGCCACGCATTCTCTTGCGTGATCCAGTCAATGTGTCGCAATTTTTTTTTTTTTTTTTTTTAATTTCTGTACCTGTTAAATTCGGTAATGTGGTACTGATTCCACAGCATTCGTACATACCTTGGCAATATTGCCTAGGAACAGGTCTTTTGCATAAGCCAAGCTCCTGGGATGTGTTCTGAAAAACCGGGGGCTCTGAGAATCCGTGCTGCGCACACCCCAGGTTTTATTCAGTAACTTCCCTCCCGATTTCACTGCTCTAGAAACCCGAAAAAGTCCATTTAAACTCATCGCAACAGCAAGCTGTTTTCACAGAACTGCCTATCCTTGTCTTGATGACTTGGTTGACTCTCTTTGTACCTTTCACCTCATTCTGTCCCTCTTTGATGACGCAATGTTACAGTATACGAATAGCGTATCCACGTGCATTTCCTTTTATGGCCACAAGATGACGCACATTCTTAGTTTCTGTTCTTCCCTTTTTACATGTTCTGACTTTTCAGTACTTGTTCTTACAGAATTTACACTGGCTGATAAAATATTCTTTAAAATTAAGTATTTGTCTTGGGACACAGACCTTTTTTTATTTCTTTAACAAAAATGCCATGTTGTGTGGACTGTTTGTTTAGACTACAGTCTGGGCACTGTCGGTATGCACCCCCTGGCTCTCCAAAGCTTTGATACAATACGATACAATACAAGGTAATGCCCTTGACATTTCATTGTAGTTTAAAGTTGCTTTGTAATCTGTGAGCTACTGAAATGAAACAAACACCATGGCAAATGAAAAGATTAACAGCAATGTACTGAAGGACTGTCCAGAGCAGGCTTAGGGCACGTTGGTGGGGCAGTGGGAATACATAGCTAGGAGGAGTTCACCTTACACTCCCTTCTACAAATGTACTGCAGGATTTTTGATAAGGTAGCTTTTTAATGCAGTGCAAAGCGCATACATATATTTTTACTACTGCAAAGTTCCAGTGTCTGCAATAATGCATGTGTGTTTTTTTTTGTAAGCAGGAGAGAAATGTATACCACCATGTAAATGTAGCTTAAAAATATAATGCAATACACTGAAATGCATTTGAACACACATTTTGTAATTTATATCTTCCATGTTGCCAGTGAGAACAGTTTCTTCAAGTGTCCTTGAAATGGACAGATCAGTTGTCTTGGGTGTAACTGAATTAACCTTTTGTGCTTCTCCAAACTGAATGTATCATATGATGGACAATAGCTGTGAAAATAGGGCCCTTTGTCATTGTGAAAGACAGGTACAGAAACAAGTCTCTGCTGATGGGTGAAACTGTGAGCATTCTTTATGATCGCTTTGCAGGAAGCCAAGATTCACACATGATTAAGACAGGAAATAAACAGCAATCTCTTTCTATTTCTCTGGAAGCTCACTTCATACATGCATCCACTTGATATACCCATATTTCACTCCTCAACTGCACAGGTCTCTTTCGAATCCTTTTAACAGGTATTTTTTTTACTTAAGTGTATATGAAATGTCATCTTGCAATACAGCCCCTTTGACAGTCAGAAAATTGCACATTACCGGTAGTTTTGTGTTATATATTTTGATTTATATAATACACAAAGTTCAACATGACAGACCCAACTATATAACTATAGACAACTATAAGAAACTAAGACAGGTAAAAGATTCAGCTAATGCATTTGTGCTGAAACCTTTGTGTGCTTGACTTCCTATTGCGTCCATTAGTAATTCATTTCTGTCTCTATTTAACACACCCTTATTGGATCTGTGTCTCCAGGGCTCCTCTTGTGTGATAGCTGCAATGCACAGCAGCCCCCTTTTCTGTATGAAACTGATACTCTCTGGCCTGACCATTAGGAAAAAAAAAAAAAAAGACATCTACCTGTCTTAGGCCCATTTAGAACTGAGCACTGGCTCAACTGGAGATACAAGCATCCACGGCAGAAATCAATAAGGCTGCCAAAATCACAGAGGCTGTCTGGATTGGTGCCTCTATGGAGCTGGACAGCCCTTACCATTAATTCTTAAATAGAATATACCCTTAATCTATATAGTTCACATTTTGTTTCACTTTGTTGTTCTGCTGAAAAGCACTGATATGTGCTCTAATGTCTATCCGTGGTTAGTCTGAGTGCTTGTGTCAATTACTGAAGGTCCTACTCCTTTAACAGCTTTCGTCTTTACCAAGTACTGGGGAGGACGGAAGCCAATAGGGAGTGAGAACTGGTGGGACTAAGGGAACAGAACGCAAGCAGGAAAACTTAAAAGAAAAAAAGGGGACGCACACAGTTTAGTTTAGTGAAAACTAAACATTTCTACCACTAAAGGCTTCTTGAGTAGGATAGCTGGCACAGAAGTAGTATATTTACTCATAATTGCAATTTTATTTTTGTATGCGTGTGAGCCCCCCTCTGGCATTGGGGCACAAGTGTTAATCCCTCATTTTCAAAAATGTGGTTTAATTTCAAGTTCAAGTCACAAACGCAAGTCTCAGCTTAGTTCCAACCTATTCCCAGGTCCACATCACAAAATGTAATAATGTGTTTCATGCAGCAGGTGAGCCAGCTGGCTGGGGTGGAGTTTTTTCTGCTTGAGAGAATAGGAAGATGTACTTTTCTTGACTTCTACAAGTCTCTTTTTAAGATTATTATTGAATGCACTCAATAAAAATCTTTAAACGAGACTTGCACAAGTCAAGAAAAGTACACCTTCCTCTACTCTTGGTTGTCTACAACAACCCCACCTTCCACTCTCCACCCTGGCAGGGGGACCCCCACTTCCTATCTTCTCCTACTTCCTCCATCTGGAAACACAACCAACATCATTATTTACCTCAGGAACTCCCACCTTCTTCAGGGAGAGAAGGCCTCTGCACCACCAACTCCAACAGGCAAGCTTTGTTTCATACTTAGTATAGGGTAAATTAACCAGTTATTGAAAATAAAGGACAGAATCAATTGGATTTGAACACAGTTCTCAAAGGAAACCAGCACAGCCTGTTAGGGAATTTGCCCAGTGTGCCATTTCACTTCCAGGAAACTGTTTACTTGTTCATTAATTTATAAGATATATGAACAAGGTCTTTGAAAAATAAAAGAAGGATCATTTGGATTTGAACCCAGTCCCACAGAAGGAACAGTACAGCATGTTAATGAACTAACCCACTGCACCACCTGGCTCCTTCTGACAGTCTAGTACT
The DNA here is from genome assembly GCF_902713425.1 of Acipenser ruthenus. Lineage (NCBI taxonomy): Eukaryota > Metazoa > Chordata > Actinopteri > Acipenseriformes > Acipenseridae > Acipenser > Acipenser ruthenus. The sequence goes on from NC_081213.1 coordinate 25,384,413, forward strand.
CCAACTTTGTGTATGAGATTAACTTCCCTTTTGAGCCTGCGCGCACACACCTGGAGTTGAGCACTGTGGCACTTGTTGCACCAGTGCAGAGGTTCCTATATAGATGATGGTCAAGGAGGCTTTTCCAATAAAAGTCTGATGGCACAGTGGGGAAATTCACTGCTATGCTGTTTCAATCTTCTTGGGAGACTGGGTTCAAAGCCAGGTGAGTTCCTTTCTTTATTTTCAAATAATTGGATAATTTCCTATATAGACAATGATATAGACAAGGAGGCATTGCTATGAAAGGGAGATGGCACAGTGAATTAGCATGCTATGTTATTCTCCGCTGAGTTCAAATCCCATTAATTTTCCTTTGTTTTCAAAGACTTAAGTTAGTTGTCCTTGTAGTCAATGAAAAAGCTTGATCTTCCACAGATGTGAGATGGTGTAGTGGGCTAATTCACTAGCATGCCGTGTAGTTCATTTTGGGGGGAATGGGTTCGAATCCAGGCAAGTGCCTTCCTTTAGTTTCCAACAATTGGTTAAGTCCCTATATATTCAATGAAAAAAAGCAGGCTCTTCCACTGAAGTGAGATGGCTCAGTGGACTAATTCGCCAGCATGCTGTGCGGTTGTTTTTGGGGTACTGGGTTCGAATCCCGCCGATTCCTTCCTTTGTTTTCCAAAAATTGGTTCATTGACCTTATGTTCAGTGTGAAACCAGGCTTTCCTGTGGGAGCTGGTGGCGCAGTGGTTAAGGCCACTGCCTCCTCTCCCCGAAGACGGCGGTTTGAATCCAGCTCCCGGTAAGTTCCAGAGGTAAGTAATGATGTCGGTTGTAAGTAATGATGTTGGTTGTGTTTCCACAGATGGTGGTGGGAGGAGGAGGCAGCAGTAGCGGTGGAGGCAGGAGAGGACAGAAAGGGGGGGGTCTGGCCCCCCCGCCTGGGAGGAGAGTGCCAGGGTGGGGTGTTGCTACTTGAGTGAAGAGAAACGTGACCAAGTGTTGTTTTAGTTTGAGTCCCCTTGAGCATTCTACAACTGTCTTATAATTAATAGGTGGTCTCTTTCACTACCATAATACACAGTAATATGTTGGTTTATTGATTATGATAGTAAAAGAGACCACCTATTAATTAAGACAGTTGTAGAATGCTCAAGGGGACTCAAACAACACTTGGTCACATTTCTCTTCACTCAGGTAGCAACACCCCAACCTGCCACTCTCCTCCCAGGCGGGGGGGCCAGACCCCCCCCTTTCTGTCCTCTCCTGCCTCCACCGCTACTGCTGCCGCCTCCTCCTCCTCCTCCTCCTCCTCCTCCATCTGTGGAAACACAACCGACATCATTACTTACAACCACCATCATTACTTACCTCTGGAACTTACCGGGAGCTGGATTCGAACCGCCGTCTTCAGGGAGAGGAGGCAGTGGCCTTAACCACTGCGCCACCAGCTCCCACAGGAAAGCCCGGTTTCACACTGAACATAAGGTCAATGAACCAATTTTTGGAAAACAAAGGAAGGAATCGGCAGGATTCGAACCCAGTACCCCAAAAACAACCGCACAGCATGCTGGCGAATTAGTCCACTGAGCCATCTCACTTCAGTGGAAGAGCCTGCTTTTTTTCATTGAATATATAGGGACTTAACCAATTGTTGGAAACTAAAGGAAGGCACTTGCCTGGATTCGAACCCATTCCCTCCCAAAATGAACTGCACGGCACATTAGTGAATTAGCCCACTGCGCCATCTCACTGCCATGGAAAATTGAGCTTTTTCATTGATTACAAGGACAACTAACTTAAGTCTGAAAATAAAGGAATAATAGGATTTGAACTCGGCGGAGAACAACATAGCATGCTAGTTCACTGTGCCATCTCCCTTTCATAGCAAAGCTTCCTTTATCATTGTCTATATAGGAAATTATCCAATGTTTTGAAAATAAAGAAGAACACACCTGGATTTGAACACAGTTCTCCCTGAAGAACAGCACAACATACTAATAAATTAGCCACTGTGCCATCTATCTTTGATGGATAAGTTTGCTTTTTCATTGACAATAAGGTACATGAACAAAGTTCAAACCCAGTAGGTAATGATTACTAACATCTAAATAAAAATTATGTTTTCCAATTTTCATCCATCTGTCTTGTAGACAATAGAAGGAGATGCCAATAAACTGCATATAAAAAAGACCTACAACATTTAAGGACTATCAGCCCTTATTACTATGTCTTTTGTTTTTCAAGTGCTACAATGCTGGATATTTCACATGTCATTATTAGCGGTTGAAGTGTAAGCAAAATGTTCTTGCAACATGAGCCAGATTGAGCTTCAGTGCACATCCTGAGCTTTTTCAAGGACAAGTCTTACAACAACACATTCCTGATGCAGCGCAGAGCTTTGTAAACATACACAGAACAGCCTGGAGAACATGGTAAACATGCTTTGAAAACTCTTAATGTCACCATTTCCTTGGAGAAAGCTACTGCTGCCAAATGGCCAGGTGACAAGCAGGTAAGGTCAACACATTTTTTAGCTTCATTAACTGTTAAATTCTAAACTCACCTATTCCCTATAAAAATCATGCAGTCTAGACTGGGCCCACAAACCAATTATTTTATCAATATTTTATAGGAATCCACTTAATTCAAACGTGTAGATGAGTTGTCCACTTTGGGCAACGTGTTTGCAAATTACTGGACACCAGGAAACATGACACCCATGACACCCTATCCAAGAAAGACATGTGTTAAATAAAATGATTAAGAGAAAGCACTTTGCAGTGTGCAGATACATGTTATTTCTGATTAGCTTACACAAGAAAAACATGTCATAGAAATGGGCCCGATTCAATTCACTTGGGGGGGGGGGGGGGAAGGGGGTTTTAAGTAAATATAAATTCATGCATTAATCAGACCACATTTTGATCCATTGTTTTTTAAACACCACACCAACGACAAATGAAGGAGTCTTATTTTGTTTATTTTTTGCGTTCTCGACAGTATCACAGTTATAGTTTTACATCGATAGGGTCTTATAACTACTTACAAACAGAATGCATATTAAAATGAAAGCACTCCTGTCGTCCCCTGTACTTACAAAATGAGTCTCAAGCCTTTAAAGAATAGAAGCACCCCATGATGAGCATGAAAAGCAGTGGTAGTTCTTTAACTGGTCTGTGTTCAAGACCTGCATCCTATAAGAGTTTAATACAGATTACAGCGGAAGCAAGCTAAATGTTAACAAGGGAGGAGACAGGAATGCAACCTCAATGTGACTGCAGAAATTGTATTTGAATACTAATATACACACTATGTACAATTTATTTTCAGAGTTGCCTTTTCCATTGGTCCCACCTCCCAACATTACCACCCCCTCTCCCTCCCCTTCCTTGTTGCCTTGAGATATGGTATTTTTTCTTGGCTCTTGGAATTTTATGTGCACAGTCACCCTTCAGTTTGCAGGCAGAAGTGCAATGCCTTTTTTTTTTTTTTTTTTTTTTACAACGGTTACATTGTGAAATGCATGCTGAACCGTAGGTACACACCGCATAATATGGAACAGCAAGTCAACATCAAGAGTTTCACTTAAAAAAATAAAATAAAACACACATGAAAATACATTGGCTGAGTTTCCATCAGCTTGCTGTTAACAATTAACAAGAGGCTGCTGCGGCATGCAGTGCATTATGGGGAAAAACATTTTCCACACTGAATGGCTGCACACACATCTGAAGCAATACAATACATGTACGTTATATTTAGGTGAACTTTTACAGTTTTTTTTTTTCATTTTTACATTGCCATACAATTCATTCTTAACAGATAATTAATTACTGCTTTCCCCAAAGAAAAGATCAGTTGAGAAGGCTGGTGTTGTATTCAGATTTTTCCTTCTAGGATGTACTGTTGTTGAATGCATGACCTGTTGAAAATCTGTTTTTTTTTTATTATTGTATTTATTTACTTGACTGGCTAATACCATACAAGCCACAGGAAGCTGTATAACCAACCTCCACAATATGTATACCATTTAGGTAGGTCATATTACATTCATTGTCATGCTCTATATGTTTTGTTTTAGAAAATAATTTTAGGCACCATTTACTATTTTTGGAATGTAACATGTAAAGTTGTTTCTGTATTGATCTGAAACACCTCACTACATAAACAGCTCAGCTTGAAGTATGCGCCACTGGATTTGTATTATGCATTTGCTTCCTTCTGCCATTTTAAAAAATAAATATTTTCATTAGTACAACATCTAGCCCTCTCACCTGATATTTCCAGGAGCAAACTACAGAACAGACTCTACTATTGGTAAACTATAGTCAACAGTAACACTGATATATTCTGCAAATATACAATATGTAGAGTAGCCTCATAATATTAACATGACATGCACTTTTCTTTGTATCAGACATTCCTTATCATTGCAAAGGACAGAGAGCCTAAATAGTCCACTGTAGCGCCCTGTGGGGTAGGACATTATGATTCAGGATATACAGAAAAGAAAAAAGAATCAACATATCACATAAAGGAGCTTGTTTCTTCTCCATTTTGTTGCACTACGATGGAAAAAAAATATTGCACATACAAAAGAAAAAAAAGGACAAAAGGCTAAACTCTAGACTGTTCATATTTGCTTTCAATGGAGACTGACAAAGTGCTGAGTTGAGTTACTTGGAAGTTGACTGAAGTATTGTGGGAAAATAGAAGTTATAAATGTTTTTTTTTTTTTTTGTTCGGAATGCATCCAGATGAGAGTTCATTATCTCCTCTCTATCTCTCTCTCTCACACACACACACACACACACACACACACACACACACACACACACACACACACACACACACACACACACACACACACACACACACACACACACACACACACACACACACACACACACACACACACACACACACACACCCACACCTCTTAAAGGAAGCTATCCCCGAAAATCAAAAAGGAAAAGAAACTTCAGAGAATCACTCCAACTCAATTTTGGTGTAAAATGTGTTACAATATGAACCAACTATTACTTTTCAAAATGTAGAAAATTAGAGGTTTAAAAAAACAAAACTAAGCTATATATCCATCTAATTCACAAGCTGAATACTAATTCTCCAAGATTCCGCGCAGGACCTCGACTGAATTAGTTTCTTGGCAATAGATTCAAATATTCCCGCCCCCCTCACCTTGTATTGAAAAATAAATGTTATGTGATTGCAACATGCTAGCAATGCATGGCATATCAATTCATACACCACCGTATTACTACTTCAAATCTGAGTGCATCGGGAGTAATCAGGGCAGACTCAGCCTGCTGAGTACAATGATATTTCTGTGAGGAGCAGAGAAGAGGAAGAAATAGATCAGAATGCTTTCCTGCTATAACCTGCTTGCAAAGTATCTCCTTCAAATCGCACAGGCGAGATCTTTTATTTTATTTTATTTTTTTAACAGAATCACATCAAGATCAAACCATTAGTAAACCTAATAACATGATGTACAGTATTTTTAAAAAAAAAAAAGTTAACAAAAATAAAATAATGTTGCACAAGCAGCTGTGATCTCCCCTCAGTGCTGATGACAAGCCCTCCCCCCTCCCCACTCCCCACTCCCCACTCCCCACTCCCCACTCCTTGCTGCTTGACATTTGAAGACTCAGTCTCAGCTGGGAAGTCCATTTTGTTACTCAGTATTTTATATACAGCCACCTGGTGAGTAGGTTATGCTGCAGCTGCAGTATTTCAAATATTCAGAAGTTCTATGTGATGCAGCAAGGCAACCAGAGATGTACCATCTTGCTTAATTGCCTATTATTTTGTATGCTTCTTTTTAAACTAGTGAACTAAATCTACTACAATAGGGTGATTATATTCCTGCTATTTTTCATATGATGCCTCAGACTTTTTTATTATTATTATTATTATTATTATTATTATTATTATTATTATTATTATTATTATTATATATATATATTTTTTACAAAATATGCACGATATACACAAAGCAGTGTTATTCGACTAAAATAGTAAATGCTTTAATAATTGGCACATTTATTTATGATTGCTAAAAGACCTCCCAGTGTACTGTGGGGTACAGAGTAAATATTGGAACATCTACTGTATGTACTTTAATATATTTTTCTTTCCAAGCTCTTGGGTCTATTCGTTCTTAAATTATGAATATGCTGTTCTTGAACTAGGTATAATTCATTTACAGTACGCAACTTACATATTGCCATTTTGTCTGAGAATAAAACTTTGCTTCTGCACACACTAAAAAGCAAGTTGTTAAATGATGCTTTTGCAATGTTCTTTTTTTGCCATCGCTAAGGAGTCAGAAGCTGTAACCATGATACACTTCCCTCCTTTTTCTCCTTTCTCCTTGGTATAGTGAAGTGAAGACAGACATTTGTTTGCCGAATGTTACAGCAACTGAGTGAGAGAGCAAGCACAAACATTATTTCTATTGTCTAGAGGCTCTTAAATGATTGGTAAGCATGGCGAATGAAAACATTCCTCTGAATTCCTCTTCTTGAACACCAAAGGCTCTCAAGTAAACAGAAGTAGTGAATCAAGTGCCTTTTTTTTCGTGCTCCCTGTCCACAGCAGCTTGAAATAATGCTACCTGGAATTAAGTGCCTTCACAACTGCAACCAGTGAGTGGTCCTGTCTGTTATTGTCACACAAGGCGTGTATCTTTCTTCCTTCATTTTTATTAGCATTTTAGACGATGGTGCTAATGCCGCTGTGTTTGGGTTTGTTGCTGCTGCTGCTCGAGGGCTGGGGAGGTGGGGGCTGCTGCTGGCTGTGGTGGTGTGGTGCATGCTGGGAATGCTGTGTGTGAGAGTGCATCGCATAGGGGGGGTGCTGGTGGTATTGGTGTGGGGGGTGCTGGACATGCTGTGGTGGGTGGTAGTGGTGGTGGTGGTGGTAGGGAGGTGGGTTCTGCTGGACGGGGCAGTACTGCGAGTGGTGTGTGTGCATCTGTGCCTGTGTCTCTACAGGTCCGGTGTGGTGCAGGCTGGAGGGGTGGGGGAGCAAAGGGGGGTGCTGAGACTGCGGAGGAGGAGGGGTGGGGGCAGGGACCGGGTGGCCCTGGGAGGACGGCTTCCCCCGCTTACTGCCAAAAAGTGTTCCCAGGAGCGAGGAGGAATTAGGGATAGTCTGGTGTGGGCGAGAAGGACAGTCGCGGGTCGAGGTGGCTCTCCGACGCATGTGAGGACTGCTAATGATGGACCCCTGGAGGAAACAAGAAATCAGTGTCATTACTTCAGGGACTGTACCATTGCTAAGTGGCCTACAGTATCTGCACAAAAATAGACCTAAAAGATAGTGACCTCCTGATTTTGAAATACAATCAGTGACACTGTTAAAGCGATGGTAGGAGTGATGATGACTGCGTTACAGTTTTCAAGTGTATCAGTATTTGATCATTTCTAACAGGACCCTCTTTGCGACTGTTTGGAGTCTCTTCTTACCTGAATTTGAACACTGATCTAATTTGTAGTTTTTTTTTTTTTTGCTTTATTAACAATTGCTGTAAATGTTTATAAAAAAAAAAAAAAAAAACAGGCAGAATTGCCATGCCCATTTTAAGGACAGAAACTTGAGTAGTGAGTAATTCAAACATAAAAATTGAAAAGGTGTCATTTCCCAGCTCACTGCAAACACAATATTCTGGGCTGGTCTGCACATCATTTTAAAAAAATAGTACCTATCTGTAGAACTTTATATACATTTTATACATTTTATAAATTACATTTGTTAATAAGGTTAATTCACTGCATTCATTTGAAAAACAAAAGTCATTTTTAAGTAATAAGAGTTTTAAAAAAGATGCAGGCTGGGTAAAACAATAAACTGCAAAGCATGATGGGCTTTCCCTGGGTCAACAGAACCACCAGATCTGGAACACAATCTAAATATTCCTACCACATTACCTCCCAGAACACACAATCGACACATCATACTCCTGAATGTCTACACATCACCTCTTTGCAGTGATGGGGGTGCAGTTCAATCGACGTGCCGTACAGAACCATTACGTACAGTTTTTACCCAAGCTGCATATTTTCATTGCTTCTTGAACACTGCAGATCTGGGACATGTGCTCATTTCTATTAAATGGCAAGCAATCCAGTGAGCCTGGGAAGATTCATGGCAGGACACGTTGCTTATATACTATGTGACAAAAGCATATTCTTGACTTCCATGCGCACAACATGCAGAAGCTGAAACGAGCGAAGTTGACATCCACACCAGAAAAGCTTGGCTAGATTAAAGGTTGCAGTCTCGCCTTCTACATGTACGAAACACAAAGTATTATAACTGCTTTACCCTACTTGATGGTTTTCGTTTCAGTTCAAATGGTCATATAAAAAAAAGAAAAATCTTCAACAATTCTGATGATTGGTAACAGATGTTAAGGTGAAGCTGTTGAATTGCGGGAAGGGGAGGGGATGCAGTTCCTTTACAGATTGTCACTGTGCTCTGAATGAAAGCAGCAGGTTAACATTCATTTTACACTGTAGACATGGAGTGTGTGTATAATGATGAATGAAATCTCATGAAATCCACATTTTTCTATTTCTTTCTCCCATCCAGTTTTTCCCAGCACGTACAAATAAATATTTGATTCATTTTCAAAGCAACTACATGATCTCACTACTGAGCAAGGTTTGAATACTGTTAAAATGGGGAGGGGCCAGGGGGTGGGGTAGGGTTGGAAGGATTACAGAGGGGGGGGAAATGGGGTGGAAGACCACTTGAAACCGGTTCACAATTTTGAAATTACACAGTATGACTTTCACTTTCACACAGTCTCAGGTAAAAAAAATAAATAAATAAAAATAATGAAAACATAAAAACATACATTCGTCAGAGATATGAGACATGGATTAATCGAATTAGTCGAATCATGCTTGCTGCGTGTACAGAGAAGGTTAACTGTAGCCAAAAAAACAACGTGATATACGTGATAAACAAGCCTGAAGTACATGGCAAGCAGCCCAGGCATGCATATTAAATCGAGGCAGGCAGATTACCCATTAAAAAAAAGAAAGGAAGAAGGAAGGAGAGAAACTAGAAAGCAAAAGGGTGCAACAGAAATGCTTTGAGAAGTGCACATCATCACATTGAGCAGCTAGACATCAGTTGCTTCCTACTTACTTCCATATTGCTGTCTAGTGATCCTGCACTGCTGCGACGCCCACGCTTGCCTGCCCAGGACATGCAATACCATAGATTAGAGACTGAGAAGAGACCTCGGTGATATATAGGTAAATATCCCTCATCTAGGGCTTGTAGACCCACGATAAGCTGAGACAGGTACAACTGGGAGCTGGGGATGGGGGGACGAAAAGGCAGCACCGAAGGCTGGAATTTGGGGGAGGAAGTAATTTCTAAATATCCAGCTACAGTTGTGTGGTGTTCTTAAAAAAAAAAAAAAAAGAGGGAACTACTTTTCTTGTTTTGGGCTAAGACTAATAAGGCTTTACACAGACTCAGTAAAATGCTTCTACAGTGTGATTCAGTTGGTTTCCATGACAACACTCAAGGCCCACTGTAAAAATCACACTAGCTGCATGGAACCTGCAAGCCGGAGAAAAGTAAACAAATTGGGACACCTGGACGCACAACCAGCAAAGGTCTTGGTTTGCACATAAGCATGTAATAAGAATCCACGTGTGTGACATCGCTGACTACAGGACTACGGCAAATGTGGGCCTTTTGTTTGGGAAATACAAAAAAAAAGCCACACATCAGTTAACAAAGTTGAATTTATTTTCAAGATAATGAATATTTTGACAGATAGCTCTGAAAAGAAAAAAAGAAAAGAAAAAAAGGAAAGAAAAGCACGTATCACACGATGGCACATGGCGGAATAATAGAAATAAATAAATAAATAAATAAATAAATAAATAAAACCTGAAAAAATCTCACCATGTCGTGTTCCATTATAGCATCATTGCCTTCCGTTTAATACTAAAGGGGCATTTCACATAATGAACTCAAAACTTTCCAGATCACAATGAGGTAAACAAATTACGTAAAAACAAACATCACCCAACTGTTGGTCCTCTTCATTTATAGCAAACCACTTCTGTAAAAACCTCCAACAGCACTATTCCCCTACCAATGAAGAAAAACTGGAGCGCTAAGTGGATTTCATTTTTCTATGGTCAAAGGAAGGCTAAACCTAATTGTAATCAGGAGTGATATCAAAAAGCCACTTGCTATGATAGTCAGATGTAGCATGTTTGTAGCTGTGCAGTGGTGACTGGCATTAAACATATTGTACTAGGGATGTCTGTATGTTAGGTTACATACAGTGCCATGGGATTTAAGAGAGCGTACAGCTGTAAAATCTATAGAATAACAAGTACTGGTTATTTTAAACCAATTTTTGTTCAACATAAATTTTTGAGTAAGCAGTACATTCTTGCATGCCACCACAGGCAAGCATGAGGTGTTAGAATGGGTTATTTATTTATTTATTTATTTATTTATTTTTGTTTGTGTGTGTCGTTTGATGTTAGTACCACTGCTCAGCAAAACAAGAGAGCTGCTCATAACTGTGCCTTTTAATAAGATTAGAATTAAGTTTAGCTGGTTTTAAACAACACTCTGTCAAAGGGGAAATCATGGTCAGCGGCTTCCTTCTAATGACTTTCTTTATGACCATGCCCAAACTAGGAACGTGTTACTGAAACATGAGATGTCATGGTATACAACAGGAATAGAAATGTAAAACTTAAAACAAACTGAAAATAAGCGCGTGTGTGTAAAGAGGTTGGTATACTCTAACTGATCTTTGATATGCAGGAATATAGAAGTTCCAGGCTTCATTCAATTTCATTCATCGATGCAATGCACAGGAATGCTGCCATACACACACAGTACACACAAAGCAATGACTTTGCACATTTGTCTAAGTCTGTATAACCTACAGTAGACGTAAAAGCTAAACAGGTTGTTGTTTTATATACGGAATTACATTACGGATTCCAGTGACACTATTGTTTTTTTTTCAGTCTCCATAAAAAGAAAAAATATAATAATAATAATAATAATAATAATAATAATAATAATAATAATAATAATAATAATAATAATAATACTCAGCAAGACACAAAACTGTAAAACATTCCTTTTTTTTTTTTTAGAACCGAGTACACACTTATGTTAAAAATAAATCAGAAACTATTAATATTATTTGAAATGTGTATATATATATATATATATATGTATATATATATATATATATATATATATATATATATATATATATATATATATATATATATATATATATATATTTCAATTTTAGTTTTTATTATAAACTAGTTTGTTACACTGTTGGCAGATTACTCCCCAGGATGTCACTGAGCAATGTCCCTGTGTCTGGGACAAGGGGGATGCCGCGGTCTCTCACCTGCGTCAGAGAGGTCTCGGAGGGAGCTGCTCAGGGCGCTCCTCTTTAGCCCCTCCCCAGTGGCGTAGCTGTCGTCCAGGCTGGGTCGGTTCATGGTACTGTTGCCTGCATCTTTCTTCAGCCCCGAGCTCTGAGCCATGCTTGGACGCACTACTCCTTTCTGCTTCTCCAGCTCAGCTGAAGAGAAAGCAGTTCAGAAGATTTCACCTGTCATGTACTGGCATTCAAATTCAGCAGTGACGGAGCACTGCAAGGGACTGCAATGCAACACATTTGTTAGGGTTCGTTTCGTGGTAAAAATATTATTTACAAAAAAAAAAAAAAAAAAAAAAAACTTCCCTTGCACATTTGGGGAATGTCTTTAGCATTTATTATGAAGAACACTTCCTACAGAAATGGGGATTTTAAATGCTGTGCTTATGGGACTGAAAGTCAAGCCAGACTCAAAGACTGCTGCACAGGAGCTAAATCGTGTTCCTTTAACGAAAACAAAAAACAAACACCCTGGTTTTTTGGGAACATTTCTGCTCACATTCTATCCTGTACTTCTCCATTTCCTGGACCTCTGCGATGGACTCCCTCAGATCATCTGTAAATTTCTTCCGATCCTGGGGGTTGGGTGCATTGAAGTTTATGAGGACTTTGATGTCTGCACCTGGGATAGCTGACGTAAGCCTTACTCCATTCGGATAATCTAAAAATCAGACGGAAAGTCCTATTAAATCTGACATGTTCCAGAATGGTATAACAGAAGGCACAAGCAGCATTTGTCTGGTCACATGCTAAGTTTAATACTGTAACAGCTGTTTATTTAACAATGGTCATTTTATAGAATACTGGCTGGGTCATCCACCTTTGAAAGATTTTCTAACAGGCACTCTTAATAAAGGTTTTAAGAGCTAGAATGTTGACTTCCTACCTATGTTTCTTCTTACTTAAACCCAGCATTGATTATTTATATAATTCTGCATAAACATGATCATCACATCTGTTGCATATACATTACTACTGCTTTTGTAAGCATACCAAGTTTTGCAAGGTTAGCAATAGAAACTAGCGTTGAAAAAACACATTTTATTCTAGAATTACCCAAGAGGCAGAGACATTGGTAAATTAGCACTACAATGAACTGGTAACACAGAAAATGGGATCACACACATTTGGGGTTCTGGGTCTGATTTCTGGTACTTACACTGGTTTTCAAAGAGGAGAATCTGCATCCCATTCAGTGAAAATGACTGCCTGAAGCTGTACGTCACAGAGATTTTCTTCTTCTGGAAAATTTTTGTGACCTAAAAGCGAGTCAGGGGATCAATTGCACAGTATGTCCTGTTAATCACCTTTATAAACAGACCACTGGTCTCAAGCAACACAGGGTCCCTCGAGTGGTCCTTATAAGCAGCTTTGAGGGCATATAGGAAGACAAGAAAAACAACACTGCAATCACGTCTGTGCATCTTTCAGGAAAAGACCTGTGCTGTGTTGGGTGCTTTTTGGTATTTCTCAATGGAATTGGTGTTGCAAAGAAGAGCTATATGATGTGTATCAATGAACCAGTTTATAGTTATATATTGTTGAGTTTATCTTTTAGCTGCACATACTTTGACCAGGAACACACTGAGATAGAATATGCAGAATGTCTACATTAGGGAATAGGCAAAAACTGTGTAAAATAAACAGCACAGTCAGTAATTGTGCTAGACAGTAAAAGCTATCCCCTCCAAAAAAGTTTTTCTTGTTTTTGAGCTGTCACTATAATAGACTTAAACATAAAAACAGCTTGCAGAGGAGATGTTCAAATAAAAAAAAAAAATAGCAATGAAACACAGCTGCATACCACAAGAATATCATTAAATAGGAAGATCTCTCTCTGGTGCAGTCCCAGTTTCTGAGGTTTGTTGTGGTCCGGGACTTCAAACAGTCTGCAGTAACAAACCAGCCTTCGATGGGGCAAAGAAAGCACCTGCATTGGAAAAACACCAGTCTAAGTGAGGTGACCACACTACCTGAAACAATTACAAGATCACTGTACACAGTACGGGCTCCATTCTCCAAACTAGGTACTCCAATAAAGTTACAAAACCACGACTAAACAAATAAGATTTTTAATTCAGGGGCTTGAATGAAGTATTGAGTCATTTCTTTTTCGCTTTAGATGATTAACTGGTGTTTTTTCCCCCATTCTGAAAAAAATGTGCTTATGAAGATTTGGAGTAAACAACTTTGAGAATCTTGCCCTATGTCTGTTTTGTTCAAAAACAGTGTTAAAATATATTTTTATAAGAAAAGTGTCATAAACTAAAGCCTTTTTTAAATAAAAAAATTTATTAAACAGCCCCAAGGGTTTTTGAGTAAATTGATTTGACTATATTTATTATTAAGCAGCGCATTTTTCTTAAGTAATTCAAGTTGCAAAAATGTTGCTGTGTTAGACAACATCAATTACACAGCATTCGATTAAATTACACAGCATTAGATTAATCCACAGAGGCTTCAAAAAGGAAATTATTGTTTGCATTAATAATAGCAACAACAATTATTTATAATTCAGAGGAGCTTTGATAATGCAAAAAAAAAGGGGGGGAGGGGGGAGTGTAAACGTGGAATGGAATTATGGTAAATTAACTCTAACAGCTATTGTGGGTGTCTTCAATGTCAATGATGATCCAGAAAATAAAGTAACACATTTCTGATTTCCTCCCTATAATCTCAAGCTTAATCCTTTCATTCAATAAAATCTTAATGGATGTTAACAGAAAGATTTGCATGTTAACATTTCAACAGTGAAATAAATACTACAGTGTATATCACTGGTGACCCATATGAATAAACATAGATAGTAAATGAAAGTAATCTATACATTGTGAAGAGAGTTCCCTATGTTGATATTTACGTGCTACTTGTGTGTGGTTCAGCAGGTTATTGAAAAGGGACTGTTCAGCATCATACTAAACAGCAACGAATGTGCTTGACAATTTCTGTACATGGCTTAAACTTCCAGTTTATAATGCTGACTTGGAATTTATTTCAGTCACTGGCCAGACGGGCGCTTACACCTATTCCATTGCCACCTTTCGAGACAGGCACAGTGTAAAAATGAATTAAGTCAAGACACTGAAAAATAAAAGTACTAAGGCATAGTGAATTTCCATTTGTAAAGTCTAACATTTTTCTTTTAGTGCCGATATCAGATTTTATATGTTCTCTGACATTAGCTACTAATACATACATATATACCATATATCAACCTCAGTCATTTATATTTACATATAAAATAAATATTTAAAAAAATACCTACACAACCAAGTCCATGATGCAGAGATCCAATCTACAATAGAAACACACGTGTAAGTATGCTTTACAACAGCTGAGTTTCAGTAAAGAAACCTTAACATTGCAGCTAATATAACACGCATGCACAGCAACAGCAAATGCATAGTTTAGTCCTTGTATACAGCATTATAATGTATCTAAAATGAAAAAAAAAGACTTCCACTTGCAGTACTCCAATATAAATAGAGCCCAATAAGCATCAGTACAAACGCATTCATAGATCTGGCATCTGTTCAGATGAAGGCAATGAAAACTCTCTGCAAGTGGCGGCACCTGTGTGCAGCTGCATTCAGAAAGCACTGGCAATCAAGCAGAGCGCTGAGCTGCTTTACACCCAATCTCATTCAAGCATGGTAGGAGGGTCACACCATGTGATAATGAGGTGAACAGTTGCCCTCCGTAGGACAAAAAAAAAAGACATTACAGGGAGCCATTGCCTGATAGGCAGCACTGACACAAGACGATCCATAGGGGGAGCCCATAGCTACGGAAACCTTCCCTGATACGATTGCCAATAATCTTGTTCTACTTTGCATAAGATGTAACATTAAGTAGATACCGAAAAAATATTTTGAAAGAGAAAAAAAAAGATAAAACAACACTATCAAGCTATATTTTTGGTCTGTATTTTCTGGTTCTAACATCTAGGATATTGTAATTAAATCATATTAAAAGGCGAAGGGAAGTGTTCGGTGTTGTGACTCTGCAGTCTGGCCTACTGGAAGCTTGCTTTCAGTGCTGTCTCTCTGTGCTTTCAGTTTGTAGGAGTTAGATGATGTGCATCCTGTGTGTATGAATACTGAATAAATTAATGTGGCGGAACTTCAGAAATGCATAAGCTATGCCAATGTATTTTCTATGGTGTGAAAAATTACAATTAGTGTTCATATACCTTTGTCAAGGGAAAGTGTGTTTGAAAACAAACAGTGGAGGTACTTACATGCCTTTGATGCCATGGTAACTACACTCATTTATTTCTATTTAAATCTATTAATGAGCTTGTGATATACTTTACTTCATAGCTAATGACGTAACAATCTACTATTCCTTTCTATTGAAACCTCCAGGCATCCTGGTATTGAGTCTATTTATTTCCCTTTATTCTTCTATATTGTACCTTATCTAATTGTATTCCTTCCAAAAAAGTACACATTTTTGGTCCTATAAGGCAATGTTCAGATGGAAATGGCGGCTGACACATTATCAGCTGCATTCCTGATTGGGTTTGGGGATCCACTGCATGTCAATACTGATCACCTGTCATGCACAGATTGCACTTACAGGTTTTTTGCCCACAATCAGCTTCTCGACCTTCTGAACCTGGGACACGTGGTCTTCATTGGTCTTCAGCTCCCGCTTGCGGATCCTCTCGTAGATCCCGATCAGCATTTCCCGCGGGATATCTTCCCCGTCATCCACCCCTGAAGGTCACACGAGCCATCATTAGCATGCTGGCTTGCAATGAGTGATGTGTAAACATCTGAAAGCTTAGAGCGACCGCACCTCACTGCTGCAGTTCCAACCCTCCCCCCCCGTCCCCCTCCTTCTGTATCATCAAGGGCAAATAGGAAGGCTTACTCATCATGTTCCCTTTATGAGTCCTCCGCACAGGCTTCCTCTTTGTAGATTACATTTAAATTGCTCTAATAGGCTGAGAAATAATTCGGTCACGGTCGCCTATATTAAAATGTTAATAAAATAAATAAAACAAACACTAGAAGGCATGCTTATTTTTAGCAGGAAGGAGGAGTTTAACCACCAGGGCTTGGCTTTTATTAGTAAAACCATTGATTACATTGTTTCTGATAAGATAATGAATTCTGAAAGTCAATAAAGCAAATAAACACCTGCATACACACATAAGACAATGCACTGAATAACTTACAATTTGCCTAATATATATCGTCTTTGTGATTTATGTAATTTAAACAATTATGATTTTCACTTCATTATATTAAAATGTATGTAATTTACGAATGCTTCTTGATTTCCTAGAACAACTTCAAAAAGCCTGAATGTGACATTTTAGGCGTAGAAATGTGTGAGTACTTGCTGCATTAGGGAATAACACGTTTTATGTGTTCTCGTTGTACAGCCATCTGTGGGAACTAAAACTCCATGCCTTTGCTGGTGCATCTGCTACAGAAATATTATCTCCAAGCAGAAATAGCAGTGTCGTTCTTTAAGAATTTTTCAATTGCATTTGCAGATAATACAGTTTGGAAGACGTACACTTTCAGCTAGGAGATTATTTGTACAAAAAATATCTCCAATAGAATCAGGCTTGTAATAATGGAATACACAAACATACACTATAACAGTTTACTATTTATGAATTCATGATGCTCACCCCGTAAATTCTTAACAAAGTCCTCCAGTTTCATTTTGCGTTCTGGCTTCACGTTGGGGCTGTACATGTCCGTGTTTAGAAGTATGATTGCAAAAGCCAGAATGAAGATCGTGTCTGGATTTCTAAACTGTCTCACCACCCCAGGATTGCAGATACAGTACCGCTGGCTATTGAAAACAGAAACAGGGAAATTATCAAATTAGAGCGCAAGGAACTGTACTTTAATTTAACATATCTAAACAGGATTACCCAAAGTAGATGTAAGCTATTAACACAAAATAAAAAAAAACACAAATTATTGAACAGAGGTTTATAGAAGCAGAAAAAACAAACTTCAACTTTACAAGCAAAATCCTGCCGGAAAAAGCTGCCAAATTCATTACACAAATCTTACAAACAGGATTGTATGGAGAATATACAAATTGATAAGTTATTTTTTTAGATTAAGGTACATAAACAGCCTTTTAATGGTAGAGTGCTAGGAAGACCAAACTTTAGGATTAAATTAATTGTTCACTAAGTAACCTGTCATGGGATTTCTTAACAGGGTTTGTTTTTCAGCAATCTACATACTGAGGCAAAAACGCCTAATCTATATGTATTGATCCACTGATCAATAAGCATCTCTTTCGGCACACTGTGTTCCCCCAGCCTAGCACATGCAGGGTAGCCAACAGTCAACAAAGTATCCACTGTGAATTTGTAATTAATATGTTTATTTCCTGTGGCAATGCATTTGCAATGTTTCTTTTTATTTTACACCATAACAACCAATCAATATAGAGGTGTATGACAAAACTTTTGCATTTATATTTGGTTATGGTGATGCACAAGTTGTTAAACTTCTAGGTGCATAATGGTAAAGCAGCCTCAATTTCAACAGCTCAGATGGAGTCTCTCCAGTTACACACCTGAAAGCTTCAATAAGCCTCTCTACTTTCTGGGCTTCTCCTTGGACCCGGATGTGAGCCTGGAACTTCCGGAGAGCTTCGTCCAGTTCCATTACTGAGAAATCCATCTCATCCACCACACAGCTGCAAACAACAGCACAGCCCCAACATTGAAACACGTTTGAAACTCTTCTATATTTGATCATAAAAAACAACAACAACAACAACACATTTCTCCAGGATAACCTGAGTTTGACTTTGGGCAAATAGGGGGTTGTCTGGTTTTGAAATATTTCAGACTGCCACTTTTCAGAAGGGAGATTAGTGTCATATTATTTTTTCAAAATTAGCCTTGTGGACCGGTGTTTGTTACTATGTCCCATGGGTCTTTCTCGATGGGCGTTACCAGGGATGCAAGTCCAAAGGAATACAGCATAATGCTGCTAAGCCCCAAAGCTTAACAAGCAGCACAAGGACAGGGAGACAGCCTGCATGATTGGAATGTACGGTACAACTAAAGCAGCATGTCTTTCAGTGTGCTTGGTTATCAGCTCTGGGTTGTATATCCCTTTGTGCACAGCTGTGATAAAGCAGCTGAAAAGCAGCCTTGAGTTGTTCCATTGATCTCATCGCTGGCAGCTGATTAAATCAATGCTACCAAAGAGAGGCTTGTCTCGGACACATTTGTTATAATGTGTTTGAATTACTTGACAATTTAACCTTGGGCAGTATAGGGTTCTTGCACTTCTGTTCCACGGTTTCTTCATCAGAAACAAAACGGTTGATTATTCTTCAGAGTGCAGGCATTGTACACTTACTAGACCCCAGTTCTGCATTTGCTTGGTGTTAAAAAACAAACTGTATGTGTTAAATCCTTGTGAGTAAATGTTCTATTTCAAGAGAGCGAGCTGAAAACCTGTGAGGTTTCAGTTAATTCAAACGCCAGCTGTGTGCTGTCTGAAAAATACATCTGGCACGGTTTTGAAGGTTGAAATTTTGTCCCAAAAAAAAAAGTGCATTACCGTTTTATGGAATTTCTTGCTGGATATAAAACAAAAAAACTGGGTCAAGTTTCCACTTGCATCAAAATAGTTCCGTAACACTCACTCTAGGACATCCCTGTTGAACTGTTTCTGCCGATTCCCCAGAAACTCTCCAATCATCTGCCTGCTCAGGCCCTTCCTCTGGAGCAGGAAGTGGGCCACACCCACAGGCGTGTCAGGAACGAACCCTCGCTCGATCAGGTACTGGGTCCCCTTCTCTGGCTTCCTGGACAGATAAACCACACACACACATTACCAACAATACTGTTTTGTGAGTTACATTTGTGGTGCCAGAGAACAAGGAGACTGTGTGGTCTAGTGGTGCTAGAGTACAAGGAGGCTGTGGTGCCAGAGTACAAGGAGGCTGTGTGGTCTAGTGGTTAAAGAAAAGGGCTTGTAACCAGGCGGTCCCCAGTTCAAATCCCACCTCAGCCACTGACTCATTGTGTGACCCTGAGCAAGTCACTTAACCTCCTTGTGCTCCGTCTTTCGGGTGAGACGTAATTGTAAGTGACTCTGCAGCTGATGCATAGTTCACACACCCTAGTCTCTGTAAGTCACCTTGGATAAAGGCGTCTGCTAAATAAACAAATAATAATAATAATAATAAGTCTAGTTGGAAATCCCAGGACAATAACTAAGCAAAGCTTACTGAAGATGTATAAACATGATGTATAACCCATCTTTAGAGTGTCTTCATGCTGAGAGTAGATCTGACCATGAAAAAATGTCAACCGAATGTTTAACCATCCATTCTCCTATCCTTTACTAGCCTCAGAACATTTCTTACTAGTTCAGTTGAACTTCTGATTTCTAATATATATTTCTCACTTCTAAAAGCACAGAGAGCATTAAGGTGTTTCAAAGTAAGAACCAGCATGACCATTAACTGGACTGGAAAACCAAGGGTCTGTTTAAAATAGCTTTGTGATAAACGGATGGCCTGTAAACATCATTAGCAGGATGCAAAGAAAACTTTCTTTAATGATTTTCCAGCCCACTGTTGGGGATTCTATCACCCTCTTCCATGAGGGATTCCACAGCATCCTCATTAAAGCTCAAAAGCCTTTGCTAGAACACACCACAAACACATGTGGTGTTATCAATATCTTTGAGCAAACAGATGTCCATAATGTGTAACACTGTATTTTTCATAGCTCCGATGGATTCCTGCGCCTTTATATTTGCAGCTGAGTTATGGTTGTTTGCCTGCCATGCGAAGGGGAATGGATTCTGTGAGAGGCTAAGAGCAAGATTGCATTTCTTACGCAGCCAAAATCAATTTCTGAGAACAAGGTGACCCTACTATTTTAAAAGGCGTCTAACGACACACACACACACACAAAAAAAAAAAAAACTCCTCACATTTTCTGTATGCTCGTAATGACACTACATGCTACTGCCTCCTTCCGAATCTATTACTTCACATTAAACTACATTAAATTGTACCTGCAGCACAGAATACAAAATTGAGTTGCTTGGCTCGAGAACTCACCTGTAAGTGCATTTTAAAAAGTGATGGTTAATGGTTAGATTTAACTTTGTACTGTAACATTGAAGATCCTACAATATGAGCTGGTGTGATTAGAAATGCAGGATTTTCAGTATGGATGGGATGTGTGAAATAGTAGGCAGATGTCTTGGCTTTCACACATTTCACTTAGCGAGCAGCTATGCATGTTTTCATTTTTCGATTCGAATGCAGTTGAGAAACACAGCATTGAAAGCGTAACCAACCTAAGCATTTCTCCAGCAGATTCAACCAGTATTTTCCCTGCAATCACTCAGATAAATACTGAATTAGTTTACATCAAAAACTGATGCAACCGTGTGCTTACATGTAACAGGAACCTCAATTTCCTAAAATACTGGGATCGGGGATTACCTTGAAAACCTTGTCTCAGAACCAATGGTATAGATCAATTCAACCCGAACGGGACTCAAACATAATAAATATAGTATACGCCCCTGGGATGATATCATATCAACCAATTTAATTTACTAACCTGACAGAAGAGTCTTTTCACAATGAACTCTTCACTTTCTAGTAATTAATATGAACTGCATCCATCAACACAAATACTGCAGCTAGCTCATTACATATCCTGAAAGCACTAACATCACAGGACTTGACTGGGTTGAAAAAAAGGGCCACCTGAGCTCTATTCAATTAGGTCCTTGACTACAAGGAGATTAGAAGCAAGGCATAATTATTCACACATGCTTTCATACAATTAGGCACTGAATACTGGCAGCACGTTATTTATAGGAAAGTATACTGATGTTTCTTATTAAAATTAATAGACTAACAGTACCATTTTAACTCTATTCTAAATATTAATAACTGTTGCATTCATTTTTTTTTAAAGGAACTGTTGCATAAATCTTTACTTTCTAAAATACTGAAAGCTCTGCTGCACTAGATGTACATTATTTTTTTAAACTTCAATGAATGAAAAAAGTAACAGGAAATATCAGTATATTCAAAAGGTGGAGCGATGTGCCACTCATTGACATCGGATGAAGTTTTGTTAAGGGGTGGTTAACAGCAAGTTTTATCAAACTACCAAAAAGAGAAGCACCCTTCAGTCTTATAAAATGAAACAATGCATAAAATTATTCAAACAGGCTAAAGACATTTGCAAATAGGGTAAATTATGCTTACATTAATTTTTTGTTTTTTAAATGAGCTCATCAGCTAATCTGCATGCATCAGTGACCCCACTGTGCACCTCAACTGACTCCAATCATCAACAACATTCAGCTAGGACCACAAAGCAATGCGGTGTTTGGACTTCATTTACTTAAGCAAGACAAATGGAAAACTGAGAAATGGCCAGTTTTTTTTTATTAATGGATTGAATTTGATAGATACACCATATGCTTTCTGCCAGCAATGTTAATCCTGTTTTGTTTTGAGAAATAAATAAGGTTTCTCTATCTCTATTCACGTCTGCATCCATTTATATACAAAATTCGGCTCCCGGAAATGCTGATACATTTTAAGGGAAGCTTGTTATTTATACTCGGTGACAAAAGACAAGTATGGGACTCATTAAATAGTAATGTGGTGCCGTTGAAATAAAGTCATCTGTTTATTTAAGAAAGAGTAGGATGGCAGCGGATTATAGCCTAATTATTATTTGGGTTGGGTAGGTTTCAGGAATCATTTATGCCAGATGGTGGTTTTACAGTAATAGCATGAAACAGCCTGGCAAGGAAATTCATGGATGAAAACGTAAACTCCCAGATCCAAGTTTAGGACACTTGTTTAGAAAGCGTTATAAAGCTGATGTTTTTTTTACTGCATTTTTACACTTCTACACTTTAGACCATATATATAAGGTCATGATAAACACCAGAAATGCCCATTATAACCCACTCAAAATGACTACATATATCCCTTAGATATAATAACATTGGTATCAAATGTTTGTATAAAAAACTCTCTAAAGCATTCTGCAAGCTATACTCCCAGCCTACTCAAGCGTATTATAATGCTGATCTGAATGAGGATAATTGCGGTTCATGAAAGTGCTCTGAATGAATTGTGTGTTTCCCACTGTTAAAGGCTGTACAACATTCATTTTTAAGTGCTCTTTCTCAAAAGTCTAAAAACATGGGAGGACCTATCACTTTATATATGTACGTATACCTACTTGTTAAATAGGTTTAATCCAATCCTGTAATGCCTCTTTCTGATGAGGTCGTTGCTGAAGGCGGGCGAGTCCCAGCTATTGCGGGTTTCCTTGTGGTAGGTCTGCTTGCTCAGTGTCTGCTCTCTCAAGCTGTCTCTGGATGACGACTCCGAGCTGCAGTTAATTGTATCATTCGAGTTAGAAGTGCTATTAATACTGTCATTGTCCCCGTCGGAGAAGTCCGACTCTGATTTGCTTTGCCTGTTGGCAGTGCCGTTGATGGCCAAGTGGCTATCCAGCTGCCTGGGCCTGTGTCTTGCTTGCTCTTCTTCTCGAGAAGGGCCTCTTGGAGGAATCCCATGAGAGATGTGTTTCGGGCTTCCTTGCTGACTCGCGACCCCCCGATCGTAGGCGTTTTGCCTCGTTAGTGACCCTCTATCCGATCGGTCACTGAGGTCCACAGAGCTGTCACTAGGCGGCTCTATGGTGAGTAAAGGTAGATGGTCTATTCTTAATCTTTGTTCCTGGCACTCCAGTGAGGGTGTGCTTCGGCAGCTTGTATCAGTGTCTACCTTATCGTCCTTGTGGGTCATAGACCAATACTCCTGTGAAGAGTTAGCAGATCTAAGCCTCAAGTCAGATTCCGTGCTAGAGGCCCGGTCTACAGATGGAGACAAAGGAAGAGGCGGGGAGAGCTCTTCCTCGTCGATATATAAAGTCACGTCACTGTACGACGCCGTCATCTCATCCAGCTTGCGGTGATCCACACTGTGTGAAGGTTTCAGCTGGTAGGCAACTTCTCTCTCCATGTTGGGATGACCTCTGCCTTGATCAGGCTGACCCTCCTCCGGGTGCAAGCTACGACAGTTCAGGGCATCGTCGATAGACTCTGCCAGGGATTTCACTTGCCTCGAGAAAGCATCCTCCAGCTCTGTAATCGCATCCGTGAAATCGCTCTGCGCGGCTGGCGACTTCACACTGGCTGGACCTCCCAGGTCACCACAGTCGGACTGGACGATCGCGCCTATCTTGGTGCCATCGTCGGTTAGAGAGACCTGCTTGCCCTCAAAGTAAGAGCTGTGGACTTTTTCAGGCCCTTCAAAGGAAAACTGCATTCTCATATTGGACAGGACAATGCGTCTGGACATGCGATTTTCGGACATAGAACTCCTCAGTCGTTCAAAATTTTTGT
This sequence comes from Acipenser ruthenus, assembly GCF_902713425.1. Classification (NCBI taxonomy): domain Eukaryota; kingdom Metazoa; phylum Chordata; class Actinopteri; order Acipenseriformes; family Acipenseridae; genus Acipenser; species Acipenser ruthenus. Next base: position 25,408,293 of record NC_081213.1, read on the forward strand.
TCATCTGATACTGGCGGAACGCCGTCTGAATGGTGCGAGCGGCATGTCTAGTTATAAAACGTCCCCCATATTTACGCTCTAGCATCTCCACCTGTGAGGAAAAACAAGACATTATCCGATACCGTAGGACAGGCTGCCTCTCCCTGAAAAAATGCAGAATTAGATTTGTACATATATTACACAGTGCAAGATTTAAACACACAATCTGCTTCAGTTTGACAGCAGCAAATGCAAAAGTCGTATTCAATTATTTTGCAGATGTCTCCTGGCAAGTGTACATATAAAAAGGATCTAGTACAGAAAAATGATAGGTTTGCAAAAAGGTTTTATAACATTTCAACTTTAATTACTTACCGAATTGTAAGGTCACCTTTTGAAGTGAAAAAAAAAGGTTTGCGGGATAGCAGTTTTCTGATTTTGATTTAAATACACAAATTGACATGAAGCCGTAAAATACTCCCCCAATGATTTATATCTACATCAGCGCTGTCCTATATTTGATCCACGTCAGGTTTCAAATGTGCAAAACCGTGCTATATATTAAAATTAATTAAAATAACTCTTCATCCAATTGGTGCCAATTTACTTGCATTATTGTATTGGATTTTGTGAAAAGAAATGTTATTAAAAAATAGCCATACAATTTTACAAGCAATGTATGCAGTTTGTACCAGTGTTGCAAAGAGCACCTCAACTTAGAATTCAGTAAATGGTTCTATTTAAACATGAAAGGGTAGACTGGATCACTTCTAGAACCACAATTAACCTGAACAAAAGAGGTTCTCTTTTCCATTGCTTTATTCCTTTGTGGAGAAGAGTAATTAAAAAAAAGATGACATTTAAAACCAACAAAAGAATCTGTTTTCCCCTATCCTGTGGCAAGAGGACCAGAAGGATACTGCATTGCTTTGACTCATAATAAAAGGTCACAGCTTATGGGAACCATGAGTCCATGATTGCTGTTAAGTTCTCAATTGAGATTCTCATCAACGCAACATACATGTATCATTATTTTTTAGTCGAACAAAATGGAGCTTCTGGTCTCAAACCTCATAAAACACACACATAATTTGAGTAAAAAACTGCAGGGGCATTGAAATTGACCTTCAGAGTTATACAACTGACTGCAGGGTTATTAAATATATTTAAATATCTACTGTACTTTCAAAGAACACAGAGATACAATGTAGAGTAAAATACCTGCTTGTCCTGTAGATCTGTGGAGAGTTCATAGCTCTCTGACAAGGATCTAGAACGCTTGATTGCTTCTTCCTCTGCCTGCTTGCGCAGTATAGACGTAGAATGTTGCAGCTTAGGTCGCCGTGGGCGCTGTTGCCCTAGAGATGTGGAATGTCCGTACAGGGGGTGATCAAAGTGGTCAGGACTAAGAGCAGAAGTGTGGGTCACGGGTCCTCGACCGTAGCTAGAAGGGCTGTCCAGGAAAGTGCCAGTCTCGCTGGCTGGAGTGTCACCCTCCACGCTGAAACAACAAGACAAACAAGCTTGGTAAGTATATCGTACAGACTAAGTCAATACAATAAATGTAACTAGAAATAATTAAAAGAGATTCTCCACATTATCACCATAGGTGTCTAACCTTAACCATAATCGAACACACCTAAGGAGCGCTTTCCTTTTGCCAGCGTCAAAATCCTATTACCAGCAGTAAAAATGAAACACAAACAGCTTTTGCTTGGTGAGGTGGGACAATCCTTTATTATCCTTGTCCTCAAATACATCACATGAAAAAGTAGCTTGGAAATAAGATTCCCAATATTATATGCTTGTGATAGCTTGATAGCTTGATAGTAAAGAGTTAAATGACTCTCTCCCCCCCCCCCCCCCCCCCACACACATCAAATATTTATTTTATATTGCATTTGGGATCAAAATTATCATTCTTGCTCGACCTGATTTGTTTCTGTTCTGAGCAGATTCTGATGCAGCTGCTGATTATACAGTGCTCAAGAATTTATAAAGTATTAATATAAATATGCCTACCTTGAAACTCAGCAATATAAATTCTAATAAATTGTAAATTGGTTTCTCGAATTCCCTGAAGTGTTCAAACTCATTGCTTCAAATAGATAACTCTGTATTTGCTTGCCAGCATTTTAATGTCCATTCCACACCAAGTTGTACTTGTTTTAAGAAGTTTCTGAAGCAGTTCAAAGTACAGAACAAGTCATAATTTACAGAGCTTCGGGATTCCTATGATAACAGTTTATAGAATCCAAAGTCTGTAGAATGAAACTCTCACATGCGAAGTAAACAAATGACACGTATTCTTATTTAAGGTGACCATTAGGATTGTTGTCAGCAGTTCATTCTCGTTACACATGCCAGGAAACATAACCATACAGATTCAAAGTAGAATATTTTCCCTATAACTTAGTGCAGAGTGTTGTGTGATGCACTGCCTGTCCTGTCCCCTGTCCGTGAGATCAGGTTAAAAGCTCTAAAACCACGAATGCAGAGCAGCCTGGCTCTTTTGCTTTGTGGTTAAGACGCTCGGTTGCAGGGCGCACCGTCGCCAGCTGGCGCTCTGCCTTGGCCCTGTTACAACAGCAAACCATTATTGATTAAGCAAGGACAGATTTGAGTAATTTTTTTCTTTCACATTGCGTGTAGCTACAGTAGGCAATGCTGATCTTATCCATAGCATAAATTCCTTCTGTATCTAGTTAGCTGTAATTCAACTTGACCACCTGTACAGTAGTAGTGTACAGTTGATAGTCAACATCCTTCACATCCTCAAAGGCAATAGATATGTTTCAATCCAGTTCAAGTTGGTCAATACAAGCTGAATTTAAGTTCTAATAATTCAGACCCAAGTCCAAACCCAGATTTGCTGACCATAACATAAAAAAGGGAGGCTGACTACATGAATCATGTAGGGCAGCAGTGTGGAGTAGTGGTTAGGGCTCTGGACTCTTAACTGGAGGGTTGTGGGTTCAATCCCCAGTGGGGGACACTGCTGTTGTACCCTTGAGCAAGGTACTTTACCTAGATTACTCCAGTAAAAAAAAAAAAAAAACTGTATAAATGGGTAATTGTATGTGAAATAATGTATAATGTGATATCTTGTAACAATTGTAAGTCGCCCTGGATAAGGGCGTCTGCTAAGAATAAATAATAATAATCAACATTTTCTATCTGGTCATCTTATTTGCCAGATCGTATGGTAATGTGTTCACACACCACTTTCTTTTTTATTGATTTATTTTCGGTCTGTAAAATATATGTGCGATGCAAAGTGTTCAGTTATACTGTAACTTACGTCTCTCTTTATACTAGGCCTAGTGTTAAACACTTGTCAGCTTTTTTCTGTCTGTAAAAATGTCATTGTTAATCAGATGTAGTTGATGTGTGAGCGCAAAGATTTATTTACTGTATATTAAAAGGTTTTACACGTCAAAATGTTGTCAATCTTTAATCGAAATTATCTTGCACATCTGGTTCATCAGGAAACACCCTAATGACATTGGCAGTGATTTAAATGATTTTAAAGCTTGTTGTTTATGAAACATATTCAGTTCTCTCAAATCTTCCGAATCAAAGCGTCTTTTCGAGTTCAGAGCTTAGTGTTGCCAACATGTTGACGGCTTGCCGAAAATAAAGCCACCTGATTCCTGCAAATGCCCTCAGCTTAAAAGCTGAATGTCTGTCTGGAGCTTCATTCACTAGGGGGCAATGTGGAGCAAAAGCACAACAAGTGATGCACAAAAGAAACAGGAGGTTTTGATGATCTGACATCGTTCACGAGGAAGGCATTTTTCCGCAGATAACACTGAGTACAAGACAAAAGCTCAGTGCTCTATTGCATTTCAACGCAACAACACAGTACTGAGATAACAATTCCACTTTCGAAATAGACAAATAACGTTTGTTTTTTCTTTCAGATAATAAAAATGCGCTCCTGAGGATATGGAGTAAACAACTGTTTAGAATGTCTGCTCCTTGTCTGTTCTGCATATTGGTAAATCAGTTCTATTCTCTGCAGGGTAACAGCCTTCAACGCTGCTTACACACACATTCAGGATAAGTGACATGTTTAATCACGTTGCAACACCTCTAACCGAAATCGACTGGGACGTACTGTACATAAACCCACTTGAGATTCAACTATTCTACCATTTGCTTTGAAAAGCTGTAATGGACCTTTCAAATCCTATCTGCAGTGAGAGCGACACTATTTAGATTGTTATAACAGACACACTACATTGAAGCTGGTTAAGGGGTTGATTTGATCATAGCAATACAGAATTTTTTCCTGCCGTGCAAATATAAAATATTAATATTTAGTTTTAAACTACCCCGCACGGATATTCCACAGCTGTGGACTCAATCACCTGGTTATCCCGGATTTACCCTCAAAATAAGAGTCTGGAGCAATCCAGGTAGATTCCTGTCACTGTGAAACACTCTGAAAATATCCAGCTGTGGCTTATCCTGGTAGGTTATTGTTTGAATATGAATTGAATAATATTAATTATTAATTGAATAATTGTGATTTTTCTCTGCCAGCAAAAATAAATAAATAAAAAAATCATAATATATTGATCTTTTCTATTTTCCAAGGCAACCAGTGTGCGGGGGAAGGCTCAAGATGTGAAACTTAAAAATAACCAGAAATTAATACAATATCAAATATATAATTTGATTCCAAGCTTTTTCAGCATTTAAGAGAAACACTCACATTCTGCTGCTGTTAATGCCTGTATCAGGTGGCCGTGTTGTCAAGCTGCATAACACAAAACCTCCTATTTGTTCCTATAGGCAGAATCCATTTGAATACCGACTGTGTGGTTGTGAATGTCTGACCAAAAATTGCAAGGGAGACTCCAGAGAGTCTACGCTGAACTGGTGAAGCAGAAATACACTTTATATCCTTTGGAACGCACTCTAGTGGTTGCTTCAATGCAGTGGTGGAGCTTTTTTTTTTTTTTTTTTTTTTTCAATTTGAAAATTAAAAGATTTACCATGCCATTTCCTCGACATAAATCACTGGTTTAAAACCACAGGCAAAACCATCTTACTATGAAAGTGGGGACAATAAAACTGCCGCTTATGAACTGGGGAAAACAAATCTCAAAGAAGACATAAAACAGTGTCTGTTTTTGTGGTTATTTTCTACAGTTTAGCGATTGACATGGAATGCTGTACTGTACCAGGATCGTCACCATCAAGCCCTTCTGCATTAAACTGATAACATTCACAGTTACAACTACACTACAATTTAAAATGATTTTCTATTCTGGAGACTCCAAGACATTTAGTACACAAAGCGACTGAGTGGGGTAAAATGGAACACATGTTGGGAAGGGTATGGGGTAGAATACTGTAGTACTCAAGTCGCCAACAGTGCCTTGTGTCTTCCATGTGATTAACACACACACACACAGTGTGTTTTCAGCAGCTGTAAGAGGGGCTGATCTGTGAGACCCCCTTATCCCCTTCATACTGGCCCAGCCTCTGTCTCTCCCCCTCCGCACCCCTGCCTCTTCAGCTGTTCTCAGAGACCAATCAGAGACGGAGGTGACACGAGATGTCACGCTGTACTCTGCAGTCCACTTTGTTCTCACTGCAGGAAGCACAGCATGTGCCTCCCCCAGTACTACTCATGGATTTCATTTGCTGGCTCATATGATTTTACTGCACTGATACACACAATGGGAAATTACAAAACTGCTTAATGGAACGAACGGAGGAATGCTTCCCAATTTAACTGAACAGCATGTCCAAATATTCATGTACTGTACCGGTACCCCGTGCAAAAAAAATGAATAGCATCAGTATATCACCAGTGATAGTATCATCCTGCATGAAGTTTGGGACATGTTTAGGTTTTAGATGTAAAATTCAGTTTGGTAAGCAAGTGTGCACTTAATGTGTAAACCTTTTTGTATGATATAACCCCAACCCTATCCTTAACCCTTGTCTGATACAATTGTGAACTTACATATATCATGCAAAAAGATGTATACATTAAGTACATTGTAACTATGGATAATACCATTGTAATTATGTGTAAGTACACATGTATTTACTAAGTGACTACTATGTATATACACAGTAATTAGAGATGTTTAATGTAAAGTGTTACCAAAACCTGCTGGCCACTACCTCATTCTGTGAGCCAAAAAGGTATTATTTCCCATTTCTTGATGTTATTTACTTTACACACACAACATCTTGTCTGAACTTGATAGTTTACATTGTTCCATATGGAACTGCAGATATTCTACACACCACTGTGGAATTTGATTGCTTCACCTTTGTAAATTACACAACCTTTCACTGGTATTGCCCTTTGTTTAAAAATAATAAATGGAACATGATCCCATTACCTCCCTGGAAGCTTTGTATTAAGGGGTAATTCAATACTTTCAGGCTATGCTACAGTGCTGTTTACTGGTACCAAAGCTGATAATCTGAACAAGGCAAAAAAAAAAAAAAAAAAGAATGGTCTCCAAGTGTGTCTGTGAATCCCTGTCATTGGGGAGTCCTTGAATAACAAGAAGCTGCATTTTCAAGGACCTGTATCCCATTCCACAAAGTTTGAAAGGATTCCCTGAAAAGTAACACTTCCGCTCAATATCAATGCAAGGAAAGAGGCCCCTCCTTATAACCAGTAGCTGTTCATGTTCATATTGCAGAGCCAGAGGGAGTTATCTGTGGAGGCTACATTTCCGAGCCTGCACAGACTCTATGTAATAGTGGGTTGATGTGTAAAGTGTTTTATTATATATCTTTTCTTTTTTTAAAATGTAGAGTGCTTAGTCATTTTCCTTCCGTTTTCCTCCCTAATTTGAAAAGTCCTGAATGTCACCTTGTCGATGAAAAATAATAATAAAAAAAACTGGCTTGTTTGCACTGAATTGGTTAAAAAAAAACCTATGCACTGTCCTGTTTCTCTTATGAAGCGTGAGATCAAAACTGCAATCCCACTCTTCCCTAAAAAAGTCAATCTACCCAAGTAGTTGTTTTTTGTGCTTTGTCAGGTCAAGCTGATGAAACCATTAATTACAGTAAAGGCTCAGACCCTTGTTTCCCCTGAGTTTCCGACAAATGTGCCGGGGATAAAACTGACAAGTTTGTTCACGTGCTTGTGAAATAAAAAAATTCCAAGCCTGAGGAAAAAAAAATGTTAAAAATCAGGAAAGTTGTGAAGTAAACCTGTGAATTGGCTGCAGGCACAGACAGAGGCTGTACAGCTCTCCAATGTTCCTGTGAGTCAGTAAAATCTCACTGCAAGCTTCTAACTTTTCAAGCTGATTAACATGTGTTATCTTGATGTTTTTCTTTCACTTTTGAGTTGAGACAGAAGAAAGGAAAACATCAAACAGCCCATAATTACTGAGTTAGGAACCGACTGACTCATCTTAAAAGCATTTTCTACAGTGTGGTACATTATCAGTACTGGGAACTTGAAAGTGTTACATATACCAGGAAGACGTTATTTATATATATATATATACACACAGTATATGCATTAGATTTTCTTTTTTCGTTTTGTGGGTCCATGTCGATTAAAATAAACTAATTCAGGCTGAGAGTATTTAACATTGGACTCTTACACATAAATTCTATTCATACAGCACACATACACTTTTACATCAGTCTGCAATCTACAATCAAGTCTACAATCATGATAAGGAAGGCATTATAGTCAAACTTTAACAGGAAACCACAAAGTGCCAACTAGCATTTTATAAGATGATTCAGTATGGCTCTGCTGTCCATTTTATGTTTGCATATCAAATGTAGTCTTGTACTGTAAAACATTAAATGTTTGCTTGCGAGAAACATTCATTCATTTCACTTTTATTAAAAATCTGTGAAAAAATATCTGCAAAACTAGCATAATTACTCAATTCAGTTTATTTACAGTGTATAGTTTACATGCGCAAATATCGGTTGCTTTACATTTGTCCATAGCGAGACATCCGCAAAATGAAGTTGCTGCAGATATTCCCTGTTTACCCATTATGCATGGTGTTTTCTGCAGTGGGAGACAACGGGGCATTTGTAATAGGAAATAACAAATATTTAGCCTGTGCAGTGTACTCAAATAAAGTACTGAAATTGGCCCTTCTGGCTGAACATCCTACAAACAGCATGTAATCGGTCACCCAGCTACTTAGTTATGACCAGATTGGAACACATAGCTTAGCTGGCACTGTGCAAGCAGACACAGGCAACACCAACACAAGATTATTATGCATTCAACCAAACATTACATAACCAGCGTAAGCCTTCTCATAGCCCTGTTTTTAATCAACTGTGTGAGAATGCCAATCGCAGTGCTTAGTAGTAATAAAAAAGCCATCCTTTCAAAGTAAGCCATTTTCTCTCCAAGCCAGGCGTCAATGACATGTTTCTGCTACAGTATGTACCAACTGCTTTGCTGCTGCCTTGCAATCTACATCAAGCAGTTTTAATAAACCTGTCACGGGACTCAAGACAGAGAGTGCATTAGTGGAGGACAGGACAGACAAGGACTCATCTCATACAAGGAGGACAGTTATTTTGTGCTCAAGTCACATCTCGCTTTATAGACTATTACATTCATTAAGCAAACAGTTTTCTTTCCAATACCTTACAGACGATTGTCTTTTACATATGACATGTCACAGACCTGATTTTTATTTTTGATACATCCTCCACACTAGAATGTTAAAAAATACTACAATTGTTGTTTTTTTTTTGTTTTTTTTGTTCATTTTTATATCTCTGACGGGAGTTTCTTAAGCTCAATTTACTGGTTTACACAGCTGGGATTGGGCAATGCCACTAATGTTGCATGTCTAGACTATGGACAACACTGAATGAAAAACTACCATTGTAAAAAATGGCCATTTGAAAGCCTGGTCATCATAAATAAACCATTCATGGAATAAGTAAAGCACTTTCATTATTAAAGCTTTTCTGGGTTTCACTTCTGCCTTAATTACTGCGGCTTTTCCTGTGATTGTGAAACAATGCTGCTCCCCACGGTCCTTCTACATACCCCAACCCAACCACTGGACACCACGGCGCAAAGCAGACAAGATCAACAACAGCTTCCATACTGACTGTTACGTGTGCAATCATAAACATATTGGCCACAGTCACCTGCCATCAACTGACTGATAAAGTAAATCATATGACATCTGCCAGCTGTTTAAAATGCAGAAACCCAAACGCCAAGGAGACCGCACTGTGACAGCAGTCCGTACAGTACTGCATGTCTCAGGTGTTCCAGCCTGCGAAAAGCACATCTAGACAATGACTATTGTGTAATATTGAGTGATAAACTATTTTAAAAGCCACCAGTGAGTCATAACAGAACATTCCAATGACATGAGGATAGGTTTTACTATTTTAAAACTCTGGGCTGATGTCTTCCTACAATTCATTTGTTTCCAGAAATTTTGATTTGGAGTGGAATTGTCATGTCGCCAGTAAGATGGCATTACGTTGATACAGCTGATCAGCAAAACATAATTAATGAATTCTTTTCACAGATTTACTGAAAATGTATCCAGCACCGCCCTTAGTACTATACTTCTGTATACCTTGTTCTTTGTCATTCAAACACTGCAATAGCTGAAATGCACGCCAATGACGTGAAACGTGAAAAAAAAGGAAAATAATAATCCATTAGACAAATTAAATACCAAACAAGAAATACAACCTCAAGTAGCAATTGCTTGACTCTCAATGCTATTATCAAACTGCACAGGACGATTTATTTCCAAGGAATGTCTCCTTGTGGTATCAACAAACAACAAGTTATTCTAGAAATGCATGTTAATGCCCTTAGAAAAGTTTACCATGATAGATTTGTACCGTAACTTTGCAGTTTTCCCTTGCTTTTCCCATGGTTATGCTGTGCAATTACCATAGACACGTTTTTAATATGCTTTACAATACTGTACCTCTTTTGGTTTCACAAGACTTTATTACACTTTGCTATGATTTTAGTACGGCCAGCTCTAATAAGGGTGTTTGATAGTTGGATACAGCTCAGGAGCCATAAATGACTGAAAAATGTAGGACTTCATGCAGCCAACAACAGGAACTGAACACGCTTTCAAAAGTGATGCAGTCACAAGAAAAAAGAAACATAGGTAACATTGGTAAAGGAAGAGACAATTACTCTGATTTCCAAGCAAACCCGCTAATCGGCTCCTTTGAAATTCAATAAAACACTTCTCCCCGACAGGACTCTCTCTCACACTCACACAGCCATTACAGAAATAGCAAGTCGCAGTCGCTTACCAGCTGTCGAGCTCCAGTTCCAGTAAAGACTGGGTCTTCTCTGAGTTACAGTGCAAACACCACATGTTGGAAAGCACTCACAGAAGGGGGTGCCCAAAATGTTACCATAGCCCTGCCCTCTGGCTTGGGATCCTTTTTGATGACAGAGCGATATTGTGACAGTTTAATAGCATCGGCGCAGCAAATTCTCCATCCGGCAACAAGCCCTAGTATGAAGCGCAGACTGCAGCTTCTGTATCCAACACCCTTCTCCAGGCTGAAGCAAGCAAAGGGAGGTGTGGGGCTGGAGGAAAGAGGGAAGGAAATTCCTCCAGTACCACGCTAACAGTGTGACGATGGGAATACAAATCACCCTGCTTGGGAGGGGCTAGTGGGTCTAATTAAGCGTGCAGATTTGTTAAAAAGGCTTTCTTCTCCTCTGGGAGCAGGGGGAGCAGGGGTAGCAGGGAAGCGGTCACTGGAGAGGCAAGATAGCATCAGAGAAGAGGCAGACCATCATCAGGTCTGGCAGGAATGCAACTGGGAGTATTTTCCATGTGATGGAGGGAGGGAGCTCTATTCATAGACACATAAATGCGAGTGAAGGGCCGCCTTTGCTACATTTCAGCTGCTGAGCTACACTGACACCATAACCTCCTGCAGTCCTGCACTGGAAACCTGAGAGCTCTTTTTTTTCTTGTCTCACATCCTCCCTGGACGTGTTTCAGACTGGAAAGTGGGCATGGGCTACAGCCACTGCTTTCGTGGCAGAACCAAATGTTTGTTTGTCAGTTAAAGTCACATTTGTTTTTTTTGTGTGGACTTGCTGCTTATAGAACCACAGTTCTTTTATTTTGCTGCTCTAATAAGCTGCACATGATTAATTCCTTCTAATACAGATATGATATATTTAATTTCTTGTTTTTAATACGATGCAGTAGGAAAAATTGTCTAGTGGCTGAGGACATTTAAGTTAGAAATTCCCACAATTCAGACCCCTTTTACAATCCCACTGTGACTTCTGATCTCTTCTTTTATTGTGAAAGAATGGCCTGTTTAAAAGCGAGATTTGAGACCATGGCAGGTCTCTACATTGTAGAATATGATGAATAAGGATTCTGGACTCTGTGACCTGTAAAAAATTAGGGGCAAGGGAGGATTACTTTGTTGAGAGGAATTCACTACCGTTTCCAAAAAGGGGTCGACATTCTTGAACATCGATTCTGTCTCCTTAAGTACTCAGTAATGCATCTACAGCAGTAAACGTCTAAATGAAAGCAAGAATACATAATACACATAGTCAGAAATGTTACAGAGAGGAGCCATCCAATTCAGTGGCTTCTTAAAGTTAGTATTTCTGGGTATACTCAATGCACAGAAGCCTGCTATTACAGTGAACGTGGATCACTGTTTAAGTTAAGGTCAGCTGAGATCCAATGTTTTATCAGAAGCTGAGCCAATCTTCTCACTGAAGGTGAAACACTGTATCATGACCACCTCTATAATACCAGGATGCAGGGAGTCACTGATTTTGTGTCCGGAGAGGGTAAATATACTGTAAGCATGCAGACATTTGCTTAGTTTGAAGAAAAAGGGGAGACTAAATAAAATCTCATCATGTGTTTCCGTTCCTCAGGAATAAATGAAACGTTCTTTCCATTTCCTCAAAACGAGAGGGTGGAGAGGTACAGATAAGTGACTCATTAACAATCAATCATAAGATCGGGCGTTGGCCATCAATGTCTGAGATCATATCGTAAAGGGAGGGTCCCCGACCCTCTCCAGGGGCTGTAGTTATGGGTGAAGGCGAAATTAAATTGTGGAACGACAGTGGGTCTAGCTAAATCACCCAGCTAACGGTGGCATTTTTCAATAATTAGCACAGACATAAAAAAAAGAAAGGAAATTAATCCCATATGGTGTGCAAGTTTACGGGACACCAATCAGCAGCAAATGTCTGCTGATGGAACTCGTAATGAATTTTAATAATAGGTTTTGGCCCCTGTTGCTTCACCCCTTTGCTCTTGGCTACAACAAAAAATAGCTCCCTATTCAAAATGGCATGCGTATCTTTGCACACCTGTCATGCTGTGGTTAAGTCAAGGGAGCTCAGTTTAGTCTGAAGGGCACAGTGTCTTTCACCTCAGGAACCTGGTTTGAGGACCTCAGTTAAGATTTCATTGTAATTTGTGGAAATTAGTACAGAACATCTCCAAAACACCACCATCTCAACTGGGAAAAAATGGGAGCAATAATATCCTAGGGATATTGCTAGGCTATTGCTGAACAATTGCCTAGTTACAGTTATTGCCTCTCTGTTCTCACTTGCTCTATAAAGCTTGTAAAGTGCAACAGCACACAAATGTATTAAAGCTCATTATAAGAAATGTGTTTGTGTTCTGGTTTCAGCAACCAGCCATTGCAAGTCATGGACTATCTTATTATTATTATTATTATTATTTCTTTTAAAAAAGGTCTAAAAGAATGATCCAGCATGAAATAAATCTCAATGCTGCAAGGCACAAAAAAGAGCCCATTAATAACCAGGCATGTCATACTGACTTATAACCCTTGTAACAAAGCTGACAGAGCATATAACTGATGGTTTCAAATCTTTTAATACCGCTAATGCTTATATCTTGCGAGGCAAAGAGAGGATTTTGTATGCTGAACACCAAAGCAAAGGAGAATATCTTAGATATATCACTTCTGTGTAATCAACAATATAAATCGGATATGAAAACCGAATCCAGGACATACTACTGGACATGTATATTATTGAGAGTTTGATTATGAACAATTAGACCCCAGAATATACTATTTATATTGCATGCTCAATTTTTGCAAGCAGTTAGAATGAATGATTTATAAGTAAACTCAATAAAAAATATGAATTATTACTAAATACCAGTATGGAAATCTAGTAACATTTTATGGTAGAAAAGAGTTTAAATAAATGACTACATTTTATCAGTGGCCCTGAGAGTTAAGACTGTATGCCTGTCGAGTGTATGTGAGAGATGCTGAGACGGTGATTGAACAGAAAGTTTAGCAGACCCCATTTCTCCTAGCCCTCTGAACTCTCGCTCACTTAATCCTTGTGTATGTCACAGCTGCCACTCCAACTGCGACAAATCCAGTCTTCAGCATTGCATTCCGTCTCTGAGGAAATGACATAAATCCTGGAAACTCTGTTGGGGGCGGGGAGCTACATCAACACACTCCACTGCATGGCCACAGACTACAACGAGCCACCATGGTTAAGTGCAGCGACGTTTCATGAACCAGGTTAGGGTCACGACACTCATCTGATTTAGGATCACTTTTAAAAGTAATGGACACTAATGGTCTTCTGTAAGGGATAAAGTGCTGAATAGGTTATAAAAAAAAAAAAAAAAAGGTTTGAGGACATTCTGGCACAAGATACCAAAGACAGCCCACTCCTGAGTGATGAATGACCTAAAAGCAGCAAGTATACTCTAAATGTGCTGTCCTGTAAAATCACCAGATCATGTCTGGATTGGAATCCATGTTGAATGGCTGACATCTTTAGACCACAATAAGGTCTGCTAATTCACACACACTCTGCCACCTGGTCTCCTTGTATTGAGATGTATCTTCTGGAATCTTTACTAATATATAAGCAAGCTGGTGTCATCAAATATTCCAAAGCTATATCAGCACTGTGGAAAGTAATCATACCAGAGCTTGCAGCACAGAATGCCTAAAATGGAAAATAAACCAGATATATGGAAGCAATTATCATACTGAGGACATGACATAAGGCAATTGCAATTCAGATACATATGCACATGTGTACAGTACAAGACAGCAATGTCCACTATTACCAGCTAAAGCTGCAAACTATTAGATATGTGCACTTGAGGTAAAGATTACTGTTCGTATTATTATTTCATTAAAAAAAATAGAATTAGCCTGCAAAGACCTTGTGCCTGTCCAACCTTTGATGGGATGTTCTGTTCTTTCTCTGCCATTGAAACAACAGGACATTGCACATGCTGAAGAATAAGCAATGGGTCACGCTCCCAATTCCACCACTGATGGTTCACCTAGCAGGTAAGGTGGTGCCGATGGGAGTGTGAGGCAGAGTGTGTGGAGCAGACTGGCTAAGTGTTTGTCACGTTTCACCACAACAATTTCAATAGGACCGTAGTCCTCTGGTTAAACACATTCAGCATCTAGGGAATCAGCACCACAAAGCAAACAGACACATCAGAACTCTATTCAATAATTATACAGAGTATGCTGTACACAGCATTTATTCTACTTTCAGCAAAGTGTGCGCACTGGAAAAACTTGCCAGGTTGCCAATCCTAATTATAAAGAATTATAACTTCCTACCTTTACCCTATACTTCTAAATGGAAAGCCTGCCTTGTAATTGACATGAATCACTTCAGTGTAGTAGTATTAGCAGACCCCTAGGGTGCACAGTAAGTGGCTAGTGTTGTATTAATAAGTAGCTGCAGTGTGTACAGTACTTAAGCCTTCTATGTAACTTCCCTTAAGATTCAATTTCGGCAGACTCATTTCTACACCATGTTTTTGCTTCTTTTCACAGTTCTTAACGACGAATTATCAACAAATTCAACAATTTACTCAATATACAGTAAATTTGAAGATTAATCGTTTTATTGGAATCTGTCATGGAGCGGGTTAAATCAATAAAAAACCTGAATGTGTATTTAAGACTAGGCTGGATGGTTATTAGAAGACTAGGCTGTCAAAATCAGCTTACTAAATGAATTTCTGCATTTTTTATACATGACGACAAGCAAGATTTAGCACTGGCGTGGGTTCTGACACTGTAGCAGACGGTCAGGAGTTAAAATCCTGGCTATGACAGTCATCGGGAGAGCCAAGCTACCCAGTTTCCAGATCTCAATCATGCAAATCAGAAGCCACTGATGAGTTTTACTGGGGTCTGGCTGTCCTTATGGGAAGAGTGAAAAACAGAAGATTAATGCTGATCCTTCACCAGCGAGCGTGCTGCTGGATGGTTATTAGAAGAGGCATGCAGTCAGTGTGTGTGTGTGTGTGTGTGTGTGTGTGTGTGTGTGTGTGTGTGTACGTGCGTGCGTGTGTGCGCGCGTGTGTGTGTGTGTAAATCCAGCATCACTGACCACAGAGAGGGTTGTTGAGCTACATGAGGGGAGGAGGGATGTAAAAGAACCTAACACTGCATGACCAGAGATAAAGGCTTTTCTTCAAATCAATCCCATTTTTAATAAAATAGAAAGTGTCTGTGCTGGAATGCATTTTACTTACCCTGACATGGAAAGTATTTGCTCTAAGCACAGCCCAAATTTAAAACGATCAAAGTCCCAATGCGGACGCATGGCATTACTAGTAATCGTTTTACTGGGATGAAAACACAGGACTACAATGCTGTGTCACACCTCAACATCACGGATGACTGTTTTAAGTCTGTGCACTTTCAAACGTGGCAAGAGCTCGCATTTTCTTTTTTTTTTGCTTCGTCTGCAGTCACTACTCACCTTTCAATGTTAAGCAAAGAGCACATTCTTTCAGTAGCAAATTTCCAAGCTCCCTCCCAGCACCAATCTAATCTACAGCGCTGACGGCAGTCTGAACATAGTACAGCAGTGCATCAATAGACCCATCTAGTAAAAGCTATAAATACAAGCAAAAAAGAAAGTATACAATTGACGACAATGCTATGTTTTGTTCTCTGTGTATTTTACAGCTCTGTACACGGTACTTAAATCCTTGGTGTTCACCTTTTGAAAGTCGTGTTATTCTCTGATATCACAAAGCATTTAGGTTTATATAATAATAATAATAATAATAATAAAAAAAACTACAAGAATAACAGAAAGATTTTGCAGGAAAAAAAAAAGTCATCACAATTTTATTTGTACTCTTGAGCCTGCTTACTTGCTTAGAAAGAACAATATGAATAAGGTTTTCTTCTGAAGTCAGTACATTACATAAACAACAACGAGATTAATTCATAATGGTCATTACAAACTGATTAAATATCAAGCACTTAAAAATAAGTACTGTGCTGGAAACCTTTGGGCATTTGCAGATGGCTCTTTTGTTAGTAATATTATATTGTGTCCAATTCAAACTATGAAAAGCCTCTACTCAGCCCACAAATTAAGTTAAGTGTCAAACATACTGTAGGGTTTCCACAGTGTGGTGTAATTGTCAACAATAACTAACAGCTGGGGTATGGTCTGAAATCTCCTTTAGTTAGCCTGCTTCGTTCCATTCAAGAGAGAGAAAGAGGGCATTTTTATTCCACCAGTCTTTGCAAAAGTTCTGCATATGCAAACAGGAGGACTGGGTGGCTTTTTCATTGCCAGGGTGACCCACAGCTACCTCACAATGAAATATGGAAGTCGGACTGGATTTCGAGAGGCATACTTGAAGTGTCAAACATCCAGTGATGACGAAAGGCATCCAAACCAGAGCTATAAATAACGGAACCATGCAGGATGTAGTTCATAAAAGAAGGCAATAAAGCAAAGGGCTGATAGCTTAACTGTACTGGAACGATTGAAACAAAAGCAGCAAAAAGCAGGGTTACCAAACCCTGCTTTTTATCATTTTCATACAAAGCTAGAGCAGTCTTATTTTAGAATCAAAGGCGTTACTGGTAACTGTGGATTATATAGAGTACACAAATGCACAGCTAACCCAGCTAAGCTGTTAATTGCTTTCACTGGGATATAAATAGCTGTCAGGTAGGCTGTGGCCAACAGCTACAGGTGAACAGTGCCATCTCTTGATTAAACACTGCATTGCAGTTATATCACATCACAACATTCAGCCAGGAAACTGACAAAATTCTGGTCTTCCGTTTTCTCTTTGGTAATGAACAAGAGGATTCGGTTCGCTGCAGTCTAGATTAAAATACAAAGGTCAGCCTCACAAAAAACAACCCTGACAATTAAAAGAAAACTTGTGTTACAAATTAAAAGTATAGTTTGATTTGTTTTTAATTAATTGACTTTCCACCTAAAAAAAGGCAAAAGTGACAAGTGCCAAAGGGCCTCTTGTAGTTCACGTTGCTCCAAAAGAGTTTGAGTATTTCTTTTTCAGCAAGTACTTTTGATGTATTAGATTGCAATTATAAATATAAATCATGGGCTGTGCTCACAGCTTCTATTAAGATTCGCTTGCGAATTCTGTATCAATATTTTCCTGCCTTACTGTATAATATGATTACTGCCTACAGTAATCCAATCCAAATGTATGAAAGCAATCTGGGATTAAAATTAAAACACGAAAGAGTCTACACTCAGGCAGTATATCAGGTGAATCAGATCTGGTAAGCAGTCACAAAATAAGAGCATAATTCTGCCCTTACCACAGCGGGCTCATAAAATGAGATGTCAATAGATCAGAGCAACTTCCATGTGACTCAACCAAGTCCCCTTGAGCTGTCAGAGAGCAAAGCTATCTATCTATCTATACCACGTGGCAAACACATGCATCAATACTAATTCATAGTCTCTTCTGCTTTAGTCTAACACAAGGATCATGAGCCATTTCTCATGATACCGTGCATAGAACTCATGCACCCCAAGCCAAAAGATTTCACAACTGAATTGTATTTAAAATGCAGTTGCAGATGTGATAGATTCACTGTTGGATTTAATGCACTGCAGAAATGGAAATGAGACTCCCATTGCATAGCAGATCCATTCCTGGTTTTACTATGAGTCTAATAATACAAACCTGTGCATGCTACCGATACACTGGGGCTAATCAAGCACATATTAAAACCTGGAATGGGTGACACTGCTATGCAACAGGAGTCTTTATTTCCCTGCCTGCACTGACTCAATGTTAGGGCTAAGATTGAAATTAAAAAGCCCCTTTTAGCAAGTAAAGAAAACTCAAAACCTTGCTATACATTTTACGAGGTGGTGTTGCTTCACATGGAGATTCTTTTTATTACATAACTATTAAGATGCTGCAACAGAGTAAGGAGACGCCAATGCTCAGGGTGGCTCTTTTGATGAACTTAACTAGTGAAGCAGACAGCCAATACGACCTTATGACCCCCTTGTTTCTATGAGCTGCATTTGCAGAGTAAGCACAATCTCTTTTAAAGCTGTACAGCCCCCTTTAGAGTACGGATTCCAATGGCAAAGATACAGTACCTGCTTTCAAGCGTAAAGAAACAGAAAGTGTTCTGTGTATCAATGGAAAAAGCAGGAGCACGGAGATCACATTCTCTTTTCAGTTTAGAGTGAAGCAGAGGACAAACTGTGGTCACTTTGACAATGCAATAGAATTCCTAAAGTGACAGGGGGCATCAACCCACGCATCAGCTTGTGATGCATTCCTCCTGACTGCCAACCAATCGCATGGCACCCTTTCTTTCTGGTGAGTTCTGCACCAGCACAAGAAGTCTGTCTGTCCCTGTGTGCAACCTCACAGCCGCCCTCCACGTCCCACAGCAAGTCTTTGGCACTGGAGTTTAAAGATGGAAACACTGAGGCCATTGAGCACAGCTGGGCACCTCCCAGCATAGCCGTCTGCATGGTTTAAAACCGCTGTTTGTGTTGGCAGTATTTACAAAGGCAGCCTTTTACTTGGCTGTCATTTTGTATATTTGGCACCTTTGATAAATGAAAATTCAGACACCATAAAACGATGTTAAACTGCACAACTCACGTTTATTATGTCTAGGTAAGGTAGACTGTGCTTTGTGGCTACGGTGTTCGTAAACTCACGTAACACGTGTACAAACAGACACCCTAAATCACTCTGTTAAAATAAATCAAAAGTATCTGCTGCTGGGAGGCATCTGTTAAGGTTGTGCTGAATTGGTGTTGATGAGGGGTTAAACACTCCTGCAGCATGAGAAAAATTGTCTACTCCTACCAAATTAACACTTGTTTATTCAATTCATAATTTCCAAAGTAATGCACTTATTGACTTGTTTTCTTTTTCAACGGCTTCATGAAAAGTAAATGCCTTAAACTGGCTATTTAATGCAAAATTAGAATTGATCTGGCTATCCATAGTTCACATTTGTTAATGCGTCGTTTGTCTTAACAAAATAGGTGAACAAGATAACGCAGCAGGGATGTGTAATACTAACTGTTCAGGGGACTGTCAGCTTTTAAAATCTGGGTGTCCAAACCGGAATTATCATAGCTGGTAATTATTCTTTCTGTTGTAGCCGAGGTGACAGCTGTTCACCAATCTACTTTATAAATAATGTATGGTAGTCCTGTATTTTCAATCCCTTTCAACTGACAGAGACTTCACTTCTTATCCAAAAGATTGATTCAGATTAAAAGGAGGAGGTCTGTACCTTTTATTTATGAAAAACAAAGCTGAACCGATTCTAAGTTCTACTGTCTTGTAAAATGACTCCAAGCTAGATGACTATGCATATTTCATTTTAATAACTCATACAGCCAGGAATGACAAAATTATTAAACTCAGACATTACTTAATAATCAGTGTTTGGACCAGTGTAATTTTATTCACATCGAATTCATCAATTTTACTTTCACTTTTGGCACAATTTTATGTCACACTCGTCTGTAATTGCTTTTCAAGATGGATGGAGTAAGACACTGGCTTGATCTACTGCAAACCAGTTAAGGGGCGCAATACAATGTTACAAGACTCTACTTAAAAGAACAGGAGCA
This sequence comes from Acipenser ruthenus, assembly GCF_902713425.1. Lineage (NCBI taxonomy): Eukaryota > Metazoa > Chordata > Actinopteri > Acipenseriformes > Acipenseridae > Acipenser > Acipenser ruthenus. The sequence continues at coordinate 25,428,202 of NC_081213.1, forward strand.
GTTCTAGTGTACTACAGTATTATTACATACAATTACACACATTTACACAGCATCCTATATGGTAGCAAGATGTATTGTAAAGACAATGTAGGGCACAGTGGTGATACATAGTTGACCCCCTAGTCTCTGTAAGTCGCTTTGGATAAAAGTGTCTGCTAAATGACTAAATAATAATAATAATAATAATAATAATAATAATAAAAAAATTTTTATTCACGGCTTGACTTTTGACAAAATAAATTAACAAGAAGGCTATTCATTGGCATGGATTTGTTTGAATTTGATGCCTGTCTAACTTGCTTCATCTTATTTGTAACCTCTTTTTATCCTCATACCATCTGCTTAGACAAAAAACAGAGAAGTACATTGGTTGTTATCCACCCTGTTGACGTGTGAAACCCTCATGTGTTGAAAAAGGAACACACACTTCCTTCTGGAATTTGGAACAATAAATTAAACAGCTACCGATCTCTGAGTACACCCTCTAATTCATAAGACAAACAAGGCAATAAGAAAAAGAGTTGGAAAAGAACCTGGTTATTTCCTGTTTGTATTATCTGGGTTCTTTTTTTTTGGTTTGTTTATCTGTTCTCAATTTTAATACAAGACAACATTAAAACAACAATCTAACTGCGTCATTTGAAGCTCACATCGAATATTGCAATATTAAATTAAATGCATAAAAGACACATACCATTCAGCTTTCCTACTTTGCTAGTCTCAATGCTTCTGGAGAAAGGCTGAATGATAACAATTCTGGCACAACTGTCAGTTGACGGGTTATTCATTGATAACCGGATAGGAACAGGAGAACCAGGATGTGTTCGGGTACTTTTACAACAGACAGGTGCCCGAGTGTTTGGAAACATGTGCATACAGCACCTTCTACTGTAATTCTAACTGATACAATAACCTACCTTTTTTGTAATGGGAAGGTCTATTTCAGGGACAAACTGACAAAGGCCATCCATCTGTTCCAGTATTTAATTACTTTTGATTCCAGATTGTTATCAACTGAATAATGGAATAATTTTAAGGAAGAGCACAGTTCCGCTTGAGAAATGGCAAAGCTTCGCATTTTTAAATCCTTGACTTGCTGCAGGGGGAAGACAGCTCACGCCTGTAAGAGGGTTTAACTGAATAAACAGGAATTATCGGTACGGTCTAAATAATACAGCTCTCTAAGCCCTGTTTAAATTGAAATAAAATGTCATTTCTTAATCAGATGCAATGACACAGATTGGAAGCCTTTGCTTGAATGTTTTTTTGTTTTGTTTTGTTTAAGCCTTACATGTGTAGCGTTAGTCTATTTATTATTTCATTCCTACCAAGCAAACTGGAAACTTGTGACCTGTTAAAAAGCAACATGTGATTCCACGATGCTGCTTGCATGCTGACAGTGGCTGGTGGGATGGAAATGGTTCACCTTCTTTACCTAGCAGTACATGTGCTTGCCTGAAGCAAAGTCTTTCAGCCTTGTGTTCCAAACTGAGCAATAACCTTTAGTCCTGAAACTCCCCTACTGCATGCTGAGACACTGACCCTGGTGTCTCTGAGATGGAGAGAAGCCACTGAAGAACTGCATGAAACGTCCTTCTGACCTTGGTTCTGAGTTTTCAATTACAGTCATAACCGGAACAGCCAAGTGTGGGTTTTTCAAAGGATCTAACAGCACAGCGAGTTTACAAAGTGTGTGTTTGGCTTAGCATAATATTAGGCAACAAATAGAAATGCATGATTCTGCTATCTGTTGTATATTACATCTTCTCAATACTGTATATGTGAGGAGTCAATAACAGTTTACTACACAGGCTATACAATAAGGTCTGAAGATATTTAAAAATAAACAAGTGGCTTTAGACATCCAGCTTTGTTGAATGTATTTTAACATGGAAGGACTATGGGATAGCATTATAGTTCAATAAGACATGCTGCTAGCCTTGAAAAGCTTTTTAGGCAGCACGCCTTTTGAACAGTTCATTAACTCGGATCCCCCAGATTCGTTTTGAGAATCTGTTTGATAGCCCCTACATGTGGGATCTGAGCCAAAGCTACAGCCTGCGGTTTGGAAATTCCTTGAAATTGCTGACAGGGGCAGAAGCTTCTGCCAGAAGCCATGAAATACCCCCAATTGGAATGCAGTCTCGGGCATTTCAATATTAGAATGCAATCATAATTACATGTTTCCAATTGGACTGAGCTTTCAGCAAGCAGCAGATCACTGTAAGTACTGAACACAAAACTGTACATACAGTAAGGGCCATAGATCTGAATACAGAACCACCACTATAAACCCATTGCAGATGTTTTTGCTTTACGGTATTTACTGCATTTACTATTCAGCAATGTTATATAATGATCAATAAATCAGCCCTGAAGGAAAGCACCAGCAGGATAGGTGGTGTTATTTAAACCTGCCATGGTCTAGATCATTACAGTAAAATCACCTTTTAGCTACCTTGTTGCAACATGACCTGAAATATTCAACTTTCCTAACATGAATTTTAGAAACAAAAATTTGCAATATAATCATGTCCTAAAACCATAATCATTGACCCTTGCACAAGTATACATTCTAACATCTTGCGCACTCACATATAAGAGCAGCCAGAAAATACATTGAAAGATTACAGCCACAAACTAATATTGTTTACAAAGCATTTTCCATTACGAAGGACGTTGTAAAATGTAATACAGTAACACTTCAAACTTATCCAAATGCGAAAAAGATGATCAGTATTTTAAAGGACGTTATTCTAAAGCTGTGGATGTTTAGTATGCAAAAGGACTTAGATTTGCAATCCCAAGCTAATAACATGTTAAAACACAGAAATAACTTTGATAAACAAACCAGGGGTCTTTACGATGTATATTTTCTAATACTAATTTCCTGAAATGCTATTTATTTACATTTAAAAAAATACCCATATTTCACCAAGATTATTTCCTGTAAAAGGGGGGACAGCAGGGTTTGCATACATAGCCATTGAATTCCAGTAACAGAAAACAAAAGAAAAAGCCTTACTTCTACTAAATCATCAGATTTCACTACTTAGACCAAGACTCATCTTATAGTCTAAACTGTTGTATCACGATGTACAGACTTTCATCTATACAGACAAAACACAATCTTCATTCTCAAGCAACTCACATTTGGTGGAATCCAACCCTTCTCTCTGAAGAACGGTAGAGACAGTTCTGAAACACACAGAACTCAACCTGGCAGGCTTCCACACAGTTTACTGTAAGCACCGTTTTCTGTTTCTAATATTCTCTGATAAAAGAAGAGACTGAAATATCCCCTTGGAAAAAAAAAAATAATAACTTACTTTCGAAAACAATATCTGGCCGATCTGGTGACTGCGTTTCAGCAGCCAGATGTTTTGACAAACTGCATTGTCAGGCGTTTACACTTTGTTAAAGGAAATCCTGCCCCGTTGTCTGCCTTACAGTTTTTTCAAAACTTTAGCAGCTCTGGAGTGTATTACAGTACTGCTGCATATGACAAAAATACAGAAACACAGACACTGTAAACATAGGCAACACATAGGAACAAACTCAGAGTTACCAAGGAAATGCATTTGCTGATGCAACAGGGTGGGACTTGTTTGTTAGTTGGTGTGAACAAAAACAGTTACGCAAAGTATTTCATAAATACTCACTTAAATACGGAACTGTGATCTCAAGTCTAAAATCCATACTATATGCTGTACAGTAGAAGCACAGAATGTCAGATGTTGTATAGTTTCTAACACAAACTACATTTAAGGTGGGTCCTGCTGGAATGGAGCAAACCCACATAAACTACTATTTAAGCAAGTTACACCCCCCATATACCATATAAATCGGTCTTTATTTCGTTCAGCATACTGTACTGCACGTACTAACCCATTTACACATTTTTGCTCAGGCTCAATGCATTACAAAATTTACATCAAGGGGCTGTATGAACATTTGCCCCTCTGTAGTAAAAACCCTACGCTTGGTAAGTTGAAATTCAATAAAAAACAGTAACTGTGATGGGTGTATGTTACTTTTAAATGTTAAAACATCAAGTTGTACAAAGCTAAACTGTTAATCTGGGACTGGAAGCAGAGCAAAACTCCTTGTTAAAAATGGGTTTTCCATTATACCAAAGCATTTCAAATCAAATGTGGAAGAAGCTGGATAGCTCACTACAGTACATGTATACTCAGCGGAAAAATGTTTACTGTGGACTGCCAAAAAGCAGCTGCTGAATAATATATATTAGTTAAGCAACAAAATAAGGTTTTAGGAAACAAAAATCATTTAGCAGGTCAGAACACATAGTTCAACCTTTTGTTCTACGTCCACATAAAAACACAAATAAATGTTCATCTTCACTACAATTGGTTAAATAAAAATGCCAGTAGAAATGTGTTCTACAAAACATTGACACTCAAACAAAATGTATCTGCGAGTACAGAAACAGAGACCTCTCCTTCACTGACACAGTGCAGTAGACTTGCACGTTAGTTTCTCATAAACAGAGCCTATGTTATGCATAAACATGCCTTGAAGACAGCAGTTTTTAGTGTAAACTGTAGCCACGGAGTAAGTCGGTCACATTCCATGTGTGGTTGTTAGTAACGAAGGCATGGCTCTGTGTTTTCTAAGTGAAATCTCAGTTTTGGTTTGGGATAAAGTACAGTTAAAGACACAAACATAGTAGACACACACTGTGTAGTAGATGGGCAATCATTCTAAATTCCATGTTTGTGCAGACATTTAAAACACAGGTTACAAGCCCTTCATTTGCAAGAATCTGCATCAGTCTCTTCCAGGGGTCCCACCCTTAATTGCTGGAATTGATGATGTATCCACAGCCTGCCAATGCTGATTCGCGAGCAACATACACATTTGTGTTTATCCTCCCTTCCCCACGGGCCAAATATTTACCTCATCACTGAGGAAGGCCCCACCTCCTGCCATTCCTAGTTCAGATGCTGAAGCCCAATGAACTTCCAGCCTTCGCTTCAGCCTCTTGGAATAAACCAGGGGTGTCCACAGTTGGCCCTTTCACTCCTGGTCTTTCTTCCAACCCTGTTCTAAATGGTATCATCAAACCGAAATTACTGTAAACCTCCATCCAGACTGAAGTAATTCATTATATTATTTTACCTGTTAAACCTGGTGGAATGTTCCTCCAGGACTGGGATTGGACACCCCTGAAATAAACCTCATGATCTAATGTTAACACTAATGTAATGAGCTGTGCCCCAGTCACCCTCCTTTCTGTTCATGGGCTTGCACGCTACTAGAGTAGGAATTTACCAGAAACATGTATTTTGATGGGTATACACTTAGATATGCCATTGTTTCATTTGATTTGCAATAGTGATTCAATTACTCTGCTGCTTTTAGTGCTTAATGTTAAAACATACTAAATACATTAAAAAAAGTATTTTCCTTGGATATTTAAAAAGTAGGGGGGGGGGGGGGGGAGGATTTGCTTTTACTTCAACAAGTCATACCTGAACTGCTTGTGATATATCTGGGCATGCACCCTTTCAGTTAAAAAAAACTCCTTTGCCATAAGAAATGCATCATATTTTCATTTTTCCAGCTTTGAAAACAGATGGGCACTATGAACATAATCAGTTCACTGTAACTACAGTGACCATGCAGTTCTGTACAGAGCTGGAAATCCCACTGAGTTCCTAACTAGCTTACTGTCTAATTTTACTGTGTCTCTACCGAAGCTCTTCATTAAGCAACATATGGGGATTGCAGTTTTGTGATTTAACCATATGCCAGCATTGACCGGTTAAAGGCACATACATTACCAACATCTGCAGTGGTGAGAGACTATAACAGAGTATCCAACCTGTGCATTTTCAATGTAAAAAGTAAAACCCAGTTCTGAAAATATTCACCAGAAAATAATCACTGAATATAACATACTGTATGCTCTAAAAAAATAACATTGTCTATGCTTCAAATATCCTAGGCCAACGAAGCCTGTCTGCTACAGTTTTAAATTAAATAAACAGTACTGTATTCATGTTATGCCTTTACCCTGTAATTCATTCCTAATCAGTGCTGGTAGAAAACACCCTGACAGAGCCACCCAGTAATACACACACTGCAGCACTCAGCCCAGATAGGTTCCTTTCATGGCAATCTGCTTTGCAGGAAATTAGGTTTTTCCACAGCTATGTACTGGAAAAATACTTTTTAAAATGAGCTTACTTTGGCTGCGAACACAGAACAAGAGGGGCTACTGTGAGAGTTACAGCCCAGGGCCATCTATTGTTTTTTGTGTGAAGGATTCCAGTCAGATAAACTCAAATGAAAAGTGTATCTGTTTGCTCTAGCAGTAGGCTCAAACCCATATAGTAATAACGAAAATAAATGACTAATACAAAATACAGTTAATATAGTTTAATTTAATTTAAAAAAAAGTGCAGTATCGATTTCTGTGCTGAGCAGAATTGAAATTAAACAAATAATTCTTGATATGGATTGTTATATTGTTTAAACAACTGGATAGACATTAATTGCATGAATACCTTAAATACATTCTAGAACCCTCATAGAAATCTATATTCCATGCATTAGTTTTGAGCTCATGACCTCACTAAGGAGAAGTTCTGCATACTGCCCAAACCGTCACAAGGTGATGTACATCATCAAATAGAATGTGTCAACCACAAGACGTCAGATCTGTCAAGTCAAAGTTCTAGGAATCCTATGAATATGTATCCTGTGCGATTTCTATAGCATATTGTCAGAAACACCCAGGGGCACAGACAAAATAAACGTGTTAGTCTTAGACATTTATATAAAACACAAGAGATCTGTTACAAAAAAGAAAGGGTTAATAATTAAAGCACTCATTCGTATCTAGAAGCATACGCTATTTAATCAGTGGCTGAAAAATGTACTTTAAAATGTTCTGATTTTAAAACCCTTTTCATTGTAAGTGGGTCCCGGATATAGAATGCTACATATGTGTTAGCATTTCTCTGTTAAAATACAAAGCAACCTGACAATACATTACATAGATCTGTTGTCTCTTTTCCCTGATCTGCATCACCTACTTTCTAGCTGGAGGTCCTAAATATTCAATTCCAGCTGCAGCTTTGTATTGAATGCAATTTTTAACGATTTATAAAAGCACTCAGCTGCTAAAACCGCAATTTCTTTCTCACAAATTACTAGAGAGCAATAAAACCAGGCCTTGAAACGTGAAGAGCCGCTAAACAGCTAACTGCTGACAGTAGCTGTCATACGCAGGCTAACAAAGCAGGATGATTCAGAAGATCAGTCTGGGGACTGTTGCCTTGAGAACTTGGTTCTGACTTTGAATCACTTTTTTCATAGACCCTTAACGCTCCGTCGCTATTTGCTGTCAATTCACAGTTGCTAGGCGCCTTGAAAATTAGATGTATACCAGTATCTCCAGGGTATACAATAAATACCACTTTACATGGACAGAGCAGCGCCTCCCTATTACATTCTAAAAACATAGTACTTACACACCCGCTTTAGATTCAATGTACCTGCTGTAGGCTTAATTACAACTTTAGGCAGCTGCTTGCAATTACACACGTGCCGGTGTATTTACTGCACATGAAATTACAGTCAAATTACAGTGAAATTAGTGACACAATGTGCAAAGTGTTACCAATGATAATAACAATAATGATAATCATAATATTTACTTGAAATGTGAGGTAGAACCCTGTAAATCGCATGACTAATTTAGCACAACGTTTTTTTTTATACCACAACATTTTTAGGATTTTGGCAGACATATCAATTTGAATTTGGTTTTTGCTTGTTTTTCCTTTACCAAACGAGTTCAATCAATACAGTTTCATCCAAACTCGACCCCAGCAATTAACTCAACAAATGAAGCACAAATGAATGCAATGATTTGTAAACCAGGACACTCAGCTATCATGTATCTATGCAGTGCATCCTCAAAGGGATTCTCAATAGCAAACAGCATACACAGAACAGGGACCTCATTGCAGCACAAGAGGTGGTGTATGCCTTGACAGAGTTTTAACTTACAGTCTTATACAGACACATGATGATTACATTATTGCCAGTGGCATATTAATAAAGAAAAGAACAAAATAACATGCATATTGTAGCACGACTGCATCAAGAGGGTCAGCTGATCAGTGCGTGATCAGTCAGCACATAGGGATAATCGTATGTGTATTCAGCATCTTCCCAAATCAGACAACATTTTCGCTCTCTGTCTATAAATTATTAGTTTGCTATAGCTCCAGGTTACTTATTATATAGCCACCCAGCCCACAACTGCACTGTACATCTATCTAACCAACCCTGACGTGGACAGGTTGTCGGTTTTATGGTCCTAGCTTACTGGAAAAGGCTGTCAGCATTGATTAGTACCATCTGCAAACTCAGCTCTTTTCAATATAGATCATTTACTTAAACAAAGTGTTTGACTGCTAATGATATCCTGTCTATCGTTCCCTAGATATCAATACCTGATATCTTAAAGTAGTATCCCTTATCACATAATGGAGTTACCTCTACAGTACGTTATTTCTTGTTCAACATTATGACTCTCTGTCAATCCTGGAAAAAGCCCAGTGTACTGTTCACTCGTATACTAATAAAAGAGTTTCCCTCAGTGGGAGAAAGCCTCTTGAGATGCCACATCTCATTTCAAATGGGTCCTGAGGGACAGTCCCTACCGTTGCACACTGCATCGCATAAGAAACATTTCATCAGCCACCCCATAATAGAATATCCAGGGATATCATCTCAAAAACATCAAGAATACTGTAATGATATAGACACTTATATATATATATAAAAGGCTCCTGCCAAAAAAAGAACATTATTGTACAGTAGTAGCTCATATCTTTGTACCCTGCATATGTAACCAACAGTAATTACAAAAAAACACATTTTGGCTCTAGAGAAGTAAACATTAAACAGGCTCTAGAGAAGTAAACAGTACATTCTGTTGGATGCAAACAGAACAAGCCAAGTCAGCCTGTGTTAACCATACCCAGCTGAACTAAAATCACTTCTAGTACAAGACCTGCATAGAAATGAAATTCAGCAGTCTGGTTATTTAACTCGTTTGTGCTCCCAGTCTGAAATGAAAATGGCTGGATTTTCAAAGAGATGCACCCTGTGCATGTGTTTCAGCACATCATATTTAAAACTGATTAAATGTGAATGTGATGTGTGGTTCCTACAGCAGCTACAGTATTGTAAATATGTAATAGTAAAATAAACCGAAGCTCAAAAGGGAGCTGCTTCCCAAGGCATTGTTTAAATTGATAAATGAAAACGTAAAAATAAAAGCTAATAAAATAACAGACAAATGTCAAATTAAATGTTTTAATATTCCTCAAAAATAAATACAGATTTCTAAAAGTATTCGATAGTCCATACAATAATACACAAAAACATATTTAAAAACAGGTATCTGCTTATGATACTTTAATTAAAATCATAAAACAACCAGCCCAATGGTTTTATATCATAATCCATACCAAAGTAAAACCCCCTAAGGGTACTGTGTTGGACTTCTAATTACTTCTTATGTCCTGGCTGTGGAACCCATCCTTTCTGTAAACAAGCAGGATTTGTTTAGGTCAGCCCTTTCTACTGTATGAAGTGGGATGAGCTTGAACTAATGGATTATTCTCAAGAACAACTGTAAATCAATGTGAATTCATCAGGGGTGATTCAGTGCAGCCAGATATGTAATTGACAAAATGCAAATAAGTAGCTTCAACCTGCAGAATGAATCGATGCAAACATCTATAACATGCCACATCAGCTCTAATGAACGACATGCTTCAGATACATTACATATCTGGGATAAAGAGAAGAATGGGTATGCACTGGCTATAGAATTTACCAGTACCGGCACTCTCTAACTTAACATGCCTGTTCAGCTTACTAAGCAAAAACACCCCGTCCTTTAGCAGTACTGCATCAGTATCGGTATGACATCAGACTATACAATAGAGGCAGAATTCCTCTTCACCAACAGCACTTGCATACAACTCCTGCTCTCCCCAGCTGCAATTCAGTAAAACTGCAACATTATGTAAGGCTCGTCACCTGCTGTCGCTGGTGCTGTAAATTCCAGCTCTCATAACCCTGAGCACATGCTGCTGCAGTAACTTAATGCACTGCATAAATCCACCTACCTCTGAATTCATCCTCTTACAGGCCGGGGAATAAACAAGAAAGCAAAACATCCAGGTGGAGCTGTGACGGTTTCCCTTTGCAGTGGATTTGCAGTAATAATAATAATAATAAAGAAAGTCAGCTGGTCCTGGAGGAGGATGAAGCTGGGTCAGTGCCTCGTTGTGAAGCTGAAAGCACAGGGGACCTTGTGCTCTCGGATTTACTCATCAGCAAATTTCCATAAACGTCAATGAGATGGGATGGGCCCTGTGGCTTTCTCTTTCTCCCTCTCTCCTCGCTCTCTCTTCTTCCCCCTCCCTCTCTCCCCTCTCTCTTTCTCTAAATGCTGTATTTATACCATGTATCCATATAAGCATCAGCGTTCCAGATCCAGTGCCTCCGGAGTGATGCATGGTCCTGTGGTTATATTGCGGCTGTTGAGCAATCGCACTGCAAGGTCAATGCCTGTTTTTAGCTTTCTAGGACAAATCACATGGCTGTGGAAGCCTAAGGCACAGGGGTGGCAATGCTGTATTAAAGAGATGCCTCCACATGTGCATGAGCATTGCATGATGAGATTGAAAGTGGCACAGGATTTAAAATAAAATCAAAAAATCAAGCACACACATGTTCACTGTATTCCATGCAGATGCAAAACCTTCTCTTAGGTTGAAATGATGCAATGACTTCAGAAAACCAAGATTCTCATCCAGAGGTTTCTGTTAACGTATTTGCTTATAAGTATTTAACTATAATTAAATAGATATCGCCTGCCACCCTATTCTAAGTCAGTATATCTCTGGAAATTCAGTGGCTGTAGCAAGTGTATGACACATACTCTATAGAGTGTGGTGCAGAGGAGCCCTGCTTTACAGATTACATGAGCAAATACTACAATCCATGCAGTTCCCCCTACAGTAATCTCAATGATGCCTCCAGGATTAATGGTCATGAGATTTTCGACTGATTGTTGGTGCCAACAGCTGGCATTCTGATTAGCTCAAGATCAGCTTTGTATGGGAATAAAATGCGGCAAATTGAACAATGGGACACTTTTTGCCCTAGGCTATCAGTTCATCTGATTTTAACAGAAGCGTCCCCGCCAAAATTAATATGAAACGGAAAGCGAAACATTTCAAAACCCAAACAAAAAATACATTGTTTCAATGTTGTTGTTTTTTTAAAAACAGACATAAATAGATTATGCACAGAATGATGCTTCATAATCTCTTATTACCTACACTGTAACAACCTCTTTCTGTTATTTATCCACAGCCTCAAGGAAACTGAACAAGATCAAGGTATATCCTTGTTTTAGGGTTCTTACTTTAAATCAGGAAAAAAAATCCTGTCTACCACTTTATGAAGCCATGCCAGGTCATTCACAAACAATTATAAAATCAAACTCTAAAGCTTAATCTTACATCAAAATAATGACCCCATTAAGTTTAAAAGAATTTCAACACTAATCAATTTCAGTCATCTGTAGCATAATGTACTATGAACTACCCTGTTGTTGTACCGTAGCTGCAAATACTAGCATGTGTAAAACTGCCACATTTCAAGCAGGGTACTTTAGCTAAAAGCAACCACTTGTGCACTTGTTAGACTCTACAGTATCATATGACATACCAGTACTACTATATATATATATATATATATATATATATATATATATATACAAGCATGCAAAGAGAGTGGATTTGGATCCCCAATGAAGGGGGCAGTGTGATTTATGCATGAACAGCTTTAAGAAAACTGAGATGTTAAGCCCACTCAGTGTGAAACACACAAAACCAAATACCAATATTATTGCTAATGTGCCAGCAATTGACTTGAAATCCTATGAGCCACAAGGCTGCACCTGAATCCATATTTTAGAAGTTACATATCATCTTCCAAGAAAGCCCAGAACACATTCTCATATAACGTGTTTATATTTGATGTTATGGAGAAACAAAAAATACAAAAATATCAAAATGTATGTAATCTAATAGATACCCTTTAATAAATAGATACTCTTTAATAGATAGAGACCTTTTAATAGATAGATACCCCTTAATTGATACCCTTTAGGTCCTCTCAGCGCTGAAGCTTCAAATTGTTTTAAAATGGCCTTGTTCAGCAATTAAACCACGACCATCGTGAACAAACCACTAGTTTTGTTTTTGCCTCTTAAGACACTGATAAAATCAGGTCTGTGCTATGTGGAGAACCAAATGGAAGCACATTACAGTAATTTGTCCTAGCCGGCTCCTGCTTTTAATCTTCGGTTTGAGACGGACTTCATGACAGCGGGGTAATATAAAAGCCTATTTCTGGTTTGCTGCAGGCTGTTGTGGAACCTCAGCACTCTCACGCAATAAACTGTGTTGCCCTCTGCATCAGAAAGCCTGTTAGCTTTGCCATCTTCTCATCCAAAAAAAACAAAAAACAACCTGACCTCTCCTTGAAAATTTAGTTTCAGGACCTTACCTGTGCAAGGAGCGATAACCTCGACTGAAGCATGAAAGACTGCTTGATAGGGTGACCTAGGTGATGCACTATGAATGCCATCAGTAACAAAGCCCTAGCAGAGAGGTGCTAAACTCACCAGTAATCCACATGCTAAAGAAATGCATCTCTTTTTTGAAAATATTATATTATTATGATTTATTTAATTTAGTAACTCTAAGGTCAACAAATTAGGTCATAATCACAATTACACAATTTCCAATCACACACCTTTTCCTTCTACCCATAATTTAATTTAATTATTGCAATAGCAATACTAAACTTCAAAAGAACAGCAACACATTTACACAAAATATGTATTGTGAGTACACAGTACTACTGTATATAGTGTATGTGGTTGTAATGAGAGGGTTAAAACACGTTTGACTTTGAGAATCTCTAGCAGATGGCGCCGGTGAGCAGCACACAGCATTGCTGGGAGAGTGATGTGTTTCTACATGGAGGGCATAGAAATAGATTTTTTTTTGTATTTAATTTATTGGCCCAGAACAGCCCAACTGGGAAGCAATATCTACATCCACAGTGGACTTTGTTACACACATTTTTCCACTTTAAAATCAACACCAACAGTTCTCCATTGTGAGTCTGATGCTGATATTCAAACCTGCAATTACTCTAGCTCTCAGTTCTTTGCTGTAATTGTTAAACTGGGCTGCATACCAGTATAATGCAATCCTGCTGATATTCATTACCCACTGGACCACTTCAACTTTAGACCTCATCCTAAAAAAAAAGGTTTTGTTTACAGTATACATCCTGTGTTCTCTCTTGGGACTCTAGACAAGCTTTAAAAGACAATTTGTTTTAGGTTTTCATGTGAATTTTGTACGGAGCTGGATTTGTTGAAGGCTGTATGAACATCTTGAGAAGATATGCTGCTGCAAACTTCAAACCAACACCTTCTATTAACAAGGAGAAAAAAGCAACTCTGAAAGAACAACTTACTACTCACTCTCACTCTGGGGAGCCAATTAAATGGAACTATAGACAGGAGATCTGCTGGCAGAACTTCTGACAGCAGTCTGATGATATGAATACATTTTGTTTAAGTAAAAAAAAAACACAATCTGTTTAACTAAAAAAAAAAAAAGCATAATCATTTTTTTAGAGAAGCGGAGAGTTCCTGGTCCGAATGGTGAAGCTTTCTCAAGGCACTGACATGCTGGTACATTTATTTCAGCGCCACAACCGTTCAGGAAATCTTTCTAAACTATCAGCCAAGAAATTCAGTCTCAGTTACAAAGGATGATAAATACTTCATATGAGAAAAAACAAAAACAAAACTAACAATAAGCCCTAAAACATTTCCCAATGTGTAACAAAAACACCTTGTTTAAAAAAAAAAAAAAAAATCATATTTCTGAACTTGTAAAGCAGATCACATTCACACGTGAAAATACAAACAATAACATGTAAGACTTACAAACAGACAGCAGGGGGCGCAAGTGTGCCTGAAGCTACCACCCACTGGAGAAAACAAACCACAAAGTCATACTAATGACTGTAGTACACTGAATCCAGGGAATACCATTGTATTAAAACAATTTGAACATGAATCCAGGATACAACAGCTTTAAGTAAGCTTTTTTTTTTTTTTTTTTTTAAAGCCCAGTTATACTTTATACCACAAAGCAAATCAATCAAATACACTTTTACAGCACACAGAAAACACACAGTGAATATTTTACCAAGAAGATATGAGAAGTCAACACGGTCCTCTCAGAGAAATGTAAAGGTTCAGGTAGCACTGCATTTACATGTTGTGTCTTGTATGCTACAGCTCTCTAGACAGGACTTCAAACCTGTTCTGCAGATTAATCTGCAGAATTCATAATCACTGTAGAAGATACCAAATGACATGGGGCTGCTTTCCCAGCAAGTCTGCCCTACATCCTTGCTTTTGAAATCCAGCCTCGTACCCTGGTCTCACGTGGTTTCCCGTGCAGCAGTGATGTAATTTGTTTAAAAGAAGTCAACTGATGTTATGGAACTTAAGAGGCCATACCAAGAGCTATGTCTCATGTATCCCCTTTAAAGGCTTTAGCACATGTTCAGGGAGTTATTCAGAAATGCTGAAGGGCACACCAAGTGCTACCCAGCTATTCAGAACAGCAGAAGAAACTTGACAGATGGTGCTGATTTTGTTTTCTGTTTACAATCCAAGAAGTTTACTTTGTAACATGCAATCCTGAATTTGGCACTCCATTGCAAAAAAGGCATCTAGTGGATAGTTTTGGAAAAACCTAGCACAGATTAAAAAAATAATTAAACAAAAATACTGTAGTCAGACTGATGGGGGAAAAGTAACATTCTGTTTTATTGTTATGCACCTGAAAACAGTAGGGTGGTACACAGTGGCATAGCCTTCTCCTGAACTCTCTGCTTGGTTAGTGCCAGCAGCTCTCCAATCCTACTTTACTGTGCTTTTTGCTCCCCCTGGGTAAACCCTGAATCCTATCACCAAGTGAACTGCCAGGTGTTGAGGATTAAGAAACGACCCATCTCTCCAGGCTAATTTGAGATCTTTGCCTGACTGATACAGCTGGGAAACGTGCGGCCCTGGATTACAGAAAGCAAGCTCTAGCCAAGTGGTCTGTAATTTATGAAACTAGCCATTACTAAAATGTGCTCAGCCACTGACTCATTGTGTGACCCTGAGCAAGTCACTTTACCTCCTTGTGCTCCGTCTTTCGGGTGAGACGTAGTTGTAAGTGACTCTGCAGCTGATGCATAGTTCACACACCCTAGTATCTGTAAGTCACCTTGGATAAAGGCGTCTGCTAAATAAACAAATCATCATAGCCAGCGCTGTATCCTGTGCCCAGTTACTTTCCCTGTCCAGCTTTAAAGCAATCCCACTCCCTGCTGGGAAGAGTGGACAAGCACCGGCTCACACCTCCTTATATCGGGTGACTGAAAGGACCAGCATGCAGCAGCCGTAGACTGTAACTGTAAGGGTGGTGTGTATTTCTACACCTACGGTCCTGTGCTGTGCAACTTTAGTTACTGCTTAACGCACACTAAGTGCGCTGCCTAATTTTTTTAATTGATACTTTGCTCTCGCTAATAACAGCTTGCAACTGGCATGTTTTACCAAAAGCTGGTAAAAATGGCACCTTCATGCAAGCGAGATTGCGTGTCCTCATGCAGATATTCTACAAAAGCAGTAAAAGCCGATCTAAAAGCTAATGCACTGTGCTCACAGCAGGGAGTGAAATAGGAAAGAGGTTGGGGTATGGGGGCAATTACAAGCATGTTCCATTAGCAGGGATGCAAATCCACCACAGCAGAACTGATTCTACAAATATCAGAAATCTTTTGCATCCACACAGAAAACACTATTAAGATAGCCTGCCATAAATCTACTGCATCAAGACAGTGATGTCCCATAGCTAAATTAGAAAGAAGTGTTGCATAATCAGAAATGCAAATGACCAAATCAATGGGCAGGGGGCCCATTATTCTTTGAAAACACATGACACAGGAATCGTGACGCATTTTAAACTTGTCATTAAGTCAGTAGTGATTTAGAGAATGTTCAGGTGCTGCTCAACAGAGCAGAAATCTCAAATCGGGTCACTGGGAGAACAGAAACCTTTCCTGTTATAAAGCTATATGAAATACTTGGACAGGTTCTTGATAAGCATCAACAGCTTTCACAAATATATTAAAATGTACAAAACAACCTTTGAACGTATTCCTTTCAAACAGGTCTCTGAACATCACTAAATAAGAGATGAGAATGGCATTTTCAATTATACAAAGTATTACAGTCTACCCTGGAGTTAGGAGCTGTAATATTGGTATCAATTCATATCGGATAAAAACACAGCATTGGGTCTTTTGAGGAAGACTAACTAAGATTTGCCTGGCATGATCTATAGCAACACTTTCACTGTGGAATAAAAATCGAAATCTCCTTTGCACACGCACACACACACACACGCACGCACACTTACGCTGTCATATTAAGAGCTAATCAGATGCTAAAAGTGCTTTTCATTAGGCCCAGAAGAAGACAGATTGCTTTGTGGAGACCACTAACTGAGAGCAGAGCTGCCTATTTATTATAATGGGAGTGATGGCCCACCAGCTGCCCCGACCATGCACACAACCCCCTCTGGTACCAGCTCCTGGCTGTGGGATACATCAACCCACACATGGCTACCTTTAATGAGCCCATCTTAAAGCTTGAATGTGCAAGGAGCCTCCTGATTAAACACAGCGTGATGGTAATCTGAAAATGATACCAACCAGTAGGTTGAGTGAAAGTCATGGTCAGAATCTAGACTCTTGCTAACATAGGTTTAGGTAAGGTTATTGAACTTAGTTATAAAACAGACTTGAAATTGCTAGTACTGTACTGTACAATAAGAGAACAGTCATGACTTAAGAGGTCATGTTTGTATTTTTTTAATGTATTTTTGTACATACGGTACAGTACACAAAGTCAACAATACTTTCCAGGAAGGGTTATACAGTATAAATGCGTGGATTATTAATTGTGAGTGAGTTGATTAAACTTGGTCCCTGAAGTGTATTAAGGTGAATTGATTTGATTTTGCTTAATATTAATTTCCATTTATCTTCTTCAAATTGCATTTTTGACATGAATATGGCAGCAGCCTTGCAGATGATGAGATTCGAATGCTCAGGGGTGTTGTATCCAGTACACCGAAGGAGAAAGCAAGAACTGTATACAGTAAAGTGTGCTATACTTCACCACGCTTTAATATCCCTTACAAAATACTGTGCATTTACCATAGTTTACCTTGGTTTGGAATGTTTATTAATATACTTTACCATACCTTGTTTTTCTTTCCAATGCTAAACCTATGACGCACTTTGCTAGGCTTTTACTATGGTAAACGTATAAGGGATACTATGCTATACAATATGACACCACACTACCGTTCTCTCCAGGATTGATTAAGGGTAGGGTTGGGTTTTGGTGGATGGGCGGATAAGCTTGGGAAATTCTATAGTTCTTGATTTCTTCAAAAGCCATACTCATAAAAACAGCCGATATCATTTGGAATGTCACATTAAACTTGTTACGCATGACAACATTTCTACTGAAATACTCTATGGAATTCATTATTTTGTGTCCACGCCTATTTAGGTGTTTATGCTGTTTTTGGGAAACTAAATAAATTTAAAACTATGCCTGTCAGGAAGAGATGAAAGGAAAGGGGTGTAGCATTATTGACTTAGCCTTAACTCTAAAATGACTTACTGTATTTCAGCGGCCAGAAAATGAAAGCAAATCTTTTATAAACAAACACTGCCGTGCTGATGCTTCCTGTCGATGACTTGGCAAGGCTTCATCGCCAAGCAACAGGAGGTGTTACTGAAACTCCAACTCCCTTACAGTAACTAGGTCTAAGATTACCCTTTTCTTTAAATGCCACCCGTGTGGATGTTGGGCTGTCAGTATCATCTTTACTGGAGACTGTGTTTCCAACGTGTGTGCTCATGTCCATCTGTCTGTGTATTCTGAAGGATCTACCAATGATTCAGCCTGCCCTTTGGGTTTTGATTTCTAAAATTACATGGTTTGGTTAATACCGTCTAGTCAGTTGGCATTCCACGTGTTACGTAAATTACACAAAGAGTTTGCAGCCCCCGCCAATGTTAATAATATGTACCAGACTGATTTTAAGGATGGGCGTCCAAGTGGGTCCCCCTGATTCAAGCCGCGGTTTTGAGAGAATTACATTCTTGACTAATCTTTTTCAAATGTTGAACTTTCCGTTTAGGATTTTTCCGTTGGGGAAAAAAAAGCACAAAAAAAACCAAACGCTAAGATAATCATCAGGACCCTGTTGTGAAAAGAAATGGACTGTATCCAATGTTGCCTAGCATTACTAGAGAAACAGCTTGTAGCATATGTATTACGTGTTTATGTGAAGCATTCTTCTAAGCCTACAATATTGCAGTGCCTACAAACAGGGCTGCAAAAATAACAGGGCCAATCCTTGGAGATTTCTTTTTCTTTTTCTTAGTACTGAAACTAATATGACTGAGCATATTATTCATTCTCTCATCTGAGAAAAACAGAGAAACAAATACTCAAGGACAGGTCCCTGTTGCCTTATCAATTTCTTATACATGCAAAGTTTACAATAACAGTTTAACATCACATTACCATTATTAAGAATGCAAACAGTCCTCATCCATCCATCTATCTACCATGTCTTACACATAGATACGATAAGAAACAAGGATAGGCCTACATCATGTGTGCATATTAAAATAAAATAATTGTTTTAGGTGAATGCATAGGCGTCATTTACACGGGGGACATGTCCACTTCACTTTTTCATTATTTCAGATTGAATAATCTTTATGCATGCATCAGCTACAGAAAGTTATGGCACTGGGTGAATGCTGTGGCAGATTAACGCTGGCAAGAAAGTGGAGCACAGCTGCTTCTTTCGAGTGAAAAATGACTTGTTATTTTCCATATTGATGAATGTTAAGCAGTAAAACACAGTTGGGGCATTAACAGAAAATATTTACCATCACACTTCTTCTACTTTTCACAAAGACATACATGAAGTTATCCAGATTTGACACCACCCACAAACAAGCAGCCCAATCCTCCCCTCCATCAGTGCCCGACACCCTGAGGTCAAATCCTGTCAGCAGTGTATCATTGGAGCCCTTCCTATTATAGAGGTCGTCATAGCCTGAAATATGGGATGAACCTGAGCAAATTGCCTTAACACTGAAACATGCAGGACCCCAGGTGGTGTATGGGGGGCTTGTCCATGTCACTGACCAGCTGAGACCTTCATTTCCAGGAGGCTGACCACAGGCCATGAAATCAACAGTGGAAAATGAAGAGCGATGGCATAAACAGATCAGGGTGATCCCTCAACTAGCTGCTAAACGAGTCAGCGTGTTTTTTTTGTTTTTGTTTGTTAAACTAATGAGAGATGTGTTTGTCTTCATTTAAATATTATGCTTTGTAGAATATTGTTTCTTCTCTCACCTGCATAGAAGACACAGAGGTCTTGTGAATTGATCTTAACAGTGGAAATCCAAACACCAAACCAAGGTTATTTAGATTCCCCCAACATTGAGATCAATTGAATAGCCCCTATAGGCTAATGCCTATGATGGAAAGCTTACATTCTACAACCAATTGTACAAAGTACAGATTCCTCATTCTTCAATGCTGGTACATTTCAGCTGTGAGACAAACATACCGTACAGGCTCAACATCACCTCAGAAACATGAAACGACAGTACTAAAATATTAATCTCTGCATTTCCACAGCTCGACTGTAGTTCTTTCATTCAGAATGCCAGTTGTTGAAGCCAAGACAATATTTGCTTTCAAATCAAAGACAGCTGATATTACAGTATTACATTTTTGATAGCTGAGATTTGACAGCCAAAAGTCTATGAAATGTTACAGTACAGTCAATTTACTGTTTGTGCTAACTAAAGGAATCTATTTGCAATTCAAAAGTGATTCGCCTTTGTAATTTATATGTATTATTACTCTTACTATTATTGTTTTTATTATTATGTTTTACTAGGCATGAATGAACTGCATGTAAAAGGAAAACAGACAGACTTTACTACACCAAAAAACTACACAGCACAGTAAGAAAAAGTACAGTGGTTTGCAGCTTAAATAAATTGTATATTAAATATATATTTTGTTTTCGGTTGCATGTTTTTTGAAAAAAAAAAAAAAAAGAAAAAAATTACATTCCTTAGAGTGATCGTGTTTTTTGGCAACATCGAATGAAAAGGTACAAACAAAAACATGAATTGTTAAGAAGCTATAATTCTCCCAAAATGCCTGAAATAGAGGTTCCTGTGAGATTAGAAGAATTCCATAAATTCTGGGCAAATGATGTTTGCTATACTGGCAGACAGAATACCATCCCTAATTCAATTTATTACAGCTGTGAGGGTGTCAAGTGAAAGCAGACAGGAAACCTGGCACAGTACAGTACAGAGCCCTGACAGACATGCAGAATCCTTCTCTCAAACACATACGATCCAGTCAAGCAAGAAAATACCTGTTGCGCCACACTGACCATAGTTATTTTTAGCCCACAATTGCCAGTTTCTAAAAATAGAAGTGCTATTTCTATTCAATATCATTGCTGCTGTACTAAACATATTCACTGTCCCTCAAATCAACCCTGTCCAGACTTAAGTATGCTACGTTACTCACCATTTATGGAATCAGTCAGTCTCTTGAGGGATCTGCCAGCACAAACCCCAATCAAATCAAGTACAGCCTCTTACTTGCCTAACAAATTTATTAACAAAGTAGTTTATTTTCCAGGGGAACAATACTCCAGACCACGGGCTTAACTGTAGTTAGGAGTGCCAACCCTCTCTAGCTTGTCTGCTGACTCAGGCACACTTCCCTGTGTGCACTGAAAGCAGAAAGGGAGGTCCTGCCGACAGCACAGAGCCGAGGAGCTGTCTGTCTGCTCGTGATTGGAAGTCTGTGCGCCTGGTTTAGTCTGCGTTTGAAGCCAAAGAAATTTTCTGCAGTGCTTAAAAAACACACACTGATGTGACGGAGCAGAAGTTTACCAAAACTCCGGGAGATTTATTGCTGAAATCAAGAAGTGACTATCTTTTATAAAAAAAAAAAATCTCCCCTCCTGAGGTGTTTTCATTGCTGGCAGGCAAGGAAAAAAAAGGCATTATGATAATCCAATGCTGCAGAAAACAGATCGCGCTTCCAATTGTCAATGCTGCCCTGTGCAGGATACCCCAGACTGAGCTCAGGAAGCACAGGAAATAAGACAGATGCATGAAGCCTACATCTGTATGCACTGGAAAAACGTTTAGAATCTGCTGTGAAGAACAGAGAGGTTTCCTCTAAACGCTGATCACGCACAGACAGACCTGATACAATACAATGTGACCCGACATCACAGGCTCAGTGGAAAGGCACAAAGTAAATAAATTATAAATCCTGAATGCCGAGATCAAGTTTCCTCGCTTCTACTGTTTCACTGTAGCCTGTTTAAATAGCTTAAGTCTAAGTGTGCAGCGTATTGACCTAGCCTGACTGCTTGCAGTACTGGAATAAAGGGTTTGAGTGCTTGTTGTAATTGACAGTTTTTGTGCTATTTTGAGCCAGTCAGATTTTCCATCACAACTTTGCTGTTTTAGCAGGAAGGGCCGCCATTTTTAAAGATCACTGCTGGAGGAATGGGTTGTTTTTGAACTTCTAAACATTGTAAAAACTATGATGAATACTCATATCATATCTGTACCTGTAGCTATAATGACTCAACTAGAATTAATTAATTAAAATACACTTTAATGACAAACCTCTGATTTACCTTAATCTAGACAAAATGTCACAGTTTACAGTCAATCAATGTAAAGTTCCTCCAACATTTTCAGTAACCTAATGAAAAACCTACAGACACATAAACAAACACATGCCTCTGGGGCCTTTGTTTCAACTTATAAATCTTCTGTAAGTAAGTAGCACTAGAAGTCAACTAATCATAAGTAAAAAAAAAAAAACATTAGCAAACTACCACTGTTTTACCAGTTCTGACTACTGTAATGTAACAATGGTGATTTTAGAAATACTCGCCCAAACATCCATTGCCAATTACTTAAGATTGTACAAAGTGAGGTTCTCCAATAACTAATACTGTATAGGGCCATGCAAGACAGCCTAACAGAAACGTTTTGTTTTTTTTACGAAAATGAAATGATGTGCTTGTCTGACGGGGTATTCCCAAATTCCAAAAGAAAAGTTAAAAGCAGTCTTACTGTATATGACCCAAAACTAAAATGAAATGTGAAAGGCATACATATTTTAACATCTGTCAACCTACTTCCAAAACATTATAATACAGGTTGACGTTCTCAAGTAGGACTCAGGAATGTTACTCCTGCAGGATTACATTGGGTGTGCAGCGCTATCGAAAGAGCTATCACAGGGATATGAAAACATGACTGAGATCACATGAATGAGAAGAACACGGAAATGACTGAAGATAATAGACCTCAGTGTTTATTTTAAAATAGAGATCCATGCACCTTGTGTTTAAAACCACTAACTATACTATAAAAAGAGTAATACTGCTTTGATGAAATGCACTGCAATCTAACTTAAAATTAGACAGATAAACCTTAAAGTTATCTTTCGTTACTGATTGAGCTCAGTGTTTTCACAGTACAAACACGTTGCTGTGGTGAATGTGTACAGTAGTTCTGTTTTGACTGGGAATCAAGTCACGTTTTGCAAAATCACTTCCTTTGTGAATCACTGTAATATTTCTGATCACACAGATTCTAACTGATGTTTAAGTTCTGGGATACTCCCGTTTGACCAATAAAACATCATTGTGTCAACAAACAAAAACAGATGTGCAATTAAAAAATGAAAAAGTGGTCATTAACCTTTTACAGGAAAAAGCAGGCTTGTTCATTTCTGTGTGGGGTATCATTAACTTGCTTAAGACATCATTAATGCAACTATTTACTTAAGGCACAGGAAGCAGACCGGCAAGGTAAGTACTAGAAACAGTAGGATCCTATCCTGTTTGTGTGTTCTATTGCAATAAATGTTTATGAATCAGTTACAGAGTGTTTTGCAGAGTGAACTGCACCCACTCCTGCCAGTAACTATGAAATAGCACCTTTGAGGCCTTCATTCATTTAAACATGGCGGCATGCAATTACAATCACCTCATAATACCTGTGGGCGGAAATGCACACCTGCCCCTAAACTCCTCCAATCATCCACCAGGTATGTCGGTTCTATATTTTGCAACAGTTTTTTTTTTAAAAAGACGTGCACGAAATCCAGCACCAGTTACCATATGTATGTGGTTGAGACTGTTGTTTGCTCTCAAATCAAGATTATGAAACAGACCCAAGAATGTAAATAACAAGCGAGGATGTTGTGTCCCATGTAAAGGGAAATTCCTTATCATATAAGCACTAAAGAAAATGAGTCAGGATGGAAAGAAGTCTGAGGACTGGATCTGCTGACTAAGAGAGCTCCAGTCTAACCCACTGACCACTGATTTTATCCCTGCACGCTCAAATGCTCAAACTCGCATTCATCAGTCAACACTTTAACCCCCGCTAAGCCGTGGGGTTGCCTTGCTGTGCTTTTAGGGTGCTTTGCAAATTAATAAAGCTCCAAAACATAACTTCTAAAACTGTTTGTAATGTACCTCCACCATTGAGGACTTCTGTGCATTTGATGACTTAACTGGGTCATACAAGTTTAAAGACTGCTAATCAAAGATTCTAAAATCCATTGTCATACATTATTAGCTGTTGAATAGATTTGGGTTGTTTGTATTGCATTTTATATACTTCAATTTATATTATACTTCCTAGTACTTCACACACTAGGGTGTAATTCAAACAGGAAGCAACAGTTTATCAATGTTATCAGTTTAGTAATGTTTTTGAATATCCTGAATATATAGGGGTTCATCGATTTTGATTGATTAATCTTGTCTACCTGAGTGCGGTTCCAAAAAATGGAGCGCAAAAAAAAAAGACATCTTGAAAAATGGTGGCGGGTACTTCTGAAGACCTTGGCAAAAGGGCCAGTGGAAAGCATGCCCATATTTCACAAAATCTCAGAATGAAGAAAAAAAAAGACTGCAACTTGCAACGTTTGCCCAATTACACGTAAGCAAATATTTTCAAACTGTCAAATTACATATATGTAAATATATGTATATTACACATTAGCTGGCATTATGAAACATTTGCAGCAAGAAGCACTACGTTAATACTTTGTATTATCTGTAATTGTCTTTCAATGCAATTTCAAATCACTAACTAACATGTGTGATCAATCGATTAATCAACCGTTGGCTTCATTGTAGGATACGGCAGTATTACATTCAACAGTTTTATATAAAATATTTTGTTGTATTTACAAAATAATACTACAGGGTATTGATTATGTAATGTCTCACATTAAAAACAATACACCTTTTTTTTTTAAAGGATACATATTATAAGTGCTCAAAAAAATGGTCAATAATTTAAACAGCTGCAGACTAACCGTTTATATAAACATTCCTCAACCTGTATTTGATTATAAAAGTAAAGCAAACAGGATACAATTCTAGCTATGACCGCTTGACAAACCTCTCTTTCTCCACATGAAGCATGGCTTACAAGACAAGAAAACAGGAATGCAGAACAAGTCATGCACCCCACTGCCAATTAACCCAGAAGCCAGTCCCTTTGGAGATACAGTGAATGCTGTCCTGTCTCACATTTCATGCATGGATCACACCTACAGTATTTGCCAAAGCTGAAACATTTCAGCTAAAGTATACAATTTGCAGGGATTGAAATAAGACTCCTGTTTCATAGAAGCTTGATTCAATCCTGGTTTATCAATGAGGTTAATAAGACACACCTGAGCTTGACCTACACCTGTACACATCTAATCAAGTTTGTAGTAAAACCCAGAAATGGGTAAAACGGCTATGCAGTAGGTGTCTTATTTCCTTCTCTGCATTTGTACTGCAAAGTTCCTACTCTTTAAATGTTTTACTCAACACTTGCTATAAATATGAAGTAGCAAGCTGAATTGCTTTATAAGAAGAGGTTGCGCTGCAATTGCAAATTCATACAAGTCACGTAATAATTACATTCCACACTTGAACATAACAACAAGTTCTGAATGTATGATTAATAAAGAAAACATATTTCGAAGGAAATTATGTATTTATATGCAATTGCATTGAAAACAACAGCACTTAAAACAAAGCGTTACCAAAGCCTTAAAGACCAAAAACATGCCATTTAATTTATAAATAGACAATAATTCACATTTTAACACAGTACTGTACTGATGGATAAAAGCTACCATGCAAGAGAAACTGTCAGTACGAACAGTCAGCAACAAAATCAAAAAGCTGAACTTTTCAAAAAGCCAGAAAGCCGAGGGATTGCTTTTATTCTACTTTGACAAAGTCATTTTACCAGCATGCCCGGCCCAACAGCTTTACTATGAATGAATCAATTCTCCTACCTTACTGTGCGCACAGAAATGCAGTACTTCCACATTAGATTCCACATTGCAATGTCATCTACTCTCCTTGGCTTTTGTCGTGTTTAAGAAGGTTAATGCGGTCCCAGTGAGAAACACAAGCGAAAAATGTCACAGGCACACAAGAAAATTACTGTCTACAGCACACTAAGGCAGCATGACACTGACTCGCGATCCCTCCAAGGTCCTGCATCTTTAACCCGCTAGAGAACTTGACTAACGTCAAGTTGGTTCAGAGCTCACTTCTGCCTTGATTCCTTTAGCTAAAGCATAGCAGAGACCGTTCACAGAGACCCAAATAAGGCAAGACCACTAAGTACACTAGAACAAATCAGACTACAGTTTATTTCTATAATGCAAGCTGTCGGCAGCCCCCCTGAATATCACTTACTAGTACTTAACAATACACCCTAAATCATCTGGTTGGGACTGTGCAAACTCCCAGCAGTCTGCAGAATGTCTTGCATGTATGATGTAAGAGATCTCTACGTGCCAGAGGCTGCACAGGGCCTGGGTCCAACACTGTGACATATTTCCCAAAAGAGCACCAAGGCAGGGGTTTGAATAAAGTTTAGAACATGGCCAATTCAATTCACGCTGCAATGTTTTAAAACATAATGTCATGGAATTTAATATTTAATTTGTTTATTTCTGCCCCAAAGCACAAAACTAATTCTACACATTAACTACTCCCTTCACATCTGCACAAGCCAGCAAATTGATAATTCGGTCTTTCAGCTCTGTATGTACAATTAGGAAGATTCATTTGCGTCCTGTTTTAGCAACACACAAACTGAATTAATTAAGAAAGAACCACAAGCTAAGACAAGAGTGCTGCGATCTCCTGCTAACAAGACAATTTAAACAAGAACTTTGCTCAGAAGGATTCTTAATTAGGATTTAAACAAAGCAAACAAAAAAGGTCCAGTTTTGTGAAGGGCTCCCCAAGCCTACAAGCTTGTTTGGAGTGATGTGTTGGAATTTCTTCTCAAAACAAAAACAGCATTGTTATATATTTTTTTTCCTCCAAAGCTTACATTCTAATTATTTAAAGTAGGGAAGATAACAACAACAAAAAATATAATGCTAACTGATCAAATGTAATGATCCCATTCCTATCAAACTGATTGCGAACTGCAGCTAGAATTACATGGGGTGGAATGCAGGTTTTATATAATCTATCCATTTCCATTTATTTGCAGTTTTGAGGTCATGCATCTTTTCTGTGGTCCAGTATTTTCTGTAAACGATTCTCGCTATACCAGGAGAAGTGGATTTGAATAAGGACTTGATTAGCACTGGTGTCATATCAAAAGAGCCCAGCCCAACTAAAGAATACCGCTCCAGAAACCTGATAGGCTGCAAGACTACCTGCCCTATTAATATGACGAAGTTATTGTTTGAATCCATTTTGCCAAGGATCACTACAATTATAATACATTAAACCACCCTCATATCTTATTGAAATTAAAATAGTAATAAATGAATAACAGGTACGCTGAAATGCACCCTCCTACAAAAAGATGTGTGTAGCTTTGCCAGAAACACAACTGCAATAAAAGGCTAATCCTCTAACTAAAAGACTAAACAAAAATGTAATTGCATGTCACATTAGACTACAGGAACTACAGTGTGTGCTTCTTCAGTCATCACCTGTATTTGATGCAAAACAAAATGTTAAAACCGGTAAAACAAAGAAATACTGTTCCAAGTGCAATTTACGGATATGCAATTACATGCCAGATTTTACTAAAAAAAAAAAAAAAAAAAAAAAAAAACATTTATTATTATTAGCTGGAGGCAAAAGGGAAATGATTGTTCAAGATTAAACAGAATATGAAAAGCCTGATGAAGGATAATATATTTTGAATGGGAACACTATACCAGTAAAAATACAGCTGTTGCATATCGGGGACAGTAAATACAATTATTTATTATGGTGTAAAAATCGCTGTGGTGTAAATTGCCTTGGCAATTGAAAAAAAAACTGCAGCCAAAATAAATGCATATACTGTAAAAGCATGATAAATGCATATACTGTAAAAGCATGATAAATGCATATACTGTAGAAGCATGATAAATGCATATACTGTAAAAGCATGCCCACAACATATAAACACTATCTTTCTATGCTTGCATTCTTGGAAGTCCATTCCAGTTTGGATTGCACACATGTTTGCACTCTTTAAGAAAGTAGGGAGATGCTTATTCCCAAGGGGAAAATAGTTGTCCTCTAAAAATGAACTACAGTATTCTGTTTTGGTTTCTGTGAACTTTCTGTGATCTACTGTATAACCTCCTTCTATATTTTAAATCACTCAATAATGACAGGGGACTTGTCAAATAGCATGCACTACATATTGCCACTTGTATTACTGATAACCAAAAATTCAAACCCAACAGTCTTAAGAAATGGAGAAATGGATTTAGTGAGTCTCTGTAGTTATACTGTACAATTTACATCAATGTTTGTTGCTATGTGCTGGTGGTTTGTCATCATAACAGATTAACTTCTCCTCCACGTTGTTCTTTAATCATAATTTCAAGTTCACAAGAGTACTTGTACATTTTTCAAATGGAAAACTATTAAGGTCATGAAATGCTGTTTTTTCAGTAACTTTAACAAAGCTCGGGTCTAATGTACCTTAGTCTGGCAGAGAGCGTAGGAAAACTTTCTCTTACCCTTGCCAAGTAACTGGAAAAGTAATCAAAAAGATAAAAGCAGCAATCTACTTTCACAATCCTGGATGAAAAGTATACTGCAGGTTTCTATAGCTACAAAACTGACATGGCCTACATCAGGAGCGGATTGAGCAGCTGTTGATGACTCATTTACACCACCAATTCATGCCTACAGGACCAGAAATACATATTGTGTGTCCAACCTCAAAAACATTACTCTTCTTAAATCAGAGTCACGATAAGGGTATTTGCGCGGTGAACCGAGGACCTAAGTCTTACCCCCCCAGGCAACGCTCGGCCAATTGCGCGCCACTCCCTGGGAGCTCCCGTCCATGGTCGGCAGAGAAATATCCTGTACTCGAACCGGCGACCTCCAGGCTATAGGGGGCATCCTGCACTCCACGCGGAGCGCCTTTACCGGATGTGCCACTCGGGAGTCCTTGGTTGAATTACTTAACGTAGCCTTGTATCTACTTAAATATAAAAGTCATGTTTTGCAAATAGGAACATATTACAGAGGGCAAGGAATGCTAATATAACTTTGAAAATACTTGAAGAGCCCTGTCTTCTTCCCTGATATTTGAGGAAAGTCTGAATTACATTTTTCAAGTACTGTTCACATACAGATCTGACCGGATGACCTTCCCTCATTTTTTACTTTAAATCACAGTGCAAGTTCTAACACTCTGTTATGAAAACAATGTCCACCCACATTTAGCTATTACTAGACCACAATCTTTTATATTTGGGTTTCTGTCACAACTCAGCTGGTCCAATCAAATATCCAATTAAAAACAACAAGTTTTACTGCAGAGTGTCTCCAAATGTGTGAACCTTTACAAGTCAGTAAGGAAATTGATACATAGTGACTATGCTGCTAGAGACACATTGAACTAAACAGGTCAGAGGAACTGATACAATGGATTAGTAGAGAAAGACAGGAGCAAGTGGAGCATTGCACTGGGTTTGAATCAAGCCACAAACGAGAAGTAAACCTTGGCTTCTCAATAGTCCACATGGATACAATCCAGTACAGTTGGCACTGTCTCAAAATAACGTCCAATAAAGAGAACGGAGAAAACTTCAGTTGCTAAGAGGATTTCCGTCCAGGGCAGTCTTTAGGGGAACCTCACGTAACCATTGACCGTTCTATATCTGCTGTGCAGATATCCAGGGAAGTCTCCACTGCTGCCGATCCTGAACATTTCAGCAGATATGTAATAATTCCAAGTGGGTTAATGCAAATATAATTTTAAAAAAAGACAACCACTGGGATCACTATGTGTTTTTCCGTTTATCCTAGTCGAAAACATGCAGATTTTTCTACAATGGAGCCTGTTTCTGCTTAAACTTGAGCGGTAACAAAGAAGATGCTATCTGACACTTTTTAGTCTTGATTTACCCACTGAAACTGGTGAAACTCAGCCAACAAACAAACATTTGTGATTTCATTGATTTCTGGAACATCATTTTGCTTAGGAACACAGCTGCAGGATAAAAGACAGAAGGGAAGTCCAGAACCCAATCGAATACAGCCTTATAGACATTGTCTTTTAATGTGGCTCAGAAGGGGGTCTCTCTCCTCAGGGCTTCAATTAAACCAACGTTCCAGAATGCTGTTAATAGGGGCATGCTGCTGTTATAGCTGCCCTCTTTTGGAACAGAGTTTAAAGCAGGGGGTCCTATTTGGATGGACATCAAATATTATAAAATAATGTGATACACTTTTTAAACTAACCTTTACTAAATCCTTAAATATTTGATTTAGGAGTAAACAATTGTGCATTGGGGAATTTGGTTAATTTATCATTTTGTCAGAAGCTGTTCCGTATCCTGCTTACAGATTCATTTCACATAAAAAGACAACTGCATTGCCCGAGGGAAGTCCATGAAAAAAAACGCTACAAAAAGTATAATTTAAAGCTTTGCACTGTCTTAGTGGCTAGTTTTCCAAATCTTTCATGTAGAACTCAGTAGAAATGGTACAATTGTCTTGAGTTCATTTAAACTAAGCAAAGCATTTTAGGTTTTCAGATGGTTTCTGTAACACAGAACACTTTCTTCTCATTTAATTTTATTTTAAATTGAGAATGACAGTGACACATGAATTAGTTCCTTTGAAACATCCCTCGCAGAACTTTGCACTGCATATCCAGGCTGTTCAGACTGTTTTATATTTTAATTAATGTCACGTTGACAGAAATGCTGGGAAACACTCTCCTGTCTAAACACCCGAGTTAGAGAATATAAACAGCGTATGAATGACCTTCAGGCTATGTCCAGTTACATCTTTAACCAAGTCCCAGTCCAGCCTGCTGGTCTTTAAAAGCTTGCCATTACATTCTGTTATGTCTTTCCCTACAGTATTAAAAAGATACAACAGCAATGTGTAACACAGTGGTTGCCAACTCAATGAATAGTACTGTAAACATATTTATCAGAAAAAGGAATCTACAAACATACAACCCGTTTTACAAAACAATGTGTTTGACTGCTGGTAAGAAGCTAGTGAAAAGCTGTCCAAGCAATGGAAAAATGTACTTTTATCAGGCCCTTTTTTCCATTATTCTGTTTGCCTTAAAAGCATCAGAAAATCCAGTTGCAGCAACTATGTTTGCTTAGCAAAAGTGCTTTTGGGTAGGATATTACACTTCCACACGTCTCAGTAAGGTAGATGAATATGACATGGACTTTCCAACTAGAATACAGCAGAATATCCCCCCCCCCCCCCCCCCCCACGCACACACACACTGACTACAGACCATGAATCATATGCACATTTCAGATTTTTTTTTTTAATTCACAGATTTATGATTAACCTGACGAATCAGTATAAACTAGTTCAAGCATGGTTTGAGACAGTGTAGAGACACACATACCACCCTTACATTTAGTGTGTGCAGCTTTAGGGTTTTGGAGAATAGAGACACATAATAAATTAAAACAAAATAATAAACATGACCGCCTGCCAAATGAGTTACAGAGAGACAGACAGAGAGATAGAGGGGGGGAGGGGGGAGGGGGGAGGGGGGGGGGGAATCAGCGTCCCTTGCTTGTCAAGGGTTCAAACATGCATCATTGACCTTGTGTCCCCTGATCTTTTCTACCTTTAACTGCATTTCCTTGATAACTAAAAATGTAATTAATCTAACAGCTAATGCCCTGAGCAACAGTCATTCATTTATCCTTGTCATTTTAGAAGTAGAGTATTTTTTTGTGCTTCAAGCATAAGTAAGCTACAGAACTGCATTCAAATGATTTAAGCATTGTAAAGTTTGGGTAGGTAAAGTCTTCTTATTGAATTGTATTTGGACAGAGCTAGGCTATATGACCAGGTCTCAGGAGCCTTTCAGCAGACACACCCAAGTGAAAGTCTGTTCCTTAATTACAAACACAATAACTACATGATAAAACTATACGGTTCACCTCTGCATGCTGCATGACAAATAAGCATACGCAATCAAAAAACAAGGAAAAAGATTATAATGAGACAATTTTGTTTTGCTGAAAGTTTCCACTTTAAAATTTGACAGATTACCTTGATCGAGGGCATACACAACGTGTGTAGGATCATTAGTAGAATATGTCAGAAAGATATTGAGCCATAGAGGTCTTCATTACTCCAGTTAATATTGCCTGTACACTAGGTATTCATGTAAAGATGTTTAGCAAGGCGGGTAACTCATGATTATTCAATAATATGCAGCTGCATGGAATGCTTTGCATTTTCTAAAGATCCAAGGAGGGTTTATCAATATAACTTTGAAAAGCTGCGAGGCCCTAGTGCCTTTGCTTGGAAAGATACATGCTTTAAGAACGGAGAGCTTGATAAAAGTACCGCTTTTTGTGAAAGTAAAACAAACAAACAAAAAAAAAAAACAATGTTACATATCTAGTAATTACTTCTATCCGTCTCTAAAACATTAAAACAATTTTACAAACTAAAAAAAAAAAAAAAAAAAAAGAACGGTTAATGTTATATAACTAGTAGCACACAACTTACTTTGGCCACACTTTTGAGTACCTAATATAACCCTAATGTGACTTGATTTGTTGTACTACATCAAATTGCATTTTGACTGTTTATACTTTGGAAAATTTAGAATCGACTTCAAACCTTCTCTAAAATATTCGAAAAAATGTTTCATGAACTGTAAACTTGATTTAATTAATCAAAATGGACTTCAAAATACAATCCTTACCAAAACATTCCTTAAAACAGTCTATAGAGATTTGTTAAAAGGGTCCATACAGTACATCCAGAACTGGATAGAGAGTCATTTCTTGCAAACAGTAATGGCGGTAATGTTGTAAAACAATTTACCAGTCACCATAAATGACACTGTATATATCAGCCTCTGTTAAACCAGTCATGTACTTGTTAATGCATTCACTCAACATGCTAGTAGTATACCTTGACCTCCTGAAAGTAAAGGGTGTGACTCTGTATATTGTCAGGGATGGAAGGCAGATGACACAGACATGTGGCCCGTCTCTTTCCAGGCCTCGACAGAGTAGTAAGTGGGGGGGGGGAGCAGAGGTTACAGTGAAAAAAAAACGTGAAATTACCATTAAATATTCACCAGCTGGCTGCCAAACCCTAAACAAGAGCGTGGAGCAGGAGAAGCATGGAGTAGAGAATGCAGTAGTTACTCCTGGCTCTGTTCTTTATGAGCAACTATTGTTGAATGATGTGCAAATGCCTGTGCTTTTTCCTATATGGTCGAAAACAGCGTACTGTAAAATCAATAAAAATAAAAGAGAAATTGAGAAATTGAAAATAAAAAAGTATGCTAAAGCACCAGCTTCATTATGTCCAATCAATAAACACCCAAAGGTCATCCTAACACATGTAACAGCCGTAACACACACTGAGTGTGTGCTGCATCACAGTGTCCAAACGGTCTGATACCATACAAAACAAGCACCACAGTTCACCTTAAACACAGGAGTGCCAAGCCGCACCAGGCGCTTCTCAGCAGCACAACTTTGTTCCATCATTTCTCTATTCAACCCCCTGTTAAATGAAAGGCAGCTGACACTTCAACCCTATTCTCCATTCAAAGTCAATCACAAAGAAGCTGTGTCAGAACTGCTGGAGGAAGGTTTCGGAGCTCAGCTTGGGTAACTGTGATGCATGTGAGATGCTCAATCAGCAAGAACAATGATCTCGAATAATTCCTAAATGTTTGCCATAGGAAATGAGTTCCACAAACAACATGTTTGCCAAGATTTTGACTCAGTTTTCCTGCATTACACAGAAGGTCAGCTTGCTGTTAATGATATCATAATAGTAAACATGATCTGCATCTGTAGTTAAAATGAACTCTTAAAATGCCTGGTTTATTTTAACCAGTGAACAAAAAGTACAGTAGTTTCTTGTCAACAAAACAAAACAGTAATGAAACTCAATGCAAAATACAAATCAAGATAGCTTTTATAAACACACTACCATGGGTAAAATTCATACAGTAAAAACAAACAGTAGAATATTTTAATTCCAGCTTACCTTTTATAAAAGCCATTGAGAGGCTGTAGACACCAGAACTGCCAGTAATCCAAACAGAAGGCTTTTAGCTTCAACATTGTATGTGGTAAAATCACATAAGACACAGTAGGTTTATAAACATATCGTCAACTTCTGAGGAATCTTCTTACGCCAGGCTCAAGCAGAAGCCTCTGTTACCACAAGAGATACACCTCATTGCCCTTGTGTCAATGTTCCGAAGCCCATTGTCTTCCCTGTTGTCAGTAAGGCAGCGAGAGACCCCACATGGCACTGTATCCTGGCTTAGCACCTGCCCATTAACAGGAGGACAAGAAGACAGCAGCAGCAGAACGACAGCAATATTCATCTATCCTCTTTGATGTCTCCAGTAGATCTGTCCGGAGCTCTCCCCTCATACTCTGTAGTGATTAGTAGTTTTTTTCTTCTCTCTCTTTCAAGTAAAATCTGTTCTTTTTTAACTACTGGGTGGTTCTAATGCCACTCTTTTGTACTGTTAATATGAGACATAAAACCCTTAAGAAAGTATGCATTGTAGCTCTAATCCATACAATTGCCTTGAAAAGCAACGTTAAATCCCAGCAGAGTATAGATCTTTGCATCTCATGTTCACACACGCAGTTTTCTTTCCCCCCCGTTCCTTACATATATATATATTTTTTTTTAAAGGGCCCTGGTAAAGTAGTACACTTCCCAGTTCGTAAATAGGCTGCACAGCTCTGCCTCTCCCTGCCAGGTCTTCAGCTCTGAATTACAGCTGCTCCATTATTTGTCGCAGACTATGACAAGGATTGGCTTCCCCACGCTTAAACCGTAACAATGCAAACAATGCCCTTCCCGATCAGGGTATTAATTATGCTTTATCTAATTCCCAGCACCCTTTGCCAGTCAGGTCTGTGTGGCGAAAAGCTAATCACCAAAACCACATGGTGTTCAGTGGGGCAAGCTCAGAGCTAAGAAGCTGGCTAGATAATGCCTCGCGGAGATATGCCGATGCTGGTTGCTGGGGCAACAGGAACACATTGAGGCAATCTCAAATAGAACCTTGATGTCTGTTTCCCATTGGCCTGTAGTTAAATAATGACTCTATAACAACTGCCCTGAATTTGTGTTGGAATACTGGGACAGAATTAAAAAAAAAAAAAAAAAAAAAACACTATTCATGCAGTTGTGGTGGTGCTCAAAATTACCATAAACTGTAGACTTGTCCAATGCAATCTATATGCAGTTTTTGAGCAAGATAGGAAGCAAATAAACACATATAAGTTGTAAGCATAACACTGTTTCTGCAATATGAAAAAAAATAGATGAAAGTGACAGCATTTTAGCTTTCCCATTGAAGATGATATCCAGTGAACACAATGTTTATCTAACGGTTCAGCTTTTGTGGATGTTTGAAATAAAAATTAGCATGGGAAATACAGGGCCAGAATGTGAGTTAATTTACTTGCTGGTGGAGAATAATAATGCAAATTGATTTATATGTCCTCCAGAATTAGCAGGTGAAAAAAAACACAGTACCGCACAATTAAAGTAATTGGGTGGAGTCTCTCACATTTATAAGAATCTGAATGTTTAAAAGCATGCCTTTCCACTAGAGTCATTTAAACGTTTGCAGGGACAAGAACACTCCATGGAAATATTAAATCCAAACTCACATATAAATCTGGTGTTATTCTGCTATATAATACTCATATTATCTCGACTGTTACAACCAAAACGTGTACATTTCTATCCTGTGATAATTGAAGGCAGGATGTTAAAACTATCAAATCTACAAGGCACTGATAAATCAACTTCAGGTTCTTAATGGTTCCACCTTAGATTCTTTGATTGGGTGTTTTGAATGATAAAGGAAGAGATGGATGGTAATCAAGATTCAGCACAACAGCCTGGCTTCTTTCCTCTCACAGTAGACTTCAACATTAAGCTCCATCTCACGCTCTTGAAGAAACACAGCTTGTTACTTTGAATACAAGTTTCTGGCAGAGACTTGGCTGCCTTTGTTTTGTTTAAATCTTCAGCCTCAATGGTGCAGCTGTATAGCCAACAGGAAACAACATGTCACTGTATAACCATTTTGTAAGCATCCAGGCTTATAGCGCATTCAGCACTAAAAAAAATCTTACTACAAACACGAAAGCATTATTATCACCCGACAAACCCCTTAAGCTACACCTTCCTCAGAAGCTCACCACATCAATATTACATTCTACTGTTTAATCTTTACGTCTCGGTGACGGCTCAATTATCAGCCAGGTTTGAATGAACTTCAATATTGTTATCTCTGTTTACACAGTTATCTTTTTACTTCTTTTTTTTTAAGATAGTCCTTGTTAAATCCATATCTCTGAGTTTAGAATAGTTTCTACACAGTGAGATGTGTGAACCCTGACATGTCTTAGTGTATCAGTAAAGATGAAAGCAGCACTTGGTTCCTGTTCAGGGGACTGAGTTATTGAAACCTACCAACGGGTGACATTTTGCACAATAGGTACTTTTATGGCAAATTGACATTCACAAGATGGCAACGATAGAACTGGCTTAGCACAAGATTCTGTGCTGCCTGGAAAGCTAAATCTTTAGTGCAGAATCAGAAGAATGAGATAAAAATGCTTACAAAATCTAGTGTGTATCTCTTACTTACAGTAAGAACTATGCTCTGCAAGTTTGTTTTTGTGCCTCGGTAGTAGGGTTTTGATCCTTTTTTCACCTTCAGCAAATATATTGCAAATTCATACTGCCAGATATTACTCAAGTTGTTAAATAAGGATGATCCTGCGATGCAAACATCTTTGGATTTTCCATTGCTTAAGATAGTTACGGTATATCGGAGAGTCAAAAATGCATGCGGCACTGCAAACGTATACATTTCATTTTTATCAAAATCTTCAGCTTTCAATACATTGTGATTATTGCCGGGTTTTTTTCAGCCCATATTGAAACCCTTTAATTAAAGTCCTATTTTTGCATAACAAGCAAAGTGCAAAAGGAAGACTTAACTAGCATGCATCACAATGTATAAAATCTACTGCCCACTCCACTGCCCACTCCATTCCTCCGCAATTGAGGAAATCTTTTATTTTGCAACTGCCAAATTGCATGTAGTTCTGATTACCCCAATGATACTCCCAAGGGAGCAGATATAATTATAGACGGAAATTTGAAAAAAATAATAACCCCTTCGCCTCTCATTTGTTTCGGCTACTGAAGACCCATGATAGTGTTCAGTTCTTTGATTCTACCAGCACATATCGGAGTCATTATTTAAATTATATCTATTTTTTATGCTGGGTTTCAAAATTATATTTGATTGCTCTGCATTCATACGGCTAGTTTGAAGAAAGAAAATGACAATGAGTGGGGGGGTGGGGTGGGGTGGGTGTGGGGCTGCTCTTACAAAGTCATTTACAGTATCCAGACAGATTCTGACTAACAGCATATACCATAAAAAAGGCCTATGAACATATTCAAAAGGCTATACACACCAAGCAATACGTAACAAGGAGGCTGCACTTACTCAAGTGCAAGTTAAAGGCTCTGTGCACTCATGGGGAATGGCTCCAGAAGCCTAACATATTGTCTAAACAGATTGAAATGAATTTACAGAGTCTGCTAACTGCTTTAACACCCCGTCATTTGGTTATTTCAGAGCAGCCTTCCTTTGTTTTGTTGAGAATAATGAATTTAATGGTGGGCTGGATTACACGTGTCCTTCTGCCACCACTAACAAAACAAAGTAAACCGTCCCTTTGTTGTCCTGACAATGCAAGGGAGCATCCGATTTAGTGGGAATTCAATTTACAGCAGAACAGACAGACAACCCAACAAATGCTGTTGCAATTGTCATTTGCTCTTCTATGTGCATCAAGGTGTACATTCATTTGCTCTCAGATTGAAATGGTGGTGATGCTAAATCACTGTCATGGAAGCATCTGGATATGGGTGGTCTGGTAAAGAGTGAGAGGCATCATTTATATGTGGTTTCCTCCCTTTCTCTATTGGCAGACAATAGATGCAGGCATGGACACAGTAACTGGAGCCCCTGCAGGTTACCTGAAGGTCTCTGTAAGCTCCTCTAAACAATAGAGCTCAAACTGGGGAGCTCGTCAGCCAGGCAGCCCAAGGTCTTCAGACACTACAGCAATTACTTACTACTAATTACTGAGTATATTTATTGCAAATGTTAAACATCTGAGAAGTCAACAATATGACACTAAAACAAGCATAACCCACCTCAGCAGTGTCAAAACATAGAGTACTGTTTGTTGTGTAGCAATCTTTATTATTCT
Organism: Acipenser ruthenus; assembly: GCF_902713425.1. Lineage (NCBI taxonomy): Eukaryota > Metazoa > Chordata > Actinopteri > Acipenseriformes > Acipenseridae > Acipenser > Acipenser ruthenus. Next base: position 25,466,399 of record NC_081213.1, read on the forward strand.
TTTTTTAAATGAAAATTAAAAAGTGCTAATGAAAGACTTTAAAATTGCAATATCATTAGCCGTGCTCATTGCACATTAATGGTCAACATGACCAATTTATTTGCTGCAGCACGATTCATTGAACAAACACAAACAATGCTGCGAAACATGCTAACTTTATTATAAAATGTAGCTGCCGAAGCAAGCAGCGTAATATGCAGGACAGAGTGCAAAGGCCAAGGGTCCTTCACACCAAGTGTCTGTCCTTCAGTGAGTCCAACTGTAACTGAGCGCTTATTAATATTAAGGGAGCTGATGTTAAATGACCACCTGGGTACAAAGATCAGTGAAACAAGGATCTTGCCCATCAACTGCAGGCATGGAATGAACAAGTCTTGTAAAGGTCTAAGCCAGTACTTACAGTACATTCATTAACTGAGTTTCAACCTACAGTACAACTAGAGATGGAATTGTAGTCTGCTTCAGGTTAACAATAACATTTACTTATTTATGAGAAAACACTTCTAATATCAATTTGTTTCAAACCAATACAAGATTCAAGCCACTGGCGCTTTTTTCACGATCGCATGTACTTAGAAGTACCTTTAAAAAGTAAAATAAGATAACCTGATTGAATGAAAAAGTGCCCAAGGCATTGGGGAAACTGTGACAAATGAGACAAGCTTTCACATAAGTAAGGAAATGAAGTGCATTTACACAATTCCCTGCCGTGCTATTGCTGCTTTCCAGCTCTCTGTAGCTCCGTCATTTCCTATCCTATCCAGCCATCTTATTTAAATCTGTCAATAGATGTGCAGAGCTTTAGAAAGGGCTAACAGAAAATAGTGTCAAATCTGAGAAACCTGCAGCAATGACAAAGAGCACAGCACCGTCAAATAGAAATTGATCATACAATTCTTCCTCCCCTCAACCCACGGTGCATTGTCCCCTTCTGTTCCAATGGTGCTTTGATTTCAAAGTGAAATAGTGCAGTTTGCTAGAGAGAGATAGTGTATCAGCTTTGGAAATATGGAAGTGGAATTTGAAAAAGCATTACCGGGTATAATGAACCTGCGTGCCCCCACGCATCCTTGTTACAAATTAAATTCTCTAAAAAGAAACTGCAGTTATAGCATTGAATAGAACATCTAGATAGAAGTAAAGGTAACTATAGGCAATCTGCTCATTGCCCAGAGAGTTTGTATAATAATGATAATCCTATTATTCAGCTGAAAGTCAGAACTGGTCTCTGCTTGTTACTGGTGTCATCCACTGTTTTTATTTGAGGTTTCCAGTCCTAAAAACATTTTTAAGAGTTGAGAAAACCAAGGTGAAAAAAAAGCAAAGCAAAACAGACATGGTTTCCTTCCTCCATTTTAAGGAAAGATGTTAATGACGGACTGTTCTTTGTGAGTGACTATTTGATAAATGAACATTTTTAAACATACTCCATACTCCAGTTGCATGAAGTGATTAATGGAGTTCCAGTGGCTGCCTGGGCCCAGCTGTGAAAGGGTGCCTATTGAGATAAAGGGGGCTGGTGACCAAGCCTCCCACCTGGGTACCATGTTCCAGGAAACAAGGATCTCTGATGGTGCTGCTCTACAAGCCCACACTGTGCACTGCAGGCATGAGCATATGTTGTGTGTAAGGTATCTCTTGAGTAATATGTTGTGTGGCAGGTATCTCTTAAGTAATTTGTTTGTGTGTAAGGTATTTTTTATTGTATAGTTTGGACAATAGCATTCAATATTCATAACTGCATCAGCAACACGTCCTCCAAATACACAAGATATTTCAAGGCAGAGGATCTTTACCTATCTTACACATCTTTAGTATCACCATGCACTGTACAGTATATGTTACAAGGTGTATGTTTTATTGTGTAATATTATATTAATACACCACTAGCTGCAGTAGTATATAACAATGTCTATCTTCCATATAGAGCTATAATTGTGTATGCTATCATATATCTTTCATTGTATGTACAGAATGCAGGAAACAATGAAACAGCAAAGATTCTCCATTCCATTCTATTTCTTTTGGCAGAATGATCATTTGACATTATCTCCATATGTACAGATACTGCACGGTTATATAGACATCAACCCAGCAGTGTGCAATACATTTCTAATGCCTGGGGCCCTTCTTTGATAGAAGAAGATGACTATAAAGAGCAACCTGGAAGATTGTTTGACGCTGTTTAGATTTCCTTCCAACTTGCTTGGATAAATCTGAGGCAAAGAGAGAACAAAAGGCTGGAATGATGGTAATCAGGGACTCTCTGGACTGCGAAGGGATGGGCTGCTGGCCTTTACCATCTGCTGCAAACACCCAGCTCTCTTCAGATCAAGAAAATACAAATCTGGCAAACTTCAATCCACATTCAGAATTGTTCACTGTGCATATCTAACTGTGTATTGTCACTAAAATACATCTGGATTGTAAGATGAAAGCATTTTATGTTTTAGACTCTGATTGAACAATAGAAAATAACTATAAAGCATTAGCATGATGGTAACGGCATACAGTAGGACTGCAGTGTACATACAGCAGTAGCTCGCTTGTGCTTCATGAACACAGCCTCTTCTTGTCATTCTTTGTTCTTTACCTACAGAGCCCCTTTCTAACCCTCCGAGCACCCTGAACAGAGCTGTGAGCGAGTTTCAAGCAGGCGTGTAATTGCTGTTATTGTGATACTGAACTGTGACAGCGGCGCTCCACTGCTAACTGATCACTGTGGAGAATGAGACCCGCAGCGTCGCCCCCGGTTACACCTAACAGTGTTCCTCTAAAACAGGAGTGTTGGACGGCTTCATCCCTTCCCAAGCTTCAGCAAACAAACAAAAAAAAAACAACGATACACACCATTTTATTTTTTAAGGGGAACAACAAAATCAATTCCATCTCTGTTAAATTACAAATGGGAATATTATATAGGCAATATTACTGTTTGGTAATCATTTGATTCCTTAGCATTGTTTTTATATCTTCATTGTTTTTAAGCGGAAAGGTGGTCAGATGGGGTTAACAATATTTTACTGAGATTCAAACCAAGCAAAGAGAGGCACCAGATGGCCACACATTGTAATTGCAGTCGAAAGACTCAAAATTTGTGCACAACTCTGTTATACTATTCGCCACAAATCCTTGAACCACAACAAAAGCAAACAATACTGTAAGTGGCAAGTCAGCATGGAATGTTCCACCTACAAAGTTCTACTGCTTGCTGCTCACAGATGCAATTACACTGTATTGATAGCAACTTGTCCAAGCGTAGCTGTTTAGCTTATCAAACCCCTTTCAGCTTCACAGAACACAGACAGCTTTTAAAAACTTGAACAATGGCATCCTGCAGTGGAGCTCTTTGGATTTTGCATTTAAAAAACATAAAAATAAAAAATAGGTCATTGAAAAAGTTTCCATCCAAGTTCCCAGAATGGTAAATCCACAGAGAAGTCAAACAATGATGTAACATTAGTATATTATTTTTAATAAATCAATATACGACAGAAAAATCAAGTGTTTAATCTCAGTGTTTAAATATCTACCATAGACCCCCACTGAAATAAGTCTGTATCTGCTGCTATACTGTATACTGTAGCTACAATTATTTCATCAGAATGGCGATGTTTATATTAATTATATATATATATACACACACACACACCCACACACACGCACACACACGTCTATGCTACCAAGTGGGGTCTATGATTCTCCACCAGCTAGGTGGGCACCATGACTTCCCAACATTTTCTTTAAACAAAATATATATAGAAAATGATGTTTTAAGCTCAACATTGGTAATATGTGTTTAAATAAGAAAAAATATATTTAAAAAAATTAACAACCAAGTGGGGACTTAAACCACGTTTACGCTACAAAGTGGGGTCTTGAGTCACAGCCACTCTGAGTCCTGCTGTTCACAACCATTATACAGACATGTTGCAGATTCATCTTCCTCTTTCTTACAATTCAGCATTTAGTAGTTTTTAAGTTCTAATTCTTTACTCTAGATGATTACACTATGTAACGCAATTTTTGTTCCTGGGTAGTAAGTGTTATTTCCTAATTGCTTATGCCTCAAAAGTATAGAAAATGGCTATTATTCCCCACAAACTTTGCTTTTGTGACCAGGACAGTGATATTTTGAAATTTACCTATTTCCAATGAGAAAACGGGCGAATTTGTGTCTTTTCGTTCACATAAAGTCAGAAAAAAACAACATATGAATCCAAATTAACATGTATTTATACTAAAGTAATACAAAAATGACTACAAAAGATTTAGAAGTGAGTAGTCTTTTTGGTTGGGGTAGTATGGGTTTCTCTCCTCAGCTCCACCTCTAAAATTGTCATCTGGATCTACAAAGTCTTCCTCGCTCTCTGACTTGCTGCTGTCTTCTAAAGACGGCTACTCTCTCTCCGGAGGAGTGGGTACGGGGAGCTCATGGCAGTGTGGCACCGGGGCGATGGATGAAGGAAGGTCCGGATACGTGATAGCAGGTGCATTCTTGCCAGTCTGACGTTTGGAAGGGTCCACCATGCAGAAGTAGCAGTTGCTTGAGTGGTCAGTGGGTTCCTGCCAAATTCTTGGGATAGCGAACTTCATGGCTCTCTTTTCCCCTCTGTACCATCCTACAAAAATACATTTATTTCACCCATGACTAATGTGTAAGAGATTCTCGCAACATTTTTCATATATGATATATTTTTTCAATAACATTGAAAATTGTAAAACATTTTAAAATTAAAAACTTTTACAATTTTAAAAATTAACAAATTTTATAACATAAAATTCCGAGCAACAATTGTCCATCTTACCTTCCAGAGTTTTTTTGCAGTGCTCGCAGGTGAAATGAGGTGCCCAGGGTTTGTCTTGATCCCCGACAGGCATGCCGAAATATGCCTTGTAGGCCTCACACATCTTAGCCGATGCTTCCACGGAGTACTTTTTCGCTCTTGTCTTGATAAATTGGCCGCAGACATAGCAAAATGCTTCTGCCAGATGCTTGCAGCCTCTTGATGCCATCTCAGAAAAATGCAGATATGTATCCACTTAGGCAGCTGGAACTAAACTGAACTGGTGGGCTTAAGGCCCCTGTATTTATACTACTATTTATATTACTGGAAAGTTCTAGAAAGTTCTAGAAGTTACTCCAAGTTTACTCAGCACTGAATCTATCTGGAATGTTCTGGAAAATTAGGTATATTTCAAAATATCACTGTCCTCGTCACAAAAGCAAAGTTTGTGGGGAATAATAGCCATTTTCTATACTTTTGAGGCATAAGCAATTAGGAAATAACACTTACTACCCAGGAACAAAAAACAAAAAATTGTTACACGGTGTTATGAGAATGTTTTAAAAAGCTAATTATAACCATAAGATTACTTATACTTAATTTAAGCTAATTTTTATCATACTAAATATCAATATATAAATATCATATTTAATATTGAAATTATAATATTTACATAACATATAATTAAATTAACGTATTTTAAAATTATAAGTCTATATTAAAAAAAAAATCAAAATGGAGAAAGAAATTCATATTTTTGAAACCTGAAAGATATACATTTAATATAAAAACAGTGTGAACTTGGCTCACAGACTTGGTTTCATAATTAATCAACTTTTAACTAGCACTTGAATTGAGCTTATTATCATACACCAGCTATCTCAGGAGAAACAATATGGAAACATGAGAGTTTTGGGATGATGTGTTTTTATTATATTACCTCGACCTTGATTTAACTATTATGTATTTCACCAGATTCCTTATTAGATGCAGTACTTTCATCACAGGTTACAGTGCACCAAATGATCACATGGCGTTTATTTGCACCAGCACATTAGTAGCAGTTCAGTATGAATCTGATCATATTTTTGAATGCAGTGCACTAATCAACATTCACATGTGCCTCAGCTTCCCAGAACTCGTATTGACAGTAAAGCTTTTTGATTGCTGCCTGAATGACTGCTTAGGGCTTTACTCCCTCTAGTGGTCTATTCAAAAGCCCTCAGTATTGACTTAAGTATTGATGAACAAAAGCATTCAGACAGCAATCAGTGACTGAATTCACTTTTAAATACATTTTAGTTTTAAAAAATGCTGGTTATCCACTAAGGTCTGTTTTTTGCAATATTTTGTCTAATTGTTTAAATTAATTTCATGAATCAAAACACAGATTGCGCCTTTCAGCTTAGTTACCTGCCCTCCAAACAAAATATAGCAGGATAAATCAGTCTAAGAAAAAAACGTTTTTATCATCTTCATGATTTCCATTACACGAGAGTAGATGTTAAAACTTCATGCTGATTTGAACTCGGCTCTCGCCAAGATAAGCACCAACTAAGACGTAGCTTTACAGTAAACTAATGTGATCCATATGTGTCTCCATCCATTTACGTTTCCTTCCATATGATGATGTAGATATCCCTCTGTCTGGTGTTAATGGCTGAAGTGTAATGCTGGCTCCAGGGATCAGCTTATTTTGCCTCCCTGGCGCATCAGCACACACAACGGCTGCGATGCTGGCTCCGGGGATCAACCACAGTGCGGCCTCCCCAGCGCATCAGCATGACAACCGTCTGGATTGAGCTAAGTAGGGTACATCTCTGGGGTTTTCAAGTGGGCACCTTCCATCCTCAGTGTTTCGTCGACTAGCCCACGACACCTCAAGAGGGCTCGACGGTGAGTCTGGCGTCCCAGCATCACCCCCCTCCGTCCCCCACTCAACTCAGCCCAGCTTACTTACCTGTGTAATATTTAAATACAAGTTTTACTATGTAATAGATGTGCTTTATGTAAATTCTAGAAGGTTGATCTTTGTACTGATACATTATACAGAAATAACTGTATTGTTTTTTAAATACTCTTTCTTTGTCTATACAGTTCAAACATGAGACTTCCCAAACCGCACTTGGAATTCAGAAGTTAGAGCTGGAGATAACTGTGCTGTACAGGTTAAGATCCATTGCATATTTATATCAATAGATTTTTTTTCTACAACTTAACAGGCGGAATTAAACTGCATGTCAGAAAACAAACACGATCATCATCATTATTTTTCTTTAAACTGGTTTAAAAAAAAAATGAAACTACTCCACACTCACAAATAAAGCACTACACCAAAAAAAAAAAAAAAAAAAAAGTTCACTGTAATTCATTCCAAGAAAAGCAGGATTTTAATTCGCTTGATCGCTTTGTTGAAATCTGGCCATGAATTCCAGTAATAACAGGAAGGATCAAGATTAAGGCAGGATTCTGAAATCCTGTGTGGAAATGACATGGCTGTTTTGAAGTTTGATAATTTCAGGGTTTACTGAGGGTGCATGACTAATCTGCGAGGGCAGGGTGGCAGGTGACATGATAATATAATTCAAACCAGGAGCCAAAGTGTGTTGTTAATGGCCAGCAAACTCCTATTTTAAAGCTTAATTCCCAGTTGCCGTGAAGGTACAGTTTAAAAACATTTAAATAAAAAGGTAAGCACAAACAACAGTCATTGCACCATTTATTCAGAATCAACAGTTGTCAGTAGTTAACAGGCATATAACAGACACAATAGAAAGTGAAAGTACAGTCCCAGGCAGAAATATCAGGCATTTATGGTTAGAAATGATCAAATGCTTTTAAAAGTAGTATGTGCATTTAAAAGTTTGGCCAAGTATATTGACGTCCAAAGTGAATCCATGCAGGAGAGGACAGGAGAGATCCCTCATTGCAGGAATAGGGAGGAGAGGACAGGAGAGATCCCTCATTGCAGGAATAGGGAGGAGTGGAGAGAGGCGGGGCTTAGAGGAGTGTCAGTCACAGCTCAGCGAGTGACCTCGTGCTTCATGTTATCTCGAAGAAGGGCTACTAGATCCGGAAGGTGGACAACAGAACTGATGAAGGACATTATCATCCCTGTCAAAGAGGTGAAATGGAGATAGCGGTTTTCAAAAGAAATCGATTTTTAAGCATGTGCCATTCCAAGCCTTCTGCAAAGCTTAAGAAATGTAACTCCAGCATCATGAATGGTATCACGTGTAAAACAGATTTGTGAAAAAAACACCTTTGTTACAATGGGTAGATATATTTATATTTTCAAATAGAACAGTACAACCACAACTAGAAAGGAAATTGATTTCGCTTGGAAAAATTATTTAATGGCATAGGAATTTATGAGCAACCAAAACTGACAGAAGAATCAAAACGTTGACTGGGTTGAAAGCACTGCAACAAAGCACTCGTTTGGATTGAACCCTCTTTTACCCATTTATCCAGACTTTGTACAGAGCTTGCTTCCATATCATCCTGTCTTTGCCTTTTGTTCTTAATGAATCAATTCATGTTCACCACAGCTGTAATATAACTAACTAGATGCTGAGCTTACAGTGTATGGTTCACTACATTGAACCACACCAGTGAGCCAAAACTTTTTAATAGACCGTTTTTTAAACTGGCGAACAACTTAAGAAAAACTACACAGATGGTCACCAAATCTGATTTGCAAAAACCTCCAATTCTTATAATTTGACAAATATGTCTGAATCTATAACATTCATACTGAAAAAAAAACACAACAACTACATATTCCTTGCTTTTGTGTGTATTACGTATTATATAATATATGCTGAAATGATGAACCTTGTTGATTCTTACAGTTTCAGTTGGTAGGCACTGAATTTCCAGTTAAATAACACTACTGTTTAACTTTACAGTGTAACGTAACGTTAGAGCTGCCTTGACAATTAAAAATGCATTTCAAGCTCATAAGCCATTCTAAACAGATGCCAAGCCAGCCGCGCTGACACTGAAATTGTCTGTTGCTGAAACATTCAAACACAACACAGTTAGCTTGTACAGCACCACATGGATCTGAAAATCCAATAAGAAACATTTGTAGGACAGGCCACAATAATGCATTAAGGTATATTAATATTCCAGGCCGTTCACTAACTGTGGGCTGCCAAGCTGCCTAATTGTAGAAATAGATGATGATTTTTGTGAATTTGGCTAAAAAAAATATATAAATAAAAATTCATAAATCAACTATTTAAGATCTGAAGTCATTAAACTGAAGCTGTGGCTCTAACCTCTTCAAAGATATGTCACTGCTAAAAGGCATATCAAATCACTACATTATTTTTTTGCCTGAAGTGGAGTAACTGTCAGAAAAAACTGATTAAGATAAATGATAATGTAATGTGTGGGATTAATATATTTTTTGGTTTGTTCGTTTTGCATTTGACATGAAACAAACTGGGGTTAACCTTAAATTAGCAGTAAAGCACATTTGAAGTGCACATTCTTTTCAGCATCATGCGAACATCTTTTTTTTTTATATGATGGAGACTAGAGGACTCCAGTACTCGTTATCAAGGCTGTGTGATTCATGCAGTCTCTGCCCTGCTGTGTGTTGATGTCTTTGCCTCTATATATGCAGATTCAGTTAATCTAAGACAGGCAGCAGCAGCTTTGATCTCCGACACAGTATTTTATTTATTTTTTTATTCTGCCAGAGCATGTGGCGCAGCCATTATAAAAAGAGACTTTATAATTAAATCAATTACATACAATGAGTAAAGGCACAATAATAGCACCTTTGAATTATGTATGTGCTGTTTACATGTATGTTGTCAACTCTGTGCTGAAATGTGTAATTATTGTAAGAGCAGGCAATTAATGCACTGCTTGTTATTAAAACAACATCTATTAAAACAATAGTGATTCTTTTGGAATGTAGACACTTTAGGAAGAATATGGATGTTCTTTATACTTCAGGCAGATACCGTGTATCAAAACACGGATCACAGCTTTTTCTTTCATACATCTTTGTTCTACCCAGGTACAACTGGGATATGAAAATGGATGTCAACCCTTCTCATCTCTCATTCAGCCTGTCATTTCGTCTGTTTTCTGCTGAAGTTAGGGGCTACATCTCTGGGGTTGGTGACTTGAAGGGGAAAAAAAAACATACCTAGACAGCTGCCAAGATAAAGTATAATTGGATCTATTGATTAAATCTTGCCTAGTTTGATAATAGTTGTATTAAATAAATAACACAACATCCATCCTGTATCCCAGGGAACAATTTTCCAGCTCTAATGGACATGTGGATGGAAATCAAGAGGGCCCAAAGCAGAATGCATGAGTCACGATTCCTCAACCCAATCAGCAACGCACTGCAGGGTCACTTCAGGCACTTCAGTTTAGACTTTAATAAGCACATTTTATCTTTAGTACATATTTCATGTTTAGGTGGGCTTCAGTTACCACTAACTTCAGATAGAGAATAATCTTTTAGGATTAAGATGCAACCTTCCTTTCCTCGTGTCTGTTGCAGTCGTAGCTATTGATTTCGGAATCAGTTAAATTGAACCATTGAAAGAATTTGTTAAATAGTTCAAATGCAATTCATAAAAAGGTGGCTTTGTTTTTGGCTAACAGCTCCAAATCTGACGAGTTCAGAAACTGACAGACACATTTTTCTTTTAACTATCATCAAAAAGCCCCTGGCAAAGGTCACCAGTCTGTGAATATTAAATGAGGTTTCACATGGCTTGAAATCTTTTAAGCCGCATGAGGTTCAGCTAACATTTTGTTTTATATGTGTGGTACCATACATACTGTTCAAGATATTCTTTTTTTTTTTTTTAAATGTATGTTCCCATGTTATAAACAGACTTCTAAAATGAACCCTAACATTAATGTATTAGCTACCCTGTGACACTGTATGTATTTGTAAAGTAATCAAATTCCAAGATCTGGCTCAAAAAATAGATTGGAGGGAATTGGTGAAACGGGTATCAGATACAACAGGCTGCACTATTTAAGTTTATTATTTAAAATGACTCGAGTATAAGTTTGGCAGAATTCACGCCAGTGTTTTGATAAATGTTGCTATAACTGCATTTCTTTCCAAATCTGTTGAGAGCTGAGTGGTTGAAGAACAAGCACTTCAGTTGTTAAAAAAATTGTATTAAATATTTTGCCTAAAAAGTGAAATAGCTTAAAAATACTGGATACTGACATGAAAACAAATCTGTTCAAGAACTGCTGTTTTTCACACAAAGCCACAGTGCCAGCTTTTAACAATACAAGTGCTGATACGTTTTAATTATCACTCTTACTTTAGTTACTGGCATTTGGTATCTAGATTGTCGCTGATATTGTAAACCATTCATGTGCTGGAATTACATAATGTAGGAGTACAGAATAGAAGGTGCACAGACTGACGCAAATATTAAGCATTACCCATGCATTAAGAAGACAGGTATGGTATCAATACTGTTAACAAGCAAGCCATTTTAGCGCCATTACATTCTAAAAATTACATTATACCAGCATAGTAACCAGAATGAAAGTCAAAGAGCGGACATTTTGATGGCTCGGTAATTGTGCCCTGACATCAGTTTGCAATTGTGTGTTCTTTGCATTTTTTTTTTTTCAGTTTAGTTTTGAGTTTCATTTCAAACAGGAAGGTGATGTCACACCCTTTTTCCAACCCCCCCCCCCCCCCCCCAGCCCCTTCGTTTCCTCATTCCGAAACATGTTTAACAGCAAAGCAGCTTGACGATAGTGGGACCTTAGAAAGCCACCAAAATGTAATTTATTCTGTGTTTCCTATATGATCAATGACATGCAACACTACCAAACAGCTTCCTAAAATGAAGCTCTCCAGAATGTATTTGTTCATTATTTTTAAATTCCCAGTAACAGAATGAAAGCTGAAAAACATCAGCAGTATCTTGCATCACAACAGCATTTTGGCTCACATGCAAGTGAATTTCCTTTTCTTTGGTATTGCCGAATAAATTCCTAGATATAGAGACAACACATGCAAAAACACATGTAGAAAATATTCCGCACTCACAGCAGTGACTACGCTACCCTGTGGTCTACCTCAACACAGGTAAGTGGGTGACCATGACTCCACTTACCTGTACTCAGAATATGTGGCAGGGACTGTTAGATGGGTATTGTACAATGGAGCGGGACAGCAATACTGGTGCAAAGTATTTATAGACCTACGACACAAGGAAAAACATAGTCAAAGACCAAGCGTCTTGAAAGGGGCTTTTTATGTGAAAAACCAATGAACCCTTCCGCCTTCATGCAGTTACATGCTCATGGCTTTAATTTGGAGACCTCATTTGTACTCTTGGATATTTATTAAAATAAAAGGCTTTAGGTTAAAAACCACTTTTCTAGGATAAATAACTCTGCACCAGTGAGCTGTTTCAAATGATAGTGTTAGAGCTGTTTTTAAATGAGATATTTTCATGTTTTCAGAAAAAATAAAAGGTAATGAAATGAAATGTTATCAATTTGGACACTAATTACTTGACATAAAAGTAAATCATTCGACACTGAAAAAAGAACCTGGCAATTCTCTTTGGCATCATTTCCCTTTCTTTATGTGTTTAAGAATATATCAGGAGATAACACTTGACAAGCAATGTATGCATTATGTACTATTGTTCATGAGATTATGATCTCTTTATTAGATGCAGTACTTGAAGGGTACAGCAGTTAAAATGTACTGAGTAGAAATACCCTCTTGTTCATGTGATTTAAGAGGGCAATAAATAGTAATACTGAAAATCTAGGAACCTTTTGAGCAGGTCTGTGTAACATGGCAGAGGGTGGACGCGAACCGGCGACCTTGTGCACCGCAAGAGGATGATACTTAAAATGTTGATAACTCTGCCAATTTTTGTGTCGTGATGATTGAAGGCATGCTGCATCGGCAGCAACTTTCAGAAATTAGATGTGGATATATTCAGATAAATAGTGCAAACGTTTCTTATGTTCCTTTGAAAGATTTGCAGTGAAACAACAATCCAGGTAATACGCTGCGCATGCGTTTAAAGCGGTCCCTGAAGACTAGCTGACACAGAGCAGGTCATTATATCCTTACCAGTAAACAGGGAGCTAAGGGATATGCATTTGCTTGAATTCCAGCCTGTGACCTTCAGACTTGTGCTTATTGGGCCTTTCTATACACCATATACAACTGTGTTTCTGTTCAAGAAAGCCATAGTACAGGAAACTACTGTTCCAATAATCAGGAAAAAAAAAGGTTTGTGTTATTTTGAAAATTCCAATATCATCTGAATAAAACACCAGCATATTTTAACTGTTAATTCTTCAAATTCTTAAAAATATCAAAACAGCTAAGTCATGTGCCATACAAGTTATATTTTTATTTTATTTATTAAATTAATGTATTCAGACATTCAATAAGATGTAAATCCAATGCCTTTTTAGATGAATTAATGTCTCGGGTCAAGACAGGTAAAAAGCATACAGAAATCAAGCAAACACTACAAAATAAGTGTCAATTTCTCCATCAAAACTATATGGATTGATCCATTTCTGTCAGCTGTCAGTCGTAATTGGGTCTGATAGAGTCCCAGTTCAGCTTATTTTGCTGCTAATGGAAACAAGAGGCTTCAATTCAGTGAAGGCCTGCATCCTTGGACTGTGTGACCATGAGAGGGGAAAGTCAACGCCCTCTGCTCCATAGTCCTACAATACCAACCTGGAAAACTGGGTAGAAACAGAACCGCAGTGGAAATGATATACTTGAAAAGTGTTACTATCCCAGACTAGCTAAAAAACAGAAAAAAAGCAGAGAGACAGCACCCTTTTAATAGGTGCACAATGTAGTACTTACATTAAATACGAAACCTAGTACCTGCCAAATCCACACAGTAGGACGCTGTGACAATATGAAACAAGCACACTGTTAAACAACCATAGGTCTATAAAAGCCTATAAAATATGTGAAATGTTTTCAATACACCAGCACCTTGTCCTTGACTGAGATACGCCCCTGAGATTAAAATTCTGTCTTAAAGGCATGTAGTTGGGCATTTCTAAAATGGTTTACAGTATTATGAAACAGTCATAATTTATTGACTAGCAAATAAAATACTCAAATAAAATTAAGTAGCTACATTTTGAGTTACCTGGCAGGCAGACAGGGAGTTGCGTACATGGAAATGATAAGATAGAGCGCAAGCAAAAAAACAACATTGGGGGGAGAGAGAGAGAGAGATCTCAACAGCGGCTGTCCAGATCCTTTTTGTTTCTGCTGTCATAAAGCACAGTAAAATTATTATCATTAATGAGTAGAATCACTTCATCAACAAAAAACCCACCTTTGCCAGTTTTTCAACTCTGCCTTCACCCAGAAATAAATTATTACTATGAAATACCGTGTGTCGGAGCACATTACAATACTTGTTTATTAACATTACTATGCAGTTTGACAGGTTACCTGTTATTCAGTAATACGGCAGATGCAAGAATATGCTGTTTTCGAAGATTAGGATTTATTTGTCAGTTCTGGTAATTAACTCTCTTGCAATCCCTGCTTGGGATGCACTGAGGATAGTAAAGACTGCCTTCCCCACTATTAAACATATATTCTTGACCAGTGATTGTTATTAAACACAATGTAACACTGAGCAATGTACATGCAGAATGGTTCTGTGTTTCTTAGAACATTCAGCCGCAACTACACGCTGAAGGGCTACAGTATTCTGCATCATGCACGGAGACCCGTCAAGTGAAAAGAGCACACCAGCATCTTGTATAAGCTTTCTCTGGACGAGAGACGAAAGGACTGTTTTAAGCCTCTGGGTACTGCCTCATAACAACGGCCTGATGTTTTTTTCCTTAAATACCCCTGCTATTCTATGATGTCACAATCACTACACCAAGCATGTCAACCTTTACCTCTGGCTACATGTGCACATGCATTTAGCTCCAAGGAGCAAATATGACAACTCGTACGAAGATACAAGTAGTGCATGTATTCTCGCTCGCTGAAATCCTAACCTGTGAAAATGACACACGGGCTGCTTAATTATTGTAGGAGCTGTTTTTTTAATGAAGAAAAAACAAGTCAAATCACATTTTTAGATATATTCCATTTAATATATACCACCAAACTATCTGCCGATGTACAATGCGAAAGGAAAAAACAAAATTGAACATAAACAATACGTAAACGCAAATAAAAACTCCACAAAACCTTAGTCTTCAAATCTCCTTAACTAAGAAAAAAAAGAAACCCCTCCTTCCACTCATGCAAACAGACAGCTGTAGCAAACTGCAGCATTCAACATCAGACAACAGTTAAAATGGCTTCAGTCTATAGTAACCTCCTGAGAAGACCCCTTATACTCCCCGGACCAGCCTCAGCAACACTCAGGCACCAGATGCCCTTCTCTATTGACCTCGCACTATATCATAAAGATCAAACAGGTACTTACAAATGACAACGTCTGCATGCCATCTTGAAGCTGGGGTTCTATCTGGACAGTAAATCTGAGGAAGCACAAGTCACTCAATACTGGGAGGTGCAAAATCACGTTCACTGGCTTTGCATGTTCATTGAAGCTTGGTCACAATGGGACATCATGCACAGATGATCCTGTGATGTAACCAGCATCACACATTGCATCAGCAGGACCCAAAGCAAGCAGGGGATGGGCATCAAAACAGTCACTTGCTGAGCATCCTCTTACAGGAGGATAAGGAAATGCAACATACAACAATGCAGCTCCAGAATCGCTGCTTTCCAGTTACCACATTTAGTGTGGAGACACAGCCAGTCATTTCAAAAGGCGTTCACATCATTTATCTGCTGCGTGTGGTTTATGTGCTACAGATTAATCTTTGGTCTGCAGTTGCTACCTCTTATTTGGTAGCTGTAGTACAGTCCAAAGCAGCAGCAGCAGATTATTGGTCCACAGGTCTCCTTGGTAACAGCAGTATGTGTTGAGGCACATTTAATTCCATTTACACTGCTGCAAAATCAATGCATTGCTGTTTGCAATGATATAAACAGATGAGGCGCTTAGGACTAATGAAGTACTGAATAAACAGCTTGGCAGGTAAGCTGCTTAATTACAATGGGGGGGGGGGGGGGGGGGGTGTTGACAAGTGGTGTCTTATTTAAATGGCTGATTTTGACATGCTGAAATATTATGGTAAAGTCTCTGGGAAAGCAAATTTAAAAAGCTATTATGAAAACTATAAAATTCACTTGAAATTGAACTGATTTGAAACTACTGTATGTACGGTGGGTCTGTAGACTAAAATAAGAAAACTTCAATACTACAGTATAATAAAAATGTTTTTTTTATTTTTGGAAGTTTATCTGTTACACAAACCTGCTCAAAAGGTTCCTCATTTTTCAGTATTACTGTGTATTTCCCACTTAAACCACGTGAACAAGAGGGTATTTCTACTCAGGAGTATATAATGTAAAGTACGGCATCTCTATTGGCCCACTCCAACATGAATTAACTACACCATGGACAAAGTCGGATTCCACATGCTCCTAAACTGTCCTGGAACCATGTGAAAGCAAAGTGGTGATCCCAAATCACTATGTTTCCAACCTGTAACAAATAACTGTTTATATAGGATAGATTCATTGCAGCATAATTTTTCCCATCCAGATCATTGACCAAGTCCTCAACAAAGTTCATAATAACTTCAGAGACCTGCATGACTAAAGACTAGTCATTGAAATGTTTGCCAAATAACATCACCTAGTTTCTTTTAGTATTATTGCATATCCTTTAGTGTTTTACAGTTCTGGATAAAATATATATTTTTCACAAGAAACAACTAAAGTCTGCTTCTTTGTAATACACAGTAATATTTGTTATTAATCTACATTATTGTTTTCATAGCAGAATAGTTTCCTATCAAGTGCCTAGACAAAAGTATCTTCATTCAACGTTGCATGCACTTGGAAACTCATCCCGTGACAGTGAAAACCCAGAGGCACATCCCTGAAAACATCAATCACATCCACTACCTAAAAATCAGCTGTCTATGTGATTAAGGAAGAGAAAAAAGGCCGGGTCATTTTTAGGGGGAATCTGTTTGACACAGAGGATTGAATTTAAAAGTATTTATCATCCTTGAGAAATTCCTCCAATGAGCTGCATTTCAATGAGAAAGCAAGATGTTGGCAGTCTGCTTACCCAAACCAACCTGGCACTGCATGTCAGCTTGAGGAACAGCTCTTCACCTCTGTATTGTGGCAATGTGGCGAGTGTATATGCAAATGTATGCGTATGTGCAAATACGCACACATTTAATGACTGGAATTTCTGACCCTGGAATATTACCACATGCATGGGTACAGCTCTAATAGCATACAATACTTTATATACAAATCTGCTGTACTGTAACTTTAGATAATCAGCAGTATGGTAGGGGGTATTGAATTATCCCGAAATTCCACAAATAGTGACATTTTTAAGTGTATTCATATTAGTTTTTTCCCCGATTTATCTTGCTTTAATTTCCAGAGGGTTGGTCTCTTGGGACTTAGTTCAGTTATCTAGACAAGAAGACAAGAAGGAAACACTAGAATGGCTAATAAAAAAATATGAGTTTACCAGTGGGGTTGAAATAATTCACTGTGCATCGGTGAATCATGACAATTCTTTACACTAAGTCTCGTCATACCAAGGTTGTGCAAATTTTGAGCAAAATAACTGCATAGTTACTTGTAATCTACCATAAGCCTTGTCATACTCAGCACACCATTGGAAACTTAAAATGTGGATAGGTATTGTGGGCTGTTGTTTCAATACTGGCCTGTAACACAATAAACATCCCTCATCAGCCATTCCATATACAGCACCCTCAGAGACTAGAATCATTCAGCATTAAAAAGGACCAAAGGACCATGGACCAACAACATTTAATCAAAGAAAGTTTATTAAAGAAGAAAATGAAGCACAGGGTTTACACTGATCCCAGACTGGTGTGACACAGTATCAGTTTGTTTCAGGAGAACGACGCGTCTTGACATTTAACTTAGAACGTAGACATTATCGTTTCTTCTTACGAAATTGAAATAGGCTAAAAATGTATAACTGCAACCATTAACACACGTCAATGCAAGAATGGAAAATTGTACATTTTCACACCGATGGGAGAATCAAATAGATGATGGCAGTACAAAGTGGCAGACAGAGAGAGAGAGAGAGAGAGAGAGAGAGAGAGAGAGAGAGAGAGAGAGGGAGAGAGAGAGACCTAAAATACTAAGTCTAGAAGTCACTATAGTACTCTCCATTCTTTAGTGCATATTTGACATTTCTCAAATTCTAAAACAGTTTGTTATTTATACTTTTAAAATAAAATAAATAAATAAAAAGAGATTAGGCTTATGAAATCATAATGTCTAGATTTAGATTAAAAGTACCTTTAATGTCCCTGCACAACAGCAATTCAACGCAGTTGTTAGGAATTACAAAGGGACAATAAGGCGTACATATTCTTTGATTAATCGTTATTATATAACGTTGTGCTCAACAATCAAGCATTAAATTTTCGATTTGGTGATTTATTAAGATTGATCAGAGTCATAGTCATAATGACTGGCAATGTGTTATTGGAGTCGTTTACCAGAATTACTTTTCACGAGGCTGTGGCTGCATGGTGGACACATGCTTGGTTTCACTGGCTCATCACAGGCCCACCTGTTGCACAGCATCTCTATGGTCATCTGCTTCACGGGCAAGCTAATCGCTCAACCATTTTATTGGGGTTTTTATAAGAAGGTAATGCATTTAGTCTCTCAGCCATGCAAGAAACAATGCAATCTGACATTGGGTACAGTTTTTTTTTTTTCTCCAATATATTGCTTTTACTGTGCAAGAACAAAACATTTTTTTCTGCCATAATATAGGCCAATTTGTGGTATAGCCAGTTTGTGGTACTTCGTTCAAAGTGAAAGACATGAAAACCCTTTTCTGAAAATACAGTACATAAAACCACAGGAGGTCTACAGAAGAAAGGTGGAGAAACTGCTCTACTGCAGAATGCTGCACACTTATTTCTGCAGTTAACATCCAGCAGAGGGCAGTAAATGCTAAAATAATTTTTGGTCAGTTTTCCCGTACTTGACACAGCTGCAACCTTTAAAAAAAAGTGTTCAGCAAGAGAATATAATGAACAAATAATAACGCTGTTAAAAAACACATTAACATTACACTTGAATAGTTATGTACTATGTACTACAAATGTCAGATGTAACACTTTATAGCTTCTGGAAAACATATATGCTGCATAAACAAGGACAATTTCTTAAAATTCTGGGCAATAATAATTGGCAATTGAGCTTTAAAACACTTGCAATTAAAGGTGCAAAGTTAAAACAGTAACTAATTAAAATATCACAATTTATATGTGCATTCAAGTAGCAAACAAGCATAGCACCCAAAACCTCTTTGCTCTATTTGCTTATGTAATTTGCAAAGACTTTTTATAGTTGTCAATTCCTTACTTACAGTGTCTTAAAACAAGTCAGCAAAGAAAATAACTGCTTTGTCAAAGAGTGGGAGAAATGTCATGATTCCATGTTACCGGCAAATCCAATTTAAATCTAGCAGTAGCTTAGAGCAACGTCTATGTTTTCTAAAATCTTGCTATTATTGATAGCCATGCTGTAAGGGAATGAGAGAGAGAGAAAGGTTATTCTTGTAAATGCTGAGAGGTCAGAGGAGCACACAACCGTCACCAAAAATCAATGACTCACACAAACACACATTATTAAAAGATGCTGTTTTTTTTTCTTTACCCCACCCCTTATAGTAAATGGGAGATGATATACTGTTACACCTCTGCATCTGTATTGACAACCGTCTTCAACTCAGAACTAAGCCGTGCTTAGAATCCTAGCTCAGGCAATAACCTACCCTACTGCATGACCATGACCTCACAGAAAGGCACTGGCTGACTGAGCTACAAAACTGAGCCAACAGGGACTTACTGTAAGCAGGTGAGATCTCAGGAAAATGAACGAAAACATTAAAAAATCCTCCTTTTTTTGGGATGAATTTTATGTGGGTGCTGGATGAATGGCACTGGAAACTGTAGTCCTCTATTTAGCCCCTCATTGCCCCACCAATGTGCCACAATAGATAACTTCTGTTTAAGAAGGGTAATTCAGTCCCCATGCCATCAAATATTCTATTCTGTGAGACTTCCTGTCAAAGGTGTGCATTAACGGCATGATATATGTGACGGCATTTTTGTGATCAGGCATCTCGACAAGAAATACAAATAATTATTAGATTCACTGGTTAAGAAGATGACACTACGCTGACACTTGGTCTCAACAGAAAGAGTTTAAATAGCAGCCTACAGGCACACCTTTTGCTTACCAGCAGGACTTACCGAAAGTATTTGCTTTTGACAGCATGCGCTCTCACAGCTACATTCCACCTTTGGCATTTTTCGTAGTTTTAGAAAGCAGGGACAGTATCAGCCTTGAAAGCTACATCACCAAGGTAACAGGGTTGTTCTCTTTCATGCTTCCCCTGTGTGTGGGGCCGACGCATCCCTGTTAAATGAAAGCCGCGGCAGCGCTGGCTGCAGCTACCCTGAGAGGTGCTATTCTGTTTGATGTATCCCGGTTACGTCAAAAGAGCTGATGGTTTTCTTTCACACAAGCCAAAAAGCCTTCAGTAATTGCTCCGCTCAGTGTGCTGATTTGCTACCCGAGGGAAATCTGATGGTGTCTGATATTTGAGCTTCAGTGGAGTGAGTACATGCCCTCCAAGAGCCAAAAAAAAAAACACAAAAAAAAACCAATAGGAACATTTGACACACATGCAAGCAGGGAGGCAGGCAATCATTTTACACGCAATATCGGTTGAATCCCAATTCAAGCACTGTTTAATGGCCTCAGATTCTGCATACAAGAAGAAATGAGCTTGTATTTCACTCTCCCTCACAGGGCCCTGCTTGCAGTGTTAGCAGCTTTCGTGTTGCACCTTTGCTCTGAATAGAGAGCGCTACACACTTCCCGCTCTGTAAATTCCTCAAAACAAACTTGTAATTTCTTTTTTATTTGACAGCTATTGTGAAACAAACCAAAGGCAGTAAACTCCCAATAGGTCAGGTTGTTTACTCTTTGGAAGCATGAGAAGTACACAGAAACCAAGCTGTCTAACTTGAGATTCATAACAATGGATGTAGCTTTACAGTTTTACAGAGAAACTGTGTTAGCATTGGCTTTGTCTACAGCATGGTATGGTACTGTGTAGTATAGTATAGCGTAGTACTGTATAGTATGGTATAGTCAAATATAGTGGAACCAACAGAATTGAAAGGCCACAGCCTAAACTGCCTTGGAATAGACGGCTGGGTAAAAAAAGAAAAAGGAAAGAAAGAGAACTCATCAAGGACATGTGTGAAATGTTTATTCCTGGCTTCAGTATAGCTTTTTATAGTGTGTGAATGACTGGCAACCTTCCACACATTAACAGCATTATTCAGACGGTGCTCAATCTGTTTTTGTCTTTATCTCCTACGCATTTTAGTGTACACAGGTCACGCTAATCCAGACTGTTCCTGTGAGATAGCACTTAGCCTCACAACACTTGCACACCATGCATTTTTTTCTTGCTCTTGCCATTTCTGTTGGTTTCAACTCTGTATTTAATTGTCACATCGGGCTGACTGGAATTACCCTCTCCCATCTCCAAGTGCAAAGTTAATCTGCCAAATGCATGCTTCAGTGAATGAGTAGAAACCAGAAAATACTTGTACAGTACTATATATCTTGAACCCTCTTCTCCTGCAGTATGACTGAATTACTTGTTTCTAACAGATGCAATATTCAAGACCTCAGTAGAGTGACTATGTGGTGTCAGGTGTGTTAAGACAATAATTTGGTACGAGACTGACCCCTACAGTGTAAACAGAGATAGTGCATGTTACGGTCAATATTGTAGTTGTATGGATGTGCATATACTATATTTATGCACATGCAGACATACCACATTCACAAAAGTAACTTACAAAAATAAAATAATAATACTATTCTTCTGGTTTCTTATTCTTTCAAGGTCACGAGTATTGGAGTCTAACTCCTAGACAGCGGCAGGTACAGTATCAGTACAAATTCCTGGAAATTAAATAAGCTGTTGTGTTTGTAAAAGATCAAAAGCATGACAGCGCTTTCTTTTACGCACTCATAGCTGGTATGCAGCTGATGAAACAACTTCCAAAGATTCAAATCTGTAACGTCTTTCCGTTGCATTGAGAGACACTTCAAAAAGAAAAGCAACTTACAGCCACCTTTTCATAGAACAAAAAATGCTCCTTAACTGTCCGATTTCTCAAAGAACACTCTACATGCATGAGTAAACAAGCAGAAGGACTTTTCTGACAAAGACAGATCAATGAGGGGGCAGACAGGCAGGCAGGCAGACAGACAGGCAGACAGGCGGACAGATACACACATACAGAGAGTAGCATGCTGCTGCTTCTTTAAAACTATCAAGACAGTGAAAAAAACAATGGCAAAGTTTAATTCAGCTCTTCCAACGTTGTTTACACAGTACAAGGGATTATGAATTGGTTGCCAACTTATCGAAGCTCAATATTTTTCCTTTAGAGACCAACGTCTACCCTCCCAGCATTTTTATGTTATCTATATTGATGTTGAATTTACGGAGAAAGAAAAAACAACACACACAAAGTGTCCCTGGTTTCACTATTCACAGCTGTTCACTGGAAACAGTATCAGGGGTTTAGGATTTGTCAAAGGCTGTCAATATGGATACACTGTGCCGTACACAGTGCATATCACACCCTATTAAATGGCTATGCTAGTCCATTCATGTTCATCTCTCAGAAGGTCATGGAATTGAGAAGCTTTCAGGAGGTGCGCATGTGCTGGAGAATGGTGTCAGGATGAAGGCTGCACAGAGAATGAATGCGCAGTAATTGAGCTTGCATTAGCAGCTGCATAAGGTTGGTTTTGCATATAGTATATTGGGTTCTGTACAGCATGCACTCATATTGGACTTTCTCTACTAAACTACAAACATCTTATGTCAATGTATTTTTTTTTAAATGGATGTGTAAGCCAGATTCCATTCTAGATTTTGTATATAACCAATCTACCCATTTTAATGGAAAATGTTTTTTTTTTTTTTTTTTTTGCAGCGTACACATAATGACAAACTAAATGGTTAATTTGTCGTTACAAAAAAAATAAAAAATCTAGTTTAAAATGTATATCCTAGAAAATGTGCTGGCTAAATGTGAAATTAAATGCAGCAGGTGCAGTCCTTGAGGCAATACTTCTCAGTTTATTAGTGAGGAACGTGAACAAGGATACAGGAAGGTTATGGAAGATAATAACAACAGAACTTTACTTTGAATTGCAAAGAGTAAACCAGAACAGACAGTTGCCAAACTACTTTCCATCATGCGTCTAAGTTCTTGTTTCAAAACATAATACTTAATATTTAAAATAACTGAAATAAAATGAAAAAAAAACATGTTTAAATGTGTTGTGCATTTACTGTATATGTGATGAAATATGAATACTTCATATTCACTGAACTAGCATATTAATTAATGATTCTGATTCACAGGATACCCACATAACAAGATAAGCTATTTATCACATAACCTCTTTATAATGGAGCCTATATAATCAGTAGTGATGAAAAAACCCTCATGTAAAAAGTGAGGAATCAGATAGTAGTATTAGCTCTGTACCGTATATCAAATAGTTTTCACCCTGGATTATTTCCAGATATTTCTATATTTCTTCTAAATCTTTGCCCCAAAAGACATACTATTTGTACTGTTTATTAATTAATGTAGTTGAATGACACCCCCACAATCAGCCTTTGGCAGAATTTAGCTTTGAAAGTGATTTACTTGAACCCAGAAACAAACAAAACCAAAAAGGTCTGATGGGAATGCTTAACTATTCAATGTTTGTAAATAAAGCTAGATCAAGCATAAATAATGATTTTCAATACAAGAAGAAACAGAAATGTGAATAAATTAAAATGATGCCTTTAGACAGAACCTATAAAATAAATCTCCCAGCTTATTAAAATTTCATTAAAAAAAAGTATAAAATGATCACGCTTTAAAATAGTTTTTGCCCATACTTCAGTAGCACGTAAAAAGTACAAAGTACAAACGCGTACAGGCAGACATGCCTGATGCAATTTTAGATGATCTTGTGCAAGAGCCCCATAGATTAAAATAACTACAATGCTATCATTAGTTGAACACTTTTGAAAGCCACGGGTGTGTCATGGGCATTCCCTTCGTTTTAATAAAAGGGGCGATTTAGTTCAATCATATGCGCTGTGATGTGTCTGCTTACTCCAGTTGATCACACCGCACGCTACAGCGCTCCAGAAGACAGCAACCCTTGAAGTAGGGTCACACTTTACCACTCACTCAATACAATCCCCATAATCAAGAAAGACACCTAAGAGACATGCTTCACTTGATATATTTGTCTCATCTCATAATTTAGCTGCACCTGAAGATCTAACATTAGCTCAAATTCGATGAGAGGATTCTGTAATATTTAGCCTAACTGTGCTGCCACCTCTTACACCATGCTGCATTCCTTATGATTATCAGAATCAGCTTGTTGCAATTTACTGTAATATTAAATTACTGTATAATCATAAAATCCTCCTTATCATACCAGTGCCAGACAGTTCCTATTATACACCAAGCTTTACCCTTTTCAATTCATATGATATATTTACCCTGGCAGTCATCTGTTTGAAAAACCAGATGAGGGTGCATGGCAATAGCTTATCAAGCAGACACGCACGCACGCACGCACGCACGCACACACACACACACACACACTTCCAAGGAAATTCTACTCTAAGAATAGGATTATAGGTGGCTTTGAATTTATTATCAGAGCAATGCTATCATGCAATATTAAATAGTTTGTAAACCACAGACCAAAGGTTGTACGGCTCACAATCATATGAATGGATGAAAAATAGAGGATACAAGTCATTGGTTATAATTAATGAAAACAATGAAATATGTAACCCCCAAAATAGTTTGGACCTTATAATTATTCTGTGTGGTTCGATAGCCGATAAAAAGTAAAACCCAGTCTTCAGCAAATTTACATTTGTATAAACATTAAAAGAAAACAGTGCTCAGCAGACAGTCGGTCGATACACAAAGAGGATACAAATAGTGGAGTAACATTACAGCACAGCAGACGGCAGAAACAGATATAGAAATGAAGCAAAAGCCTGTGGATAATGCTCACTGACCTTGTGAAACAGAGCAAGACTGAAGTAGGGCAAGTACATAGTGGGCAGAACGCACAAGATAAAGGCATTGCTTGGTTAATGTGCAGGGTGGATGTACAATCAGTCAGATAAACAGTTTTGTATCTGTAATGCATGCATTGGGTGTTGTGTTTCTTCTTTGTAAGATGATATTCCAGTAATAGATTTTTGTAAGAAGCAACACTGATTCTGTAAATGAAACCAGGTTGCTCTGCACACTCATGGAAAACATATTTCAGCTTCATTTAATTAATGTACAATCTGATGATAATACAGGAGCTGGAATAAAAAGAGTGGGCTTCCCATGAGGGTTAGTAATCTTATTTCTCTGCTCTGCTTAGAAAAGAACTCCTATATTAGACTGGTTAGAAAAACAGACCATACAAGTTACCACTCATCTGCCTGATTATTACAGATTTCAGTCCTTTCAAATCACATCGAAGCAGAGCTTCCTCCTAAAAGCGCTGTGAAAAAAGAAATCGTTGTAAACACAAATACCCAATTGCACATTTAGATTTGCTCTATTTTCTTCTGAATTCTTTTGAAATCTTGTTTTCCTTGAACTGCTATTGTGACATCACAGGCTCAGGGCTGTTACCATAGTGCCAGAGCTCCAAACAATGACATCCATTTACCGAAGATTGTGAAGTTATAGTACATAAGACTAACTCACACTCTGCAGAGAAACGGACTGATGATAATGGGCCAGATACAAACTAGTAAGACATTGTAATTGAATGGCTCCTGCATACAGTACCAACGTTCTTTATTACATATGTATCTGCGGAGATGTGCCCTGTCCCCACCTCCTGATCTGTACTCCCTGAGGAGCCAGATGTTCTGGATTTAGGGATACTTCTCTGGGTATATTTGCACACACCCCAGATCTCTACCTACAAGAGGACACAAGAAATGGCCAAGAAAGGAAGGGACAGGCTTAGGAAAGATTGAAAGTCACAGCAGATATGAAGAGGAGAGGAGAGGAGCCCCAGTCAAGAAAGAGAATGGTGGGTGAAACTCTAGAAGAGAGAGGAGTTAAGAGAAGACAAAGGGTGAGAAAGATTCTGCCCACTCAGAAGAGAACGGCCAACCTGGCACTGCCAGCGACCTCCGACCCCCATCCAGCAAGAATCTATCCCCATCTCTCTGATCCCAGAGAAAGAGGGCATTATGAAGAAGAGTTAGTGTGATGGGATAATGGGGGCTGCATGCTGCTTAAGACAAGTGGGAACCAGAGCCAAGCATGGAAGCAGAGTGCAGAACAGCATTGGGGCATGGTTTTTCGTCATTTCATTTTATTGTTACCTAGCTTGTAATCTGAATGATTATAGGATAGCTCTTCTCTCTTACTGCAATTGCAGGTCTCAACCAACAAGCATCTCTCAAGGAACAGACTTTGTAATACATTAGCTTGGATCAAATCTTTTCTATTCTTAAACGATGAACAGAAGACAGAACCTAACGAGTTAAACAGATTTTCCAGTTCACTAAAATCCAAGCTGTAAAGTAGGCATATTATCATCTGCACTGAAGTGGTAAACTATTTGTAATCTATCTATCTAAACTATTCGCATGAAGCGACACATTATTTACACTCCCAGAACCTGTCAATAACAGAACTCCTTATTCAGATCTGAAAAACAAAACAGAATGGATCATAATCTCAATGACTTTAACACTGAATTCTGCTGGTTTAACCTACAGGGGTACAGAGTTGGACTCTAGGCAAGTCGAGAGGGTCTGTTATATATAGGCATTTAAAAAAAAATATATATATATATATATATATATATATATATATATATACGGGCAGCAGTGTGGAGAAGTGGTTAGGGCTCTGGACTCTTGACCGGAGGGTTGTGGGTTCAATCCCCGGTGGGGGACACTGCTGTTGTACCCTTGAGCAAGGTACTTTACCTAGATTGCTCCAGTAAAAACCCAACTGTATAAATGGGTAATTGTATGTAAAAATAATGTGATATCTGTATAATGTGATATCTTGTAACAATTGTAAGTCGCCCTGGATAAGGGCGTCTGCGAAGAAATAAATAATAATAAATAATAATATATATATAACTCCTATGCTTCTTGGAAACCAAAAGGTGGCACTTGTGAGTCTCAGTTTTCATGGAGTGAGAAAAACTGCCAAAGGAGAAAGGAATGAGACTTGTCACTCCCCCCCAAAACATAACCTTTTCATCAAAATATCAAAATGTCAAGCAAGCAGTGAAAATGTTAACAGTGGCTTTCTGCCACGGTTACATTTTTTGCTAGAACTCAACAAAAGGAAAGACTGAAAAACTGCTCCTCCTATCCCATCGATTCCATAGTCCTTACTAACTACACCTTTCATCATATATCTACACAGGACTGTTTATGCCATTGTGCAGATAGGGACGTGTGAAATAGGTACAGCACGCATACTTTGTATCCAGCAGTGTGCATTCAATTTTCTTAGATTGTCTTCTATTGTATACCAGGTTTGCTCCACTGACTTGCTGTTAATAAAAGATACAAGAATATGTAAATGCCTGGAGCTGATGATAAATGAACTCCAGATTGAAAATGGCACTTCATTTGTAATAGGAAAAAGTTTTCTCCCTCTTTTAAAAAAAAACTAAACAAAAACAAACAAACAAAAAAAGCTGTATCATATGCTGACCATTGTGGTCCAAGGACAAACTTTTTGACTGCACCTACCGATATTTCTAAAAAAACAAGAAAAGTGAATGTTTCAAAACTTGATTCCTAAACTAGGTTCTTACCTTGTTTAATAAAATTAATAAAACTACAGTTTGTGTACAAATTAACATAGCAGTCTTTATAGACAGACAATAACAGAGAAATCATCAGCAGAGTCAATAGTGACACTCGCAAGACCCATATTTACAATCTGAAAGTACTCACTCAAAAGCACTAATTCTAACTCTGTATCACTTTTCTCCACAAGCTTTCCATAAAGAAGTAACCGCATGTACAGTATTTAAACACACTTTTGCTCAGAGACAAAACCAACGATATAAACATGAGGTAAACAAGTTAAAGTATGTATTTTTAAATGCTGTAACAGAACCATATGTCCATGATATTTATTGCACCAGAAATGTGTTTCTTGTCCACAGTTTCCTCGGATATAAATCTGTAATCAAATGAATGGTATTGTTTACCAATTGAATATGGACTTTCATATGTGTGGCAAGCATCCTATTAACTGCGGTCAGAGCACAAGTACATCATACGGTATTTTAAAACCTAGGAGAGTCATGCCATTGTGCAGGTTTCCTTTGTGTATTTATACATTTTGAATTGTAGTGCTGATAACATGGCAGTGGTCTCCACACTGCCCTAGCAAGCTGCCTCACCCTCTTACAATGTGAGAGTAATCGTCACCATGACAATCAGAATCTTTAAGGGGCTCCCTGCAGATGTACATTAGTTCTGTGATGCTGTCCACGGGCCAGGACCACCAGCATTTTTTTTTTTTTATTGCTGTTGGGCAAATGCAAAACACAAGAAAACTTGTTTGATATTTGCAAACTGAATTCATTACTATTTACTATACCTTAGCAAACAGTCATGTTATTCTAACCATATTATTTTCCTTTTCCCCCCTTACTTGCAAAAATTATTCAAAATAAATGAATTTATTCTAGCCCTGGCTTCGCTGGCTCTAACCAGTGAATAACTACAATAGCCGAAGCATTTATAAAATGGAATGAAATCCCAGCCGACAGAAACACTTCTCAGGGTTGTAAGTTGCATGTACACACATTGGCATCAGCCATCGTTCACAGGCAAGGGCTGAGTCAGAGATATTCATTTGTATTACGTCTCTTTAAATATTGTTATAATATCAATGTTTTTTTTTCCTCAGGGCAAATTACATTCCTTATTCCATTCCAAGTTTACATTTACTGTCACTTTTAAAATCCCTTCAGCTGTCTGTGACGAACTGCATGTGTCTTCAGTGAAGATGGAAAAAAAACACAATGGGTTTTTGGGTGGATTTTAGCTGGCTGCAAGACGGATAATGTTTTGTACAGGCTGCCTTGGAATGATTTTAAAAGGACTCGGGTGTCACAGAAAACCTAAAAGTTGTTTACAGCGGAAAGTACTTAGACACAAGCCCAGCCAACTACTGTATCTTTCAGTTCAAAACGCAGTCATTAACCCAAATTACAGCCACCATAAGTTATATATAAACTGCCTATGATTTACTACTGTCTGATCTTTCTGAGTAAAAGCCTCCTAAGCAGCATCAGGGTACATTGATTAATTTGGATTAGTTGCTACTCTTTCTTTATTTACCCCAATAAACAGATCAATGGCTGCTGCTGTTTTCTTTTTTTCCAGCAGATGGTGCTAGTGTATGTTCTGAGATAAGCTCTTTGTTTGTATCAGGTTTTATTTATTTCTTTGTTCAGTTATGGTGTAAAAGTCCGTCACAGATGGAAAAAGCAAAGTTGTAATGTATACTGAGTGTCCTCATATTATCCAGAATAGGTGTACAAAATAATTCCCCTGAAAAATAGAGGAAAAGTAATTTTCTTGCAATTTTTGTATTCATTTCTTCACAGTCCAAATTGCTTTCAAGGATCTAGCTTTTGTTTGCACAGTGAGTGCAGTGATTATATCGTAAACAGATTTTGGAAATAAATACATGACCTGATAGTGCCTGTTCTTTCACAGACAATGGAACCCATCTTGAAGTTAACCTTCAAGTAACCTTCATTAAGAAACACTGTTGGCACAGGGAAATAGTGTTATCCGACTTCATATCTGAAAGCTTCATTTCGAAAGCTGTGGCAATCTAATTGGTTTTATTCAAAAGCACTGTATGTGGTGGAGGGTGACACAAATTCCTTATAAACAGAAAGGACTAGTCAGAAGTAATTATCTGTTTGTCCATAAGCTCTATGCACTTTTACCAATACATGAATGGGACATTGGGACTTTAACTACAGTACATTCTCCACCTTTGCTTGATGTTCATACTGTAGGGAGGTAATATTACTGTATTATAAGTCATGTTTACAGCACATTAGAAGCTATGAGTGGCAACTACACTAAATAATTGTGTTGAGTGTCACACTTCGTTAGTTCTTATATTCCAACAATTTAGATAACATTAATTACAGTCGTTATCGATTCAGTCCTGACTTATAATAGTCATATATTTGTGTTCATCTGCTGCCTCCCTCTAATCATATTGTTAAGTGTGACACAGCTGCTTACCCCACAACAAAGAATACATAAGAAACCACTCTTAACCTATTAATGGATTTTCAGTTTGTATTAATTTTTTTACCAAAATATCCTCAGGATTTACAAAATAAATACATTTTTTATGGATTATTACCCGATATTTGGCCCACTCAGGCATGTAAATAATACATTAGGTTTGGTGTTGTAGTGTCGGTGTGCATGTACTTAGACATATAGTTTCTATTCACACAACTTTAAATCATAATTTAAAAAAAAAACTAAACTGAAAGAGGTAACTGTAGTAAGGGCCTGATTTTCAAAGCTTGATAACTTAGATTGTGTACATCTTTAATTAAGTAAATCAAAACACAAGATTAAATGTAAGTTAAAACAAGCAAAGAAAAATACGTTTACCTCAAATGCACTTCCCAAGTATTGAAAATCAGGCCCTAATACAAGAATGAACATTAATACCAGTGTAATTAATCTGCGTCAAAACATTCGGGGTCCACATTGGTGTGTCCTTGTGGTCCCGAGGATGTTTAAATCAACATGTTTTTCCTGGTTAAACGTAGGAAGCAGGATGAATACCTGAACACTGTCTGGGCTGACATTGCTTTATAGCATTGTTTAATAGCTCTGGGTCTTGTGATTTCATTTCCTGACCCAAACTCATCCATTTTGTACTAGACAGGAACCACCCACAGGTTACAGAGCTTCACAGCTCAGGTACATAGTTCATTAATTGCGCTCTGAATCAGGCAGCGGGTGCTGGTTTCACAGAGAGTGGTGTTCTATTAGCATACTTATAACACTGATAAATTTGTGATCTTTGCTGGCTTTTAGAGTGTGTGACAGCTGGGCTGGTGTAGCCGAATGCTAGTCTTTCCAATCATTATATCGTACATCAAACAGATTGAGGCGAGTTCATTGGAAATAGGAAAGTTGTGAAGCAGGTGTGTTGCTAACACCGATGGATGTCTTTTTAGGTAATTGATTAAAATAGCATTGACAATCAAACCCAGGATCTCATTAAGTAAGGTATGAGCTGCTGTACAGTACAGGTTAAGCAAGCTTTCTGCAAAGTCAAGCTGATGCACCTCAGGGTTCACCTGAAATACCACCCCTGCTATTCAGTCCCAAGCAGAGACTCACAATGTCAATTGTTCCAGAGCAAAATACTCTAGGACCATCCTTTTCTCTAGGATCGTTTATACTGGTAATACAATTAATCCTAACCTCAAATCACAATTGTGCCAGCAAACCTTTAACTTCATTTTAACCTGAACATTGCTCTTCGGCTGAAATTTCACTTCTCTAAAGTACAGCAATCCCCTATTCCTAATCAATGGACACTGATGTTGCCAAGCAACCACCTTTAATGACAACTTGTGACATCTAAGCACACTAAGCGGGCTGCATAGATGGCTTCTGACAGATCTACTCTTACTTTATTAAAAATAACACACAAAAAACCATAAGCATATGGGCTTGTCAATAGAGTTTATATTGGTTTTGAGCTCAAATGAAATTTAAAAAGAATTAGGGAGATGTATTTAGTTTGGATGACGCAGAGCGAAACCACAAGGACATCAAAAACATGTAAAGGCATATCAGAAGTTACCTGATGTATGGTCCTGAGTTGTGTGTTCAACTTATTTACTGTAACCTATCTGTATTATTATTATTATTATTATTATTATTATTATTATTATTATTATTATTATTATTATTTTATGTTATCTTCCGAGCAGCTTTATTTTGATTCAGTGTCAGGCTTTTCCCCCTGAGATGACAGACTGGTCTGCCTGTTTTGTCCAGTGTGTTATAGACCATGCCTATGGACATCGAAGCTATCTCTCCATACAGTTTATTTAGACATAAAAAACAACACAATGACAAGCCCTTGAAAGAGTTGAAAAAGATTATGATAAAATAGCTTTGAGAATCTGGTCCAATGTGTTATTGAACTAGTCTATGTGGTTAATAATTTAATCCTAATCAAGTAATTCCATAACATTGTAGAATGAAAGTGCAGTGAATAGATATTTTGAAATATGACCATCAAGGTCATCTGTTTACAGTCATACCATTTGTGTCTTGCATTGTTCCATCATCATGGGATTTTTTGAATAGTCTGTACAGCCCACACATTTTTAAAAAAAGAACTGTAACTAATAAACAAATGAAAAACAAGGACATGCTTTTTCATCCAACTTTAGGAAGCAAAGAATTGGAATCAAGAAAAGCCAGGTCATCATCATTCCACAGATTAATAAATAAATAAATAAATAAATAAATAAATAAATACATTTTATATATATATATATATATATATATATATATATATATATATATATATATATATATATATATATATATATATATGTACAGACGTGCTCAAATTTGTTGGTACCCCTCCACAAAAAACGAAGAATGCACAATTTTCTCTGAAATAACTTGAAACTGACAAAAGTAATTGGCATCCACCATTGTTTATTCCATATTTAATAGAAATCAGACTTTACTTTTGATTTTTTATTCAACATAATATTGTAAATAATAAAACAAATGAAAAAGGCATGGACAAAAATGATGGGACCGCTAACCTAATATTTTGTTGCACAACCTTTTTTATCCTTGGTTATCCTTGGTTCTTTTTCTACCATTCGCACTATCCTTCTGTTCAATCTGGGGTCGATTTTCCTCTTGTGGCCGCGCCCAGGGAGGTTGGCTACAGTTCCATGGACCTTAAACTTCTTAATAATATTTGCAGCTGTTGTCACAGGAACATCAAACTGCTTGGAGATGGTCTTGTAGCCTTTACCTTTACCATGCTTGTCTATTATTTTCTTTCTGATCTCCTCAGACAACTCTCTCCTTTGCTTTCTCTGGTCCATGTTCAGTGTGGTGCACACAATGATACCAAACAGCACAGTGAATACTTTTCTCCATTTAAATAGGCTGAATGACTGATTACAAGATTGGAGACATGTGTGATACTAATTAAAGAAACTAATTAGTTTGAAATATCACTAAAATCCAATTATTTATTATCTTTTCTAAGGGGTACCAACAAATGTGTCCAGGCCATTTTAGAATATCTTTGTAGAATAAGCAATAATTCATCTCTTTTCACAGCTTCTTTGCTTTATTCTATGACATACCAAAGGCATGCAAGTATACATGATAAAATAGCTTTTAATTTCATCACTTTTCAGTAGGAATGAAGCATTATTGTAAGGGTACCAACAAATTTGAGCACGTTTGTATGAACAACAATAATAAATGGAATGTAAAAATACATTTCTACATCTCTAAAGTACACACAATATCAGTGGGCCACAGTTTGAAAATCTTTCATTACTGAGTCCACAGAGGCGAACTGCAGTTTTTATTAGCAAGCAGAGATTGGCAGTCTTAGCCATTAACTAGATTGAACAATGAGGCCTTGAAAGGGATCTCTCCAGACAGTTCCTGTGTGCTGTTGAGCTGATGTGGTATTTCAGTGTGCTAGCTTGTTTCATTGACATGTCTCGGCTGCAGAGTTATTTGGCATGCTGTGCAGGCTGGTTATAAACCCTCAGAGACGGCTTCATCTCACTTTACGAGTGCCCATGACCAGTGATGGACAGAACTGAACTTTGTCACGAGTATAGGTGTGGAGTCAAGTCCTTCACATGCAGGAGCATCAAGGCCTTCGCACTTACTAACATTATGAGTCATAACTACAGTAAAGACTTAAGCACTGGGGTAGTTTGTTTCTGTATGGGTGGCATGTAAATGGTTATGCATGTGCAACATTGTGATTCTCACAGAACATTCCATATGGAGTCTCTACCATTAACTATTTCAGGCAAACTTGTCAAATTACAAAAAAAGTTG
The DNA here is from genome assembly GCF_902713425.1 of Acipenser ruthenus. Classification (NCBI taxonomy): domain Eukaryota; kingdom Metazoa; phylum Chordata; class Actinopteri; order Acipenseriformes; family Acipenseridae; genus Acipenser; species Acipenser ruthenus. The sequence goes on from NC_081213.1 coordinate 25,500,606, forward strand.
AAAAATTAGACAGGTCCGTCTCGCATACATTACGAGACTATACTATAATTTTATCCCAAAGCTGAGATCCCCTTTACCAAGCTATTGCAATTACCAATTCATGGCAATTCCCAATTGTGGTATATAAAAAGTAACCCAACAGTGTTGCGGTGTAAGGTGTCCCCATTCCTCTCCTCAGCTTCACATACAGTAATCACTGAAATCTGGGCACCCAACGAAGGTTTGTCTCAAAGAGAAGGGTATCAGTTGACAAGTAAGAGCAGCTGAGCTACATCATCTGGTAGGCTACTGTTTGCCAAATGATTATTGCAATGGGCAAATAAACAAGTACTGACTGAAATAAATACTTGACATGTGGTATGTCTACTTGCACTGTTTGTGTTACTGGGATCAAAATTAATTACGGCAAAAATATAGCAAATTGCATAATATTAAAAGACACGCGTAATACACGCTTTCCTCGTTTTTGCATACCTGCCAGTATTTGTTTTTGTCTGGCCTAAAAGATTACAACTACTGCATTCCAATCAAGCTCAAGTTCTATAAATTACATGCTTCCATATTCTATACATCTTCTGTGCATGTTTATGTTACAGTAATTACCCAGAAACAAAATCAAAACAGGGCAATTAGTCGCTGGAAAGAAATCCTTCGACTACACCTTTGTTCTAAGCAGTGTGCACTATTTAATTTGCATGTATAATCTAATTAATTATTAGATGGAGCAATCTAATCACAATGCTGAACAGTAAAGTGGGTGACTACAGGTCAGCATAGAGCCACACAGGACTACTTCAACATGATTTCTCTTTGATATAGCTTACTAAAACGCAAAACACAATCTGCTTTTCATGTTTTCTTTTTTTTTTTTTTTTGCGGTGTTGGGTCTTTAAGCTATTTATCACCTTGTTACTCCTCTTTATATTATAAATCCCTCCTGTACCCACATGTTAATATCAATAAGAATCATTTCCTATTTCATTCTTGTGGGTGCCCATCTTGTAGAATCTTAGAATTCTGGATCTGATATCAAGATAGCAATGCTGTCTGTTTACTCACTGCAGGATATATTAAAAAAGGATTCATGCACAATACCAATGAATAAGACATTGAAAAGGAGTTTAAAAAAAAAAAACTCTTAATAATGCACTCTCTAAAAGAACCGCTGAGGGAAATGACAAAGCACATTTTATATACAATAGTAAACCGCATGGGACTAAAAAAAAAACCTTTAGCAGTTTATAGCAATGTACGCTGGTATATTTTATAAAGCTCAAATGGATCATTTATAAATTGCAGGCTTTTGCTGTAATATATATATATATATATATATATATATATATATATATATATATATATATATATATATATATATATAAGCAATAAGACCCGACACAGAGGGCATTGCCAGGCATTATACTGTTTGGGTAATGGGGCCCAAGTCGAAGTAAAGGGCGATATTACAACCAAACGGTTGTATAATGTGGAGGGTCTTATTGCTTATATACTTCAATGTTACAGCACAATTAACTATAACTTCTATTGACTTTAACTGCATTTTTAGGTTTTCCTTTTTTGCCACTTATCCTGCCACATAAGCACTCTAAAATGAACATTCTATAAATATAGTCTTTTCCTAGGTAATTGATTTGAATATTTCCAGATATCGAGCAGTTATTAAAAATGCTTCCGGGAAAGTTGCCTAGTACTTGGACAGCAGAAGCAGTGCGACGTTTGGAAGAGCTTGATGAAGAAACCGGTTCAGTTTGCCCGACAGTACTTCTCTCTGTACTACTTACAGCGACTGTAGACATCTCAGAGGTGCTCGTATTTTCCGAGATGTTTTGATTTAGCCGTTCCTCAATTGACATCTTATTAAAAAGGTTGAAATTTACTTTAAAACGACATTTTGTTAATAGCTGATGGAGTGATTTTGTTTGGTTTGTTTTTGTGATGCGGTTACAAAGATTCTAAGGCCATATATCAGGGATTATATCCCCCTAGCTCAACCGTACTTAGAATGCTAGGAATCTTAACATTGAAATATATATATATATATATATATATATATATATATATATATATATATATATATATATATATATATATATACACACATACACACACACACACACACACACACACACACATACATACACATGCCTTATGGTCGGCACCTCTTTTTGGAAAAAGCTTTGCTGTGCATGAATGCTTTTTAAGATGATATATATTATGTCTTGATGTTCATATTTAACTTGAGGGCACATAGAACCAGTGCTATTAGTTCAAAGCATAAAGAAATAGACAATTCCTGCCTCTGATATATAGGTCATTTGGCAATGAAGGGAACAATACTGTAAATGTGGGATTTGAGTAAACAGTATCCACAAGTGAGCTTTGTTTCTTGTGGCACAGTATTACACATGCATTACTTTGTATATCTTTTTATATAAATCCTAAATGTAACTTGTTCAACATCAAGGCATATGAAATACAGCCGAGTTAGTTTAGTGGCGGCCTGTCCTACTGTACTGCACGTAATGCAGAGTGAGAGAGATGACAGTTTAATTTGAAGAGTTTCAGCTTTAAAAACAGACCTTTGATTTGCTACTTTGTACTTAAAAGCATGGAACAAATTGAGTGAAAATGACAAATACAGTATATTCCATTCTTTAAGAATATATACTGTAAATGGCATTGACAGATTATGGTTTGATGTTTTCTGTCAAATCCTTTTGTCATGTGTTTTAGATACAGTTTCCTTTTAAGACAAAACTACTTCGTATTGGCCTTGGGAGATTGTTAAGAGTCCAACAAAGATTTAACACCAGTGCTAGTTTCAAAGACTAGCCGGCATTCCACTGGTAGGAGTACAATCTTGTAGACACGAAGAAGAAATGATTACTGGCAGGTCCCCCTATTACAAACCAAATTAAATGAACCAGTGTAGGGGGTACTGGTCCCTAGTCATAAAGCTTTAACTCAAGGCAATTTTGATGGATTAAATAAAAGTTTCATATGGATGTAACTTTTCCACCAAGCTGTTGTTAAAGACACAGTTTCATGAGCATCAAACTTTATCTTCTCACAACAACTTATCTGAACTTCCATCAAGACCCGTTTTCACAGCTGTATGAGCATCTCAATAGAAACCCACTCTTGTAGGTGGATGGATAATGAATCCCCTTCCCGATTCAGTGAATGGACACATCTCCAGATAAATCTACAGACAAAATTGACAGCAGTGTGAAGAAGCTTGGCCCCATGCCCATCTGAGATGTACCAGGGCAGAGGACAGCAGATGGGTTCCATCACCAGCGCTGTTAATCCCTCACCTTTCACCGGAACAGAAACATCAAATCAATTACTATGCCTGCTGGTGCTTACATACTGTACATGTCTGTATCGCACACACTCACACACACACACACTCTCTCTCTCACACACCATAATATAACATAACAGGAATACAACATGATATCTGGAATATATTTAATACTATTCTCTGTTTTTAAAACCAGCAATGGTAATTACTCATTTTAAACAGGCATTTAAAAAAAGATTGCTTGGGGACATTAAATAGGATTTCTAGAACATGCTAAGCAAGAGTTTGTAACAAAATATACATATATTTCACAGCTCTCACTTAATAGATTCATAGACATTTTAATTTCCAGATTCACACACCAATCGCAATGTTCAAGGACAGACTCACTATAGCCATTTTTACTAAATTAAATACAAGCACCAACACAAGTCACTTACACATGATGCAACACCGTCACAACTGAATAGACAGACCAGTTCACCTTTATGACCATCAGTTCCATTCTGTTTCAAAACTATTTCAAAAGCATCTATTAATTGTATTGATTGCTATAGTAATACCAGCAGTTCAAACAGTAAAGACAGTATTTTATAATGGAGAAAAAAAGCTTCACATTGTGCTAGCAGGCACTGCTCAACATATAGAAGCTATTTACTGTATTAATCCATATAAATGAAAGGGCCAGTTTCCAATACAGTATATATAATCTAAAATAACCATTTGGGATTTTCTGTAAATCTAATGGTGAAACTGGAACCACAAACGAAAACATACTGTCTACTTAAATATGTGTTTTTGATTTATTTGGGTTTTTATTTTATTTGGAACTAACAGTTGGAAGTAATTCTTTGGTCTTAAAACTAAATCATACTCTTTTGTGCTCCATATAACGCGGACACAACCATATGTTCATCAACCCAACATGACAACGCTCGAATGAAAAGGAGTGCACCCAATGAGAAGAATCCCACGAATACAACAGCAATGGGTTAATTACCAGAACCTTCAGACAGTCGTTCTTAGACTGCAACATTCTGTGACCCAAGATCACTGAAAATAATTCATAACTGTATAGACCTCTGCTTGGGGACACAGCAATGAAAAAGAGACACCTGCTGCATCTCTCTATTTACGCTATTAACATCACTTTACATCCAATATCCAGACCTGAGGTCACACAGACAGGCTTTTAAGACACACTTCATTAGATACAGTGTTTTTACTAATTGTGAACTATCTTCTCAGTATCTACAGTGTTGAATTCCTCTTTGCTATACCACAGTTAAGAGGTGCTATTATCACCCTGATACTATGAAAGTGATTTCCATTGGTCGATAGATCTAAAATTGTCATGGCTTGCTGCACAGCTCAATGAAAAAATGTAGAAAGACTGACATTACCCAGATGTAGACTTCCACCTGCTACAGGGATACATTCTTCTGTCTGGTGGTTCCTTGACTTCAGTTGGTAAAGAAGTGTGTCTTCTTTAAGGGAAAAAAGAAGATAAAAACAGATTCAGCTCATAAAATCGCTACAGAGAACTGGTGGATTCTTATTCTGAGTATGATAAAGGAAGAGGGTGTCAGCTTGAAACTGGGTGTATCCAGTCTCGCTTGCCTTTTATTTTTTGTAAACATATCATAAGAAAAGTCAACAAATCTGCTACACAATAGTCATGTCATTCGTTTTGCATATTTACAGGTTACTGGTTATAATGAGATGTACACAAATACAAGTATTTGTTTTACGAAGTGTGGTGGCAGGTTTCCTAATGAGCAGGATTCTTGTAGCAACACAATTCACAGTTTCAAAGAAGACAAAATTAAGCTCTATTCAGTGGAAGCCCAGCCGCAGTCAAGCAACAGAACCAGGACTCCAGAGAAACACTGACACATGTACAGTAATAGAGCTACTTCCTATACTGTACTGGGAAGAACTGACAGAAACCGAAGATTTGCTCATCTGAACTAAACAAACATTAGAATGAATGTTTCTGAAAATGATGGCTCGCGTTACAACAGCTTTGAACAAATCTGCTACACAAAGGACTGTGCATTTTCCATAACATGTAGATCCTGCAATGCAATGCTGTGATTCACCAGATAATGTGTGTGAGGAGAGCTATTAACTACACATGCAAATGAGTCTGACCCTTTTTTATACCGCGGTGAAAGAGTACATTTTTGTAGCCAGTTCACTCCCAGTTAGGTTTGCCACCTGACCCTGCATCATCCCGGTTTTGAGAAAGGTGTCCCGGGAATTCAATATGCCTTCCCAGGACACTACATGCCAGTACCATAACCCCGCCCCCCTTTTCCGTTCGGTCTCGTTTTTTGTCCCTCAGGAGGTGGCCTCCCTACTCCCACTTCTATGAACTTGTTTACTAAATATTTAAGTGAATAAGTCATTAAGTAGCAATCAGTTTTACATTTTTTTACAACTTTTTTGTTGTAAATTTTATGGATTGATAACTTTTATACTGAAGCAGCATTGTAATCCTTAAGAAGAGTACATTTCTTTGACCTATGGACTTTCCACATTATCATCATACAGAATCATTTTGTTAAAACATGCCAGCTGTGACCGTAGTATAGCTTTTACTTGCACAGTGAAATGTTAAAGTCCCAGATGAAATGAGGAAAGCAAATCCAATTTTATTCCACAATAAAAAAGCAAAGAGCTGACAGAGAACAACAAGTACAGTATTTCAGTGTTTAGTAGCTGGAAATCTATTCAGAGAAGTATGATACATGGGAATTTATAAGGTAAAGTAGACTGAATACCCTGTAACTAGAGCAAATGGTACCAAGACCATGCATTGAAATGGTTAAAACAAAGTGAAATTGATAAGGTAAAGGTTTAGTGGACAACAACGATATTGGAACTTGACTAAAAAAAAAAACACCTGTGTAAACATCTGCATAGCAATTGTATTGCTAGTGTAATCTCCAATTTAAAAAATGTCACAGCTCTAACAATTGCAATGCCTTTAAACTTTCATCAAAAACCCATTCCTGTTTGTGCCAAATAGCTGACGACAGTCCCTGGTGTGACATCAACGTTATGTGGTCGAAACAGAATGACAAAACATGCTAATTCTGCCTTTATTAAAACTCTCCTGGACCTCTGCAGTAACTAAGGAGCATTTTACAACCAGCACCCTTCTGCTATTAAAACTATCATCACAACAGAAAACCTAACAGGTATCTCTTTTACACAACCCTGTAAAACATGGGTTTAAATGATTTAAAAACTGTGCTAGGGTAAGTATTTTAGTAGATACTCTTATGTCTATATGTTTATGTGTCATGCCTTTACAATACACTCAGGAAGACTACAGAGCAAAGACAAAAGCAATCAGAAGTCTTAACTGCTTCACTGGTGAATGCCATGTGTCCAGTTTACATTAATCCTGGGGAAGGGGTATAACCCCTTCAGCCACTGTGTGCCCGACTGTACCACATTAAAGTTTCCCATCTAAGTATCTATTTTATAATGCATATATGTTGTTGTTTTTTTTTTAAATTTTGGCAGGGCAACTTCTCAAAGTCCATAAGAGTTCACACAAACTGTTTTAAAATTTCTAAAAAAAAAAAAAAAAAATCATGACCGAAGAGGAAATATGTAAGAAACATATCTGGTTCTATTAGTGTTTTAATGTTAGGTTTTAATATTTACAAGCTATAGTGAGAAATACACAGATCGAATGGCTGTTTTTGTGAGTAATGCAATATTATGCAAATGCCACTATGAACAAAATACAGGGTGTCTGCACAATGCCTTCACCTTCACCCCTTTATAGTATTAACTAATCATCAGAAACTCAAGATTATATATTTGGTCACGTTATTAATCTGCCCTTTTCATTTGGAAAATGTAGCTATTGCATGGTTTTCAATAGGGATTCTGCAGACTTTGTTATACCCTTTATGGAAAACCTAGAGGTTTGTGATCCAATTAAATTAAACAACTCCAATGCAAAGTTATCTACTCTTCATCACATTAAACAAATTATTCTGTTACAGCTGTGAAATACTCCCAATATCGGAATCCTATTTACTGCAAAAGCGTTCACTAATTCTCTTATTTTAGCAGAAGCCATGACTAATGTAAAAGCTAATTGAATGGAAGCCCATTCCATTGACTGCAGGTTTTTAGTTATTCAATTATTAATTTCCAATGGTTATTCATATTTATTTTATGTACTGTAGATCCTCATAGTTAACCATGGATACTCAGCAATGGAAAAGGCACATTTTATCATCAGCCCAATCTTACTATACTGAAAATTCAGTGCAGTAAATAAAATAAAATCTGTTGTTTGCACTAATTCACGCCATGAAGATAAAAAGAAAGGGTAACTTACAGTACCTGTGTCTGTAGGGGCCTGATGTTTATTTACAGGGACTGTATCAAAATGTACCTAAGTTTTAAAATAACTAGTCATCTGTGTAAACACAACTCAAGGACAAATCAGCTTTGCACCTTAGCGACCCACAGCTCACAGTAATAATCCTTGATGTCAAGAGGCTAAACCCCAGGGTGATTTCTTCCATGTTTCTGTAAAGCTTTCTGTTATCGCTGGAATGCAGGTTCTGTGTTATATAAGTCTGTTTACCAAACCCTGAATGGTATGTGGGTTCAAAATTACTTATTTAGTCAAGAAAGTTTCTATCACAAATAGCTATTGGGTTGTTTCAGGCTATTTATTTATTTATGTATGTATTTCGGTTTTTTTTTTTTTGCATTCCATTAACTAACTGGTGGTGGTGATGGCAGCATCACCAGTAAGAATCAAACACAGAACCTTGCAGCATTTACACCTTTCTAAGCGGAGCTATTTAAACAAAACATACTGGTATAATAATAATAATAATAATAATAATAATAATAATAATAATAATAATAATAATAATAATAATAATAATAATCTTTATTTTTATATAGCGCCTTTCATAGTGGACTACCATCACAGAGTGTGTGAACTATGCATCAGTTACAGAGTCACTTACAACAACGTCTCACCCTAATGACGGAACATAAGGAGTTTAAGTGACTTGCACAGGGTCACACAATGAGTCAGTGGCTGAGCTGGGATTTGAACCGGGGACCTCCTAGTTACAAGCCTGTTTCTTTAACCACTGGACCACACAGCCTCCTGATATCCACAACCACACAGGTATCTGGTATCTGTATACCAAAAAGAAACTGTGATGCCCCCAGTCAAGTTTTCCTTCATTTAGAGACACCAAAGCTCAATGTAATAAAATACAGCCAACAGTATTAAAGCTCAATATGTTTTATTAACATTGACACACAGTGCTGTGCCTACAGTGTGCAACGATTAATTTCACCCAACAGTACAGCTAATTATCCCAGGAATGATGTTAGAAATTAAAGGTATATTATCTGCTAACACTGTGTAATGATTCTTGATCTTTCGGGTCTTGCTCGAACTAGTGTGACAAAAAACTACATCTACAGCAGGAGGCTGTCATATTTAACACCATTTTGGCAGCAATCAGGCAAAGTTGAAAAGATTAACAGTAAAAGAAAGTAAAGTGCCTTAAAAATCAAATGCCTTTATTCAGTACACGCGAGTAAAAGCAATACATATAAAGTGCATAGGTAGAAGCTGTACAGTAGACTGTCTGCAAACAGATCAAAGTGTTTCTTCATAGCTTCATCACATGACAGCAGGCAATATATTCCGGTGTCACTGAGCAACAATCTCGTATAATCCCTCAATAATACTGGCACACTGACGTCGGGAGATCAAACTTGAGTATACTGTAAATGGCTGGCTGATTAGCAGTAGGTTTCCATTTCTCTTTGTGGAAGATCAGATTTTAACTCTTAGACCAACACACACACACACACACACACACTGTAAATCATAAAATTCAATCACTGTACAGGCTTACCGACTGCAAAGCAATTTGTATTGATGTGGGAAGTTATTCTGTGAGAATCTCTAAAGATATTGTGTGTCTGTAGACTATTCTTTAATTCACTAAACTTGAACTGCACTGTTTATTAAGAGTGCTATTCCAGGCTGTATGTACTATTGATGTAATCCCCTTGTTTCAAGACTTTACTTGGTGCATACAGTACACAAATTATACAACACATACCATGTGACGCTTGATAATAGGCTTCAGCTATCCTCAAGCTTAACAAAACAAAGAAACTAGTACTGATTACATATATTACAGTACATAATCAACACAAAACCTCATAAAAACAACAACAGTACAAACTGGACACAAGTCTGTAGTAAAATAGTACTGTAAGGGCTTATTTCCAGTTAGGCCACAATTGACAGACACCACTAAACTCTTGGATTCAATTACAATCCTTTACATCTGGCTACAGAACTTGAAGGTGAAACCTAGCTATTTTCCGATCTCAACACAATTTAGCTAATCAGCTAATTTCAAGTAACAGGCAGGTTCAGACTTCAGACGTGGGCAGCATAGCGCTCGCACAGGCTTCAACAATGCAGAATTTAAAGTGGACTGACTTGCTTTCTTGCTTACTTTTTTTCTTGTTCTGCAAATTGTAAAACACAGTAGATGTGCAGTAAACAAATTAAAAAGAAGTGAAAAGGTACAGTTACCAAAAACCCTGTGTCTGTTTAACAGCCAACTTTCACTACTGCTATTTGTTAAACATACTGTATATCGCAATACAACAGTTTCACAAAAATTACTAAGATTTCTGGCATCTAATTTCAAGCATCATAGCGCAGTAAATTCAGAATCCATGATTACATTAGCAACAATCCCCTCATATGCATTCTGCAATCTGACATGTTTATCTTAGCATGCCTGATATATAGTATACCCCACTTTGTATTCATTCTGCACTGGCTATCACATCTTTTCTGGAAAGTCTTTCTTGACAGGTATGCTATTTTTCAATCCTCTTTGTAGAATATTCAGCATGTCCACTTGTATTTCTCTATAAACAGTTTGCATTATCCATCTACAACCATTTCCTTACTCTCGCCACAGTTTCCATCTTAAATTCTTCCCCATAATACTGGCAGTAAGATAACCAATGCATAATGCTTCTCAGTAAACAACCACCATATAATGTACATATATGTGTGGAATAAAAGCTTTTATGTTGAGCAAAATATATAATTTATTGTAGTCATTCAAATTTCCAGACAGGCTATAATTTAGGACTATTCTTCTGATCATTTTATTATGTTAGCCATGAAAGAAAGGCAGTCTGAAAAAATGACCTGATGAGATGAGTTACTTGCCAACAGACAACATAACCACCCCATATCTTTCTCATCCTCTCGTCACAGGTAATTTGTAATAGTCTTGCAGTCACAGTATTTTACAGATTGACTTCCAAATACATGTTGACTGGTCTATTATTTTGGCAACACATTTGTCACAAGTCGTGACAGCTTTGAGGCCTGACCGTGACCGTGTACTATGTCTGGGTATGTGTGCTACTGCAATCTTGCCAGGTCACTGTTAGAAATGGGATTTCACAATCTCAAGAGTTCTCTCCTGGTGAAATAAAATGGAAATTAACCAGAATTACAACCGCAAATCTTGTATGTATGAACTGCTACGGCAACCACTAAACATTCTGCAAAAAAAAAAAGGTGTATTTGCAAGCGTACGTGTATGAAAGACTACCGAATGTAATTTAAATGTTACAAATTCCAATCTAATACATTTTATGTTAAATTGGTTTGAGCTTTTGTTATGTACAGGGTGGCTGGATATTTAAAAAAAAAAAAAAAGACTGCAACCACTTTTTCTACCAAGATTTCAAACTGCAAGGGTAACAGATACAGGTATTGAACAGTACGGGTGACTCGTAATATTATAAAGACTAGGATGTAATTGCAAACCCATGCAGCTGCTGTACATTCCAGATGCATGTGGATTATTATTATTATTTATAAACTCCCCTAGAATAGATTGGATTCTTGTTTTTCAAGATCCCTGACATTGTTTACCTTACTTGTTACAGAAAGGAATTCAGGGCTGCCAGATAAAGCTGATCATTTTTAGAAACCCTATAAATGAAAAAGGAAAGGCAAAACAAAGGAAAGTGTGAATAAGTTCAACAAGCCACTGCTTCAACTGCTTTTCGGTAATTCATCTCTAATTATTCTGTATACAGCTTCATTCATTGTTTACTTTATACATTCATAGTAAATGTATTACAGCTAAACTCAGCTTCAGCATCTGATTTATGCATTAATTTGCAGCTATACTGTATTTTCTTTAATGACACAGCTGATGAAACACATTACTCTTTCACCTATTTTGTATTACAGTTCATTTTTAAACAGCTTATTGACCAGCCAGTGCCTTTACTTTCAAGTAATCTATCCTATCACACAGTCGTGCTATTTATAGCATACCAAGTTCAATACTGTTAAAAAATGAATGACAATGAACCTTCGCTTTGGTTGAAGAAGGAGAATCATGCTGTCACTGAACAAGCAGACTGATTGGAAATGACTGCGTTTACACCTAATTGTTTAACCATTACCAGCAAGTCATCATATTCATAAAAAACACAGACTTTAGCATTGAATATTTGTTAAATAAGAAAATACAAACAAAAAAAGCTATTGGATTTCAAAAGCGGAAACTAATTGAGGAAATTCAGAAAAAGAGAAATGGAACTTCAATTTAATATCTGTATTGGAGAAGCAATACCTGATCATTTTTAATTTTTATTTTTGTATTGGTTAAACCTAAATAGGCTTTCATTTCCTTAGCTGAGTTTCATATCAATGTAGCCATGTACTGTAGCCAGTCTAAAAAAGAAATACAGCATTGTATACTATTCTATTCAATTCACTTTCACATCATACTTTGACCTTTCACACCAGCATCTTTGGTCTCGAAGATAACAACAGAATTATTGCCCTTGAAGATCATTATGTTGCTCATCAGTGAAGATCCCTTTGACAGAATGCTCTCTGTGAAAACAAGCACCTATCTGTGCAAGTGGGAGTTACATTAACCACCCATCCTATCAAAAGGTATTGGGTCCCATAGCATTGAAAACAGCTTTTACACAAGACTCCCATTGTACAGTATATCAGCTTGAGTCATTCCAGGCTTTTCTATGAGCTTACAATAGACACACCTAAGCTTTTTATAAAGACCATCTTTTACGATTTTCAAAAACATTATTTTTATTCCTCCTGAAATTCTGCATCATTTCCAAAGATCCAGTTTGCTGTAAATATATTCGGTACTGTATATGAGGTTTACCTTTAGATGTTTTTATTATGCCTGTGTTGCAAATACAGTTTCATCCATAACTATAAAACACTCAAAGCAGATCTATTTCGTAATACTAGAAAAACTATTTTATACATGCATAATGTTTTTTTGGGAGAAAACATAGTGTCACATATTGTTTACTGTAGAAAACAATTCAACCTCAGACAATTTCCAACGCCATCTAAATCAATTTGTCAATGAAAAGCAAATGTAAAAATATTAAACCACACTGGAAGTAAAGGAATGTTGATAACAAAGTCAAAGAGCAAACTGAAATCGTTGAACAAAAGCAACTGCAGTTGAACGTTTAAGGGATTAGACCGATAGTTTGATAATATCAACCCTATGAGTGTTTGTTATCAGGATATCACCCTTTTAAAATTCTCTTTTCACTTCTTTACAAAACCTGTTACACTAGGGTTACCATGTGGCTCCTGATTAACCGGACGCTATGAGACAGAACAGGATTTCAAACTTGCCCCTAAACTGAAATAAATGAAGGTGTAAATGAACCATCCTTAGCTACAATTAATAATGGTGCTTAAATACCCGCAGGCGCGTCAAATAATTGTATTATACCAAGAATGAATTGCAGCCAGTCGCTATTTTTTTCTGTTTGTTAAAATTCAATCGCCCATATTATTCTGCAAATACAATCACATCATCATCTCGTTGCTCTATCGATAAATTAGCTATTCGTTCATTAAGATCTGATCAGAAGCAGCTGATCCGTGTGACTTGTTTGCTGCACCCAAGCAATTCCACCACAGCAGGATTAATCTCAGCAAAGGTGGAGCTCATTTATACGTGAATTACTTTCAATTTAGGGGGAATTTTGAAATCCCGGTCTGTCTCAAAGCGTCCGGTTAATCTGGAGCCATATGGTAACCCTAGTTACACAGCATTAACAGCACTGGTGGATTTTTTTTGAAGAGCTATTTACTGTAGGTAATCAGGACAGGAACAGCAGACTCAAATACAATACAACAACAGGACATTTCACAGGTTAATAAATTGACAGGGAGACCAGGGATTATCCTTGGCTAGAACAATTTGTGCTGTGTTATTATTGTCCTATGTCTTAAACCTCCAACAGACCTTCCATTAAAAAAAAAAAAAAACACAGGATGGGAAATACTAATGTAGTTTATCTAGCATTGTAGGAGTCACATGTACAGCACTGCAGCCTGCAAATTACCTGTTGCAAAACATTTCTGTATTAACAAATATGTGTACTACAGTTTCTCAAGGTGTTTTATACATCCTGAGAATTGTACTATTAATGAGAATTAATTAAAGGATAACTAACACGTTCCCCAGTATGAATGTCACTGGAATAATAAAAAGACACACTAATTCTTTTCTTCTTTTTAATCACTGTAGGAACACTGCCTAGCATTACTGAAGACTGAAGTCTTCTGTCCTTGTAATGGATAAGTTGTCAAAAAGCAATTAGCTCAGCAGCATACAGAATGCAATTACCAAATCACAATCCGACCGACGATATGTGCGGAGCATTTGAAAAACGGTCAGCACAACTGATGTTAACTGACAAAGTCGTTAACATCAAGACAGTCGTGTTAAACGTTCTGATATGGGATATGGGATATGCATCCCTTCTAAGGCAGTACAGGGTAAAGAGGATTGTCAGCTGCTGAACTTGCTCACTGCCATTTAGTCTTTTTCAAAAATGATTTCCACTTTCTACATTTCCCCCCCAATACAATACTGAGCGGAATGGCTGCTAAATTAGGGGCTGTCATGAGCTGGACTGACTGTTGTAAAATTAGTTTATAGGTCAAGACTAATTGAGGTCTGCCATACCAGATTTGAAGACCATATCTACCCACACTGACACTGACTTTCTATCAACCTGCGCTACTGTATGAATCAAAAGCTACTGTGTTCATAACATTTCTTTTTTCCTCTCTGTTACAGAATATTCTGGCACAGATTCTGTTGGTTATTTAAACATTTTTTGGTGAAGACAGCCATGCAAACAAAAGATATTCACTATTTGCTATTATATAAAATACATTTCTCCATGTCTTTACTAAGTGGAACAACATCTGAATTTGTTTAAATTAACCCTCATTTATAAATGGCTTTATAGATATGTATAGCTTGCTCTTTCATATTTATGTAGCATCTATTAATCATTAATAAATGCTTAACAAAGTGTTTATTAGCAGACCTTATAAAGCAGTAATAACCACGCTAATAAGTTGCATTATAAATATTATTGTATATACTATGTATTAATCATCTACAAAGGGTTATTAAAGTGTTTATTACTGGACCTTATTGTAAAGTGCTACCAGTTATGAGTCACCTTTGGAAATGTGACAAATTCTGTTGTACGTCCTTAAATAAGCTCTGTGTACTGATAGTCAATACACAGTGGTGGGTCTCCTATTGAAATAGCCTGTAAGCACTGTACAGTGTATAAACTACCCTGCTACTGAAGGACATTAATTCAGATTGTGACATAACAATGTACAGTACTTGCATCAATGTAAATGATTTATATTCCAATAATGTCATGGGTAATCAAAACCCAAATGGAACACTGAAACACAAGACTGGTCAAATGCATTTTCTCACAAGGCCTTTTAAAATTCAAAGCACAGTTCCTCAACAATTTGGTTCCAAATCAGTCAACTGGAATGGCAGAACAAATGGTTTCATCAAATCAGCACATCCAGAGGGAATACTGGGACATATTAGGAGAAAGGAATTAAATACATACCTGACACCTCTTGAGCTTTCACCTTCACACCTGCAAAGCAGAAAAAAGAGAGATAAAATCAGCCAAAATGTAAACAGGGAAGCCACTTACAAGTGGTTGCATCTTGACCTCTTGATTTCAATGTCGTGTGAAGAAACACATTCTAATAATAAAAAGAGGGGATAACCTAGGTTATAGAAGTACTGTACTATACCAAATATCTACAGTATAATGCATTTTGACAACACACACCTACATAGCCCACCTGTTTTAAAACAGCTATAAACTAGGGCTTAGTTAGATTACTCAAGTACTGAAAATAAAATCAGAATTGAGCCAATATTATTTTTACACTTTACTTAGCTACAATTCATCTGTAAAGCAATGGCCGAATATGCTAATCATAAGTTATTTCTTTGGGGGGCACGTGGTCCTCACTTAGTAGTGTACGTAGTTTTATGTATTGCAGCCTGTTATTCATGCCATGATAATTACAAGAGGAAAAAATCAATAACCCCCATGTTTTACTGTGATTGTTCTTGGACTAGCATTCGATTACTTGGGTATTCAAAATGTGTAGGGCTAGAATGCTCTATACTGTATTGCAAAGGGGCTGTCTAATGGGAAACTGCGTCTTTGTGGTATTCTGGCATCACTGGTGTAGTCCCTGTGAAGGTGCCATGGGAAAATCAGTCATCATACTGAAGACTATAATCACTATTATTAAAACCATTTCTTGGCTTGAGCAATTTAATTTGAACATACTTATTACAGGTAAGCTCTTGGTGTGTGTTCGAAGTGGTACTGTCCCCATACAACATGTGTGGTGTTTTGGTTAATTTGGCCAGGACACCACGTTAAGTATCCTTACTTATATTCAACAGTCGCCATGCAATAAAATCTCGACATTTATACTCTATCTCATGGACCATAAACCACATGGGCATAGTCCTGGTTGACAAACAATACAGATAATGAAAACATCTTAATACAAATTATGTTTATTTACTTCTACTAAATGCTGAGTTAGAGTACATTGATAGACCACTCTTTTCTTGCAACAGTCTTTACACAATGTTCCATTATTCTGGTTTAACAATGAGAAGCCATTCAGGCTCAGTTTCATGTGCAGAAGCATTGCAGCATTTCTAAGAGGGTAAGTTTTCATAAAATGGAATTCCCATATGCAGCCTCAGACCCCTGCTATTTACAGTATCTGAACGTGATTGAGACCTGTAATATTCATGCCTGAATGTCTGCCTCTTAAACTGCTCTGGACTTCAACATCTTCACATTATTCATAACACTACCTCCGAGATACAGTCCTGTCAGAGTTCCTAGTTTAAATTGAACGAGGACTAAATCCTTAAATCCTTTTACATGCAAGGCTCATAATGGCTGTAACTGAAGAAACATTACGTATTAAAAAACTATTAAATCAAATCACTGGACACACACATACGCTCACAAGACCATCCGCTTGAAAAGTTCTGTTCCTTTAACCTCTGTCTTCTGAGTAAAACAGGTCACCAGCACTGTATAGAGCAGGCTAATTATATATAAATATATTATATATTCAGATGCTGTAGTTTATTAGCAGTCATATTTTTAATGTGGTTAAAATTCAGCAATGGAAAACTCGTCTCTGAATTAAATATGAAAATGTACAGTACATGAAAGCAGAAAGTGAATATAAATCTACCTGCATATTGAAATAGATATTTTTTTGGGCGGACCAATTTAAATTTAGTGCAGCACAGTACATTGATTTTAAACTGAAAATTCACTCAACCTTTGCTTGCGTGATTGCTTTACCTCCACATTTAACAGCCCTCCTAATTTACAGCACAGTTAATAGTGTATGTCTAGTCTCCTTCCCACTCAAGAGCTGGAAGAAGAAAGACTCACTTTGTAGGATTACAATACTGCAGCAGCATAGCCCTAAGGCTGCAAAATGAGCAGCACTACAGCCCCCAATGGCTGTTCATTCCTGGGTTTCTATAACTATGAGTGATGGGTCGTAAAAGACATGGAATGGAATATGATATGTCAGTGGTATAAAAGGAGACCTCATCATCACAAGCTAAAAGTATTACCCCTACACAACACAAGCAGATGCAAGAAAATACATATTTTCCGTAGCAGAGGAATTTTTAACATAAAGAAAGATAAATTAAAGCAAAAAATGTACACCACATATTGTCATTTACATCCCTCTGAATCACTGCTTTCGACTCCATCTCAAAACTTACCAAACCGATGCTGTGTGTTATTATTTTAATTACAGGCATTTTTGGGGGGGAAATGGGTGGTTGAGCAATCAGGAAAAGTGGTCTATTAGTGTATCGCAAAAAGGAAAGAACTACTAAATTAACTGGAGGAATAAGAAATAATTTATGCCAGCTCCTTGTTAGCTAACTATGCACAGAAGTGGGAGTAGAAACAAGCACTGTTCTGGATACAGGGTCTTATGAAGCAGTCTGTAAAACCAGGCCAGCGAGGTTGACCTTTAGTTTTTGCTAGTCGTTTCCTTGCAGTATGAAAGTCTTTAATTCATTCTGGACACAAATGCTTTTTGTTCTTCTTGTAAATATTGGTAATGGTATGTACTACAGTGTGCTGTTCTATTGGAAAACGATACAATACAATACAATACCATTAAAAGTGTTTTACCTACAATCTAAATACAGTAGTGCCCACCAAATATTCAGGCTCTTTATCTTCATTTATTAAGAATGTATTGTGGTAGTTTACTGCATCCCAATCTGGAGAAGAGATAAAATAATGAAATAATGATCTGTTTGGCTCTGCCTGACACAATATGGTAATTTTCTCTAGATGGAATGGAATGGAATATATATATATATATATATATATATATATATATATATATATATATATAAATATATATACATATATATATACACACCATATCACCTTATGTACTTCATACCCTAATAACTTAATTATAGAAATGACAGTGTACAAAATTTCTATTACAGTGCGTTCACATTTGCCATATAGTAATTTTCAATCGCTGAAATGCATAGCAATTACTTTTAGAAAATGTGCGAAGCTGCCAACTAAAACTTTAAGAAATTATTAATATCTCTGCTACTCTAATCTCACACCATCCACAGTACTGAAACTGCAACATTAGCAGGATATTAAGCACTAATACAACACTCAATCATACAAAATGTTAAGAACTAATAAAGCACATTGGGCCTTATTTAGCAACGTCCCCAAATATTTAGAAGTCATCTGTCTTTTCTGAGCCTGTCTGACACACAATGTATGCAGCAAGTTTGCCTCAACAGACAAACAATCTCTGATATCTGCTAACTGCTTCAGGCTGACCTGGAAGGAGCCATGCGGAGAGCACACTGTGTGCCTGTAGCACGAAGGGTACCCGCTGCACTAACATTGCAATCGACTGTCTTGTTCCAACGTACTGTGGGCTACTGTAAAACCATAAATATTTGCGACCAAAACATTTGATGAATCACACCTATAAAACCTATTTTGCTCCAGAAACGTTGGCGACCTGTTGCAATATATGAAGTATGTATTGTTAGTGGAATTTGATTTCATGCCAAAAGTGTTTGCGTGAAAAACACATAATAAAAGGCTTGCAAATATTTATGGCTTTACAGTATACTGCAGACATGAGCCAGCTGGCTATATCATGTGCAGTGCGAGATGTACCTTACGAGCTATACTGAAGTCACCTGCTTGTATATGTGCCTAACCTGTTTATTTTCTTATTTGTTAAACACAGTGCAAGTTTCAAAGGGATGATGGGAGGATGTCAATATTTGTTGCAATGCCCTTTACTCTGGGATTATATGACACTCAACCAGGTTTGCTGGGGACTGCAGCTTCTTTTCTGATACAGCAGACATTATAAAACTTTTCTTCTAAGAAAAACTGTTTAGCCAAAGCCAGTACAAACTGTAAATCTTGGTTAATATTATGCAGTACATTTATGGACTGCAGGCTCTAAAGCCTGGCCTTTTACCACTGGCTCATAACTCACTAAGTACTGCCCAATATTTATGGATTTAATGATTTATCACACATAATAACTATCTCCTGACCGCTGTCAACACAGACATCAATTTAAAGAAGGCTTGTGTGTGTTCCAGCAGGTTCACAGAGCAGTATTCATTTATGTTTTTAAAAAAGGCTACATAGTAAGAAACAAAAATTGTATATTATATTGCTCAGAGAGGGCATTATGTAAACACAGATGCAATTTGTAGAAATACTGAATTACTGTAAAAAAAATAAAAGATTAAGATTGTTAAAGATTATTTGTTCCATAAAGGGAGAAGGGGGTGAAGGCTAGTGATCATGCTGTGAGCGGCACACACATTGAAACCAGAAACTTCCTTGAGTTTGCAGAGATCTTCTTGAGAGAGACCAAGAATAACGAAATCAGATTAGCACAAGGGATAAACTAGGTTGTCAGTAGCAGATAGTAACAGGATACAGGGTTAATCTCCACAAGACAGGGCTCCAGTGGTAGACTACAGCTATACCATAGAAGAGATACATGATTTCCATCTGTTGCCAATTAACTACAGTATTTATTGATCCACGTGCATCACAAGCATGCTGGATGGGAGGCAGGCAAGAGCCTTTGTAACGCTCTTTGGATAAAGCTATTAATGATGTTACTGTCTGCACATCTGGAGAGAACTGTGCTTGTTTCATCTGCAAACAAGCAGACCAAAGGAAGACCTTGGAAGACCTTGGAAGTTACATGCGTGCAGCATATATTCTGTCACAATACTGGAGTATGTCATCATGGGATAATACATTAGCATAGCTTAGTAAGAAGCAGGTTTATTGAAATGTCTTGGAAATTGATACAGTTTATTAATTATGACATGGTTCATTAGTACAAGTTTAACATAATCTATGCAATTGGTCTAAATGGCAGTGAATTTAGATTACTGCTGTTGTTTAAATCATTAAAACAGGGCTTTTCCTGCCATTTCATATATATTTTTGCAGACAGAAGTACCTTAAAGAGACTCACATGCATTAGATTTTTGTTTTAATAACTTTGCGTGGCGGGGAGCCCTGCCCCTGTGCGTATTTTTGTGTTTTATGTGGTGTGTATGTGTTGGTGCACGGACTGTGGGTTATGTAGCACGGGGTGATATAAAATGTGCACAATCACTTCACATGCAGAGTAAAGTGTGTGTTTGTATATGAGCACGGGGATGTGTGTGTGTGTGGAATAGTGGGTGACAGGGAGGCAGTTATAATCCTCCCTGCAAAAACACGTGGGAATGTGGCTGGAGCCGTGAATTGAATAAATGATTAAATGATTAATTGAGGCTCCAGCCACAGGTGTATAAATAGAGTGATCACGGGTGACACAAGGTTAGAGTGTTCAGGAAACAATTTCTACGTGTGCTGGTTCAACACCTGCACTATACTTGTTTTAGTTATTATTTGTTTGTCCATTTGTTTTGGCCAACATGCCTTTTTGTTTTACAAAGTGTTTCTGTTTTGTTAAATCTTTTCCTTTATAATTAAAACACGCAAGCAGCACATTCATACCCCAGAGCTGTCTGTGTCTGTCTTCTTCCAGATCTGTGATGTCACACCACAAAGCCATCCTGCCACACTTTAGTAAACAAAGAGCCCACCATTTTGTGGTAATGGGTCTAGCGTAATGCACAGAAGTTTGATCATCACAAGGTCAATAGTCAAATAAATCCCATGTTACAATTTTCATGGAACAGCCCACATGCAAAATCATTTTCTGTTTACTTTATGATAAATCCTCTCCACCAAATCAGTTTTACACTTTGGATGTCAGAGGCATGCAGTGTGTGCACATTTTCTCCCGAGCCTGCTTGGTATGAAAGCTTTCTGCAGTTTTCTATTTCTTTCATGCATCCCAAAGCACTTGGCAAATGTCTCACTTGTGAATTCATTTCAGTGTTTGTAAACTACTGTATTGCGTGAAAAAGGCAATCTCCCTGCTTCATCATAATGTCCATCTTGCTAATTAGTAAAAGTGCAACTCAGACAGAGGGAAATGAGGTGGAACCTTTAAAATATAAGAAGAATTTCAGATAATAAAAAAAAATAAACTATACTGTTGATTCTACAATTTCAGGGCATGCATTACAATCTAAACCAAAAAACATATTTTCTACATAAAGAATGTAAACCTGTTACCCAGAGAGGACGTCAATGCATTTCTTTCTGCTGTGTCATGTTATTATGGTCCAGTGTTTCAGAACAATCAATATCAAGCAGCACACAACAATCAGCAGTTTAAGCCATTTAAAAACGATTGCACACTTCACTCCATGTCTCCTAATTATTTTTCTATAGTCAACATGTACTGTAGCTGAGGACCATCTCTAAATCGGGAGATAGCCTTGGCGTAAGGTGTACTGTTAAAGTGCCATGGACTCTGCACTTGGTTGAAACAGAGTCTGTGCCAAGTTTCATTATGGAAGTGAAAGTGCCCGATCACCTCGGATTCAATAACACCCCCCAAACTGCAAAAGGTTTTGGAATCTTTAGATAGAACCAGCACCCATCCAGAATATCATGAATTACATTAGCAGAAGGGGTTGACAGAACAAATTCAGTTTTCTTATACATTTATCTGCAGAAAGGCATTATGTATCCAGGATTTAATGTAATTGACTGCAATGATGTGCTTGACAAGAAAGATAAAGATACAGCTTGGGAAGAAGGGGTCTTAACAGAATTGCAACCGAATATTATCAGCTTCAAAATGCAAGTTAACTGTGTGTGCTGTGAGCGGATAATATATTCCAAAGACTACTGAACCCCTTGGGACCCCAGAGTCCAAATCACCATTCTAGGTGAAGGGTTAAAATGTACAAGAATGGTGTCTCAGTGTAAAATCGTGAGAGAGGAGGAAACATGCAGTGAGTCAGGCATGTAGCTGACATGAAGACAAGTGAATATCCTGTTTTCAGGGCACGTTCTCTGGTTTTAATCTTATAAGCAGGGGTTCACATAACTGGTACGCAGGTATGCATGTCATACCATTGCAGAGTCACTTACAATAGGACATCTGAAGGATGGAGTACAAGGAAGTTAAGTGACTTGCTCAGGGTCACACACAGTGAGGCAGTGGCTAGGAATGAACCAGCAACCTCCTGGTAACAAGGAGCAACAGTCACTGATTTCAACAGACTGCTGACAGGGCTGGAGATAACCATGAAACCTATCAAGACTGGAACCTTGGACCAACGTGGGTGGACAGATAATCCATAGTGTACTGCAGTCAATGGTGTCAATAGTTGCTGCGATATCTAGGAAGACAAGCACTGTCACTGCTGACAAGTAAGTCACTAGTGAACATCAGCAAAGCTGTCTCAGTGGTATGAGCTAATCCAAAAACCACAGCCAGTCCTCATGATCAGTTTATTTGGGATTGTCATGACCAGCACCACTCACTTACAGTAGAAATATAAACAATCTTTGCAGCTACTGTTGCAGTTGTCAAATACAGGAAGTGTACATTAACCCTTTGCGGTCCATTTATTCTGCGCCCATCAGGCTCGTCAGGTCCAATTTATTTTACATGTGCTGTTTAAAAGTCATTTTATTCACTGTATAACAGGTTTAAAAGGCACTACATCTCCAGCCCTGCTACCATGTATTCGCTGTATTTATCACATACATCTTCCGAGCCGTACATACTGATAAATCATCTCCTGATCACTTGATTTATCATCAAACTCCTCAATAATGCGATCCAAGTCTTTATTTTATTACTGTAACATCTCAAAAAGCTTGGCAAATGTCTGTGATTTTGTTTGAGTGCTGGATGCAGAAGCAGCTATCATGGTTGTTATGTCTGTGGTTAAGGGACTACGCGTTTTGCTCAGATCCGCCTCCAGTTTTTTTTATCCAGCTTTTCCGTGCTTCTCTTGGCTTCTCTTGGCCATTGAAAGCTTTTCTCTGCTTTTTTTCAGAGAAAAAACGACAAGGGACCGGTGAATAACACCTAAAACAGATACAAAACGAAACAGGAATTTTGCAATGTCGGACCTGATCCAACACAGGACCGCAAAGGGTTAATAGCATTAAAATAAATAATGACCTTATCGTCAATATGCTACTAAAGGAAGACCGATGACACAACCTACATTGTACATATTCATGGAATTCTTTAGACAGCTAAAGACTGTCTTGGAGTGTGTCTATCCCCATTCTGACACCTTGAAACTTCAAGCATCTAGAAGGGACAACAACACATTTGTATTCTTGTTTTGTATCACAGTCTATAATATACTTCAACAATATACTGCCAATCACACTTCAAAACCTTTCTGTATAGGTATTATATTTGAGGACAAAGAGAACAAAAAAATAAGGAAAACTGCCTACAGACTAAGAGCTTTATTGTGGTATTTGAACTTTTGTTCTATGCTTTTCAGTAGTATTATATAAATGTATTTTCAAACTGTGAACAACATCCATGCCCTTATCATACAACAAAAGGGACATTATGACATATAGTTTTATTAACTCAGCATCCACAATGCCTTGCAAAATGAAAAGAATTTCAGTTGAGTCATAAGTTAACATACTGATGATTTATTTTGTCTCCACAAAGAAAAAACACACCTTTTAAATGAACAACATTTTTTGTTTTAAATTGCCTTTCCTTTCACTTGGATTGCCTTTGTGCAAATATAATGTGATATGTCAAATACAGTAATGGTAATTATTTGTATTTATAATAGAACAACCCGATATAATGTTAAGGTTAGAATCCATGGCCATTTGCACGCAAAGTAGCCTTTTCTATTAAAGGAAATGAGTGTGCACTGGTACAGCCTTTCAAACAAAATTGAAAACTGTTCAATGCAACAATTATATGATCTTGTGGTACTGTATATTACCATGCTTATATGTCTTCATTCCAAGTGTATGGTTATGGATTACAATTCAGTGAGACTGGAATACAGTACTAAGGTGTCACTCTTTAGTACAAAACTTCATTTACAGATCATTTAGCATTTAGAAAAGGTTTTATGGGTATTTTTTAATTTTGTAAATTGTAAAATTAAATCAATATACAGGTAAAAATATGTTTGTTTTTTTCTGTCAAAAAAAGATAATAATTATTGTTAATACAGTCAGAAGTTATGTCATGAATACCAGACGATTCTTTCCTGTTAACATTGTATAAAGGATGAGATCAGAAAGCAAACATGACTTTAAACCACTGAACTTTATCATTTCATTCCAAGATGGTAGTTAGCAAGCAGAGCCATGCACACTTTCAAAGGATCACCGCTGTGATTGGCATCAAAAACCACTGCATGCAGAGTCAGGCACACTTTCAACAGACCACAGCCGTCAAATCTGTTACTGTGAAGACAGCGTACAATTAGTTTGGATTATTTTTTTTTTTAATGGTTTGACTGACTTATGTCTTTCCAGTTTTATTTCCCCTTGCTGCATTCAAAATGTATCCATAATAATACCAGTCCTGGATTTACAGTGTGTGTGTCAGAGGAGATCAAGAACCTTGCATATAGAATTTCTGGTTAAATGCCAGCAATGGGTAACCTGTAGAATATCCATACAACCCACACAGTACAGAGCATGAGATATAGCAAACCTGTTAAAGGAAATCACACCCCAAGGTCTCACAAGAAATCATTCTAATAAACTGTCATCAGCTAAAGTAATCTCATCACTCACTGTTTAAAATCACAAGACACTGTGCTTCATTGATGTCTTCTATTTCATATAATTTACCATGAGATGGTAAATAGGTTCTGTACAATCCATGCCAAATGATTTATATTGCCATGTAAATTAGCCAATTAGCCAATTCACTGGGAAGTCTCCTAAATCAATTAAAGACATTCAATAAATGACTACAACTTTTAACTTTCCTTCATATACCAATGTGTACTACTTTTAAGACAATGGGATACCTGATTTAAAACCCAATTAAAGTCCAACCTAACAGCTATTTTGAGCCCAAAACTTAGAAGCTGTCATGTTTAACAAAATGCCTAATTTAGCAGTGGGAAAAGTATATTTACAGATGGCAACGGTTAGTCATTCAAGGTAGCTCGGAAGGATTATTGCAATCCAATGATGTTTCAAATATATATAATCACAGAGGCCGTTTCTATACTTGGCTCATAGACACCTCTTTATCAAAGTATCAAACTATTTCTGTGACAAAAGCACAAGGATATCTGCTTCCTTTGTGATAAACCGCCAAGCCTTTGCATCACATGCCAAAAAAAAAAGCACAAAGGCCCGCAAATAATGCTGATTCAAAATATATCAATCTTCCCTACTGCTGATTGCATTAGTAAGCCTTCTGGAAGCCCCCTGTCAGCAGAACTGCACTGGTGTTGTTACAGTTTTTTATATAAATAATAGTGTAGTGTAATACTTACATACTGTACATTTACAGCCTATAGGACAACCTCAGCAGTCTTTCAAATGCAAGGTCCACATATAAGAGTGTAAAAAAAGATGATTTAGATGAACCGCGACAATAATGACATAAAAACTTTGTGGTAATAACAATGTGAACAACCATCCATTGTTTTGTCTGACAAACAGAGTCAAATTCATGTAAAGTGTGGGTCTATAGTAGTGGCACAAGATACCGTTTGGTACAATGCTATGAGGGAATAAAAAAAACAACATCTAAATTCTGGACTATTCCTGTTGTTCAGTACGATGCTTCTCCAAAGCATGCTGTCAAGTTTAAAAAATTGGGCTTGGGGGTTTCTGATATTCACAATAATTGGGGATCACATACTCAGTGAAACTTTATCAAATTTATAATCCAGGTATCCAGAGATGAGAAACTAGTGCATAAATATCTGCTAAATGAATACATAACACACTATTCAGTAAGGCAATGTAGATCCTTTATTTGATGAAAAAAAAACAAAAAAAAAAACAACCGTCTTTATTTCAAAACCAGGCGGTAAGCAGTCCTGCCAAGATCTTTCATTAGCATACTGTATTAAGGACCGACAATGGGAAATTAAACTGTTCCCCTGACTAGCGCGTCGTTCGTTTTGACTGTTTACAAATGATCTACAGTTTCAAAAGGTCACAGTCGAAGCCGCCCAGAGCTGCCCCTAGTGTAAACTTGTGGTGGATATGTGGCAGGGATGGAAAATGAGAAGAGTCATTAGCAGGTGTCTCAGGCAGATGGACAACCCCAGCTGGAGACCTTCCCCAGGAAGCTAAAAGTGAAATGGCACAAATAATGAGGAGCATTATTAATCACAAAGCAGAGGCAGCGTGCCCAGGGTGCGGGCCATGTGTGCAACACAATGGCTGGGTTAAAAAGAGGCCTTATGAAGGAAGGGTGCAGTCAGAGCCATTATAAACAACTGCCTCCAGTTGGAAAATAGCCCCAGTAATATGCCACATATCCATGTCCATTATTTACGTACAGAAAGCACACCAGCAAATACAGTTCTAGTGACATTTGATGTTTTCTTGCATTTTCACTGCACCATGAGTTTATTACGGTATAGAGCTCTGAACATGTGGATGTTAGTTCAATGTAGTATATAGTTTTATAATGTATATACATATTTATTAGTATTATTATCAACATAAGAAAAGCAAATCTGACACCAAACCATTCCAACTCTTTCAATCACCTCATCATATTTCGATTTAAATCATTACAAAACATTGAGTCACCATCACCAAATCCCTCCTACTCTGGAAAGAGTCACTAAATACAGCTGGTCTTAAAAGTTCAGTCAGTACAAACAAAGCACAAGCTGTGGTATTCATAATGAATTTGAAGGATTTACTGTCACATCTCCCTCCAGGGATGAGACACGATGCGAGGCAGTTTTGTGAGACAGATTTAATGTTTAATCAAGTCTTGGGAGCAGAAGATGAGGAAACGAAATTGAAGATTTCCCAGTTTTCCCGTAAGCTGCCCTTTTCAATGATAGCACCCAGATTCATAGCAGTGCATGGATGTTTATTGTACTTAATAAACCTTCATTTGCTAAATAGACCTTAAACAGGGGTGGATCAGTGTTGTCATTAAAAAAGTGGTGCCAACAAAAGAAAGCAAATGATCAAACAAAATTGCAATTTAAGCAAGGCAACCCACCTCCAGAGGCACAGGATGGGGCTATTTCCCAAACCAAACATCACTACAGGATGTCCTGTGAGGTCTTTGTGACCAGATTAACTTCACTGGATGCAAATGATCACATGCTATTTATTGAAGCTTCATGGTTTACAGTGAAACTCTTCAACAGTGTGCCTTACTTCTTTAACAACCACACTTCCCAAATGGACGTGAACACTGCTGTATAATAGGAATTAGCCCCATGGTGTGCTTTATAGAAGATGCACTAAAAGGGGGGGGGGGGGGGGAGTGAAGGGCTTTACTGATTGTGAACAATTATCAAAACTGGATTTTGAACGTGACTTTAGATATAGAAATCGCATTGAGTGATTTGGTGTCAATACTTCAAACTACAGTATAGAGTAACAAGCCATTCCATTCTCAAATTATCTTCATTAATCATGCACTAATTAATGGGAAGTGTATCTGTGTAAAAGCAGCCTGCAGAAATTAGTGAGCAGCAGAGTGCATGATCTTACAGGGTGTTATGCTTTTCACATTAGTGCTTAATTAACTTTTTACCAGGAATTTGCATGATCTCTTCGGTACTTGACCTTCATCTCTCAGTGGTTTTCATGGAGAGCAATGTGTCTCCAGCATTCCCAGCCCCCCACTGAGCTGATGAGATCATCTGCTACAAGCAGCGTCAGCTGATTTCTAACACAGCTCTTGAAACACAATCCCTCCACTACTGAAGCAGCCCATCACATTCTTTTTTCTCAGAATGTCTGTCCTATTCCAAAACGCTACTTTATTTTTACTGCTTAACTTTTAAACTTCATGATTCGTTGTCTACGGACTGATTTACAATTTAAAATCAGTTTCATCCCATTTAGACAAGCAGTTCCCAAGATATAGCCTTCAATGGATACCTTTGACTTCATTCACTGTATGTACTGTAGAACAAGAACATATACTACTGCTGTTAAAAGTCAATACCTCACCCAACTCCAAGCCAGTAACACAAGTTGCTCAGAATGTAGCAGCAGGGAATTCTTAATTAACTCATGAACAAAGAGAGTCTATTCAATTGATCAAAACAGTGACCAGTCTTCATACCTCAGTAGTTTGAATCACTAATCGCTTCTTACAGGCAATAAGATCTGCATGTACTGTTACCGTAGATGTGTTAGTATTTAGATATTTTACTGTTTAGATCAAATTAATAGACCCCAACAAATCTATATACTTGTGAGAAATATTATTTTAGGTAAAGGTCATTTCCTTGATTGGTTTTCAATGAAACGTTGGATTTTCCTAGCCTTTTGATTGCGAGAAATGTATTTAAAAACTTAAAACTTTGAACATTCAAAAAATACAGTTTGTATTAGTGCTGGGGGGGAAAAAAATTTGATCCCTTATAAAAAGCTGACCACGGTATTTCTGCAGGGTATTTCTGTAGTTTTCCCATGCTTTTCCTATGGTTATACAATGCATTTACCATAATGTACCCTGGTTTGACATGTTTCTTAAAATGCTTTACCATATCTCACTATTCTTTAACTTGCTTTCACTAAGCTTTATGACCTTTGCTATGCTTTTACTATGGTCAACTTTTATAAGGGATCAGACTTTGCTTGAAATGACCATGTTCAGATTTGTTCATGTAACAGAATTTACTGTATATATGACTGCATCAGAAATATTTTGCAAAGGAATCTAATTCATAAATAAGGCCTGAAATTATAACACACAAGCCACTGCACAGAAGAGAGGTAATATGATGGGGTACTTTATTTATTTGACAGCAGAAAGTAACTATGCTTTTGTTTTCAAGCTCATTCAGAATTAAATAATATTGGAACATGAAAACCACATACCTCCCAGCACTAGATTCTATACGGTAACTTTGTGTAATGTATACTTACTTCCACAGATACTCAATCTCCGAAAGAGGACACTATTGTCAAGGGTCAGCAGATATGTATTGATTACTGTACAGAGAAAACAATATGACACAGCAATAATTCTCAGGAGTCCAAATGCAGTGAAGGTCAGAAGAATGGGCACTAATACTGCAGTCAGAACTGGATATATTCTGTATCTCAACGTTTTCAAATGAAGAGCAACTCAGCAGGTCATCACCAAGAAAATCAAAACATACATGACGTTGATGGACAGGTTCTTACAGCAAGAGCATTGTGGTTAATGAAAACTATTCTTCTGCTAAGACATTTAGAAAAGGCCAGTGCTTCTCCTGAATATTTCTCCTTTCAGCTTTGAATAATCTTACCATTCGTCACTAGAAGAAGCAATATAAATCACAGTCCTGGCAAACTAAAGCTTAGGCATGTACTGTGAAGGCTTTTCAATCTGTGCCACTAAGAAAAATAGGGTGCTGGCCCAGGATGGCTCATTGGAGTGGCAATGGGATCTGAAGCTTATCTATTCCTAGCCGGCAGTGATATCAAGTCATTTTATGATCTAGCGACTCTTGAAAGTGCTAGTGCTCTCATAGCCTTGTTTTAAATATTTAATAGCATGGTGGCTATCATCTAAGAGAAATCGTTTATATTAAAACTAATCAAGGCCTTGAAGGGTGATCTGTCCGGTCTGATTGCTCTTCTAGCCCCTCCATTTTGAAAATGATTATTGTAAATGAGAAAGATTTATTATTCTGTTCTGTTGAAGTACAGAAAGAATACACATTTGTGAAACATATGTACTTCAGTATCTGTATGGATGATACACTGCAACACTGCTTTGCACATTTTAATGAAATATTAAACTGAATGGAGACTGAAGTTTACCACTGCTTTGTGTAAATCAAATCAAATGGATGAAGCAACACCCTTGAGTTTAATAGCATCAACTTTAATCAACTCTAAAAAGCATTTCCCCCCCTGCTGCTAATAAAGGCAATGTACTTCAAAATATAAATAAATACATAAAATTCAAATAAAATGAAAACACATGCCCTCAGTAACATGGCCTTGAATCAAATTCCAAGTAGCTTTTTCAATCAATGCATGCGCCAAGGTCAAGAGAAGTTCTGAAGCATTACCAAAGTGCTGTCAATTTAAACGGTCAAACAAACAGGAGATCAGTTCACACGTGCCCTAGTGAATCTGCTGCCACCACACATTCACAACCACGTGTCTCAGAACCCATTTGAGATACGTGAAGGGTTTCTACTTGAATGGTTGCTATATTGCACTCATTTCACTTTTTCTTGTGTTGCTTCATAAGACATAATAAAAAGAAAACTTTTCTGGGTTGCACTGAATTGCCATGTAGGAATGTTTTAAAGCAAGCATCTTTAGTGCAAGAGGAAGAGTTCAGTGGATACAAGACGTATATAGTATAAGGCTCTAGTTTAGCAGTTATCTAGGAGTTCATTATGAACAGACACTTTGGTTATTGTCTAACAGTAGAAAATGTTTTCTATAGTGGATTATCATTGGAAATATAACTTTAAAGGGTGCAAAATGGTAACAATGACCTCCTTTCTTACATTTTTATTCTTTCTTGCTAAGCACAACCAATTTCTAAGTCTAATTTACAAGACAAATAACACTCCTTTGCTTATACACCCCAGATCATTTCTGATATCAGTGCCTTGAACTATATGGATATGTGTATCATGGGTGATCACTGGACTCGTTGGGTCTTCTTTACACTGTCACAACTGTTGTTACTTTCCAGTCACTAAGTATTACCATCATACTCTGTCTACTGAGACTGCTATTGCTTGCACAGCTGACTGCTGAAGAGCACATCACAGCTTCAGGATTTCTCTGCGGGCTTTACACAAGGCAGCTTAACTGCATTTACCAACATATTCCAGTTATGTCCAACTGAAGTTATTTGATGCACTGTGCAGTTTCACATAAAGCCAGACAACAACAAGTATCTGTACAATGCACTGAAGTATTTTCTTCAGGTGAGGACCCTTGTTGCAGTTCTAAAAATAGACGAGAAAGAGTGTGAATGTGAAATCAACAAAAGAATACAAACCAGCCTCCCTTTCACTGTCAACTATATTTGCGTCAAGGGAAACACAGAGGCAGTGAATTGAGGCACATAATAAAATGACATTAAAGCATATATTTGAAAACGTTTTGTTGAACACAATGGATAGATTTAATGTGAGAACACTGGCAAGAATGAAATAAAGAAAAGAAAACTACTCACAGGTCAGATGAATTTGACACAGCACCTCTTCACAGCACCTCTATAGCAACACTAATGGTTTAAATCTTTCAGCACAATTTATATATACCTGAAGACTGGAATAGGACAGAGTACTCCCAGTGTTCTCACCAGTGCATTACAACCTTACAATAATTTCCTTAGATTTCTCTATTGCAATGCCGAGGTCTTTCTCTTGGGGAGCCTGTTCCAGCTCTATACCCCTCCACAAATTTAAAAATCTGACCTTTCCTGACTCTTTTCTTCCCTTTCTCTTGTTTTCTCTTTTGTCTTCTTTCTTATGTCTGACCTTCTGCATTTTATGATTTCATGTTTAATACAGCACTTTTGTTTGGGATACAATACAAAGAATGTTTCCCTTTGCAAACCAATTTGTAATTATTATTATTTTTGTTTTGAATCTGCTTTGTGGCCGTGGCATAAACGAAAAATGAAAGGCAAAATACAAAAACCATCAAAACTCATTAACCTTGTATTTCTGATCATGCCCCTGAGAAGACAGAGGGAAATCACTTTTACACAGTGTGTGAATTGAATGCAATTCTGTTTGTTCTCTTTATGCCTTTATGTCTTCATCATGTGCCGGTGCAAATTCAGCTGCTGTCAGTTTACCAGTTACTCTTCCAAGGAGAACTCACATGTATTACAATTGATTTAAATATTCCTGCCATTAATACCGGGTGGAAGTTTTCAAGTTTACTTGGTTTTGAGAAGTCCCCAGTTCAGGTGATTCCTGCTTTTCTTTCATGTCTGCTGTTGTACAGTGTCATGCTGCATTATTACTCTGTGTACAGCAGAAGCTAGTCAGAGTACCTTCCTCTCTCTCTATCTCTGAGTTCCAGTGTGACCCAAATTAAACCTTCAAAACACATTAAAAAGGCAAGCTGGCAATAAACTAGAACATGGTATACAGACTTATAAAAGAAATTAAGATTATGCTGTAAACGTTATTATTTGTCTGCTGTTACTGACATTTTTTATATATATAAAATATTAAATCCCACAAAATTTAGTCAAAGATAAGACCAAAGAGATATTACACAATGTGTTGCACTGTATATATTTAGGTTAAAAAGAACTTGCGGCATAAACATGAATGTTAACTACAAGAGGGAAAACCAGCAGCACACTTAAAGCAAAATAAATTATTTTTGCTTCTTTCTGGAAGTGAAACACTCCCAGCTTGTAAAATTGCTAGCACATGCCAAACTCTGGGAATAAACTCAAGCTAATTAAAGAACCCAGCTCTGCGCATAACAGTGATATATTGCTCTTTTCGTCATATTTTGCTTTGCAAGATTCCTGATACAATATACAGTTTAAAAACATCAAAAAGCAATTCATCAGCTGATGTAATTCTATTGTTGGGTCTCATATAATATTCACATATATCCAGCTGCATATTGTGCCACTAGCTCACTGCACTAGGGAGAGGGATTGTGGGGCTCATGAAAAGCATGGGCTTGACCTCCCCCTCACATTGCAGCAACACTAAAACTTTTATTTCTCAATAATGCAGTTAGTCTAGTAATCTCCACTAGCACCCAGCGGAAACAGCAATCAACTGAGGCGGCGCTGGCGTGCAATGCATTATGGGGGATCTCAAGCAAAGAAGAGAAAGTGCCGCCAGGGAGTAAATAATTCCTCCCCCCCCTTTTATTATTATTATTATTATTATTATTTGTTTATTTAGCAGACACCTTTATCCAAGGCGACTTACAGAGACTAGGGTGTGTGAACTATGCATCAGCTGCAGAGTCACTTACAATTACGTCTCACCCGAAAGACGGAGCACAAGGAGGTTAAGGGGACCTCCTGGTTACAAGCCCTTTTCTTTAACCACTGGACCACACAACCCCCCTTTCATTGTAAAATTTCTCAATCGTGATACCATTTGTCAATACTATAAAAATATTTCCCATTTGAAAACTGGGATCTTATTGTCATAGAGTGGCTGTGAAACACCTCCTCCCGTCCTCCGAAGAGGGACCGCAAAGGTGCCAATCTGAATGAAACTAATGTTAATTACTAATAGTATTACTGCAGGTAACTTAGATAGAATAATCTTCCTGCACGTCCCAGCTACAAAAGCAGAGACCACCAAGTGCTTCTGTAAACTACTCTGCGAGCTTGCCTCAAGCACTCCCAGGAAGGACCATGCTCCGTGGGGTGAGGGAGCAGTTTATTTCCAATCATACCCAGCAATTGCCAACTACAGTGTAAGGGTAAGATGAGACCACCACACTCATTCAAACTGAGACTAAATCAAAAGGTGCATAAACCCACTGCAGAACCTAGCCTCCTGCTCTAGTCTCTTTCTTTTGTATAGTGTTATTATTGAACCCGTTTTTGTACAGCAATTCTAATCTAATGAATACAAGTTACAATGGGTAAAACACAACTGTATGCTGTTATAAATATTGAAAAAAAACACCTTGTTATATTTAAAGCATAAAGACTTCAGGAACCAAGTGACCAGGATAGTCATCAGACCATAAATACCATGATATGATCTGCCTGACAGATCCACGCCTTTCATAGTTGTGTCTTAATAAAATCAATGCAACTGGCTGTACCAGGATATCACAGGCTACAAAATGCATCCTACATGATATCCAGATTTCATTTTGTTATTATTAAAGTATCACGGATACACATTGATTTTTTTTTTTATTATTATTAAATATATTATCAATTATGATTTCTCAGCACAGTGCCTAAATCCTCTTAGGTGAAAGGGGAGAAAAAAAAATGCTCAAAAAAGCATGGTTATTGAAATAACCGCCCAAGCAAACTACCAGCAAATAATGACCTGCCTTTGTGAATATAGGAATCAGTCCACTGTCTCCTATTTCCTTGTAAGTATTTTATTGCTCATTACCCTTGTATGGGGATGTATGCACTCAGAGGAACGTGAGCTGAGCATGTAGGTACTGGAAGTAAATTGCCATTGAGCGACAGGATTCAAGTGACAGCTCTCAAGAACGCACATTGATTTTACTTTCCAACTTCCAGGTTTTTCAATTCTTTTTTACTTCGGAATGGTCAAGCATAATCAGGGACTAAGTACACAGTTTTAATCTCAAAGGCGTCTGCTATCTCGACTCCCCAGATACCAGCGGATTGAGCTATCTGCCCAGAATTCAAATGAAATTTTGGCCGTTTGCCCCGTCTCTACTATTAGTAGCCCCTGCAGCCTTCAGTATTGCAACCAGCAACTATTGTTTTTTTTACATGATACAGAATCAACCAGTATGACAGTTTTACATACTTTATTAGCCACCTTCAGTGGGTCCTTAATAATTCAGTGGTATTTGCAAAGCACTTTGAGACCCTGTGCAGATAGTGAGTAAGCTGTGCTATATAGTACTGTAATAAAAACAGCAATTTTATACTTTTCTGGTGTTTGAAATGGTAACATACTCAGTTATACTGTAATAAATTACATTTAAAAACTACAGTGTGATGAAAAATCAATACATACAAACTACTCTGTGTTTATGTAATGATTTACAACTATGGCCAAAAGTTTTGCATCACCCTATAGAATTAACTAGTTTTGCTTCGTAAAGTCGAATGAAACCTGCTGAATAATATTACATTGACATAATGAATTGCATACCGCTTTGTAGTTTTCCATATACTTAATGAAAAGCTGGCAGAAAATGTGACATTTCGAAATCTAACATGAAATAATGCACTGCTATTATGGCTTCTGGTA
Source organism: Acipenser ruthenus (assembly GCF_902713425.1). Lineage (NCBI taxonomy): Eukaryota > Metazoa > Chordata > Actinopteri > Acipenseriformes > Acipenseridae > Acipenser > Acipenser ruthenus. The sequence continues at coordinate 25,535,982 of NC_081213.1, forward strand.
GACTTTTGCGATATCATTTTGTAGTTTGATTTCATGATGTTAAATAAAAGATCTAAATTATGCTAATATAGCTTTTTTTTTATTGTTTCAATCCTAAAATTCTAGGCGATGCAAAACTTTTGGCCACAGCTGCAGTCTAAGATTTCATTACCGTTTTAAACTGGAAGGTAACTTGCAGGCCATGAATCTTTCCTGTTCATTCTGACAAATGCTATCCAGATAGCAGAGAGAAGAAATAAACTGATGGAAAGCCCGAAGTAGCACATTCTAATCTAGTTTATATTACTCTCCAAAGCCAGGACAAATGGGGATTCAATTCCCTTTAATTGGTAAAGCCATTGTGATGGACTTGTTCATATTAATACTGACCAAATAAGAGAGCCCGGATATTTGAAAATGAGGGTCTATCACTGCTTTATAATAACTTCTCACCCCCTCTGTCTGTAAATAAGCATTATTTAGTATCAGTTGTGCGCTATTGTTGAGTAACAACGAAAAGGGAACTTTGATGCACCACAAACAACTGAGATGAGAAAAACAGTATTACTCCTTTCCAATAAAACACACAGAGCTAAACGATTTTCCATTTCAAATCACATACGGCACCAAATTATATTTGTCCAAATAATTTCGAAAATATTTTACGCACTGAATCTTAATTCAGCTGTCAGTCACAACAACAATGCGTTTTGTTTTTTTCTAACCAGTGTATAAAAAAACCCAAAAAGATCATATTTATATAAGACAAAAATAGCTCTCATTTCTGAGATTAAAAAAAAAAACAGGTGAGGTGAAAGCAGTTTTGTTTTTTATAAAGCACAGTTCAATTAATTTAAAATAGCATGCTTCCTCATTATTTTACACTTTGACAATTGAGTTATTTGATGGTTATGCCATACAGTCAGAATGAAACTGTAGTACGTGTACATCGATCACAAATTCACTACCCCTGACATTTGTGTGCAAGTCATATACAGTAGTGGAACAGTATCCAGAAGTATAGTAACTGGACTGTCAATGAACCAGCCCATTAACTGGTCCCAGTAAAGCATTTTATTACTATGTGATCATGCTACAAAATACCCTGATCAAGCCTCAGTGTTAACAAAACAGAAGTAAAACTACTGTATCAAGAAGGGTTCTTCCCCAAGGGATTGGTTTAGATATGCCACTGTTTCCCAAGGTACAGCATAAACCCTGATGAGTCTCAGAGATTAATGTTTGTAGATAATCCTCACACATGTCCATAGGTAACATCACGCTGAGATGCTGTATACGCTGGGTCAAGGGGCACACATTTTTCCATTTCTCGGTTGTGCCAGCATCGTGATTATTGCAATTTACACTTTCATGGCGTTTGACATATGAAGGTATGCGATTTTCTGATGGGTAAAACGAGATGATTTATCAAATTCGGAGATTAACTTTTAAAACACAGAGAAGCTGACTTTAACAAGCTCACCAATAACCCTTAAAAAAAAACACTAAATAAAACACAGAAGTCGCTGTGGAACCTGAAATATAGTACAACAGTAGATATTGCATTGATTACAAAGGTGTTCATTAATAAAATGTATTTTTAACAAGTACAGTCTACTACAATGTAGGCTTCACGCACACATTGTAATAATTAAATACATTTGAATGCTGTAAAAATGCACCTTCCACTGCTCTGTATTCCAAATTGTGCTAATATAGTAAAATACCACAGTATATTGCTGGTAGAATCTGGTGTATTGTAATACTTTTACAGTTGTACAGTGTGTTTTACAAAACTTAACAAATATACATTGTTAATTAATTGAATAACCATTTCATTTAATTTCATCAGCACTAAATCATCTGACAATTCTCACAAGGCTGTAGTTTTAAGTCGTGCGAGTGCTTTGAAAACCTGGCTGAAACTGAAATATTTTGTTAAATTACTCACTCCTACATTTGCTGGAATTGCAGAACAAAGTCTTAACTGTCATAACACAATCCTGGATTGTATGCAACAGTTCATTTTCTATTTTGCGTATTGCCATTTTCCTTTACCAGCAAATATTCACACCATCTTTTGCTAACAGGCTTTATTATTTTTTGTTTTAGTCACGAGATTGCTTCAGTTTGTCAGACTCTGTAATAAGGATGCCTCGCCCACAGGCTCCTCTTTAATAAAGCAGCCTTGGTTATAAGGTAGGGGTTCACAAAGTTGTCCCTTCCAGTCTAGCACTTTGTTCCAATTAAACCTCCACCCCGACTAGAAGGTAGTTCATTATCTATTAAACCTTGAGTGGAATGGCCCTCCAGGACTGTGATTGGGCACCCCTGCTAGGCTTCAGCTATGCTTTACTTACAATATCTAAATACTGTCTGACCACAGTACCCTTGATTATTCCAAAACATGCCATACGGTTACCACCGTTTTGAAGACTCTTTTACATTCAGGGTAACAATGTGTTTCTTCCCTTATAGTGAGTCTGCAGCCTCTTAAGCTTTGATGCACTATCTTTAAACTTTTTTTTTTGCTGTTGTTCCAAATGGGTTTCCTGTTGACGGTTGCTGAGTACCCTGATTCAATCATTCATTTGAAGGGGAAATTCCAAACTGTAATTAAACAGCTTTAATACCCCTTCAGGGAGAAAACAGAAAATTCTGTGCACCACAGAAAATCCAACCCTGAAGCCTACAGCAGGACAGGGAATTAGGAAATAATGTGCTGAATGATGTTAAACCATAGCCCCACGTCTCAGTGGTCTCTTAGCGTGTGGTTTCTCTTAAATACATTTTCTTTGAAAGCTATTCATTGGTTAAAAGAGCTCAAAGTGGGGAGTCACTCCACGTCGATCATATTCAATTGAAGACATGCAGTGTAATTCAGTAATAACTCTAGTAGAATACAGCTGTCAAAAAAACTACAATGAGTAAATTACAAAATCACCTCATGCAAACATATACTTAGCGTCTATTGCAATTATTTTCTAAGTGTATGGAATGTCGGCAGTCTGTATTTTTACAATTTCTGTTTTGCTTAATATTTAATACCTACCAATAACATTTAACTAAATCCATTTGACAATGCCCTGAGACACTTCAAAGTAATAAACGCTGAAATCAGCATGTTCCTCCAGTTTTGAAATGAGAATCAGCTGTGAGACGATTCCAGTTTTGACTCTAATTTCACACTTCATAATCTCTGAAATGCTGAAAGCAGCACAATACTCATTGCCGAAGATTTCCTCCAATCTGTGTTGTAACACGCGGCCTTAGTTAAATGAATCATTCAAGTCCAATCGTACATGGACAGAGAAATACCAAACTGCCTCAGATTACACTTTCATTGAACACCCTATTTTACATAACCTTGGTTGGATCATGTTGTCAAGTTACAGCACATACACAGAAGGGTTACTACAGCTCAAGTGGACCAAAAGGGGTTACTCGATCTCTTACAACAATCAATGTCTGGCTCATCCTCAGCATGTAGAAAGTGAAAAGATCTTCAAAATGTTTATCAGACACAGAATTACACAGCTAAACAGCTCTTCTTTGGTAAATACACACCACCTGCCTTGGCACTTTTTTTTCTCAACAGTATGTAGTTGAGTTATCATCCACCACATGGATGAAAACATCTTCCCAGATTTTGGTCCACCTGGGCTGGACTGACCCAGAAGTCCTTTCTGGACAGGGCACCATGTTGAGTAAACACACTGGCTCCACTGATTGCTTACTGAGCAAAACATAACTGACTGCTTACCCTTCACCCACAGAGGCTATTTAGCAGATTGTAATTGCTAGAAAGAGTCAGTCCTCTGCTTCTGAATAAATAAGGACATGTCAGCTGTGACAAACACTACAGAGAACACACGTTTGGAATATAGTTTGGTCATCCCCACAGTGCCATCAGAATGAGCAAAAGTGAGTCATGAAATAAACATGAATGCCTTGGCAAGACGGCACCTCATAATGTGCATGTACAGCACCCTGCCAAGAAAACTGTTGAGAATAGACACTAACTGATTGCAGGACAAAGCGACTGAACAGCATATTGGTTGTCACCAAAGTAGGTTCTCTTTCAACCCAGATACACTCATTAGAATTTCGTTCTTGTATTTATTTACACGTGTTGAGATTAATTGGAGCAGGTGTTTTGTGGGGCTAAAAAAGGCATTACTGTAGAGGCCTACTGGGAGGAGGTCTGAGTAACTATGTTCATTCATTCACAGATATTCTTATGTTGCCAATCAATATTTTACTGCATAAAAACACTGTTGCAATGCATCTGTGCTTGTTTACTTTCTTCATCTCATGAATGTCAATTGTATTTAAATGGCTACCTGGTATGACCATGACTTTAATTAAATATTCTCTATACAGTGCTATCTAAACAAATTCCCAAGCTATTTTCTCTGCTGGCAAAGCATCATGCATTCTATTGCTGTCCTTGGGTATGAAGATAATTGTACTACTACAATTAGGAAACCTGCGTATTCAACATTTTTCAGTTTGATCTAACAAATAATAGTGTGCTCACCAAAGATGCTTTTCATTTCAATATTAAGTGAGAGAGTGATGAAATGAATAAGAACAAATATCAAACTGATGCAAAGTTAAGTTCTTTCCATTGCAACTCATCAGTTTTTGTTTTTTAACAAACATTCAAAGAGATGTACAAACCCAAACCACAGAGATCTGCACAGCATGCAGGTGCATCAGTTCTCCAGATAAACATTATCACTTCCTTTTTTGAACAACATTTCAAACAACAGCTTTGCTTCAGGCAGTTTCAACAAGTGGACATATGTAACAAATGCAAATGTACTGTTCCAAAGGAATCATTTAAAAAATGACTCAAAATCAACTGAAGCTCAAGCGTATTAAGTTTTAACGCAAAATATGACAAACTATAATCATGAACTGTGAACCAAAATATCGGCTGCTATGTGCACCTACTGTATTATAAAAAAATAGATACTGTATGCATATTATTTGGTAAAAGGGTGCTAGAACACTAAGAGCTAAAAAGAGCTAAAAGTTCATCAGCAAATTGCAAGAACCACTCACTGGCTCACTAGCTTAATGCACTCTAGACACATCTGGACGGTACAGTAGTTGTTGGAAGGCTTCCTACTGCTAGAAGATATTGCATTCAATAGCTATGACCAGTGTCTTGACCCAGAAACAATGGTAAGATTTAGATCATAACCAGTAAGAAAAAACCTTTTCAGTGGTGTTAAGGTGTCATTTGCTGTGAAAATGTACCACTGCAGTCTTTAATAGGAGCATTGCAGTCGTTTTCTAGTGTGGCAATAGTCAAAACACCCTACTCGAGGGATACTGTAAAACATAATACCTAGTCATACAGACAGACTAATATCTACATCAATAAAAGGAAAAGAAACACACCTGTCGTGTGGATTAAACTTTCATCCTTTGCAGGAATGAGCTACAGTACAGCAAAAATTTGTATTTCCATTTTCCTCTTGCTATCCAACCTAACATAACTGTTGGTGAATGACAATACCCCTGTCACCATCCCCATTCAAGTGCCTTCAAAGTGGCAATTACTCTGACAAAACATATGAGAGACCTAAGGCTAATGTTGTTTTTTTTTTTGCTTTATCACACAGTGATGTAAATTATCGAGTTTAAAAATGAAGCCTTATGAATGGTATTAACCTGCATATTGAAGTGGCACCTATAAAACATTTTACAACACAAATGTCAGTGGTAGCGTCTACCAATACTGAAGGTGAAGGGTTTAAGTATGCAGGTGTTGGGCAAACATTAGCACTCTTCTGCGGTAAGGCTTTCACAGTTAAATGATTTCATAAAAACAGACTCATAGGCAACTCATTAAGAAAAAGGCTTACAGTGCAACTGGAAATGCCCTATCCAGCATCATTATAATGTTATCCATGGCAGCCAAGCATTTTGCTGTAATGAGTTTCTTATTGTAATAGTCGTGACTCCAATCGGAATTAATTGAGTTGGCAGCCAAGATTCAATAATTTTATAAAAGAGCGGGATTCAGACAGCCAACCCAATAATGAGGGTCCAGAATCCCAATCTCCCAATAAAACAAGCTTAGAGTTCAAAACACCCGAAGCATACAGAACAGCAGGAGATGAGGAAGCAACCACAGTTCAGGAATGGGGAGTACATAACAGTCAAGGACAGGAAGAAGACAACTCAAAGGAAGAGGTGGGGGACTCTGTTGTTGTTCAATTCTGTTAAAATAACAAACTGGCAGGATATCTCACTGGCTTAATGAACGGAGAACTGATTAGTCAGTTGACTGGTGGCCTCCAAATCTGCTGACTGGATGAGGGGCTGACTTGGCATGCAGATGACTGGGGCTAGATGGCAACTGACTCGGGGACTGATTGGCCAGTTTACATGCCTAGATAGTTGGCTGAGTGGATCTCTGTATGCCTGACCAGATTACAGTACCTGAAATGCATTTCCCAATGCCCACCTCTTCTTCCATATTGAACACACTAGACACAGAATTATGAGAGATGCCTGGCGCCAGAGCTGGCAAAGTCTTTATTCACTCTGCATGGAGTTGGCCAGTAAGGTATAGCTGCCCGGTGAAGTGTGTTTTTTTCATTTTCATTTATCACAGTGTCCAATTTTGGTTCAATCTAGATTTTAATTATTTTACCTGTTGGTGCTCTTAAATGTACAGAACTCTTTGATTACCTTATCATGAAAGGCACTATATAAAAATCTAGATATTTGTGAAACTTTTTTTTGCAGTCTCTTAGTTGGTATGCTTGACGGCAAAACTTCTGTATGCAAAGTTTTAATATTGGCTACATTGCATTGACTTGGATACTGTTCTTTTCTAAAGATTTCCTGGCACTGCAAACAGCATCAGAAGAGCACATGTGGCTTTGTGCTGCTGCCTGCTCATCAGAGACATACAGATACGATTTAAAAAGAGACAAAACAATAAAGACAAGAGGACTAAAAACAGAATCAGGAGCGATTCAAGGACGCACATAGAGTATGTTCCGTTCTGCTACCCTACAGTCAATATACTAAAAATAACATGCCTTTTTTGAAAACATCTGTGCTTTTCAGTGTTGTAGAAAAAAAGACTATGATAACGTTTAGGATAAATTTAGCTTCCGATGCTCATTTCTTGTAGCACTAATGAAGTTATTTCTTTGACTGTAACTAATTACTCCTGGGACGGCTGTATTACACTTGTCTATAGAAACTCTTATGACTAAGCTGGTTTCTGGCAAGAGATTCTCAAACCGGGACAGCAGTTGTTGTTGTTTTGTTTCCCAAAAGTCAATCCTATCCCATTCCCAGTAATCCTGAAAGCAATCAACAACGGATTACTATTCTCCAGGGGTATCAAACTGCCTCACTGCCTCACTGCTCACTGGCACAGCACATGGGAATGAAACTCTCAACACAAGGTACTTCAAACAAATGAAGCAGCACCAACAATTGCTGTAAGGAAGCAGCAATAAATTTTAAAAAAAACAGATCAGAAGATGCCACTCTCTTTTTCCACGTTCCATTAAAGTCACTGTCGTTTTTCACTCTTTCAGCCATATGCGAAGAGCAACTGAAAAAAGTAAAATAAAATGCTTTCAGATAGAAGACAGAAGTTTACTTATTTATAAAAATTAGTGAGATTTAAAAACAAAAATATCTATTTCAGTAAATAATTTTTAAAAAAAGTCCAAAATATAACCTTAAAACAAAAATGTTTTACATACAAATCTATTTTTCAATTTATGATAGCATTAGTGCCCTCCATAGTGAACATTGCTAATTGTCCTTGCCTTTTATGAAGTGCTCTTTGCACAAGACACTCAACCATTTCTGTAGCCAATTATCTACAATAGAAGCTAATGACTGCTGCATCCGAATTAACATTCCCTCAAACAGCATACTTGTTATAATTGTTAGCTTCCTTTATAACACATATTAATTTAAGTATCCTTAAACTACAGAGTTCCTGAAAAATATTACTGTTGTTTTTTTTTGTTTTGTTTTTTTATTGGCGAAACAGCCTGGTCATATACGATGTAAAAATAAATAAATAAAAAAGAGCAAAACTGTAGCAATAGCCATTTAATGATTAGATGAATTCGAGCCTATTAGATTCAACTGTGAATGGATTATTTACATTAAAAGAGCTGCACTTCACGCGTGATTACACGGGGCTGCAAAGAAGACTCCCATTTCATAGCAGGGTGCTCAGTAAATTCTACTATGAAGGCACGCTGTACATAGTAAATAACAAGGGTGGTGTCATTTGCATCTCTATTATATCTATTTGGACAACATGACACTACCATTAGGAGTCTAAGATGACAGTGATAAAGGCACTCTACTCACAATGTCTTGCGGATGCTTTGCTAAATTGTAGCGGACTAATTTTGTTTTCTACTGCACACATTTCTACACAAACGAGGTGGCTGTCACAGGCTGTGCTGCAAGTATACGATGCGTTAGTTGTGAAACACCTATACGAGCACAAGCTTTTTCAAACTTTCATCCCAAGTCTAAAGGGGTATTTGCAGTTTAACAAATACTTCTCCTCTCATTACAACTCCAGAGTAATTGTCATCCTTTCTGTATTTGCTGATAGCAAACGTTCGTCTCCACGAGCTGATTTTATTTGAACTTAGTAACTGAACAGATTTACACGTGTTTGCTTTCCAGACAGGAAGGTGATGTCCGAGAGACCTTCCTTTCTAACGCCGCTCTTTCCTTCCAAAAAGACATTTGTCACAATTATAATAGCAGTTGATCTGAGAGCGAAAAAAAAACACATTGTTAAGACAAATTGTATTAGGGCGAAATGCCTCAAGTGTAGGTGGCACACTGATCTTAAATCTTGCGTGTATTGTTAAACAGCAATAGGTATTGTGCGAGGCTCCTAGAAACAATACATCTATCAATCAAGGTTTTTTTTAATTATTTATTTATTTTTGCATAGATGACAAAGTTAAAAAAAAGCATCTTCAGTCAGTATTAAAAATAGATTAACACAACACACATAGAAGTTATGTACTGGTGTACTTAATTCCCAAACCTATATAATCAAGATATATAAAAAAAGATACTTTCAGGAATAATGTCAGGAAGATAATCATATTTAACTTTACAAAGGAAGTGCATCATTAAAGTGTAAAACAGCTTTAACAAATACCTAAATACGTCCCTTATGCTATTGAGAGTCTCACTCCAATCGTCCTGCTGCAACCAGACAATCACACCACGTGACCGGCTGCACAGAACGCAGCTGATAAAATGTACTTTTATTTGAAAAATCTGCATCCCAAACTGAAGTAGAAAAATAATTAAAACAAGCCAAGATGAATGAGCGGCCCAGAGATGTTGTCTGCGCTAAAATAGCAATAAATTAATTTTAAAATCCATGGTTATCTCCCCTTTAAAGATAGCTGTTTTTAACAAGCTATAAATGTCACACTCGATTTCAGGACATTCTACTTCAAACCAATCATCATCGCCCCCGTTTCTACTGAGTTATCAAATCACTTCATTATATTGTATTTTTATTTTATTTGAACATGTTTCTTCTATTAAGTAATAATTTATACTTAAACGCTGTATAAACACCACATAATAATAATAATAATTTCTTTCTTACCTGACGCCCTTATCCAGGGCGACTTACAATTGTTACAAGATATCACATTATTTTTTTTACATACAATTACCCATTTATACAGTTGGGTTTTTACTGGAGCAATCTAGGTAAAGTACCTTGCTCAAGGGTACAGCAGCAGTGTCCCCACTGGGGATTGAACCCATGACCCTCCGGTCAAGAGTCCAGAGCCCTAAACACTACTCCACACTGCTGCCCATAAATAGAGACACTTTATTTTCAAACGTATAACAATACCCAACTAACTGGTAAATTACTTATTGATCGCTATGGAACAACATCGATACTGAACACACCATAAAAAAGGTAAGGACATGGTTGCAAACACCCACCACCAGATCACTTTCTATACTGCTCACGTGTCAAGAGAATCTGCTCTAGAACGAGTGATCTAGAAGCTAAAGCACTGTGTGTGTGTGATGAGACCTGCTCTCTATTTACACCCTTTCTTTCCTAAGGTGTCTAATCATACGATATGGTTGTGTTTTTTTTTTCTTTCTGTAGAACATAGTATTTACATGGATAATCATTAAAGCAAGACCGTGATAATATTTTCTTCCGAATAATTAATCTCAAAGTAATTAGTCACGCTGCCGTAAGTCATTAAAACGATGGTATCTGGCTACCGCATCCAATTTAAATCGAGTGAAACGCCACTAAACGATTTATGGCGACTGTTCTACTTCCAAAAGCTGATAGTGCATTCCATAAATATCCCGGATTATTACTTATCTGGGTAGTAAATCCACTTACAAGACTAACATCCTTGAGCTCGGCACACAGAGAGGAACCCTGTAAAGCTGTGGAATGGAAGCACGGAACACGAACCCAGAAATGAGTCAGAGTAAATTCTACAGTGGACCATTAGCATTCCTATACTGATACAGTAGATGTTGCTTACAATACGAATTGTCCAGTTGATCTCACCATTCATTCAACCTTACCAAAAAGATCCCTGGCACAGCAAGTCAATAGTATACTAATGACTCAATAGTATTTTAATGACACGAGTATTGTTTTGCGTAGAAAGACACAAATTGCCTTGTCACAATCGCAATTTGTCGTATTAGTAAACTGAATAAGAATCCACAATCAATCATTTGAATACGCGTTCAACGTCAGTTCACTAACAACACGCAGAAAGCAAATATAAATATGATTGTTGAGCACCTATAGTATCAAACCCGCCTACTGTAAAATAAAATAATTAAAAACAGCAGAAGGATTGCCACAGTGGGGAGACAGGATTTATGAAACTGTGTAATGTCAAACGATAGGCTAATATTATTTAAACAGAAACAATCAAATACGTACAGTGGTGACTGGTATTTTACAAGTAATATTTCAAAGACGTCTAATTAGTCTACTATTATAAAAATAGCTGCGTTAGCGTCAGAGTACATTCTATGGGCAATTACAGCTATTCCGTTCAATAGACTATAAAGAGTGACCCAAGGACAACTTGCGTTGAGAAATATCAATATTCTTCTCATACATCCCCTGTACTAATCAGCAATACCCACTTCTGACATGTATACACGCCCAAACACAAAGACAAAGCTTTTCCAATGTGAAACATTATTGTGTCTGTATGCATGCTTGTGAATATTTCATCCATCGCTCTGCGCGTTTGGGTAAAACAATGTTCCTTTGAAAAAATATCCTTCTTACAGCTGAACTGACAGCAATTCCCGAGCTAAACACCCGTTTTAATATTTCATGTACCGGCACTGTGTAAGCAACGCTGTCCAGCGCGATACATCACTCACTGAAGAATGTCATAACTTTAAACTGCGTGATCCTGTCTATTCGGAGCCTAAATGCGTAATAATGAAAGCCCAAGTCTGAACAACACATATTGCTGGTTACAGTGGCAGTTGCACTAGCACAAGCTAGTGTGGAGACAGCAATACACACACATCTGTTACAGAATAGGCACTTTGGTAACACTGCTAGGGATGCAATGTGTTTTCTTTCTTTGTTTTTGTTTCTTTGAATCAGTCACACTACACTCACAGCATAAACTTAAAACAAAGCGACACATGCCAGTGCTATTATGGTAGAATTTATGTTGGGGCTCTGTTAGAATCAAGGCGGGTGCAGATCTTCGAGTTCTGCAGATTCTTCTTCTGTACGGGCGTGAAAAATGCCTCCCATTGGGTTGGGATTGGAGAATGAATTAAAGAAGGGCTTCAGCATCAGTATAACGGCATGGTTTCGAGGACACTTCCAAATCGTTACAAAAGCGTCAATTTATTTCCATGAGAAAATGACCGACTCACTGACCAGACGAGACAGCACCTGTCAGATTCCATACATAGCACTGAAACTCGAATCTCCACAATTTACAAGCAATACTCATTTTTTAAGTTACGTTTTCTTTCTAGCACCTGGCACAACTATTTTAATTTAAACGGATTACTAACAATTAAGTATTACAGTCTAGTACTGAAAACACCTTTGTCCCCTTTATTTAAATAGCTTTCCCTTTCTCTTTTTATCGTCTCCAAAACAAGCTCCTAAGTAGGATGCCGCTGCTTAGACTCTCCCCTTTGCAAAACAAATAGATAACGCACTTTAAGCGTGTTTTTAATTCTTTTTTTGTTTTCTTCTCTGTTCAATGCTACGAGAAAGTAATAAAGCCTTACTTTTCTTGCACTGCATTTTCTTTTATGGCTCCTAAAGTGGGATGGCTATTGCCCTGTTGCAGCCGGCAAGTGGCCAGATGTCTGTGGTGCTGGTCTTTCAGATAGGCGTTTTCCTTGCACAGATCGGTCACTTGCTGCTCCAGCTCTTCAATCCGATTCCTCTGCTTCTCCAGCAACTCCTGCTGCGTCTCGATGATTTTATTCAGCTCCTTGAGGTACTCCGCTGCCTTGCTCGGGTTTTCTGTAACATGTTCCATATCTCCGCTTCCACGGGAAATAAAATTTTAAAAGAAAAACCGCTGTCCCTTTGCCTCTACTACAGTAGGGGACCTTGAGATTGCAAAGCGGGTTGGTTCCTCCGCTCCGCCATTGTTTACGTTTGGTACTGATTGAATGAGTAAAAAAAAAAAAAAAGAAGAAAAAAAAAAAAAGTTGTTCATACGTTTGTCCGCAGCCGCACGCCGTCCAGAGGCTCTGCCGCACAATCAGTAACCTCTGTAAAGCACTCCGAGAGGAATTGCACTTAACCCTTCGAGGATATTGCTTTATTTATTTAAACCACCTCAAGCCACGTTTGCTAAAACTCGCTCTTTTGTGAAGTAAGGTTAACTCTTCGTTCATAATAGTGTGCTGTCAGAGTTCCGCTTTCAAATGCGAGCGCATTTTGCAGATCCCTATTCACAAGTGCACCTGGGCTGAAATGGAAACATAATTACTTTTTTTTTTCTTTTGTTTTAAATACAGTAGTTGCACGTATCCGTCTTTTTTTTTAACACTCAATCTATTTGTTCTGCTGTTTTCTTTCTTGTGTGTTTTGCGAACAGGTTCAGTTCTGTGATGGGTGTAATTGTGCCGCCTCCCAACCCGAGAAGCGCTTTTCCACTAACTGAAATCATATTTTTTTTATTAGCAAATCAATCTTACTTTTACCATTTAAATGTATTATAGGCACACATCATGCTAGGTGAAGCTGCTCAAATTGTTTTTATTGATAGATTATTGATTTGTTGATTGATTTACCTATGAAACTTAGAACGAGTAAACCTAGGGGACAGTAATGTGTGAACAATTTGAGTGAGTGCACGCAGGAGTCTGTATTTGGTCATTTTTTCTTATGTCCAGCAGGTGGGAGTATAGACAGTACAGACGTCGAAAGTCGTCTATATGGGTTTGCCTTTTTCATAGGGCGTTTTCCAAGTATAAACCCTTTAAAATATTTTTTATATTTAAAAAAAAAAAAAAAAAAGGCGCATAACATACTGCCCACTGAATACAGTGTTAAGAAAGGTCACCGGTTCAAACCCCACCTCTTGCACCTCCTTGTGCTCCATCCTGCAGATGAGATGTTAAATCAATGTCCTATTGTAAGTGACACTGCATATAATGCACAGTTCACAGCCTACCTCTGTAAAGCGCTTTGTGATGGTGGTCCACTACGAAAGGCGCTATATAAAAATAAAGATATTATTATTTATTATTATTGTCATCTGTGTTTTTGTTAGGTTATTTATTCTTAGTCCGAAACATCAGATTCTAATGTGGTGATCTATATTAAACCATTTAAAAGTAAGATCATTAAAATTAACTTATATCAATAAAAACACACTGTTTGGAATATTCAATAATAATAATAATGATGATAATTATATCAAAGAACATTCATTTTATAATAACACTTGTGGTATAAACTGTTACTAATGTCACTGTTCATTTTTTGATAATAGCTGGGAATTCGTTTAGAAAAACGGTATATTAACTAGCTATTAAAACAAAATCGGCAACATTTGTTATCATCCTTAGCAATTGTATAATTTTATTTCATAAACCCAGTGCAATCGTTTAAAATAATCATTAAAGTGATTTGTTTTCATGATGTCTACTTGCCAGGCAATTACCACATACTGTACCAGTTGAGCCATGCTGCAGGAGCAGGAACCACCTCTCTGAATAGCAATATCATTATGATAAAGTATCTATCCAGCGCTTTGCAGCCTTTGGAGACCCCTAACTCATCCCGCAGTTCTTTTGTTGTTGTGTTTTAATTATTTTTGGGATCAATAAAATAAAGCAACTGTCTAAAGCAACTGAACAGCACAGAGGCACTCTGTGGATGTATGATTTAGGGTATCAATTTCCAGGCCGGGTTGTTTTCTTAAAATTCCCCCTGTGGTAGCAAATGAGATTTTGTCCTTACTTCACAGTGGCCCAGAATAAAAGAACATCTACAAGAAAAACACTGTAATGTACATGTAAGCAAGCAACAATGAGCCAGATTGGCTCAAAATAGTCATTAGCACACCTTCTTACCAAAACAGATAAACAGCTCAGGCATTTTGTTTAGTGGCTTGTAATTATTTTTAAGTGGTTTATGGTTTTTGTTATATAATCGTTAATGGTGTTATTATTTTTCTTGCACGGTGACAGTATGATGTAAATAGCTTGCAGTACTCCCACTAAAAGTCTTCCTCCCAAAATGAGCCCTTCCGTGCATGTATTAAATCAGGGCTGGATATGTTTAGTCAGCTGACAGCTCTTCTTAAGCATTTAAAGAGCCAACTTGATAGCGGTCTAAAATATCATACTTATTGTGACTAATTTAATCTGACCATCAAGAACAATAATGTACATTAGTTCAGATATTTAAGACGCATACTAAGCTTATATTAAAGGATGTGATTACTTTTATGAGAAATATATTGCAGGTATTAAAATGTTTCTGATAATAACTGGAGCCAAACATTAAAAAAACAGGAGACCAAAGAGTTTTGCAGTATGCAAATGTTTAGAATAAACTTGATAAAATTGCCATAAATGGTTTGTGAATGTCAAACATACTAAGAAGTAATAAAATACAATTTTGTAATGGTAAATGTCTTCTTTTATATTCATTAAGAACTGGGCCAAGTGAATATCGTCCACAATACTGATGAGTATCTTAATAAAGTAAACGGAGTTTACTGAGCATGATAAATGACTTTGGTGTAATTACTTTTTATCTCTACGTACACTTGGCACCTGCACACTTCTGTATGAGGAACCGAAAGTTGTTTTCATGTCTGATTACTTTAAATAGATCGCTCAGAGTGACTGTAAATACTTTATCAACTGTCTGTTGTCTGTATAATATTATAGTAGCCTGTTCTTTAAAAAAAAAATACAATTAAACCGATGTAGATTTAGTGTCATACTCTTATCTATACTAAAAAATGGAGTCAAATCCGAACAAAAAACCCACCACCATTTAGATCATTAAGAAGGTCCATTTGTGTACCAGTAGTATTTAGTAGTATACTAATGGTAGTATTTATTTCCACCAATGTTAATATTGTTATGACACGACTTCACTTTAAATTTAAAAAGGTACTTTGATAACCCCAAGAGCTTTCAAGTATCCTTAGTATAATATGCATGTTGTTCTAAGTACATGCTGTATCAATTACTAATCTAAAAATCTCGTCCGTATTTATCCTAAGATCAGTAGAATATAGAATTTATTGTGACTATGATGAATTGCATCAGTTTCAGAAGATATGCCCCAATATAAAAGCTTTGATCATTATATCGTTAGTATAGTTAGGCTTTGCAACATTTTTAACAGTAGTCAGTGCAAACCATATTGCCACTTCTCCGAACCGAAATGTCGATCAATAATATGTGCTGTCCTGTATATAAAAGTAATTCAGCAGTAAGTACATCATTGAAGTTTTCATTTATCCTTTTCAGAGTCATGCCTACAGCTCAGAAGACACAAACAGCCAGGCTGTGATTTGCTGTACTAAGCACCTTTGGTCTGCAAGGAATTCATTAGGTAATCATTAATCATGTGATTTTTTGTTTTAGTCATATTGTCACATGTAGGTCTATCAGGAAACTATAGTTAATCATATCACATTGGTGATGTTCCTGGTGATCTACAGCAATGTGTAGTTGCACAGCGATATAATACAGGGCTCAGTCCCAAAACAATAGTAATGTACACTTTATATGTACAGGCAGGGCTCCGCGTCCTTTTCCCGATGCTCCAGTGCCAGTGTGAATACACAGTTATTGAGACAAGTGCAGTGTTGTAATCGGGGTTTGGTGCTGGATTTACAGCGACAGCTCCCGGGTGTTAGCCGTCTAACAAGTGCAAAGTACAAACAGAAACACTCACGGTTTCTTTACGGTTACTCCATGCTCCGTACGTAACCATAATAAAGGAACAGTTCGCTTCGTCGCTTCCCCTTTTGTACCCTTAGTTGTACCCCCCCCCCCCCCCCCCTTGGTTAGCGAGTGCAATTGCTTTTCCTTCAATCCGCAATTGCCACATCACCTTTTGTCTGGGGCGATGACTTGGTGAACTGAGACTCCGCCCCCTTGCTGGATGGCCGACTTCCACCTTTCCATCCTGGAATGAATTGTCAAACCATCCAGTCCAGAGCACTCTGTTCCCTTTACACAGCGCCCTCACAGGTCGGGAAGGAGATTTATAACTAAGATTCAATCGTTCTCTGTCACACCAACCTACAGCCATGTTAATCTGGACTGAGCCCAGGAGTTAAGCATGGTTGAGCTTGGTTAGAGCAGGCTGCCAGGTGCTGCAAGAAAGTAGCAGTGCAAGTGCAGCAGAGAGAATGATCACATCACAACTGAGGTCTAAAAATCCACCATCAAATGAATGCAACAAGTCGTACACACGTCAATTTTCAACTTGTATGTAATAATATTTAAATCAGGTGTGTCCAAAGTTGGTCTTTGTACCAACCCTGTTCTAAATTGAACTAATTAAACCTCCATCCAGACCCTGAAGTAATTAATGATCTCATTGTACCTGTTAAACCTGGAGTGGAATGGCCATGACCATGATTGGATACCCCTGATTTAAATCAATGTGTGGAAACCTGATTCTTAAGAATAATAAACAGTAATACCAAGATAACAAACTTAAAAAAAAAAAAAGAAAAAGTTTGGGTAATTGTACAATACAGTATCCAAAATAACTTTACTTAATTATATGAATTGATAAACATTTGCAAACCAGCTAGTTGTGACTACAGGGAGATTCTCTGAATCTACATCACGGCTCATTGGATTTTAATGGTGTAAGTTAATTAGCTCCTTGTTTTAATGCTTGTCTTATTTGTTTTCCTGTAGGAATGCTGAGATAAAAAAAAAACGACTTTAGTCATGTAGAAATTGGAGATATTATTTGAACATACTTTTTCATTCTGTGAGCTCAATGTTTAGTTTTGGTTTTTTTTGAGGGTCAGACATCACTGTGAAGATCTGTAGGTTTGTTTGGTTTTAATCCAGCCGCTTTTTTTTTTTTAATCAATTGCATTCCATGATGCGTTACAACATTTATGTTCTATGCTGGTCTTTCCAATTTTGTAAAAAGGAAATAAACTCTTAATGTTAAAAAACTACCTTTACATCCTCACATGGAAATTGCTTTTCTTTGGCTACATCTGCTGTAACGCAGCACTCAAGTCTATTACATTCATTGCAAATGGAATGCAGTAGAATATGAGCATGTGTGGGATATACTGTTGAGCCTGTGATCGTATTGATGTCTGCATCATCAAAGCAGTAAATGGGTGACAGGAACATCGAATCGAGTAAAGCCTTCTAACTAAATTGATTGTATCCTTTAGATATTAAGTTTCCAGCTAACGTACCAGAAAATAATACAGTAGTTGCATGACTGCATTATTTTAAATCTCCCAATATATCTAAAAAAACAAACAAATAAATTCATATTGGACATAAACAAACTAATACCACGTTCTTGACTGGCTGAGTTATCTGTCTTGTGTACAGCATGTAAGGAAATGCGGTTGCTGACTGCCAATGAAAAGTAATAATAGCTTCTGCTCTGTGCACTCAGCAAGCTGGTTATTGCAGGAAGAAAACCATCACTGTTATACACCACTGACATCTTACCCATCCTTTACAACCAATCATCTAATAGCTCCTTTCATCAGTACGCTTGAAGGAATTCCTATAGAACTCATAAAACCAAACCCAACGTTATTGTACAAACGCTGCTTAATGTTGATTAAGCATCTTGTTCTCACACTTTCCATGCTTTCTTAATGGACTAAGTGTGCCTTAAAATAAAACTTCAAATATGTCATGATGACTTTTTTCCCCCTTTTCTGCACATTTTCTTCAAAATATCAATTCTAAGATCTTCATACTTATTATTTCTAGTTACCACCAGTATAAGCTTCTGAGTCTGGGGAGTCGGGGAAAGCTGGTAGAAGATGGTAAATATTTCAATCTATTGCTATTTTAAGGGTTTCAATCTTTAAAAAAAGAAATAAATAAAAATAGAGATTTATTTACTTTTCCAATGTTTTGCTTTTGTTCTGTTTTTTTCTAAAGCTAGATATTAGATAGCGCCTAAATGGAAGTTTGAGGCTTCTAATTTAAATTCATCATCACAAAAATGTGTAACCTAATGACTGATACCATATTTCAGTTCCCTTAAAGTACGTACACATTTTAAATGTAAAACAAATTTATATATATATATATATATATATATATATATATATATATATATATATATAAAATTTAGATTATTTTGTCTTTATTGCTCACCCACTGAAGGTGCATTTCCTGGCAAGCTTCTTTAGCATTAAAGGATTTTTTGGTGTCAATGTTACTGCACAGTTAAAATGCAGGCATGAGAATGCACATTGATTACTGTTTTGATGTATTGCTTTTTTAAATCACTGGATGGAAGATATTTTTTGGCTATAAATGGTAAAATTTCATTTTGCAATGGACAATGATAGCATTAAGATGGGCCATCAAGCTGTATCTTCCCATTCATTTTTTCTTCCTCCGGGTAAGTTCAAATGTTACAAAAGCGTAACGCTTCCCCAATAAACTGATTAGAGTGTGGTATTTTGACTCTGTTATTGGTGGCACTTCTCTTTCAACATGGAGGTTAAATACTTTAACAGAGAATTGTATTCACAGCCAGGGGCGATTCTTTCATCTCATGTTGCTCTCAGACTCATCATAACCAGGGAAATCAATTGTGCTTTTCAAATATACATACTTAATTTATTTGTTTTTATATGCTTCCTGCTAAACCTTACAGTTTTTGGTTGCAAGACCACACATTTGTATTTATTTAGCCAGTAGGTACAAACATATGGATACCCACGATTTATCATACATTTACTGACACATTCATCCGAATCTCTCAGTTAGCTAGCTCATTCTAAATGTTACTAGAAGGTTCCATAACAGCCCTGAAGTGTTTTTGTAATATTGTAGAGCATTCAACCTATTGAACACAAGCTGATGTTAGCGACCTTTGAGAATGAGGAGAAATGATTCAAAAGTGAGGGTGAAGGGGTTGCCTAGAGACTCTGCTATGAAGTAGGTATTTGAATTAACTGTGAGAAGGAGGCAGGCAAGGTTAGTACCAATGTCAATGTGCTTGATTTGAGACCAAATGGTATTGTGTGGGAAAATGTTTTGTCTAGAAAAAATGAATATATATATATATATATATTTTTGTACTCATCATTTGTGTTGTCTTTGCTTTTCTGTCATTTGGGCTTCAGACAACACCAGATGGTTCTACCTCATTTTGTCTTGCTGCTTATTCTCTGTTCAATATTACTCCATTCATCACATGCAACATCACCTCCTCTACTGTGTTCACTGTAATGTCTGCAGATATTTCATTGCTGTCTCTCTGCCTGTGGTTTCTATGCCGCTGGCATTTCTGTTCTCCACCTATGTTCATTCACTAACTCCCAGCATGAGGTGAAGACTTCCTTTAATACAGTTTTATAATCTGTGTGTGCTCACCGTGTTTGTATTTGTATAGGCTCTCCCAAGCTCCTCAAGTATCTTTCCCTTGAGAGTTCTAACTCTTGCCCTGCTGTTTGTAACTTGTCCTTATTATAAACTGGTTTGCCTTTAGCTCAGTTCTTGTACCTTTCCCTTGCTACCAGCCTTCTGGAGTCTCTGCCATTCAGGCTTCAATATTTCCTCATTATCGTGCTCTTAATGCTCTTACTTCCTCACTGTTTAATGTGCTCTGCACTCATGAATTATTTGCAAGCCTACAGTTGTATTATAGACATGATTATTGTTATCCCCCCCAACCCCCCCCCACCCCCCAACGTGGCTGGTTTAAAGATGCTGCAATGCTTCTTTAAATCATTCAAACGCTGACACCTGAGACCTCGCTGGTAATGAAACACCCCAGTTGAACCTTCAGAATCTTAAATCTGGATATTACTTTTTATTGCTCACTTATTCATCCATTACCTCCCATTCGTCATCCAATTCTCCGAATGGGAACATCTGCACTCCTGCCAGTTCACATCTAGACATGATCAGTTTCTATTAAGCACTCCCCTTCCATGCTGCCTATTATAAAGAAATCATTTATGTAGTTATTTGTATTGAATTTTGGTGCTTATGAAAGGCACTGTGGTGGCTGCACTGGTGACTACAACCTCTAAGCTACTCTTGAAGGAGGGCGGAAACAATTCAGCTTTCATTTCTACCAAATCCTTGGGGCCACTTTTTGAGACTCAAAGCTAGATCATGTAACATAATACTTTCACAGTGTGCATAACATTATTTAGATTTAAAACCGTTCAGGAACCAGTGATAAAAAAAAAAAAAATCCTTTGCATCAGAAGAATGCCATGGGTTTAATCATGCTATTGTATACTCTATGTAGAGATGAAAGGTTTGTTAAAATGTGTATAGTTCTTAAGTTTGGGGATTACATGCAGATAGTTTGATTTATTTTAATTTCTTCCAATATATAAAAATCTAATTAATACAAAATAAAAAAATAAAAAATAAAACATGGGAACATTAATTGTGGCATATGAATTTATGACCTCAAGGTACTGTCTCAATAAGTGCTACAGAATATAACTCAACAAAACACTTCAAGAAAAAGAAGACAGGCTTTCTTCCTTCTGAATTTAAAACAGATAATAGCTAAGGAAATTATTTATTTTTTATCACAGACTGAATGATTTTCTACACTCTTGGATTTACACTCTCAGTATGTATTACAAGTCTACACACTTACCAGGGGGACTGCTTACTGAATATGCTTTTCATTCTTGATGCACAGTCTTACTCGCTCGGTCATGAAGGATGGCAGTGCATGTGCCACACAACCTCCCGAGGCTTTTGCCCCTCCCAAAGACTCTATTTGCTTTGAGCTACAAGGACACAACAAAATGTCACGTTTCCTTTTTAAACTGGATCTCAATGTAGCAAAATCTTTTCAAGCTAATCTGAGAGACACTGAGGGTACAGAGATGACATTTGGAACTTACAGTGCTTCATCTATCTACAGAGACATGATGGTCACACATTAGTTGAATCTATTACAAAACTTAAATGTTTAAAGGTTTTGATGAAAATAGAATTAACTTCTCTGTTATTAAATTTAGAATTTACACAATACTAGTGTAAATGCCTCAGCTACATGTTCTTTAACACTGTACGCTATAACCTGCTAATGCTGTTATTATTATTATTAGTAGTAGTAGTAGTAGTAGTAGTAGTACTATTATCACAAGATATGTGTCTGTAAATTAATGCATGGACACATACTACATTGGAAGGCTAACCGCTTTTGAATAGGGTGTTAATGGGGAACGGTGATGAAACTGGTAAAACCATCTATAGGAAAGGTATGGGAAGATGTATATTAATCCTTCCTATAATGATATTTTGTGAAAGAAAGAAGTAAACAGGCTATTGAAGCTTCTTATGTAACACATTTGGCTCATTAAGCCTGGCTGCGTACCTGTGTTGCATTGTTAATGGTGCTTCTTGTAAAGAAAAAAAAAAAAAAACATTAGGAAGAGTTGTGAAAGCCCTTGATCTTTTATGTATTTGAGCCATTAATAAAATGCATGATGAAATCGGGTTTCTAATGATGTGTTTCCAAGCAGTTCACAGAACTGGTGCCAGTGCTATATTGCAGCCTATGGAGTTGGACATCCTGTTGGGTTCAATGAAAGTCAACATAATCTCCCTTTGATTTTCCCTGCAGTTTCAATGAAGAGGTAGGAATTCATCAGATCTAATAGCAGATTGTTGAATGTAATATTCCAAGATGCCAAACAGTGTGATAGGTATAGAGATGTGCAAAAATAAATCAGTGTAATAGATTCTAATGGAATGTGTGCATTGAACACAGTGCCAGCAGATGGCCAAGGTGTTATAAATGGCAAGAAACTCAACGGTAAAGTTAAACGGAAGTCAATATACCTGTAATAACTGCTTATGAGGGCTGTACAAAAACAATATTCAATGCTCAATCTCAAAATGAAAACACACCATCAGTATTACAAAACTAGTCAGAGATAATGGTGAAGTCCTCGGTTTAGCTTTCTCAACAAATATGTTACTTAGCCAGTTTTATGTCTAAGTATTAAAAACAGAGAAGTGAAAAGGTAATAACCAAAAATCTTGCTTCGATGTTTTGAATAGGGAAAAACACACCCTTCGTGATCTTTTCTGATTTTTATTATATTCATGCAAAAGACATCAAGCATAACAAAACATATCTCCCCTATAGCAAATATTTAGCTCCATCGTGTGCCTAACTGTTACACGCTGTGCTGCTTCTGTCAATGATGTTGCCCCTCGCAGTGCGTTGAAAGAAAAATGCTCATTTTTGTAAAAAGTTTCTTGTTCACAACAGAATGCTTTTTTATTACATGCCTCCTGGAAGTGTGGTGAGATTGGAAGTCACTGCCAGTTCCCACCACCCGCAATTTATTTTGATCAATTACGCCAGCTCTAAGCTTGAAAGACTGACATAAAAACTAAGACTGAACCCCAGGGGAACAGCAGTGTTCTTCAGAACTATCATATTTTCTTGTATTTTACTTGACGTTATGCAGCAGATGGATGTAAGTCATTTTAAAATAATGCTAACGGCACATTTTTAAACGTACAAGGATGATTTTCCATGGCAAGCAGGCACATTGATACATAGGTTGCACTTAACAGGCCCTCGGCACAATAGCTGTGTTTTATTCAGATTTTATGCTATTAACCACTTAAGGTACACAGGGAAATGAGCGGTTTTTAAAATACATTTGAGAGTGACTCAAGTATCACGAGGAGGAAACTGACAATTGGAAGACCAGATCCAACCTGCCAATAAATTTTAAAAACTGTTTTCACATACCTCATTGACAGGTGACAGGAAAGTTAGCGTCATCTTTATTTGTGGGTCACATACGATACCTGACAAGGTTAAAGTGTCATACTGTATTCTTAATTCAGGGAAGCAGTATGACTGATATGTCATACTTATTCAAATTAAAGTTTCAAAACAGATGATAAGATGTGGGGAAAACACAAGTTCAGCTGTTTTTATTACAGTGATCCAATAATTCATTTACAAGCACATCATGAAGTGCCTTTGCTAACCTAGCTCTGGCAATTATTAGCTGACACTCCTTGAATCGTCTAAGAAAATAAGAGACAGATCTGATAGACACACACAACGGGAGTCGGTAATCTATTAGAGGTAATGTAGCAGCTTTAATTGCACACGCAAGCTATTGGACTAAAATAGCAAAGATATTGTGCTGTGGCTGCCTTCCATTAAAAGTTGGGAATTATTTTGCATAAGTTAGTAGAACCGTTGCCATGAAAAAAAGCTGGGTGAATATTGATTGAGGTGTGGTTTGTATAGGCAAAATTAGATAAAGAGGAGTGCTTGGAATACACAGTTATGACTTATAAAGCAATGGGAAGCAAGGGTGCTTTATTTAGATCCTCAGAGGGTATTGCAGGTGGTTATTGGGGAACCAAAAATAAAGACAGAAAGACAGTGCTAATTAATTTATGGAGTCCATGTACATTCTGTGGTCCAGAGGGTGAACTACTACCAAAGGAAAAGCCATCAAAAAATAAATTAGATTTGGTGTGCTATACAGAATCACACACAACCAAATAATATACAGTATATATAGCAACTGAATAAAAGAGCTCAATGATGAGGATAGAGATTATTAATGGCTGAGCCACTCAATTGAAGGCTGGCTTCCTTTATCTTCAAGCTTCTTTCATATTGATGCACTGATGCCATTCAGATTACACCATTATAATGCATCATCATTTAAAATCACTGCAAGATCTGCTGTGCATTCTGCTTTGAAATATGCAGGAAATGACATACTCTATAAATTGTATCATGCTGGGTAAGACTTATAATGCAAGAGGGGAGGAGGCGGCCTCTGTTACAAATGTCTGAAAGAGGAGGGATTGGCACAGAGTGAAATGCTGGAACATCCAACTGCTTTGAGGGATGGTTGAGTTAGAAAATTGATGCAGGAGGCTGGCATGTTTGGATAGTGACAAGAGAACTGAACTGTGCTGCTGAACTTGTATTAGGCTGGTGGAGAGATGGTGGCTGTGCATACTGAATAGGATCACGTACAACTCCTCCAGCTCAGTCCATTGCTGAGGATCAAAAACAGTAGTTATTGAGCATCCCAGATGCATGACGCCAGTAGAATCAATGCAGGAATGTGGTCTGAAAACAACAAGCTTACAGTGTATGTATTTGCTTACTGTAAAAAGCAGCCCCTATCCATTTTCTGAAGCATAAATACACTGTATGTACAAAAATTTGCAAGAAATGCTATAAATCCACCCACCTTAAACCTCTCAACAGCTCTGTTGCTGTATTTCTTTTTAAAATTTTGCTAATGCACTGGGCAGGCCCTCCAGTCATATAAATGAGACAACCCAAAAGAAATGTTTCATAATTAGGCTGCTGATCAATTACTCTGCCTCGCAAGGAAACCGCAGAACACCAATATCATTGGTAACAATGTTCAAGCTATTCATTTTATTTAGTCGTCAGCACAAACGCACTAACAGCTAATGCTTGCCAGGAGTGTGCACACTGTCAGGAGTGGGCTGGTTGCAATTCCAGAGACCATGGAAAATATATAGTTCCGCTTCTGCCAACTATAAATCATCCCTGTCTCTGAAGCAGCCAGTCAGTGTATAACAGCCATACAGCTGTCCAAGCGTTGAGCTCAAAATGTATATAAATAATAGAGAGCGCCAAGTGGAGGCAACAAACAGAACATCGTGGACACGTGGAATCAATAGGGTGCAGGTGTGTCTTGTTTAAAAACTACAACACAGAAAACAACCAGTCCCAACAACAGTGTATGCTCTTCATTAAGCTTCCAGCAGCAGTTTTGCACTTTTCCACGGCTCTGTTAATCTCTTCGTTGACTGTGTTCTAATCAACAGCTCATTCATCTTGATGGCCTCACCAAATGCCCCCGAGTGACCCATTTTCTTTTACTCTTTGAATTCCTTAAGCAAAAGCCATTGGAAACACACATCATGGATCACTTTGCCACTGCACATATGTTGAGGAAAGGGGCTTATTTTGTCATGCGCACTATGCTGATTAAAATACAGGAAGTGCAGATGTTATTATCTCTATTTTCATAACCGGAATCATAATCTGTGTTTGCCTAATCATCCATCAGCAGTTTGAAAAACCTTTAATACTGTATGTGATGTCGATCTTGTCAACCAGTTGGTTATTCCATTGCCACCACTCCCCATGTGAGCTTCATCTCTGTGCAAATGAAATCTGCCATTTGTTTGCTGTTCTGTAGCCTTCATTAAGCTAATAGGTTTTCAGCCTGATGAATGCACCATTAGGCCCTGCTTTGTTCTCTAGTCAGCACTGACACTATGCACAGTATTTCCATTAAGAGAGCACTAAATTACTGGTTCTTTAGAATGTTTATTTTTTAGTCATTTTCACTTGCAGAACTGTAGTTGTTGCTTGGCATGGCTGTTGCCAATGAAACCATTCTTCAGTTAAGATTATGTTTTGTCATTGAGTTCATTCAAAGATGTCACTCAGTAGTTAGACAGAAGCTATACCTACTACCTGGCCAGAAACATACTTCTGCAGTTCACAAATTAAACATTGTATTGAAAAAAAGTGTTACAAAACATGCATTTCATTCTTGAAATGTATTTTTGTTTACTACTGTAAGTCGCCCTGGCTAAAAGCGTCTGCTAAGAAATAAATAATAAAATAATAATAATATTAACACCTATTTCTTATTTTGTGGCTCTACCAAACACTTTCCTCTAAAGCATAACATTTGTACACCAGTTTATTCCCTTCCTGTGTTCACATAGAGTTTCTTGTCTTGTTCATAAGCATCATTTAAGGTCAGAAATGTGCGCAACCCACTGCTGTTTCAAAACACTTTCTGCCTGTGCAGCAAAGGTCTTGCTTGAGAATATTACATGAAAGCTGAATTTGCACCACTGCTGAATACAAACTCATTAAAACATCAACAAAACTAAAGAAACTGGTCTCCCGGACATGCCAAGGCTAGACGGCACTCTTACCAGAATACCTTGCCAAATACAGTTCTGTCTGCAATATATTACTGTTTTTTTTTTTTTTTTAATAGGTCATCACAGATGTTTGTCAGTCACAAAAGGTGTCTTGCATAGCTTTGGCCTATTAAGAGATCTCAATCCAGCCGACAGGACAGCGTCATTTTAAGGTCAAAAGCAGGTATTGTGTGAATACAAACTAGTTTCACAGGCTGTTTTAACCCTAACCTTCGACTACCAAGGTTAGTGGTAATCAGGATCTGTGACTTGATAAATTAGTTCATCTTACCTCATTAAGTTGAACTGAAGAGTGATTGTAAGCATCAAAAAATAACTGTCTACGAGTCACCTAATTATTCTTCTTTCCAATGATCTTGTCAACCAAAGTGCTTGTAAAACCTGTGAAGCATATGAAATATATATTTTTTTTGTATTCTGTTTTTATGAACAGTAAATTAACTCACAATTACTGCATATGTTTTTGGTTCAAATGTGTGTTGGGTCTGGAGGGCTTTCTAGCTGACTTTCAGAACCACGTTTAATTTCTGATTAACTAGGCAGACTCATTCATCTTAATTTGTGTGTTATTGCAGTTCCAAGTGAATTTGAATGTCATCACAATTAATTTGGTAAAAGCAATCAGGTGCAATTAATGTAAAATCAGTTAACCAGTTACATTTCTACAAGTGTTAAAGCATCATCTAACCTAAACTAATTTTGCAATATCCATTAAAATTGTCTACTAAACAGCTGCTAATTGTGCAATTGTATTTAGGTACTCTATTAAGGCTATTTGAATTCACATTAGTGGTCCTTAATAACAAACCAAGTACAGATTCATCTCTTGGCCAGAGATAAATGTGCCTTGTTTTTATTATTATGTACAGGGAGCACTCACACCTCTTCCTTCATCAGTGTCCCATTTGCAGACATTAAAATCACGTATTAATGTAGCCAAAACATTTATAATAGCAGACTCTTTAGCAGAATGTGATTGCATAAGCTACAGCAAACAAACAAACATGTTTACTGTGATTAAGCACATGCATTGTACGTTGCTCAATTGGATTAGGGTAATTCAGCATGTGCTCATTTTGACGTGTTTAGCTTCGGAAAGACAATGGGAAATGGGCTCTCCTTGCCAATTTAACATCCTTTTTAATAACTCCTTTAAAAAAAAAGCAGAAGAAGAGTACATTCGTTGACAAATGTAACAAAAACACAAAATCCAGAAATACTTTTTTACAAAAGGATTTTAATGAAGTAAGACATACAAAAACCTGACAGTCCAAAAGCACTTATAAGTATCTACAAGTTCTTTTTGTCAGTTTTAATTAGGATTAAGGCATGTCTTCAAAATCCAAAAATTGTCATTTGTGCAAAAAAGGCAAAAAGTATAGCTTCTTGCAAGTCATTTTTCTGCATGCAAGGATGGTAAAACATTAAAAAAAAAAAACACACCACATCACACAAGTTTTGGCAGGTTTCGTGAACATTCTACTATTGGGCCCTGAATACAAAAACAAGGGCTGAGTTTTTCTTTTCATTTATTTTACTGTGAACAAGCCTTTTCAAAGATGGCAAAGGCTCTTCTGAAAGTCAAGAAGTAGTTTCGTTAAGGTGAGCCTCACCAGACATTTTAGTTCTGGTCATTTTATAATTTAGAAATTCAAAAAAAGGAATGCCACTTAAACTTTGCTCAGTTATACTGTATCATTCACATTTAACAAGCTTCCACAGAACATAAAGCTGCAGGAAAAGGTTCAGGAATGCGGCACAAATGCATTCAGCACATTCCACAAGATGCTGCAATTCTCTCTGCTGGCGGATAAAAAGAACACACTCTTAAAACCAAATAAAAATACTACTTGGATTTTAAATGTGCCAATAGTTACATACAGACCGTCTGTCTCTGTGATTCACATCTTAATACAGGGGTTGAAGAACAGAATACAGAAACACCTCTTTCACAATACTACAAAACCATTCCCCACTGCCCCCTCAAATTGTACCCCATCAAGGAATTAATCTTCACTTTTGAGTAAATGCTCCTAAAATCAGCCTTTTTGTCAAAATGTTTTTTTGTTCATTGTGACAAAGTTCAACAGGGAGATTGATGCAGCTTTTATGGAATACAGAACACATATCAATCATGTGAGATGCATACCATGTGCACAACAGCGTGTTTATGTTTGAACCCCTGCATCTGTGTGAACAGAATGAGGCATAATAACACTTACAGTAAATATGAGGAATCTTAAAAGGACGGATAATGTGTTCCCTACACACACACACCCCTACGAAATGCTACTTTTATTCACTGAAGAGCAAGATAGAAAATGCCATGATTTACAGTTTGTTTCACTATGTTTTCTACCTTGTACAGTTAGATTTAAAAGCTTGTATTCAACTGTGTTGTTCAGTGCAACAAGTACCTGAGTTTCAATATTCACAAACGTTCATGTTCACATTGTTAAGTTTTACCACAGCTTTGAACAAATGCCAGCAACAAGTTATACTGTATCTTCTATGCAAAGTACAGGACTAAAAGCAAAGCACTTCACTGGTTAGCATGGTATAGAAACCTGCTTCATAAATACAACTTCTAATGCAATTACTCTTAAAGGAATAAAAGAAAGGCAATCCAAAAAAAAAAAGTAATAAAAAAAGCAATTTAACAACTAAAAGAACCATGCAAAAGAAATTTTGAAGTTTGATTATTCTTAAAAGGCACTGTTCTTCTCTTGGGTCAAGTATCCTTACATATACATTCATCATTCCAGGGTTTAAAAGATTAGCGCGACTCATAGTCGGTACTAAACAGGCGAAGCTGTGGGCTGCTTCTCAGGTTAGTAGGTTGGCTTCTGTCACTGAATGGGCTTAAGATGGGAGAAGCATAACCTAAATACACAAGAAAAAAAAATACAATACAAATTAATTTGAAAAACAAAAAACACTTAACAATTTATTTTATATTGAGCATACTTAAATAACAGAACTAAACGTTTATTTTACTCTAAACAAAAACAGCTTATATTGATACAGATGTGTATAAACTACTACAAGTTCTAGATCCTGTTCCGAATACTTTATGAACACTGATCAACCGAGGAATGAGTTGAGTTTTTACAAGATGGTATTATTGCACTTGAGTACACACCCTGTTTACCAACTCTGGAATTGTGTATACTATACCTGGTTGAGTAGGTGTTTTCTGTATAAATGCTGGATGATAAACTTGCTCCCTTGGTGAGAAGAATGCATGGCAGGCTAGGGAAGAAATTAATGCAATTTAAATTGAAATCCTATTTGTTTTCTTTTTAAATACCAGTTCAAAATGGACAACTTTGTTAAAGAAATGATTACTTACCAATGATAATTATAGCAGTCCCAGCAAGCAGTGCAAAGAGTGTGAAGAACATCACCTGATAGGAGTCAATGAAGTGCTGAAAGATCCCTGCTCCCTCCCAAGAGCCTGCCACTGAGGAACCAGCTGGAAAGTGGCCCAAGTAGAGGAAATTGCTAATTACACCAAATAAGGCTAAAATCACATTCCCTTTTACATTAGGATTAGCTGTTCTAATTTGGGCTAGAACTTCATGAATAGCTGACATTTGTAATTGCACATTCTAATATCTGTTTTGTTGCACAGCATGCAGTGCCACCTGTCAGCAGAATATGTAGTAGCAGCCCCATTTGATAAAGCACTTAAAAGGGCAGTTTCTTTTTTTTTTTTTTTTTTTTTTTAAAGCCCATCTATCAAACACTGCAATGGCAATGCAAACGATTTCTGTACCTTATGTCTGATTTTTGGGTACTGGATGCACTTGGTTATTCCAGTCCACTAAATACAACCTGTGGAATTGTAGACAAACACCTCCTTTGAGGTTTGGTGGCTTAGATGAAACACAACAAGATGCCATGCGCATTCGGATTGGTTGGCCATTCTGCTTTTCAGATATCTCTCAATCATCAACACATCTATTTTTCATAAGACAAAAACGTCAGATTTACCACAAAAGGATCGTTCTAAATGCTTTTCTAATGGCTTTGTTCTCCAATTAAACTGACATCCTACTTTCCTTTGACTTGAACTAAAAAGCTACCTTGCATTGCAGTGCTCCTATCAGCTACATGTATCACTGTCACAGGAATGATGATGGATTGTTCTGTCAGTGGGCTGGATATGGTCAGCCTTGTCGATACAGCTCCCTGAGACACAAGCCTTGAATCGGTGATGCTGACAGTGTACTTCACAAAGCTGGGCGGACCAGAGGAAGATTCCTTCTCTTGGACAATGACAAGAGAGGATTCAGATTTCACCTGGACAAGACAAAAAGATGAATTAAAACAATGATAATAATAAAGAGTTTTGGTTCAAAATATCAGGATGTAGAAACAGATCCTTTAATTGAAACACTAAAACACAAAACAGCACTTTTCTATTACCTGTGTACATACCCCATATTAGTCACACATTGTTTATTATAATATTTTGAAAGTTAATGCTAGTAGCTTTGCGTTATAAATATTAAACAAACTTTCAGTGATGTATATCTCCTGCCATGTAAACACAATTAAAGCGATCAGTATCGTGAAAAAGATGAAAACCAAAATCACCATGACTGTAATACACTATAAGCACATGTAAAAAAAAAAATTAACTTGGCATACAGCTGCCTCCTTATAACCCCACAGATTGAGATACTCTTAAAATGTGCTAAAGAATGTCAAACCAAACCAGCTTACATTTCAAATGAATAAGCATTTCTCTTGAGACATGTCAAAATGTAATTGACACACACAGTACAGACAGATGGACACACACCAAATTTTCTCACCTCCAAATTGCTGAGGATCTCAGAAGCTCCATATAATGTAACGTCAGTGGCAGTGTTCTGGTTGCTCAAAAGGATATCTGTTTGGTCAGCGTAGAATCCAGGGTTGAAGGGCACCTGGGCGCTGATCTGCTCTCCAGAGAAGTGGCTTCCTTGCACCACAGCTTTAACTATCAGGCCTGGTCTGGACATGCTCAGGGCTTTCAGATGCTGGTCACTCAGACTCTGCATGTGGATGGAGCATGTATAGAAACCTGGGGAGACGCACAGTATTAAAACAAATAAGGAATTTTAGAACACCACCGACATTGCCATTTTTCTTTTCCTTTAACCCTGTAATACTCAAGCATTTTTAAAATGAGAAAAGCTACTTTATGTAACTAGATTCAGTTTATTGTACAAAACACTTTTTTTGTCCCCCTGTCTGGCAACACAATGCACTTCATGTAAAATTATAGCTTGTGAGGCTGGATTTAAAAAAAATTATAATAAGAGGGGTGGCTAAGCATGGTATCATATTGTAGGTGACACAGAAATGTGCATTACAGGGTTAGCTATGCAAACGAATGCACCTGTTCAACTTTGAATAAAACCCTTTTTGTATAAACTAACACTATCATCAGTATATAGATGTTTTCTGTTCATTACAAATCACATCCCACCATCAGGGTAGGAATAGGTTATTTAAAACATGCTCTCTGGCTTTAGAGGGTTGATTAATTTAATCAAAAATGACATACTATTCATGTTCCATACAACCTTTTTTTTTTCATAGCATAGCACCAAGACAAAAAAAAAAAAAAATAGATGTATTTCAGTGCATGAAAGTGCCTGCAGCGCTTCTAAATCAATCTGACATTTCCCTACTGGTAGACCCCATGTGCAGCTGCAGTGATCAGATTCAAAATGGGTTTATACTTCAGTGGTTAGGCCTCCATAGAGAAGCATCATGGCAGAATAAACATAATAAGTAAAGAACCCGATATCTTCAAACACTATTAGCACTTCTCTATAGCTGAATATCAAGGCACTGATACACAAGGAGGACTTCATGAGAATTTTGAAGAGTGAAAGCGAACCTTGAAATGGCACATTTTGCACAAATTCAACAGAATTTCTGCAGCTTTCTACCTTTGTATTTTCCATCAAGCCAAGCATCCCAGGTCCTGTCCTACTGATGGTAAATATGATTATTATGGTAACAATCCGTTATTACATCATTAACAATGCAGGTTTGTTTTCATGCCTACCTGTGTTTTCATCAAATCCAGATTGTGCAACAAATACATCATGTGCAGGGAAGTCAATCGCAGAATTGCTGAATTGAAGCTGGCAGCTGATGATAGACTCTGGGTGCAACTCGCGGACAGCTTCACCCTGAGCCGAGGAACATGGTCCTAAAAGGAAAGAACAAGCACTTGCATTGAAACAGCACAACAGCTACCAGAAAACAATGCACTGCACTGCGTTTCTTTACCATGAACTCTCAAACTACTATATTTTTGACACAGATTTCTTACATAGAAAACCTGGAAGGAGAAACTTTGACTTCTAAAGGTAACTGTTACTGTACTGTCCACCAGTTTACAACAGCTGCTAAACTACAGTTGTATTTATACAGAGAAACGCACACTGTTTTACATATGTAAAACCGATCTCTGTATTATGCAATCTCTTACTGAAGTAAAACGCTTATTTCAAAACGCAAAACATGGATCTACCACTAATCTAGCCGAACAGTTGATATGTATTGTTCGTGGAATACCATACCTATTAAATTGCTGCCTTTTTCACGAGTAGTGACCAATACTCTAGAAGCAGCATCCCCTCCTGCATTGTTCATTGCTCCAGACATGTGTGTCTTAATTGTTGTTGTTTCAGCACCAACGATCAGCACCTAAGAAACTCAATGCAGCAATGCTCCAACATTAGAGGCAGACACAGGGAGCCTAGCACTTTGGTAAGCCACAAGCCATCCTAAATTATTAATACAGTCTTTGAGTGTGTGTAACATTTTTAAACTTGCAGATAAACTCTACGTAAGTCTCATGGAAAAAGCTTTTTGAATTTAAAGTAACAGAATGCACTCTCTTTCACAGTTCTTTATACTGCTCCACTGATGTATATAATTCAGTTCAGTGCTAACCACAAATGCAATCCCTTAGGTTCACTGTGGATAAAAGCTCATTTAAAAGACCAAACATGCAGCATTCAAGCCCAGTTGACGTGCTATCAAAGGTGCATGCCAATGTGTTTTTAATATCTGGTTTAGACAGGGTTAACATTACTTAAATCCTTTAACTTCACAATTAGCGTGAAGATTAACAGGAGAATCTTTGAACCCTGTACTCACATATGGTACTTGCAAGATATTTGACTGTCAGAAATGCCAGGTACCACTAGCAGAACAGATTTTCCATGTTTCAAACTGCCTGCTGAAGCTTTCAAGTTTTTGTAAAAAGAATGCTGTCAATGAACATGAAAACTGCAGAGATAAAAGTGATGTACCCCATATTAATGAAGCAGTACTGAATGTAGGAAATTACCTCTCTGTATGTTTTCAGTAGGCCAGGGATTTCATAATAGACGGTTGCCGCCCCTGCTTCTCTAGCTACCGCTGCACCTGTCTTCGGGTCAACTTGAAGGACACTTCCAGAGGAAGAACTCCATGTTCCTGAAAGGCCTGCAAAAAGTAAGCTCTCATAAATATATCCTTCATCTACATCATCATATGTAAAAAAAAAAACCAATAATCCGCCCTGTAATTCTCTAACAAATATGCATTTCTAGTAATATGCAACTCTTGGTTTTGGCAATAGCCTGTTCCTGTTAAATGACTTTGTAAAAGTAAGGATTTATATTAAATTAGACCACACGGGAATGGGGAATTTTATTTTTACCTCCATTGGAATTTAGCCAGATATTTTTTTTTTTCTGTAATCTGTCCTCCAGATTTATTTACAAAGTGTTGAAAGATTCCCATTACAAATGCCAAAAGTAATTTTGTAATGTACAATATGCATTCATTCTATCCCTGCATACACTTGGGTAAGGTCGCACTATTCCAAACTACACTGCACTGCGCAATAGATCAGGCGCCATTACTCACCTTCTTGATTCACCAGCGTAGTGCGGAAACAGATGACATCACCAACTACCAGGTCTTCAGCCAAGTCAGGGAAGATGGCGTGCTGTACAGGAAGGGCCACGTAGTCTGCTATTCCAGTGTGCTCACTGTCCCACACCCCCAGCAGAGAGAGCCCCACATTCACCGTCCGAACCACAAAGGTGCTGTTAGTCAACCCCTTCCCAACAAGAACCAGGTCGTCCCTGGAGAGAACAGAACAGGACAGGAACACTTTGCAGTTAAAACAGAAACGTCTGAGTGCTAGCCACTTACATCTACTTTATACAAACAAATCAGAGTTTATTAATAATAATGACCAAAAAAAACAACCCAAAAAAACAATGCATGTACTATATTCCAAATCAAACATATATAAGGATGGTTTGTAAATTAGGACAACCCAGTGGAAACAATGCGGCACCTTCATTGCAATGGCACTGATATAGCTGGTACTAAATAAAACAAACAAACAGCAGCAGGAGCTGCTTGAAATCAAATCTAGTCTAACGACAAACCATCTGTAGCAACTTCCCGTATAAAGTAATAACCAACAGACGTGATAAATGATTCCCACAAACTGTTAAACAAGAACCACAATTCTAAGCACATTTAATTCCATGTAGGACCCTAAACAGATTGCCCAATGTGTTTTAGAGTCATCAGCAGAAAACCACTTAAGTCTTCCCTTGCTCAGTTGTCCTTAATATAAAAGACAATTGCAAGTATATGTTGTTATCTTCAGGATTATCCTGCCTTTTGGAATCAGGGATTGTGGATTTTTGATTAATGTTTAGTTGCCATCAACCTGTAAAAAGTTTTTCAATTTTAATGAGATGACACGGTCGATTGAATTTTACTTGCAACAGCATGTATACACTACAGAATCAGATTCCTCATAACAGCTGTATATTATCCCCATGTGTCTAACAAATCCATCTTACATGCATGCCAAATTCTAACTTTGCATGAGGGTATTCTTTTAAAGTGAATGCAAACAAGTAACACACACTGCCTGTATAAAAACTTGTCCCCCTCAATTTTTTTTTTTTTATCCCATTTCTACCCACTTTGTACATATCCTTCAGGAAACCTACCGGCTGCTTATAAACAGCATCCATTTCGTTTGTGTCTGAATCAAAGGCTTCCCAGTTAGCACCCTGGTCAGAAAGGCAGTAATGCTGCTTTGTTTCATTCATTTAATTTAACTCATGTAGATGGAAAGTGGCTTGCTGCTTGAACTCTTGAGTAAAGAAGTCTTTCAAATTACAACATGAACCTGATGGACTTATGTAGCTACCAGCTAAACACGTAGCTTACTAATTTATCGGAGTCCTGTCTCTGTTCAAAAACATTAAGCAGCTCAATGGAGCGAGCACAAGCAGCAACAGCAACCCCCCCAATGCCCCCTGGACTTGTTTCGTCTAACTGCTGAAAACTTAACATTTCAATTTATTCTTCTCTTGTTCATATTTTATTTTTAGGTTTCTCACTGCTAGTTTGAAAAAAATAACTTTTATTCTGCACCACAATTTCCTAAACTGGCCAAACGCTTTCTTGCTTTCTTCTGCGTTTTATTCTAATAGATTTAATATGTACTGTTGCTTATTTCAATCCATGGTTAATTTGTGAAGTTTCCCCAGTCTTCCGATTTGGGGCTATAATAATTACTGGATCTAAAAATAGCAGCGGTCTCATCCTCAGTCATTCTTCAATTTCAACAGCATCTGAACACAAGAACCTGTCCCAGCAATGCCATGTAGATATATTCCAGATCCCAGCTGGCTGTTGGCAGCGATAGTGGGGAGAGCAGATGGGTAATGGCCTTTACTAAGTCAGAGACATTCGTAAGTGTGTTCTGTAGCAGGAAAAAAGAAAAGTGAAATGATCTTGGACCGCACACAATCAGCCCTACAGCAGATGCTTATCTGAGCACTGGTAGGCTCAGATTCCCTCTGGCTCTACGACGTGATCCCAAAGGAGTTCACTGAGGAACCAAAGTCTGCTATAATTCACCTGTTGGTTGCAAAGGTGAGCACTGAATTATGAGCATGAAAGATATCCCCCGTATTGTCATGGAAGTGAACGGTGAAGGTGAGTGTTGCTCCTAACGGAACAGCTGTCTGCGTCTCTTTGTTAGACGTGTACAGGGCAGGACTGGTGCTGATCCTCAGGTAAGAGACTGGGAAGACCTGGGAAAAGAGGAGACACTTCAGCTCAACATCAATACACGTTTGATTGTTACTAATTAAATGAAACTATACTGAATAAAGACATGCTCAATGTTCTTGCAAAATAACATGCAATTATCATACATTAAAGAAGCATGTTGCGCAAAAGAATAAGCTGCCCAACATTTTGGTATGGTTCACATACCTTTAGAGTACCAAGGTTTATAAGCAATTAGAGATATGCTTGCTTCAAAAGATCTAAATAGCAATGATAACATCTAGGGATTTTGTGTCAACATCTAGAGATTTTGTGTCACTATCTCTAAAGTAACCCAGAAAATGGCAGATATTTTGTATTGATTTCAGTCATCATATCCACTCTCAGAGAGACAAGGTTGTGGTGTCTCTTGCTTTTCTATAATAGATAACCAACTTTAGAACATCAAATGTATATGAAGTGATGTAAATAAATATTGCAATAAAATCTAATAACCCTCTAGAAAGGAAGAGAGATACCTTAACAGCAACAACAATGGTTTGGTTAACTCCGAATGGCTCTTGGCAATTAACTTCCAGGGTTGACTTGCCCGTGAGAGAACCAGAAGTGAGCAGACCCGTCTTGTCCACCTGAATTAAAGCTGCCTTGTCAGGGCAGTCCAGCACTCGATAACTGAGAGAACCAACTCCATCCCTGCAAATGAGCCAGAAAACAATTAGGAACTGCTGCTTCCATTTAATAGACATACTTTTAGTTCAAGAGTCAATTAGGAGGCAATCACTAAAGCAAATACAGAGCAACGAGCGCATCAAAAGCTTTTCCATTAAATACTTCTGTATGTTCAGTAGCAAACGTTTCACAATAGGCTAGAGGTGGTGGCGGTAGGGATTCATACAACTATCCTAAAAAAGAAATAGACAAAGTGTTTTGAAAAGACGTCTTGTATTAGAATATAAACTGCACGCTTTTTATTCTTTCTTGAAGGTGATGTTTGTGCTTAGTCCTTATACATAGAACAGGCTATGTGCAACTCTGGCAATGAATGTTAGCCAAGTGTTAAGTGGTCTTCTATTGATTTTTTTTTATTTTTAGAATACCTACATAGGAGAATTCGAATAAATAACTCTCACCTGTTAGTCTGAAGTTTCATCAAGGAGTTTGGAGACATTAATATCTCTTCAGCCACTACTTCAGGATTGAGCAAATGCAATTTCTCAAAAACCTACAAGCAGAGAAGCAACGTAAAAGTTAAAGCATTCAGAACTGAAATATACAGAACACAAATGAGTCTTGTCTGGAGGATAACCAGTAAGGGTTGCTGTGGTGCAATGAGCGACCCCAGCCGATTTTCCTCTCTTGGGCAAAGCAGTGTTCCCTAAGGGGTCCCTGAGCCAAGATCGGCATTTCAGCAAAAAAATGATTTGAACTAGATTGCACAACTCCTCTTCCACTGCGAGTGGCAGCAACTTGGCTACCCACCAAAAAGACATTTTAAATCACAATTAAAACCACCGATCCATAATCCATTGATCACTATAAACTTGGATGACACTACACGCTGGTATTTTTCTAGGAATCCCAGTATAGTATAGGTTTTGTGATTCTTTTAACAACAGCTATCAAAACTCAAATCTCTATTGAATAAACCCAAGCAAGCATCACCTCCTGATGCATATTAACAAGACGAAAATGAGTTATTGCTTTATGTGGTTAGCCGTCATCTCCATCAGCTTTATAAAACCAAATTAAATAACATGCCTGCTCTATTACTTGCAGTCCAAAATGACAAACAACCCCACAAATGAAAGAGTACATTTAATTGACCACAAAAACATAACCCTGGTTATATAAATGCAATTTAAAATGATTATTTTTAGCAGATGCTGTGCAGAAGACTGAATAAGATTTATGGAGGTGACTGTGGCCACTGTCCAATTTGGTCAGTTCTGACCTCCATCTTTAGCTATATCTAATCCCAGAATGATTACTATGGCATAATCAATAAGGTTGTAGAATATTGTATGTGTCTCAAAAGGTTTGTGTTAACTCAAGCATATGGACAAACAATGAGGTACGGCATTGTTTGGTAACAAGTTAAACTCAATTATTATGGGGTTAAAACACAAATATTAAGGAACTGAAAATGTCTGTACAGTAAATAATTTAATTAAAATTATAATAAATCGAGCAAGTCCAAAGAATAAATGTATTAATTTAATTCATTTAAAATATGCAACAAATTCCATATGGATAGGGCAAACTAAAATGGATTTAACTTTTATTTTGTACAGTACTAAAAACACACAGACAGACCTAAAATCTAAAATGTGCAGCTGTACCTGGATCTGTAGTTCATCTGAAAGTTCTTTCACATTGCCTTCCAGATGTCCAGCAGCAGAATTTATTGCTCTCACCACAACTCTCAAACCCGTTCTTCCCTTTGCTCTTCCATACACATTCATAGCAAAGTTGTCTTCTGCGGCAAGCTGCAAGGAAGCCTGCAAGAAAAAAAAAAAAAAACATTTTACTGGATTTTGAACTATAAATGAAGCTCAAATTTCACACACACAAATAAAAATGTTTATTGGCTTAGCAACACATTTAATTCACATTACCTGGGCATCATTCCGTGTTCCTTCTCGTTAGATTGTTTTAATGATGAATTACATTAAAAGACAGAAATGCTAAAATGGATCGCAGTTTTAATTTATTTACTTATGGATTTCAAAATCTACTACAAAAAGGAAAGGCAATTATAGGCTAAAGCGGCTGCCAATATTGGAGAACTTCAGTTTAAAAACAACAACAACAACAACAACAACAACAACAACAACAACAACACACAATGAAAATATGTTTTTCTACCAAGACTGTGGCAGAGGAATTTCTAAATTTCCCCGACTTAAAATCAGAGTTTTGTAATCTTTACGTGTACTCCAGACAGGAGAGACAAACAGAAGTTTAGCATGCACACAGTTTAGTGGGTGCATACTTCAGAATGGCGAGTCTGGATATTCAAGATGTCCCTCTTGGTGACAGACCAGTGGAACGTCAGCCCAGGCTGAGCACTGCCAAATGAAAATGGAGTCTGGCTGCTGGTTATCCCCATCACATAAACCGGCATCTAAAACAAAAAGAATGTTTAAGGGATTCATTCTCTCAAAATATCACACCAAACAGAAAAGAAATTAGCATCATAAAACACACAAAATCATTCTGGTTTGTGCAAGATGGAATAAAATAAATAAAAAAAGGTTTAGACAAGTAAAGTTTCACCCAGTGCCTTCTAAAGAAAGTAGAGATTACTTGAATGAGATTACTGTACCTGAGTACCAGTCTTCATTCTTGTGATGGGTGCACGGATTCGGATGGCTTTCAGCTGCACTATTTCAACATCCACTTTATCCTAAAAGCATCAATTACAAAAATCATCCTCATCAGATACAGACATGCCAGGCCCTATCAGGATATACTGCGCAGTGTGTTCAAGCAGCATGTGAAAGAAAAACAAAAAAACCAAGACGACTGAAACTTCGTATCGCTTTTCAATTGCAGCTGTGCCATTAACCAGGATATAGTTTAAAGACACTGAATTAATAGTCATTTCTTTCTTTGTTTTCTGTTTATTACCTGTGAAATTACAAGAAGCTTTCC
Source organism: Acipenser ruthenus (assembly GCF_902713425.1). NCBI lineage: Eukaryota > Metazoa > Chordata > Actinopteri > Acipenseriformes > Acipenseridae > Acipenser > Acipenser ruthenus. The sequence goes on from NC_081213.1 coordinate 25,576,464, forward strand.
AGTTTCTGCATCAACAGCTTGCACTACTCCAGTTACAGTCACGTTCCCAACAGCAACCCCTCGGACATGTCCAACACCATTTACAGAGGCAATCTTCTGATCACCAATGGAAAAAATGATGTTAGACTGAGGCTGGGGACCTCCTTCAGATGTTATCTGCAGGGACAATTCAAAGATGTGATTAAAAAAACAAACAAACAAACAAACAAACAAAAAACACACACACCTTATTAGGTTATTAAATGTAAATACAAAAAAATAAAAAACCACACATACCACCATTTTAACTCCCATTATATATAATATCAGATTAGTCTGCAAAACTGCCCAAATGGTCATATACATCATTATTTTCTCAGGACACAATAATTATTATTATTATTTTTTTAACTACAAATGTGTTACTAAAATAAAATGTTTTGCTTTTAACATTTTTTGCTCATTTAGGATTTGCAGTTTACTGGGGTTAATACAACTGCAGTTCAACCCTTTACTGTACAACCATGAAATATATACAATTTCTTAATACCAACGAAAGAGAAGTGTTATACATCAGAAGGAAGTGAAAAAATTGATTTGAAAACCTTTGAAGTGAAACTTGGGTCGAGGAAGTGTAGTCAGAGTATTTATAAAATTGTTTGATGAAAATTTGTTGTGAAATTCACCCAGGCATTTCGCAACAGATCATCATGATAACGCTGCATTGATAAGAAACAAAAAACAAAACTCAAGACCAGCTTACCTGCATCATAGCACCGACAATTAAAGTGACCTTCCTTGGAATTAATCTAAAAGGTGGAAATACCTGGAACACAAAAACAAAATTCCAGAGTTCATGATTCATTAATACACATTTAGTGCATTTTTTGTGTGGTCCAATATACTCAACAAATCAAATTGTTTTTCTAGATTCTTTGATAAGACCCAAGTTGAGTAATAGCATTATATTTAAATTCAAAACTTGAAAAGGTGAAGTCTATGGCTTTTTCAGTGTATATTCGTACTATGTTACAGCATTTACAATTACTTCATCAGAAGCAAACACTTACTTCAATTTGCTGTGGTGTGGAACTGATCCTTTTGCCAGTTTTATCCAGCACAATTGCAGACAGACTGGTCTGTCCTATGGCCACACCTTGGACTAGGAAGACTGCGGTGTCATTTTCCAAAGTTTCACCAATGGGTCTACAACGAAAAAAAAAAAAAAAAAAAGATTTTTACACCAGATTAGACATCAATGCCTACTTTATAGATCTATCATGACTATATTGATATATGATCAGTAACATATCAAATACATTGAATATTTAGTAGAAAAAAGATTGATAGACATTGGATAGTTATGGAAGTAAAATCAGTCACAAGAACATGTTTTATTAAATTAAAATCAGCCTAAAGCAGGGATGGAAAAAAAGACTCCCATTGCATAGTGGTTGAATCTGTTCCTGGTTTTACTGGGAGCTGAGTAAGGCACATCTGAGCTTGTTACCTATCCACTGGGACTAATCAAGATCACTGTAATACCTGGAACGGGTGAAATGAGTCTTATTTCCATTTGTGCAAAAGCAAAAGATATTTCTCTTCCAAGAATCTTAACAAAAATTCTAATGGTCTGGCTACTTGTTAGAACAAAATATTTTTAAATTGTATACATTTTTTAAGAACTACTTACACCAAAGAAATGATCTGAGATGCTGCTTTAAGCTTTAAGTCCATGAAAGAGAAATATTTAGCCAGGAAGGGCTTCTTGTTATCATCCAGTACTCGGACGTGGGCTTTTACCGATTTTCCAATCTCTACCTGTAATAGGACAATACAATTCAACAATGTTGTATGCTGTATTTAAAAAATAAATAAATGAACAGTACATCAAATGTAACTGTGAAGCAATGAAAGTTCATTAAAATAACATTTATAGCTGAAGCCTTATAAATGGTTAATGGACATTACAGTATGCTGCCCCCCCCCTCTCCCAAAGACAAAGAACATGTTGCAAGCACTTCCATAAGACAGAATGAGGTTTGAGGCCATTATACTGATGCAAAGCTTAAGGCCCAGTAACTCGCACAGTAACTGTTTCTGGCTAAGCAACACAGTCTTTTACCCCACACATTTTTTGTTAATAAAAATCTTTCATCTTTCTAAGGCTCATTGTTGTAACCCGGAGACTAATGGAAAAAAAAAGACTAACCTTGTCAACCACTCTTATGTAAATTTCAAGAATATCAGAAATGTGTACTGCAGCTTTGGCAGGAGCTGGAAATGTCAGGCACAAATCATGGGCCATCACGGTTAAAAACCCTGGCTGTACTGGAAGCACCTTAAAACAAAGACAAAAATGTGTCAGAACATATTTACACACACCTCGTTTCAAATTGTAAGGAATAACTAAAAGGTAGTATGTGTTAGTAAATCTTACACTGTAGCACTTGGTATGCCTGTATCAAATTGGTTGGTTAAGATATATTCCAAAGTAATTTTATAGTAAACATGAAAAACAGCATCATATTTCCTGGTTGTTGGATCCAGGTATGAATCCCATAATTGAGTGTCTGGGGAGACACAGCAATTGCAGCTGTTAGAGAGTATTCCAATCCAATTACACACAACGTGTTAATTCATCCCAACAAATGTTAACTCTCAAAGATGCAAAACAGTATACAATGTATGAGACATCTTCTTGTAACACACAGTTCCTTGGCGTAAATGTTTACCTTAGAAATAGAAAAGAAAATATTTAACTTACCTCTACAATGCCCTTTGCTTCTTGATAAACTACATTCACTATACCACCAATGCTGGTGTTGACAAAAAAATACCCAGATCCCTCTCTTAGAGCAAGTTCTGCCTGTAAAACAAATATATTTCTGTACTTGGTATGTGAACTAAAGAAAATAATGCCAAAAACAAAGCAAAAAAAAACAATTAAATAAAATTAAAAAGCAACATTGGGTCCCTTACCCTAACTCCAGGATGGTTATATATTGTGTTGACTTCAGGGCTCACTTTCACATCTTCAACCAGTAACAGTTCAACAGTAGCAGACACAGGTGTCGGACGGTCATACTGAAATGCACATTAAAAGTGGATGGATTTATTCTTGTTTCTTTATTTTTCTAAACTCTACCATGGGTGTTCAGTTTGACACAAACAATATAAGGATGCCATGGAGGAACAAACACTGAAGCAAGACCCATGTACACACTTTCTCAATCACATTTCAAATTGGTACAGTACACAGATGCAAAAAGCTTCCCTACCACATTATGCACTTTGGCTGCATTGAGGTGTGACACTTGGTATCCTGCAGCAGTCACAGTGACAGCACTCATCCCTGATTCACGATGAACCAGCACCGTTTGCTGACCTAGAACAAAGCCAGATATAAACTTTAGATCTCGTGTCCCTATGATTCTTAAATGTAGAAGCTGTGTTCTTAACCAGAAGATATCATACCATGAAGCTTCTTCTGTCCGTTTCCATCCTCCTTTAGGGACAGGACCATTGGCATAGTGGGTTCTATACTGGCTAAAGAGACCTTCGTCGATTCCCAGAAAATACTGAGCGAACTGAAGTTGTCAAACTTGCGGCCTTGTTGATCATAAGCAGCCAAGTCCAATACAGGATTGCGGTAGTTTGAAACTGGTACCTGCAAACAAGACGACAGCATGTATAAAATACTGCTGCGTTATAACTGTATATACATGTTTAAAGAAATTGGCATTCAAATAAGAGAAGGGAAGGTCTTTTTTGGGGTAAACTAAACCACAGATACAATACAACATCACAGATAATTTAAGCAGTTCAGGGTAAATCAATTACTCCATTTTAATCACCCTCACCACTTGTTTGTTTTGCTGCAGCAAAGGGCAGGAGAGATCAAGCTGTGGATTGGTGTAGACAGGAACCAGGGTGAGCCGGGAAGCAGGTGCACACTCAAACTGGACAACTGCTGGCTCCACTGCAGGAAAGGGGTTTGTTAAACTGGGCTGGTTTCCAACTGTTAAAGCCAAAACCTGTGAAAAAGAGAAGCACAGTTTAAAAAAGTTCAAACCTGGAAAACAAACAAGTATTGGAATAGTGTCTTCCTACATTTGAGTGAAAACCAGAAAGCATTCAAAACAATCATAAAATCACCCTGCAGCAGTAAATACTGATTCAGGCAGAGGTTTGGTTTGGGGACCACACAAATACTCGGCACATGAACTTGCTTGTCTAAGTCAGCAACATTGCTTTTATATGCTGCATACAGCAATGAATATACAATACTGATTGGAAGAGAAGACGGCAGGTTACATCAACTCCAATGTGACCATCTTTGATGGGTAATCTTTACTACAAAAGAAAGCTGCATCAGGATTCACTGCATAGCCGTTTTTTCTACCCTCACCTGTTGTCCCAGAGATCTGCAGGTTGCCCGAACCCAATGCTGTAAGTAGTTTCTTGATGCAGGTCCAAAAAGAGCCAGATGGACACTATCAGCATCTTCTGCTGTGAGGTTCCTGAAGAATTTGGATGGCTCCAGGACCCATGGTTTTGGTCCTCCTTCGAATAGCATATCTTTAGAGGAGCCAAGGGTCACCAGAGCAACAGCAACAGGATCAATGGCCTGAAAAATGTAATAAATCAAACATTGGCTTGCAAAGGAAAGACACAAAAATGTTTCAAAAGGTAGGCATTTCTGACTGAAAGAGTGGTATTAGCAGGACAGACTTAAATGACAACAAAATTCTTCTAAAACTTACTTTAAGAGGTTGATAGGCGGCAATGGTGATTTTGGCACTCAGGTGAACTTGGCCGTGTGTGTAGCTAACATGGAGCGTTGTGTATCCAGGAGCTACGGCATGTACTCTTACTCCACTGCAATAGTCTTGGCCTGGCTGGAGTCTCCCTGTCATGGAAATACATGTTGCAATTGCAAATAAAAACCAAAAAGATAAACAGTTGAATACCCCATCAGGGATACCTATCTGCACTGGGTGGGCAAAGTCGGACTTCCAGTCCTGTTCTTTGTTCCAAAGTGGAATGAACCCTCCAGGACTACACTACAGTCTAGAAATGTGATATCAACTACTAAAAAGGACAAGGGGGAAAAAAGCATTTTTTGTCATAAGGATTTGCTATTTAATATGAATAAAGGAACGTAATGTAATGAACTCTGGGCATGGTTCCTCTTAGCACCATTCCCTGTGCCCATGTCTTCTGCAATGCACATTAATTATAATAATCCAAACACAAACTCAATTACCACAATGCTGTAGTGTTAAAAATACCAAGGAGCTAACTGATAAGTAATGACTATTGCACAAGTAATGTTAAATACTACTCATCCAGTTCATTCTATTCAATTACCTTCCAATGGGCTGAAGACACCTTGGTTCTCCAATTCCACAACCAAATCAAAATGGGAGCAGTCACTCAGAGTTACCCTTTCACTGGTCTCCGCATTTAGCAGGCCGAAAATCCTCAGAGGAAGGTCAAGCATTTGTCCAGCCCGAGCCTCAACCTGACAGGGAACAAACTCCATCCCAATGGGCTCGATCACATAAACCTGGGAAACATGCCAACAAACACTACATAAATGCTGGAGCTCTTCAGAAAAGCACAAATTGAACAGCATCAGTGAAACAGCATCATATATGTACCAGTAGTTATCAGACTTCTTAGTCCAGAGGATGAAAAGGCATTATATGCCTAAGCTTCAAGTGCCATAAAACCTAATGGCGTTATATTGACAGCGAAAAAGCAGGGTTACTTTGGCACTCAGTATTTCAGTATATCAAACTTTCACGCATATCAGACCATCATGAAATGATATAATAACCTGAATTTCCTCATTAAATTTGATCTTGTTAGAAACATTACAACACGCAAAATGAAGTCTGGAAAGCTGGAAATGATTACACCTGTAGATGGAATATTGGAGTACAGGATTTTGCAACTTGAGAAGACTCATTTCAGTAAAGAAGCTATCAACACTAACGTCCGCTTTTTGACGACAACATATTTTACTAAGCGACAGTTTGCGTTTAGTGGTGTACACAAGAACACTTTTTTCAGAGAAACAGCTATGAAATTGTATATATTAATGGTATATTTTATTACTATGAACAGTATTACACTAAATCAAACCCATAGATTTGAAATAGTCTTCCTGGGGATGACGTTACAACTCAACATGCGTTCTGCTTCAATAAAACAGAACAGCTAGAACAAAGAAGGGCTCTGCAAAAGCACAATTATAATATTTGTATTACATATCTGTATATACAAAAATATTACATTTAAAGTTCTTATTTAAAAATAAAATGTACAGCATGAGGCTGTTTTGTATTGAACAGGTTCAGTAAACTACTGCCTCCAGTAGAACAGATGGATTACAGCCTTTTCAGATCCCAAACTAAGATTGATATGTCCATATGGTGCAGTGTCAGGGTTATCATCCGTGTGGAAAAAAAGGTTTTATTTTATGTATTTGCTGCATTTAGACAAACAGAATGAACATACTGTATTTAAAAAAAAAAAGCAAAAGTTTGTTGCCTTCAGCAAAAACCCATTACACACACACACACACATATATATATATATATATATATATATATATATATATATACACACATATACATATATATACACATATACATATATATACATATATATATATATATATATATATATATATATATATATATATATATATATATATATATAAAATTAGTAATTAAAATGATTGCCAAGGCTTTCCAGGATTTATATTTTTTAGGTCACTATTGGATCTAGAAGCCAAGCATATTACAATAAGCTATACAGAATCACACATTTAAAATTAGGGATTTGTTTTTTTCATTATCTCACATAGCAAGCTAATCCATCATTACAATGTACTGTTATCCATTAAATGGCAGAAGGAAAACAAATGTGTATTTCTTATTACACTGAATTATTATTATTTTATTTTTCACATGTGCAAATAAAACAGCCTCATACAAAACCTCTTAACTCTTTCAACACTGTAGACCTGTATTCAGGACAAATAACTACTAATAGTAGTGTTCTAATAGTATCAGCAAGGTAACGCCACTCAAGATTATTAAACTAAGCTCATATAAACATTATATCTGTACACATTTGTATTTATTTTTTTGAAGACACTGAAACTACTGTATTAAATTGTCCTGTGGTATACTTCCTGTAAAGTTACTTTGTGCCGTAAGACAATCTTCTCAACCTGAAGGAAGGCCAGGAAGACACCCCATTGGACAGACTCACCTTCATCTCTCCGTAATGCAGTGGGTTCTGAACATCGCGCGCCTGTATAACACTGATGCCTATATCACTGCCAGTTGTCATGGCTCCTGTCACTGTCACAGTTGCAACTGCATGGTTGGAGGAGGACCAAGTAAAATTTCCACTTCCACCTTCTGCCTACAAAACATGGTACAGACGACATTAATAACTAACTAACCATGGATATTTTACAGCATATTTGAGTTAGACTGATGTGTGAATGTTTCTTACAGTTTTTTTTGTTTGAAAGAAAATACACATCTAAATCCCAGGATTTTATTTCAAATCATATAAATCAAAATCACATTTATCTTTCAGACACACACCCACCCTACAAGAGAACTCATTTTAGTCAACGGCCAAGCAAAAACCTTTAATCAAAATGGAATCTATACTAACCCTCATTTCATTCGGTTGGTAAATATGCAAGACACAGAATTGCTTAATGCACTCTGCATTCCTGGAAATCAACTCTTCCTTGAATATTCATGTTTTTCATTATGGGCTGTGCAGCGTAATGGTGCCGGTTCAAAAGAGTTCAAACACTTAAACAATATGATGTGTCTACTTGTCTAAAATACTGCTTGATTGCAAGTTTATCATTATGTGTATCACTCCTACCACCTGGATGGCCTCAGATTCTTTGGACTCTCTGGGGCTTCTGGCTAGTTAATTGTATTAAAATTACCATTTCATTTTAACCACTTACTTTTATTGTGTACTCGTAAGCGCCCGTGTTCGGTTGCCAAGGGAACGTCAAAATCCTTGGTGTGAGAACTATGGGATTAAAAATGTCAACATCCTGTTGGTTACGAACTGGGACTGGTAGAACATGGACTCCTCCATCCTGTGAATTGAATGAATCAATATTTTAACAAAAAAAAAAGAATAAAAGGCACAATATTGTTTAAATATGAAAACTGGTTATTCAGTATTCAACATCTGTTGGGTGAAGAGAAATGATTAGTTTTCCTCATTCCACAGAATATGAATGCAATGGCCAATAAAATACTCCCAAGGTGATTGGTGTGCTGAAATAAGATCACAGAACTCCATTTTTGAAAATTTCAGAAAACATATTGATTTTAACTGTCAATAAAAGGTAACAAAAGAAAACTGAGCTTTACTGTGTATAAAACAAGCACACATTCCTGCATTACTGTACATACAAACTTACAACAGCATTACTGGTGTCTTAATTGATTTTGTCATCTACAAAATGAGGACTTATCTCTTACAAGAGTAATAATGTTTTATTGTCTTCTTGAACATGCTCCACTCATATATTACCACAGCACACAGTATTAAACAGATTCTAAGGATGTGCCAGTATAATTAACCCGTATAGGACCCACCTGGTCGACCACAGAAGTGAGGGCGCCATCTATTAACACCTGTCCCCTTTTCAAGGTCTTCACACGGTGGTACGATCCATTCACAGAGGACTCCAGAACCTTAAAATACTCTTTCGGAATGTCGGCATCAATCCTGATATTCTGCAACCAATATAATGAAACCACAAATTTGTACTGTCAAACCTATTAATAGGACGATTAATAACTTGGACTCAAGACTATTTTTATTTAGCTATACCGGTATATACATATACAAAAATAGATTCATTGGTAAGGCACACATAGGAAAATACATACAACCACCAGAATACTTTGAGTTACTGTAAATTATGTGTTCTTTAATCTTGTCTTCAAATAAGTACCTATGACACTTTTTTTTAAAACATGAATGTTTTCTTTTTAAAGACGACATCACATTTTGTGTTTAAGTTTAGTAATGTGTTTATTCACAACCACGAAAAGAAAGATAAAGACTCAAGTTTATAAGGCACGAAACCTCCAAAATAAAAACTGCAACGTTACGTGAATCCATTACTTACATCAGACAAGTAAACCTTATGGCTGGATTTATCAAATACATCAATGTGAATTTCATACTCTCTCCCTGTTTCCAGGACCCATCTGTCGCCTGGCTGAATTCGAAACCCTAGCAGAAATACAAGTTTCATATATAAAGACAGCACATTTGTTAAAGCAACATACATCTGCCTCTTAAAACACAACCCATCCATTTGAAGAAAAAAAATATTAATAAGTATCGTCATCCCAGTAATTGTATCTGCTTTCACTATTCTAAAAGGACTGTACTGTCAAACACTTTCTGAAATTTGAATAAAACTGCACTGCACTTGAAGACTGCAGTCTGTATCAGTTACAGAAATTGATGTGAAAATATTGGTGTGCGCTCATAGCAATCTAAATGAATAGGGTTTAGCTGTCATTAGTGCTGAAATAATTTGACATGAACCAACACAACACTTGCACTGAGATCACATCAAAGCACTTGAGTGGCAGACCAAAACTAAAGTGATAACGTTTCACTGTCATTTCAGTGTAAATGGAGGAATTTCAATGTTGTTTGAGTTAATGAAGAATTTCTTAGACAAATAAAAATCACTCTGTGCGGAATGGAACCAAGCACAAGCCCTACGCAAAACAATTAAATAAAACTGTGGGAACCCCTATAGTTTGTGTAAATGTCTAAATAAATTATATAAACAATAATCATTTTCTTCCTATTTTGTACACACGTTTACTAGGGTTTGATGGACCACCCCCTTTACTCAGCCCAACTGTTTTGAGGTTGAGCACCCAAACCTCAAAAAGGGTTATTTCAATATGCTTACATTAAGTAATACAAGAGTACAAAACATTACTTACCTAAATATCCTGGTTCCACCACATACAGTGTACTGTTTGGCAACCTGGAAGCTCCCTGCATACGAATACCTAGTAATTCTATGAAGGACCAATTCAAATGATGAATAAGCAAAAAACCTGCACATAACACAAGTCTATAAAAATAATAAAAGTCCTGCGGTAGGTCAATGCATTGGGCCAAAGTGAATCTGCTCTATTATACAACAAAGATTGAAAGTGTCACCGTCCTGTAGTAATCTAAAGTCTAGGCCTTGCAGAAATCTAATCTCAAGCAACGCAATGGTGTGCTGATGTGTAAGAAGCAGATTAAACCAGCAGAACTTCCCTTTATTTTTCTTAGTCTAAAAGGATACTTTTGTAGTTAAGGACAATGTTTGCCTGTCCTTGTTGAAGGGCAGTGACAGTGGATGTTGCTCTGTCCAGTTTTGCCAAGTGGCGGTGGGGATCTCCATCTGGGCCAAAAACACTGTTCTGAAGCTGCAGTTCGTACTGATCACAAGGCATTGCTAGCTCTGGAATAGAAAGCAAAAGATGCAAGCATGCAATTACATTTAACATGACTAATATTTGAAGGAGAATGGACAAATGGATGAACATAGGCAAACTACATCACATAACACAACTTGTTTTAAGTCTCACTTAAAAAACTGTAGACCTCTAAAGTGTAGACCAAACAACTCGACTCAACACAGCAGATCAGTTAACCCTACATCATTTTCATAAACTAAAGTAGTTTTCTCCTCATATGTGGCTCTCTTTTTACATCTAGATTTAAAAGGGTCCACGGTGAACCATTCTGTTCAAAGTAGTGGATTCACCCTGTAAAACTTTACAACAAAACTACGTAGCTGGAGAGCAATGAAGAATGAAGGATTTTATTTATTTTTAGCCTCGGAGATAATGTCTACAACATAAATTTTAAAGTGAAATGAAGCCAACCTGTAATCTTTCCTTGCCTCATCTTCTGAACCTTGTACTGAATGGAAGTTCCTACCAGCAGGTAAACGTCACACGCAGGGTTAAGCAGTATGTTTTCTAAGATTAGGAGCCTCACTTCTGCTGCTGGCACATTCTGCACAAATGAAACATACATTCAAGGCAATGTGTACGTAATGTAACAGAAATGGGGGGGGATTACAGTGCTCCATCATTTTCAACAAGAAAAACGCTTTTAAAATCAGGTACCAAAAATAGCTTTGCAATTCAAAAATACACCACGTGGCTATTTGGAATGGGTAAATACATTCTACTGAAGAGCAAAATGAAATGGGTAATGGTTACTGCACTATCTCAGCCTTAAACAAGGTGTCTGTCTGCCTCTATGTTGACGGATACCAAGTTTCAAATGAGGAGAAGGCCGTCACAGGATGTTTTGGGTATTATAGACATAAGGACTGCCAAGAGTGCCTAGAGAATATAAAGAAACAATACAAAATACACAGGTATTACAAGTAGTAGTTGCCTGGTTTGGGTTGAAAAGGTAGAAAACATCCACATTAAGAAACACAGACAATGCCACTCTTGCTGTTCACTACAGGAGCTCAATGACAGTCTGGAGCTAGCAAGAATCCTGTTGATTGCCTTTGCAAGGCATGAATTTAAAGCTTGATGTCACAATCCACCAAGAATGAAGCAATGAGACATCTTAATCAGAAAGAAAGCTTCATACAGTCCCTCCTACTTGCACAGTCACAAGGCGAGGGAACTCAGCTGTTATGCACTTGATGCAACTGGTGCTATTTTTAGCATCAAGGCTTCTGGAGCTGATGCTGCCAGGAGATGGGATTTCTGAACAATTTGACTAAGACTATTTACCTACTCTGGCTATAGAACTAGTTTAACGAAAGCTGGATTGCACATGCTCACTGACTAACTAAATAAACCCCAGTTCACAGATTAATTCATGGAGCTTCATGGGGCTTTTGAGTCAAAAGCCTTTCAGAAGTGAAATATAAACTGCATGACATTTAAAACACAAATCATGTGCTTTTTTTCTGGACTACCTTTAAAATCTAGGACAGCTTGAGAAGAATGCGATATAGTCTTGTTCTCTCTTCTATGAACTGCTTTTCAGATTTGAAGGAAAAATAAATATTAACCTGTACTGTAAGGACTTAGTAGGATAGCTGCAGGTACAAAAACAACATTTTTGTTACATATAGTACCTTGTATAAGGACTCCTGTATTTTAGCTTTCAGTTTGGAATTTCCAGTTTTCATTCCGGACACCAACATTGTATCTCCTTGTTTGCCAACCTTCTCCATTTCTGAAATATAGGCTGGAGGAGTGTATGTAGATTCTGAAAACTTGAGTACTCTAAGGGAGAAAAAAAGAAATATATAATAATTTGTTATAATGTTTATTGGGGGGGGGGGGGGGGGTGATCAAGCAAATCAAACATAAAAAATGTAGAAGTCAAGCGTGCTAACGTACTAGTGTATCTTGTGGTTACCTTAGGGAGGAAGTAGTGGATTGTTGTTGCAAGCAGATAATACAGCTACACTTACCGCAGTGCATTGTAGGAGTCTGAGAAGCTAGTAGTCTCTGCATCTTTTACTATGGTCCAGTCAAACACTAACCCTGCCAATGTACTAAATGTATTTCCTGGAAAGCAAAACAATAAATAAAAAGCAAAATTAACCTTAAGACAGTGTTTTACCTTTAATATTCTTCCCAGTTAACCCTGAACACGCCCCATCCCATTACATGTTTGGTACCTCCACTACGCAGCATTCCTACTTTTAACAGAAAACACTTCCTCACTTCAAAATTCAGAAGAGCACAATGATTTTCAAAAAGAGGACCATATTCAACTCTAATTTGAGTTGACTGGAGAAATAAACTCTCTCACTAGAACACGAGTGTGTAACACAGTAGAGACTGGGTGTAAATTGGCAACCTTGCACACCGCCAGTGAGCGTCTTAACCACAGTGCAAGAGAGCCAGGCTCGACTGCATTTGAGGTTTTAGAGCTTTTAACAACATCTCACCGACAGGGGACAGAATCCGTAACGACAGTGTACCACACAGCACTGCCTGTTAGACTAGCATTAGTCACCACATAATACTGATCTTTCCCTGCCAAAATGTAGAACTGTTTTAAATCGTAGCTCAGGCCTTCTTGCTAATGTAACTTGGCATCCCTGCGTACATTTAAACATATTTTACAAACTCACTGGTTTGATGAGATGCCAAAGTAAACTCATCACAAGTGAGACCGCAAAACTAACCACCACAAAGACATAATCCAAATACTGTACTCAGTGCTACTGGAATTTATACAAATGTCCAAATTATTAGAACTAGCTAGAAGTAAACAAACCCTCATGTAAAATCTATCTATGAATTACTGTTTACTTCTATAAGTTATTAAAAAAAAGAATCACAAAATACCCAGGATGCTCAGTTACCAATTCATTTAGATTTATGATACAAGGGTTTGTCTGCTTTAACATGTCCAATGTCATTTTCTATTTTAATTTTCAATCCAATTAAAGTACATTTCATATAAAATGCTTCTGGTCCTTTCGAGTTATAAAAACGACACTTGCCTTCAGAATCTAAAGCGTGAATGGCCAGCTCCAGTGGTGAGTCCTCCAGGTAAAGCTCGCGCGTAGTGGAAACAATCTGAATCGCACTAATAATATCCACGATCGCATCACAGCGCAGTACCTGGCCAGTCACTTCAATAAATAAATAACGTATTCAATTATAATAACACACAATGTACTGGCAACCCTGCCTTTCTAACTATATTAGTGTGGCAAAGAAGATAAATACTTACATACGTCTTCGGCCAATATAATACTGGTGAGCCGGGTTGGCTGGGTGGAACGTGCTTGCAGAACAGCTCTCTGTGAACAGTGACGAGCATCCTGATCAATGGCTTCTATGCTGGCAACCTCTGGTCTAGTAGAGGACCTGAGAAAAATAAAAGTGGAGCATTGAAATATCTTCACAGGGTAACCAGTAAAAAATATATATATTTAAAACAATCAAATACGCGGTTTCCTTAATGTGGGTGTGTGTCTTTTATACAGGAAAATGGAAGACAATTCTGTGAAATCTAATGGCTTGTAAGACAGACATAATTTTACATCACACTGGCTTACAATATTGCATGTGTTCACTGAATCCCGGCAGAATTTAAACTTGTTCCATTTAAAATATTCACCGGTTAACTCGGACTAGGGTGGCAATTTAATTACCTGAGGCTAGCAGACCAAGTAGCAAAGAATTAAACAAGAATGTGATTACAATAGCAGTTTGCTAAATCAAATTAGGAAAGGATTTTCTTCTAAATATCATGCCTATTAGTACAAACGGTTCTTTTTATACCAAACCCCTTCAGGAAAAATGACGTATATGGGCCATTCCCTGCCATGGGGTTTAAAAAATAAAACAAATATATTCAATGTAAAAGAAATAGTCAAATGATCTGCAAGTCAAGTCAGCTCAGATAAATTAAAACAAACAGAAACATTTGTTTAAACTGGAAAAAGGCTGTTTAGTTATCTACCAAGGATATAAGGAACATTAACAGTAAAACATAAAAATGTATGCATTTGGTTCTTCTTGTTCACAGATGGACAAAACTGAATTAATCATTAATAGGTTTGCATGAAGGCATTGGAGCCTGGCACAGTGACTGATATAAAAGTGAACTGCACTGTGAATACCTGGAGTTTCTTCAAGAACCACTTCCTCCTACGTTTTTCTTAAGAACCACTTCCTGCACACAATGCTCTGTATACCAACTTGTCCTCTAAATAAATCTAAAAACATGAACAAGTATTGTGTGTGTCCACAGACCTTGATCAGCACAATCTTGTGTACATTACCTACTTTAAGATAACAGCCCAAGATTAGTGACAATCAGGGTCTGTGAAACCAGCGACGTGTGTCAATAACAGCATTATTTCTTTACAGTAATTTTGTACACAAGTCTTTTCATCTCTTATCTTGTGACAAAGAGGACAACTTCAGATGAGCCATCTGATCTGTCAATTGTACTTAACACATGGTGGCCTTTGTCTACAGGGATCAGTGCTGTAAGCTATGGCAACCACTCAGGGCAGCTGCAGGGTCAGCTGTGCTGGCCTCTTCAGGGGAATTGCCTCAGCTACTTTGTGACAACATCCATTTAGGTTTCAAGAAATCTCAGCAGGTCTGGAACTACCAGGAAGCTTTTTTTTCATTCCCATGCAATAAAATGACTACCACAGACCCTTTGGACACGACACTTTCTGTATTTGTTTTAGCACAACCTGAGAATCCAGTCCATTCTAGAAGGGCTCTGGTCCATTCTAGAATGTTCAACACATAAATGAATTTGGTTTATGAGTATTACAAAAGTATAATTTATGGGATGTGCAGATGAATTATTACAAAATTAACTTTATAAATGTACTTTGTCATCTTGTCCAAGGAAGGCTGAATAGAATTACCAGGCAAGTGCTTTCTCCATTTTTTAAATAGTATTCAATGAGTTTACAAATTCAATGCAAACATCTTATAAAAGCTCTCTATAAAATGTTTCAGCCTACTCATTCTAGAATCTAGTCTAGTTTTCATATAAGGGCCTTCTTGTTATGTGACATTTTGATCAGTGTCCTTATTCTAAATTGGTGCATTAGTCAACATGGTTAAAAAAAACAAACAAACAAAAACACTAACTATGCATATTAATATTGCATAGGATTAACAGATTACGCCCACATGCACTGAAGAAATACCTAGTAGGGACTCTGATGGTGATGAAAACATACATTTTTTATGACTTGGATTCAGTAGCTTCTTGTGTTTTGTAATACAATACTGTATCAGTACAAACTGTTAGCCCGACTACCAAAACAGAAGCACTGCAAACAGTATGCAATTTGTATTTAAAATACGCTCAAATATGTGCACAAAAACAATCCTAACAATTACGTAACATGAAAAGCAGTTACTGCATAACATACAACCCCTTAACTAATCCAGTGTCCTAATATAACTAAAGATAAGACTTGAGTGAGCAGCCTTTGAACATATTCTGTAACTCACGTGTTTCCGGGGTGCTGTCAACAACACAAAGAAGATTTAACAAGCTATATTTAAAATAATAATAATAATAATAATAATAATAATAATAATAATAATAATAAGATGATATTCAGCTTACCATCTGTAACATCCTTCGGTTGCTTCCAATGTGAAATTTATCTTGGTGCTCCTCGCCAAAGGCAGTAAAACTTTGGGTATATTTAACTTAGAAGCACCAGAACAGTCAATTAGAGAACGAAATAAAACCAAAACTAAAATCAAGGCATTCCGATAAGGGCTCGACATTTTCTTTGTCCAGTGACGCGCCAATATAATTTAGCTTACGTTACAAGATAACATCGAAAATATTTGAATCAAACTATCCACTCCCTCCGGCTGTCTAGCCTGAGGCCCCTGTACTACCAGGGCAAAAAAAAAAAACGGTTTCAGTGTTCGGGAAATAATACAAGGATAGTACTGTATTGATAAAAACAACCGCTGAAACGTTGCTATCAAGATACAAATTAATCTTTCAACAGCGCGTTCCTGTTTTTCTATAATCTGCCGGTCAAATATAGATACAGTAATTGTACAAAGTTTCAATACACAACCAGCATGGAGAGCTGCAGCAGCATGACTCTGATATCCGTTTCAAAAGAGCCCACAAAATATGCAGATAGATACAAAAATAAAAATATGTATATATATTTATGCTCCCGGAAAAATAAACCTAAAGCTACACAATAAAATAAAATATTGTTGAAATGATTGCATTGTTAAATTTAAACACAAAACTCATCAGAAATCCCCGCCATTCACAGCCATTCGAGGAACGTCATAAGCACCGACAGAAGGGGAACAGTGTAACTTTCACGCAAAGAGGGAGGAGGAAAGGGTCACAGCAGCCGGGGCTTAAAGGTGCAGTGAACAATGTGACATGTTCTGTTATACTGTAATTGCATGCAACAGACACAGCAACCATCCCCAACTCCAGACCAGAGGTGCATTTAAAAATTTCAAAACTGATAAAATTTAACTTTGCATACCAATATAAGTGCAGGATAAAACCTAAAACGAGGTGGTTGGGTATTCAAGTCGTTCAAACACCCATCCCCTTGGGGCATCAGATTTGACATGATTCCAAGCCTGGGTAACAAAAACCTATATGGCCCCTGTTTATCAAAGCTTTAACTGCGCTGTGCAATTGCATTGCGGAAAAAAAAAAAAAAAATACAAAAAAAAAAAACTGAACACTGAATCTAACAAATACAAGAGGGTGGTCCTAGTGGAACAGTCTTCTTGTGACAGTATCTATTAGTGATGCCTGGAAACTAAGCGGTGCTATTCCGATAATTGGAAATATAACAATTAACGATGCATTATTAGAAACCATGCATACTTTTAATAGGCAGGTCTATACATTTTTTAAGTTTGTCATTTCAACCAGTTCAACTTTAGCAGTGCTTTGAGAAGTATGCTAATGTCTTCATTGTGGCTGCTTTGACAGTCTTTAATTGCTACTCTTTATATAGCAGTATAGCACAATGCTAATACAATCACACAGGTAATGACAGCCTCTTCACCCCTTTCCCCACACCTTGTGCTTGAATATATTTGAATGAGTAGAATAGAATGTTAGCTTTAAAGCACTATAGTGGGACTAAAAAAAAGTTTGTAAAGGAAATGCCAAGGAAGAGGCTTGTCAGTAGATGTATCTCATGTACAGTAGTGGAGCCTAACCTGCCCGGGCAATTGCAATGCACATTTGAAGGGGTGGGTGTTC
The DNA here is from genome assembly GCF_902713425.1 of Acipenser ruthenus. NCBI lineage: Eukaryota > Metazoa > Chordata > Actinopteri > Acipenseriformes > Acipenseridae > Acipenser > Acipenser ruthenus. Next base: position 25,594,293 of record NC_081213.1, read on the forward strand.
CTGAATGTGCTGCAGCATTTCCTGTGTTACATGTTCAAATTTCTCTCTGTGCAAAGGTCCTGGGTGGCTTGTATATGTCTTTATGTTTCTTGATTCGAGATTGAAGACATCGAACTAGAAACATTCTGTTTGCAGCAGGGGATTAACAAATACTGTAATGCAATAAGAAATTATGAGCCAAGCCCCAGAGCAAACCAAATGTGTTTATTTATGGATCGAGTTTGATTGCCCATACTCTTTGGGCTCATTACAAGCATGGTATAATACATGATTATCATTATCAATATACAATATGCATGAATAATAATAGTACATTAAGCATTGTATTGTCAGTGGTATTGCAGTAATGATAAAAACAACAACCTGGTTTATTGTTTACCATAGTAAGTGACTCTGGAAATGGAGGGAGTTCATCTCTGGGGCAGATTCCCAAAGCATTTAAAAATAAGTTGATCATTTGTTGTTTTATTTTTATGAACAAAAATAATGTTGAGTTTTTTTTTTTTTCTCAACCTCTGGTATAATATATCCTGATAGTCACATAACTACCCACTGTATATGGACTGTACATGGAAATTCCTGATGGTGAATGGATTACAGTCTCATTAATAATTATAATATTGCCAATTTCGATTTATATAGGGATTTGATATATACTAATTCAGTTTCATTTGGCGTGATTTTTGTAATCCATTGCAGTTGTTTCTCCATATATGCACATATGTATGCATGTGTGTGTGTGTGTGTGTGTGTGTATATACATATATATATATATAAGAGCAACATTCCTATTGCTTCCACGTTCAATTGTTTAAAGTGAAACATTTCACCTAGCGAACACCCTTTTTCACAAACATTCACTTAAGGACATCGGTTGTACTGAACGCTTTCGCTTTTGTAGACTGCACAAACAGTGAGTGACGTGAATCTACTGCGCATCATACAGCACGGCGGCTTTGAAAATGGAAGCTGGTTGGACGATTGCATTTAGAAATAATGTCAGGTTGCACGGTGTAATCGTGGTTAAACAATGCAATAGCATCAACAAAGCGCCGATTAAAAAAGCCAACCTGTCTGTTTAGCTTTCAACCTAAAATGAAAATGTCCAGCAGGTGAGTTTCTCGTGATTCGGTGTCTTTTTCAGTATGCACAGCAGGTGAAAAGGCCGACAGTGCGTTTACTGAAATAAAGTTACATAATAATTCAGCCAGCATTTTGTAATGCAATTACTATATCTTGTTATTATTATGTTTTATATTTTGCAATAATATAACTACGACAATGAGCGGTTTACAATCTATCTATCTATCTATCTATCTATCTATATATATATATATATATTAGACCCGAATGCTGCTTGGTTAAACGTGCACATGCGCGAATCTCGCAAAGGCCTTCGGGTGCTGTAGTTTATTTATTTATTTCTTTTAAACTGGTACCTGTTATCAATGAACCACATCAATAGCAAATGGAATTGAAACTACAGCAGTTGCGTATTAAAAACACACACTATTACGTGGCTTATCATTTACAGATATTGAAAACACACAAATTAAAATACCCTCAACTTGTCATTCTGCTCATGCCGTCAGTCTGACTTGTGTTTACGCACAGAATGAGGTGCAGACTAATTTGGGTAGCTGCGCCTTTGATGATAGATTGTTGGTGAATTCACATTACTTCTGTTGAACCGTGATTTATTATTACTGTGTTAGTTAGTCTGCTACAAAAGCAGCTAACAAACTGAAAAATTATTGGTCTTTCTTTCCAGCCTACGTGGCAGGTTATTTGGAACCAGGGTGATTAAGGTTTCGATCTCAGACACATGAGACTGTATTTATTTGCATATTGCATATCTATTTGTGTGTTACAGCCTTTGGGCAGTTTACAGTCAGCAAGTGGGATGTTCCGATCAGCCCACGCATCCCAGCATTCCTTGGTGCAGTGGCTCCAATTTGTACCTTTATTTTACTGGTTGAAAAAAAAATGATGTATGTCATGATTTTTAATGACTACCCTACATATTGAACATCCCATAAATTTGCCAAGCGTACATGTGTGATAATTGCAGTTTGAAAGAAAGTGACGTGCTTTACCTGAAAGTAGCCTTACTTTCCAGTCATTTGATTGCCAGTGCTATCTTCCATGCTTAAATATGCAGCAGTCTTAAACAAATTCTAAATGAGAAATGTACATGTGGTTTTTGATTGTGTAAGTTCCAGCTATATACAATAAAGAGATGACTAGTGAACCTGCACGATGTTAAAGGAAAGGATTGTTGAGACTGCTCTCTTGAGTCATGTATAGGCTTCATGTATAAATCGCATGAATAATGTAACGTGCTGTCTACAGTTAGAAGATGGGTGGCTATTGTTTTTTTTTTTATTAATGGGATTTAAAATATTAAACTGTCTTGAGACTTTGCTATAACAAGTTCTGGGAAGGTCGTCACATTTCAAGTTTGAGAACCCCAATAAATCCTTGATTCCCCCCCCCCCCCCCCTCCCCTCGATCCTCACTGTTATGCTGAGTTTCTTAACTCACTGTTTGAGATTGACTAATGAAAGTAAACCGCCAGAGCTAAAATATTTTATAAAAAATGTGCTATCAAAAAAAAATAAAAAACACACAGACATACAGTGTTTTAATGAGTGTAAAAAGTATTGCCACATCACTTGTAGGTCCGCTGACATTGTTGAAACTTTTTTGATTCAGTGGCACTTGCTGTAATTTGAAACGCAGTAAACACAGTCTTTTAAAAACAGCTTTTATTACCACTGAATCCAGTTCCCCCTGCAGCCAGGACAGATTCATGATGTTAAAATTGGAAACAAAAACCCATTATGTGGTTTAGTCCTCTACCTTAAAGCACTGTTTCAATTTTATGACCTGAGACCTTTAGTGCTGATTATCTCCCTTTCAGAATACCTAAGATTTGGGGTCAGTAATTGCATGGTGTTTGTTGATTATGAGGCAAGCAAAACAGTCTCTGGTATTTCTTTTTGTAATTCCTTGAATTTTATGTTGCTAGACCGGCCGCTTTAGGGCTGTAAAGTGAGCCAGCTAGTAAGAGCTGGTAAAAAGGAACCCCTAATAGGTAATCACATACAGTGTAGATAAACCTGTTGAGGCTTTTCACTTTAAAATGCTTAATATACAGATGTAAATATATAGACTATTGTATTTAAAACAAAAATATGGTGATTTCTGTTGTTTATAAAGCAGTTTTGTTTTTAACCTGTTGCATTGCATTGCAAGTGGAAAATCTATTTATGTTCATTCAATATGCAGACTGGAAAAATAATTACTTTGCTAATAGACTAATGGAAAACTAATAGAAAACGATGATAAAGGAACCAGCTGTCTGCTGGAGATAAAGGTGGGGGCACACATTGTTGTCCAAATTGAAGAATACTTTAATTGTTTAGAATGTTACTGTTCGTGGCAGTTTAATCTGTAATTAGAACCATGACTTTTTCAAGACAGATTTGGAACGATTGCTGTGTCCCGCATTCCTGTTGTCATGGCACTTATAAATGATGAGGCTGGTGCTTATTAACTTGTCAGCTAATCCTCAGAATTAAACTCTTCTTTTTCTCACCCTGTATGTTCGATAGTCAGTGCTCCACCCAATAGCACTGTCAGGGATCACTGGTGGGGCAACTGTAATAGAAAACCTGTGTCGTCATGCCAGTTTTCTTTAATTTAAAATTAAAATACCCTTGTAAATCATTTTTCGGCACCACAAACAAGCTTTAAAATATATATATATATATATATATATATATGTACAAAAAAAAGTTTCACCCAATGTTTTTTTTTTTCAGATTCAAATAAAAAGTGTAAGTGAAGAAAATGTCCCTTAAAGGAAGTAAAAAAGATCAGAAGTGGTAAGTGTCCAACACAGGTGTGGATAAGACAACCTCAAATTCTCAAGCGATAGCGCTGAAATTGTTAAGGGCAGTTAAGGAGATATATGGGTTTAATCTATTTAGTGTGCTCCAGTGATCTGATATAACTAGGGACATACCTAAATCGCGATTTCGCGGATTTCGCGGAAATCGTGAAATTGAGGGATCACCGCGAAATACACCTCTTAGGGGCCAATGCATACAAACAAGTACGGAGAGGAAAAAAAAAGGAAACTTATTTAAATGAACTACTGCACAACGCAAGTGACGCAAACTACGTATCTTCTGTAGAAAAAAGGGCTATCTTCTGTAGCACTTTTTTATTCCTTTGCCGTCCCGTGTGCATTGCACTTAATTAAAAAACAAACAAACAAAAAATGTCCACAAGTAACATTTACAAAATATATTATCCAAAGCAGTTAACGTTCTTGTTTACTATTCAAATGACATCAATGCATCTTTACTGCTTTTATGTGACCTGTACTGTGCAGGAGGGGACAAAGTTGGTGCTGCATTGTTTTGATTTAGGTTGCTAAAATCTAGTTTTCAGCATTGGAGGTAAAATAGTAGAAATGGACGACAAAAAAAGCAAAGTATATTTCGGCTGATGATCGTTTTAAGATATTTCCCAGCTACATGCAGACTGAGGTCATTGTTTTCCATATCGTAATGTGTATTTGGAGAAAATACGATCGATCGCTATTTAGCTTCAGAATCACACATTAAACAAAAGGCTACTACAGAGGCTGCTGAACAGAACGTAAAATAAACAGCTTTCAGAAACCAAACTGTAAAGTCAGCGCAGACGTATTCCTGTCTGCAAGTTAAATCAGTACTAAAAGTATCCAGCACAGCCACCTTGCTTCAACCTGCTGCTTACAGTTTGAATTTTAGACCCGAATAGCCATGTCTTCTTTGTTTTGACTCGGTACAAATAAAATAAATGATTGGATGGGACAAATAATATGACAACGAACGTACTGCATACATTGACTTCATTAAAGTATGCCAGATGCCCTTGTGTAACCGAGTTTTTGGGCTGTTTCTAATCGATTTCCACATCTGTATAACTTGGCAAAGCTTTGCCTTAACTTCCAACCAATTCAGTGGATGCAGACGTGCAGTCTCAATGTATGGGCAAGTCAACTGCAGGGGGATGCTGCATGCTTGCCTTTAACAAATGCCAGCACTCTGTATTAGTAAGGAAGCAAGTACCACTGTTTTTAGGCTTTATAGTGTTCTGAAATACTGTCTACTTAGGTTTATTTAATGTTTAAACATGACCGCGAAATGTCTGCGAAATCCTAATTTTATTCCGCAACATACCCGTGAAAAATACGTAAATTTACCGCGATTTAAGTAGACCCCTAGATATAACACACTGTTAGCAAGGTTTCTTCTAGATATGATGAAGCCCACATTAAGTAATTGTCTTGCAACATAATAACTAGTACAATTACACTTGTCCATAAAGACCATTAAGGCTGGGAAAAATACTGTTCATAGCCAGAGGCAGGTAAACATGATATTAATGTGACCAATTTTATTATAGTAATTTGTATTTGTGTTTTTATGATATTGCTTTATTTCGTAACCAACTATGCTTATTCAAACCATTTCAAAATCACTTGAAAAATGTGTTGTATGTAATACGTGAGGTAAAAAAAAACAAAAACTTTAAAAACTTTTTCATAAACTTTTTCATAAACTTTTCTGCAGCTCTCACAGAACACAGCTATATATTGAGGTCCCATCGACATGTATGCCAATTGTCTACTCTCCAGAATACAACATTACTTTCATGGGACTTGAAAAAATGCATCCCTTTGATGCCGGAAAATGGGGGAAGGTTATTGGCTTTTTAAAAGGTATGCTGCATAATTACGATAATGAACACCTATTTGTGAAATAGCAGCAAGAATATTCCTGCAGTAGTAGAGAAGATGAAAGTTGAATGCAGTTGCAGGAGAAAGTTTTGTCCAATGTCACCTTTCAAATCTGTGAGTTGGAGAGAAAGATTGTGTCACGTCTACCTCTGTGGTGGAGCTGTGCAGTACAGCATGGATAATTAACAAAGACTAAAAACATGCGGCACGCTGCTGTTATACATGAACTGAAGGTCAAGGTGACTGAGATGTTGCCATGTGTGCATCTATGTCAGTGGTGTGCAGTGGTCCTTTTTTGTCTGACTAATTATCTTTGAAATCCATAACATTTAAAAAAAAAAAAACAACAACATTAGAGAACTATGATGCAGGGACACGTGTAATAATGGTACCTACTTAAATACTGTTGAAAATGTGTATATAAAACGGAACCCAATGACAGTGTTTTAGGCTCAATTCAGTGTGACCAGGGTAATATTGAATTATATTATAAAGGCATATCTTTTTGTAATTATTCATTTACATCTTTTTGTTTAAACATACACTATATCTATCTGTCTATCTTAGAAGAACAATTGATAACGGATGACAACATTGTGGAAGCCCGGGAGGCCACTGAGGATGACCTCCTAGTTGTCCACACAAGACGCTATCTTAACAAATTAAAGGTAATTCTTTTTCCCAATGTCCCATATATCTGGTGGTATGCAGAAACCATATAATAAAACCCAAATTAGAACACTATGACCACAAGCCATTGACCTTCCTGTTTCTATGTGGTACTCACTCCTACAATCCTCCCAGTCTTCATTTCAAGACCTGTCTTTGTACTGTCGGCAAAAGATTCTAGGCAAATACCAAAGATTAGCAGAAGCAAATTAAAATCCACTGTGTTACAGCTCAATAGCTTTGTTGGGTGTTGGGTGTTACCTCTTGTAGTCTTTGTCAAGGTATACTAACCTGCTAGTTTAGGGGAATAATGGCTGATCAATTTTAGCTAGTACCTGTTAGATTAATAAAAAACTGAAATGTAACATGGTTTGCCTTTTCTTTTTAAGCACCTCTAATATTATTATTAAGATTTACTTTATGTATGTATTTGCACTATGATATTGTGTGTAAATCTTCATTTTTATACTTTTACTGTTTTATTTATTAAATATTCAAGAAAGGTTTCCAGCATCTACAGATTCAATCTTAAAACACAAGTCACAACCACTTTAATTACAGTAGGGGGCACTGTTAGGCATGTTTGTTTGTTTTTTTTTCATTCCGTTGTACCGTCCGCTGGTAAGACACACAAGGGGTCATGAAAAAACAATAGCGATACGGTAAATTGTGAGCGTTTTTAACCCCTTAAGGTACACAAGGAATTTTGAGGTTTTTCAAAAGGTTTGTTCTTAAAATACATTTGAGAGTGGCTCAAGTACCACAAGGAGGAAACTGACAATTTGGATCACCAGATCCAAAACTTTAAATCCTGTTTCGGGCACCTTATTGCAAAAATAAGAAAGTTAACTTAATGTTATTTGTGGGACACATATGTCTCTTGTACCTTTAAAGGGTTAGAAGGCAAGGGAGGCACATTTTCACAGATCCCTGCAATGCAACACAACAATGGGCAAGAACAGCTGCCTGTTTGCCTTTGCCATGTACAGTAGCTGTGATGGTATCCGTTCATGAAATGGGTGACATTTATTATTAAAATATTCATTCATTTTAAAGATGTGACTATATTTTCTCCTTTTTTTTTAATGCATACAGAACCATATCTTGGAAGGCTCACGAGAGGTATCCTAGTAGATCATTCTGTGCTTCTGTTGTGATTCAATATACAGTTCAATCAAAATGTCAAATAAAGTGGATCCAGCGACTCTTTCTTGTAGTTAGTTAACATTTTGCCTGCAGTAATCGGTACCATTTGACAGTCATAACTAAAAACAGTAGTACAGAAACCGTCGCATTTGTGAATTCCATTCCAGGAACACCTTTCCCTACCACCAAGCTGATTCTGTGTTGGTTTTCTATGTGCTTTTAGATTTGAAATTGGTGATGCTTGTACTGCATACTGTGTTGAGAATGAATAACACCATTTCTCTCAGCAATGTAGGGTGTTAAACCCTTAACAACTTCTGTGTACTGTATATGTTGTATAGGATGAAAACATGCAGAGTTGCTGTGATGTGTCTCTGCACTTTGCAGCATCATCAATACTGCCAAGCATATGTATTTTTTCTCCTTTTAGTGGTCGTTCGTAGTGGCTACCATCACGGAAATCCCTCCGCTCCTGCTCCTGCCCAACTTCCTGGTTCAAAGAAGGGTGCTGCGGCCACTGAGAACTCAAACAGGAGGAACGATCATGGTAAGAGTGCACTGCCTGCATTCCCTTAGAGAGCAGCGCCTACCGTTCTGCTGCAGTGGGGTTTCAGAATTCTGCCCTTGAGAATGCCACCCTTCTGTTCTGCTGCCTCAGCCTGTAAAATACAGCAACACAGCACTGCAGTGTTCTCTTTCAGAACTGGACTGAGTGGGGTGTTAGGGGTGGGGGGAAAGGGTGATGACAGATCGTACTCTAAGCTATAGAATAAAGTACAGCATCACGGCATTGCAGTACTTTTTTTTTTTTTACCACTGGGCTCGAGTGGTTGGTGAGGGCAGACATAAGCAATCACAAATTATATTGTGCAGCTCCGTAACGCACTTATAGTTTGTTCCATATCAGTGGTATTTTTTTGTGCTGTTAGACCTATCTTTATACCTCCCAAGTTATCAATGGTTGTCAGACTTTCTGTACTTCATATCAAGCCACCTGTCATTATCTCAAGCGCTTGGTAAATGTAAGCAATTGACAACACTCCAGACAGGGTCTCGCTGTGTATTATCCAGTGAAAAGGGCTTGAAGAGACCCTTCGCAACTCTTCTATGCATGCACTATACCTTTCTGTTTGACGGATCTAGGCATTAATGCAGAATCTACATTTTGGGTGTCTACATAAGGACCAGTTAGCTGGCACAAAGAGTATTTATATAGGAAGGCTGAAAGACAAACAAATGTAATTTTACTGTGTTATTTTCCTCTGCCTATCTTTTTCTTGTTATGTTGAGAAGCATTCATCTGACCTCTGTTCTGCTGGACAAAGGAAGGCTGTATGTAGAGAAAACTGTTCAGGGAAAACCCATATGTGATGTGACCACATGTGTGATATGACCGAAAACAGAATCTTGTATAATAGCTCCCCCGACAGCCCGTAGCTCGCCTTCCTGCTCTCAGAGAAACGTCCGTACAGGGAGGTTAAAAAGACTTCCATTGACATAGCAGTCCGAGCCATGTCAGGCTTTACTGTGCTTGTGAGCTCTACTGTTTGTCTCATCAAGCTCTGGTATGACTAAACTCATGTTAAATGCATGCCACTCATTCTCTTCCCAAAGCATTGCTTATATGTCATGTGTGCAGTATTTACCGGTTTTAGTGCATATACATGTTTTTTTTAATCAGTGTTTCTTGCTTCAGATTATAAACCCTTTAAAAATCTAATGAATGGGTCTTTGTCAAAGATAGGTATTATCTTAAATGTGCTGGCATTTGCTAACATTAGCCTGTTTGCTAGTTAAATGTAAATTCGTTGAGGTAAATTTGCCAGTATGCAGCAGTTATTTCTGCAAAGCCGGCTCATTAGGAGTGTTGGGTTTGTTTACATGGTGTTAGCACTTACTTGACATTCACAGAAGTTAGGGTCTCATCCCATGCAAGCAGATGTGGCTATCAACATTGTCAATCAAAGTTTACAGGGTCTTGAAATAAGATGCAGCCTTGCAATAAAGTGTGTCAAGTGCTCCTTTCATTTCACATTTCTGCATGGCTGAAGAAAAGTGGGCGTCCTCTTGGGAGCTGGTAAGCTACCTTCAGAAAGAGAGAGAGCAAATTACAGGAGGCAAGTGAGAGGGGAATTACTTCATTGATTAAACTCCAAACATGATAGGGGACTTTCTTCTTATTTTTATTCTCAGTTTATTGGTAGTTTGTTTTCACCAGTTATTACTAATTTGGCAAATTAGAAGCTGTTTTGCTGTAGGATTTTTTTGGGCTATTTTTTGTCTATTAAGTGTCGAATAGCCATTTTCTTTGTGGACTGGTTTGTGCATATTCAGCAAAAGCTGAAGGAGAAACTGAAGGCCATTGCACCAAGGAAGACTATGTAAAGAGTTTATTAAGAAGTCAGTAGTGGCCCCAGAGGCAATGGACAGGCCAATGAATTGAATACATATGAAGCAGTAAAATAGTGGAAAATTGAATTTGCTGAAAGCCTTTACTATGTGTGGGGGGGAAAAAAAGCTATTTATCAAAGTTACAGCACAACAGATTAATAATTTGCCTAGCCTAAAACATATTTGGCATTATCTGACTTTTAGCAGCGAATGCAATACTGTACTATGATGTAGCATTCACTTGTGCTACATGAGAAACGCGTGCTTGATAAAGTCGGAAGCATGACTTGCCTGAAAATGTTTATTAAAACGATAAATCATCCTCCGTCTCTTAATAAAATGTGAAGTTAGGTAGCAGTAGTATTGCATGAGGTGACCTCCTCTTCCTCTTTGGCAGCAATACCCTTTCCACACACGCTATGCGATCAGTGCATGTTAAAAGCACAATCTCGTTTTCAAAACCTGATGGTCACATGCTATTTAGGTAGAGTGAATAGGATGTAATTGACTCTTGATGCTGAAAACAATTAAAAGAGCTTATGTGTACCGTATGTTAATAATATTGTGTTATGTAACCTGCTGTGTTTAGTGTTAATTTCAAGATGATGAACTGACACGCTGGTTCAACTCCTCCCAAACCTTTCTTTCACTCGACATCCTGAAGAACTTTTTTGGGGATGTTTGATGTATAAAGAGAGACAGGAAGTTAAAATGCTATAATTCCATCAAGGTGATCTGCACGAGAAAAAACAAAACAAATTAGACCTTAAAAAAAAAGTCAATTCCTGAGATGAAATAACAGAGTTAAACATTTCTTGTAATTTGTCATTTTTTTTTACAATATAAGAAGCCCATTGTAATGCATTTGATTGAAATAATGAGTGTATTAATCTGGAACAAATATGGAGGGAGTCCATTTAGCCAGCTGTACACAAAAACAATTTTTGGTTTGAAACAAAATCACTTTTGTTGAGAAAAAAAAAGCATCCTGATTTTCTGCATATCGTATATCTTCACACCTTTCCTTAATGTATAAGGCGTATACTATTTAAACAAACACAACATTTTTGATTACCTTGTCGGAGAAATTATAATGATTTAATTTCCTCTGGGACTGAAATATACTCACTTTACAAGCCATGCGTGAACTATAAGCAGAGCTTTAAATAGGTCATTATGCACAGACATGTGCTGGTTTCAATCCCTTCCATGGGATTAATTACAATAAAAAAAAAGAAAAACTACTTCAGTTTTACACACAGGGTAGGTATTGATGTATGAACTGCAAGACCCGTTAGGTATTTCAGATGCTTATGCACTGCTAAGTGTAGTTTCCTTTTCTATACATGGGAGTGGGGAGGTGTTGCTCGATTGCTGTTTGGAATATGTTGTGGTTTCCTAAATTTCCAAAACAGTAGTATTACAACAGTTTCTGCCTTGTATGATGTCAACAATAACTATGATGTGAAACAAAAAAAAACAAAAAAAGAACATATTTACCACCAGCCTGAAGGGATTTTATTACTGTTTAATTTGAAATAAATTACACAAAAAGCAGAACTGGTAATATAATCTTCAGTTGCGTGATATTGGATAAAAAACATTTGCAGCCCTACATAAAACCGTGTTTGTCATGTTTTATATATATGTTACTGTTCTGCACTTTTATAGATCATTCATTAAACTGTGCTGATCCTATTTGAGTGCCTGGATATGGATATGCAGAGTGCCATAACATCAATGTAATGTGCGAAGCAGCAATTTTAGCAGTGGAATTGTATGTCTGCATGAGGATTCCGGCTCCTGGAGTTTTGACCGATGACTGTGTTGTGAAGCAGATCACTTTATTCCCTTAGGTATAACTGAAAACGTAATGACCCTGGAACTGAATTTCAGTTTTACTGCTGCTCACTTACTATAAGCCATTTACTTTTATTTGTTCTTAGTCCTAATTGGTATACTTGCAAGGACTGCAGTGTCACTGCCCAGCATATGAGGTTTTCCTCATGGACAAACCTGCAGGGGGAGATGGGTAAAAGATTTGCCAAACAAGGCAAGTCACGCCAATGTGCACTCGCAAATGATTATTCTCTTAGATATATTAATAGCCAGTAGCTGGCTTTTGCAGTGTTTTGGGGGAATGCTTTGTTGTAACAATCTGCAACTGTGCATATTTCAGTCCCCCACCATTATGAAAGTGTGTGTGTATTTTCAAATCAATCCAACAAGTCAATCTCAAGTTGTAAGAGCCACAAGCCTGACAGTGAAACAAAGCGAGCAGCAAGAACTCGCATATATATATCATTTCATGAAATGTTTTTTGCCTTTACAAGTCATGCAAGCATGTGACATGGATCATAGAACAGCACAAGTTTTAATGTATGGCTCCTGCAGGCTGGATAATGAACATTTAAATGAACATTTAAAGCCATTCAAATGAGAAATTAAAACATTTTATGTGTTAAACTAACTGACTGCTGACCCCAGTGTTTAGTCAGTACCATGGTTATTTCTTAATTATTCATAGCAGCAGTTGCCACGCATATTGCTTTGTAAATGACTGATGGTCTTTCAATGCAGTCCCTAGCAATCTGATTGTAAAATTTGCAATTTATAGACCTTGTTTATTTTGTTTATTTGTAGGCAGGCAAGCTGGCTATTGACAGAGGATGGGCGATCAATGTCGGTAAGTAAAAATAATATTTGTACACATTTAAAAGCGTGTAAGCTGTGCTGGCCTATAGACCTAGAAAGCTACTTTGTTTTCTAAACTTACTTCATTGCTAGAAGAAATTTTCACCTCCAGCATTATAGATAGGGCAGTAAAAGCATCAGGATTAATTGACTCCAGTGTGTCATTAAACTTAATTCTTTACAGTTTACTTTCATTGAGTGGCAAGACTCATGTTGTTAGTACTGAAAATCAACCCACGTTCAATTATTTTGTACCCATTAGAGCCATTCATGCTGTTATTGTTTTTGGAAATGTGTTTCAGTTAAGCCACCACAACACAATTAATTTTCTATTAAATAATCACGTTAAAGTTCCCTTGGGAGTATGTTCTGTTATGGTCTTGTTTGAGGTGGCGGATGTAAGTTTCCAGTGAACAGTTCTCCTTAAGCATAGAGAAATGGAACATGTTGCTTGGCCTTAAAAAAAGAATTAACGACATTACAGACATTATCCTGATAGTATTCCATAACAGATTATGCTTATAAAACACGTAAAGGACACTGTAAATAGAAACAACGGACAAGACCAGCATGGCAATTTAACTACACCCTAGTTAGGTTGTGTTTTTTCCAAGAGTTTTAAAATAGAAACAAAATAGAGAAACACAACAGGTTCGGGTTGTCTGGTCCTGACATTAATCAGAGTCGCCCAAAGATGATGTGTTTTTTTTAATCTTACCTTTTACCTGAAACTCAGTTGGAGCTACAGAACACAATAGTTGCTTGGCAACATGGTCATGTGTGACAGTGCATGAAGATCCAATACATTGGTCAGCAGAGTGTATTAGCAGTGGCAAAACAAAGGGAAAGTGGTCACTAAGAGAGACAGCTGAGGAGGGAATAGAGAGCCCTGTCAGGTGTTACATATTAATGACTGAACGGATTAACGTCCCTCGAGACACATTCCAGCACCTTGTGGAATCGCTGCAGTGGTCATCAGAGCAAACTGTGGTCCAGCCTAATAGCAGGTCTAGGTCCTAATGAAGTGGCCAGGCAATGTACAACACCAATACAGTACAGTGTGTTCCAGCAACAATCACATTTTTATATACTGTTATTAAGATACACTGTGTTCAAATATACTCCATATGTGCTACAACAAAAGAAGAAAAGGATTACAGGAGAGTTCCCTTACTCACTGTTTACAGTCCCATTTTCGTGTGTATGGTCGTAATAAGAAATATACATTCCTGTTTTTTTTGGTTTTTTTTTTTTTTGGCAAAGCCTGTATTTGCAAATCATTTGGGGATTTTTATTTTTTATTTTTGTGTGTTGAGCTGAGAGAGGAACATTACTCTTTTAGGAGTTGTTGCTGCTGGCTCAGCCTCTTTCTGGATCTCCTGATGAATCAGGAAAAAGGAAGCCAATCCTTTACATTGATAAACATTATTTTGAAAGAGGTTGATTTATTCTGTGTATGTGTGTCTATCATCAGCATGCATGTCTTGGTGCCACGAATGCCCAATTTCATTTAAAGGTTTTCCCTTAGGGAGTATATTTAGGAATTCACTGATTAAAAAAAAAAAATGATGCAAATTCTTTCAACCCGTTACGAGCCAGTGTCCCAATTTCAAGACAGGCTGCTTTGTAATTTCTTGGAGCATTTTTAACTGGCTTCTACCTGCTATTTTAATTTTTTCTTTAACTATATTGTTATGATAACTTACTCCAATTATGGCAATGTATCAAATTGCATAAATACATTTTATTTGGTACTTACTGGGTTAAGGGAATGCAATGCTAAAATGAATTGAGGATTCATTGTGAATTCATATCCCACCATTAATTGCACATTTCGGATGCTGTAGGTGGTGGCTTTCACCATTGCTCCAGTGACAAAGGCGGAGGGTTTTGCGCCTATGCTGACATCACGCTGGCTATCAAGGTAATAAACATGTCTTGTCCTTTGCACTGAAATCATATGCTAGGTGTAATAGAATCCTTGATTTTAGGACTACTTCCTACAATTTATTTAACTTAACTGTTTACTGTTTTTTTTTTTTTTTTATCTCTGACAGCTCTCAAATTATTGTTGTTGGCACACATTTTGGCAAATACCTTCACCAGCCTGAATCAAAAGTCCTTGTGTAAAAAGTAATACCAGTAGAAATGCGAGGACTTACATTTACACAATGTAAAGTACCACCATAGAGCACTACTTGTTGAATGGTGTGAGAAAAATGTCACTTGGCTAATTAATTTACTACAGAACAAGACAGTGAAAAACACACACACAACAGTTCAACAATATTTATATTTTAATCTTCTTAAATTCACAGTTTTTGTTTGAGAGAGTAGAAGGAGTATCTAAGGCGACAATTATTGATCTGGATGCGCATCAGGTAAGCTGCAGTCATTGTCCATGTTGTTTGTCACTGAAACTGCTGTAAAACTAATCAACACAGTAGGCAAAATAATAGCCTTTAGTTAAGAGGAAGAATCAATTCAATAGGTTGCTGGTGCCATACCAAGAAGTTGCCATAACTGTGGAACACACTTTGAAGTGCAATACTCATATATCTTTAAATTGAACTATTGCTGCCTTATCCCCAAATCCTAAAATACTGTTTCAAAATATCTTCAATGGAATTTACAAATATATCGTATAGTATAGAAATACTGATGTGTTCATGTTCTTTTGTTGCTTTTTGGAATTTCTTTATATTTTTAATAAGCAGTAATGTGTGGCTAGGTGCTCATTTTACCATTCAGAACCTGTGACTTCTTTTTATGCTTGGCTTTAAAACCTTCATTTTTTTCAGTTTGCTTTGCGATAACGAGAGCATCCATTAGGAAGCTAGGTCAGGCCCGTTGAAATCTGGGAAAGATAAGATCGTTGACAGGAATGTAACCTTCAGCTTAGGTTTCGAACCGACTGGAAGAAATGCTGTGAACTCTCGTCTTCAAGAGTCTCCTCTGTCACCACAGAAAATGTATTCCGATAACAAAGCACGTACTGTATAAGAAAAAGATTTACATAGGCAGAAGGAATCTGTATATTACCATACTGCAATGAGGGAAATGGCATTTTGGGAATATATAGCACCTATTATGAGTGTTATGATCTGGAGAATAAAACAGGTTATGCACTTTGAAATGAAATCTGATTACAATGGCCTGCCATATGAATCATGATGCGCATAGTTACAAGTCCAGCCATTAAAGCTGCAGCACACTTGCCAGAGTACAGAGAGCACCACATACAAATGATGCACTGTGAATTGTTCTGTTGCCATACCTTTAATATATGATGTTTTGTGAAATGAAACAAATACTGTTCTGGGTTGTTTTTGGCTTCTTAAGCAACAGTTTACTAAATATCTAGTTTAATCAGAACATTCTTTAAATAAATAAGTAACCCCTCAAGTAAAGATGTGTGAATAGTGCCTGCCGAGTTTCCTTGTGTATGCTGAGATGTTTCCTGAGGTAGATCTGGGTTCTTGTAGATGTAGTGAGTGCTCCTCCAATCATTGTATAGGCACTATGATGGTTCATACTGTGATAAATTGACATTTCAATAGAGTTGGAAATTCTACTTGCAGTGATAATGCTGGAGCTGGGTTGACCATTCTGTCATGTTAATAAAAATAATGTGTAAAAAATAATGTAATTGTATGTAAAAATAATGTGATATCTTGTAACAATTGTAAGTCGCCCTGGATAAGGGCGTCTGCTAAGAAATAAATAATAATAATAATAATAATAATAATAATAATAATAATAATAATAATAATAATAATAATAATAATAATGTTGATGGGCCAAGTGATTAAAGACGATTGTTCATGTTTATGAGAAAAAAGCAAAAAAAATTAAAAAAAACGCAAACAATTAAGATTCAGCCTAATTTTTATATTTAAAATGTCATATTTGTGTCTCAGCAGTGCTCTTCACAGATTTAATCATCATATTTCCTGCTCACCAAGCACCTGGCCTGATTAAAACTGCTAATTTGTGGTACTGGGAAATTGAACATGAAACCTGTGGGGTTGTTGCTGAAGCTGTGATGTGTTATAGACTGGTCTAGGTTGTCATAGAAACACGGAGCAGTTCAACCCTAATGCATTGGGGTTCTGTCAAGAAAGCTTAATGACATCCTTTGCTTCTAGTGTACAGTATAATTAGCCATTTACCTTAAAATATTTTCCCCAACAATCAGGTGTCCCCTTTAAACACACATCAGTTCATTAATTGAGACGTATGAACAGCTTGCCATACTGTATGTACATCTTCAGGCTCACGACTAACCCATGACCGTCTATCATCCCAGGAGACCTGCATTAAAGGCTCTTGTCCCATACGCCACAATTGGGTGCCTCCAACATATGCTTTTGATGCAAGATCTGCAAGACACAACTATACGTTTGCTGCATCATTTTACATATTGGGTTTAGGCTTGTTCCTGGTGAGTGCCCTATCATATTAATTCATTTTGCAATTCTCATTTTACCGGTGCTTGGAAATAATGCCCAAAAGTAGCCAAGTACAATATCGAAGCTGGTTACACTACAAACATTGGATACAATATGAAATAGTGACTGGAGTGTGGGTGTTCTGATTAATATAACACAGTGTTCCATTTAAAGCCCTTCTCAGGGAACATGTACTGCACATTGTGGGCATTGCCAGTAATTCTAATTCGAACCGCTATTGTTGTATCCATGTCACTAAATAATATGCTGTGCGCAGCAGTCAAATAGCGCTTTCTAGAGTTTTGCAAATACCAACCGACGCCATGAGAATTGTTGCTGGGAACATAATCCACAATCATGAAGCACTTGAGCGCAAGAAGGATTCTTCGGAAGGATTCTGCTCATTGTGTGCCAGCTCCATCATGTGGTGAAAGTTGCCATATACGTCTGACATGAGACTAAATACTACACTTAACTGCTGTATGGTATGCATGTTTTTAGCTCTGCAGCATTATTCTTTTAGACGTGGTTAACTGATATGCATAGATTAGTACAAAATAGCAACTCCAGTTAAATTTATTGAACCTCTGGTTGTATTTATAATACAATTTATAATTGTTTTAAAGAACAGCCCTACAATTTAGCTGCAGAAAGGATTTTGCCTCCTCATCAAATTAGATGACAATGAAGCGTGTTTCAAAAGGGTCTTGGCTCCAGCCCTGAATTGTTAAAAAATTGCCTGATTATAATTCTGGCTCTTACTTATCGACAGAACAAGACAAGGTATTCTGATCAATAGTCATGCTCAGTAAATAATTCATGAACGCTCTGAAGAACAAGAGACTTGAAATCTGCTTGGGCATAAAAAATGGGAAGAAAATGCTGACTCTGCATCTACCAAGCTAATAAACAGAGGGCAGAAAAGTCAGAAAACCTATGCACCAATTAAGAGCCACGGGTTTGGACCTGAAAAACATTTTATATGCTATTACTGGAGGACTTCTTAAGAGCTGTTCTCCTGAGTATTGGAGTGATGCAGTGTGACAGGTAGCAGGGTATTATCTGATAAAGATAATCATTTGATGTCTTCTCGACAACTTTATCTTATCACCTTTTATAATTCTTTGTATAATTTTGGGGGATTCAAGATACACACTTTTTTCCCGTGTCTTTGCAAGACGCTCTTATCAGTAGCAAACCGCAGTGATCAAATGTAACTGAAATGCCCGTACAGCTACGCTTTGTATTTATGATTTGTGCCATAGACGAGGGAAAGAATAACAATAGTTTTTCATGTGTGTTGTCAACAAAATGTTTTACTGTACTGGAGAGTTGTGCCAGTATGAATACAAGAACGTTATAAAGGCGTTGTAATTATAGTCCAAGTACTGTTCCAGTGCCTTCATAAGCTGCTACACGTAAAATACAACTGACAGCCTCCAATCAATAAGGAACAAAGGTGAAAGGTTAGGGTTCATTTTGATGGTCAGTTACTGTAACCTGCCAGTCATCTTGATTACAGGTATGTTTTTTTTTTTATAGTATGTACTTGAGCAGCACTAGACAACATTCACTGACTTTATTAGGAACTTTTAGAGCAAAATGTTTAACCTCAGTTCAGTACCATATACTGTATTTTTCATGAAATACAGATTATTAAAAATATAATTATGACATGTTGTTTACACTGCAGTGTTTGTGTACCTGCCATCATCTTATGCTAGATGCTCTTTTTTGTTTTGAACAGTCATGCATTCCAGTTCACAAAGAACCAAAAATAAATAAATAAATATATACTATATATATATATATATATATATATATATATATATACTGTATATATTACATAATAGCATTAATTTGATATCCCGGCCCCTGGCATTACCTGCTACTGTATATAACCTTTCTTTCAACATGGGATACTTATTGTATCTGTTGTATTGGTTCATTATCTATAACAATAATGTCTACGGCTTTTGGTATTAATGCTTAAATTCAGTTGAACAGTTACCACAATCCCACAGTATAGATTGTTGGAAATAAGCCCTTCTGGCAAAGACAGAATCTCAATCAGTCTAACACTCTTCAGTGCACCATACAGTTCCTGTCGTCTTGATTATAAATGTATGAATCCAAGGCAGGGCCTCCTCCTTTTGGGAATTCCAGAAGTGAGCTGCACACGCCGTCATCTGTAAGATGAGTGATTCATGACGTCTTGAAAATACACTTTCATTTAGATTTATAGGTGCCCGGATACACTCAACATATACTTTCCACATATTTCTTCAACTCATTTAATCTACAATCCCAATCAGTGGCTGGTGGATGGACCCGGTGGCATTCATCACATGGGTTTCCTGTGTTGTAACAAGTGACACAAACGTCAACAAGGTTGATTTTTAATTATTTTTTACTCAGCGTTTTGTAATTAATTTAGGTTTCCTTTGAAGATGATGGATTTGATCAGTTCTGCCTGAAATAATCCAATTAACAGCAGATCAGGCACATTGCCTTGTCTAGGCAATTGAAGTCTGGCGTGAAAGGATCTCTTCCTTGGGATTTCTTTACAGTGCTTAATTCTTTGTTCTCCTGGATAAAAACCTTGAGATGCAGCATCTGGGAGTCCTAAGGGATGGTAGCATATCATTCAAATGTTCCATATGCACACCTTAGAGATTGCATTAGTCAAATACAGTATTCGGTAATCAGTAATCAACATTAGCTCGGCAGTTAAAAAGCGTGAAGAAATAGATGAAAGCTAAAGTTTAGTTTCTAACAAGTTTTACCTTGAATTAATTGGTTCTAGACACACTTGAACTGTTTCAGACCTATTTTTCATACTGTATACAGTTATAGCTTCATTGATCTCAAACCACACTGTTCAACCATACTTCTTCCTCGAAACAACATGCTTGGTAGATTTTGTGCAGGGGGTTTTAGGGGTATTTAGGGCAGCAGTGTGGAGCAGTGGTTAGGGCTTTCGACTCTTGACCAGAGGGTTGTGGGTTCAATCACAGGTGGAGGACACTGCTGCTGTACCTTTGAGCAAGGTACTTTACCTAGATTGCTCCAGTAAAAACCCAACTGTATAAATGGGTAATTGTATGTAAAAAATAACGTGATATCTTGTAACAATTGTAAGTCACCCTGGATAAGGGGGTCTGCTAAGAAATAAATAATAATAATAATAATAATTGATTCAGGGGTCACCATAATCATTTTGTCTTCATTTGAGCAAATAGTACACATTTATTGATTGGCTTATGGTGTATACCCGAAAAAGGGTATTTGGTCGAACTGTCAGTCTGTAAAGAAATGCGATCAGTAGATGCAGATTGTTCCCTATGATGTTCCTGTGATTAGCCATCTCATTGTACTGTGCAATGTAAAAACATTGAACAGTAGGCTGCTACCCCTTGGGGAAATTGAAATAATAGACCTCTCCCTTTGAAACCTAGTATTCTTAATGTGAAAGTGGAGCTGGAGGGGGATTCCTGAGGTATCATTGAATGTCTTCCACTTTCAAGATGTCCGCGTCTGGCTAAATTCCTTGTGGACGAATCCTCATCCATTGATGGAGAGTTCTGCTTGTGATGGAGTGTTTGGAGTTATCCCTAAAGATGATGCTGGAGGGGGATCCTGCTTTTTCATTGTCAGCCAGCTGTCAGATTTTGCTTAAAACCCTGCTTCATACTGATGTACAGGTGCTTTAGTGGCTAAATATTTTCCCTATATCTATATCTATATTTGAAAAGTAAAGAAGTGCAATTTCTTGTTGTTTTTTCATGGAGAGATTTTCTGTAACACATTTTCTTGTATTGCCCATGGTTTAATTTCCATAACTTTTCACTGTATTGAATAACTTTAGATAGTCTTTTGAAGATTCTGCTTTCCTCTGGATTGTAGATACATAAATAATGTACCGGAAGGTAACTTTAACTTCTGATGAACTTGACTGATTAGAGTGAAATACTTCATGCAGTGAGACAGATAGCAGGTGTGGTCCTGCAGTTTTATGACCTGTTATGCTGTTTTGAGCATACTAATATTTCACATGCCACTGAAAACATGCTCAAAAGGATTTTATTATTTCCTTGGTGATGCCACAGGACAATAAAAGGTAAAGCAAACTAAAAATAGACAAAAGGAAACAGGAGCTCAGAAGTTTTGCATTCTTTTCAACGGGACAGATCCTGATGTCAAGCAATTCTTTTTGCTGAAGCAAAAAACTACTCTCTGAAGAGTCAGATTCTTCAGTAGTGGATCGAACAAGCTCTTTTTATCTCCACTAAAGAAAGGAAGGCAATGGAATCTGAATTGGTCTACAAAGCGTCCATGTGTGCGGGCAACCCATGTCAAATCTGTATTAGTTCTGTACAATCGAGCCAAAAACAATGCAGTCACGCCTTGCAAAAATAATTACTGCTTAGTAAGTCAGCAGTCATCAGAATGATTGTCTTATGTGATGGCTTGAAAGCTCTGAATAAATGCATGTCATTTTGGATGAAACACTTTGTCATCCAAGTAAACAGTAAACATGCGTAGAAGCATTCTGTCGTTTTTGTGACAAAACATTTGATATATCCAGTAGGTCTAAGGAATGTAGTCATATGACAAAACCTAGTACATTGGTGCTAGAAACAGGCTCCAAACAAAGCTTTTGAAAGACTGCTAGCTGTTTGATATACTTAATATGTTAAGCTTTTACTTACATAGGCAGCAGCGTGATATGATGACACCTCACCTCCAACTGAATACGAGGATTTCTTTTGTATTGCCACATCTGACAAAGCTCCAGACCATCTAATGTGTGGATTTTATTGCCAAAGTGTTTGTGTTTCACTGTTATTTCTGTGTTAAATGCTGCAGTGTAAGCAACATGTTGCATTCACACGATCAAAAACAACTTTTCTTTTGTACCCTCGGGTTTCAGGGAAATGGTCACGAGAGAGATTTCATGGATGACAAAAGAGTGTATATCATGGACGTCTACAACAGATACATATATCCTGGGGACGGATTTGCGAAGCGTAAGTCAAGCCTTCCTGTTTGATGCCTGTCTGAAATATTGTCTACGAGAAAGCATGGCTGAGGCACCTAGCATGGATCGAATAAACAGTCGAACCCCAGTGGAAGTTCAAATTAATCTAGTGACTTGCAAGGCAATAGGCAGGAAAGGAATCAGTCATTGATTGAACCCCTATACGTATCATTGCTCAGTACTCTTGCATTACCGTGCAAATCATACTACGTGCTCCCAGCATTGGGTTTGAGGATCATTTACCTTAATGAATGCTGGTGGCCTGTTTTTGAAGTCCTTGCAGTAAGACTTGCCTTACATACTTCATGTAATTGAATGTTTGCAAGCAATGTACAAACAGGCTTTAAAAAGCTGCATGGCCGATCTGTCAAGTAATAGTTTATGAGTTGGGGAGTTTTTATTTTGTTTTTTTTTTACAAATCTTCAAAGTTGCTATAGCTGGTTCAGATATTGAAAGTATCAACAGTCATTCCTGTATTGTGACAGTAGATCCATGTAACAGCATGAACATTACACTCACTTTAACAAGTGTTTGTTTTTAGCACCAGCCCTTTCCAGTATTTTTCTTTGCTTTGAAAGAATGCATAATTAAAGTGAAACAAAACAGAAGTACATTAAGACATTTCCTGTACTAATTGCTGTGTGTTATTGATTTGTTTGTTTTATGAAAGTGCAGAATGTTTGTTTAACTCTTGCAGAATCAGGGGGGATGATGTGATAAGTAAGTGTGTCTGCGTCTGTTTACCTTTAAAAGGAACTGCAGGACTGATATATAGCAAGATTAAGCTCATCATTGAGGTTCACTAAAGTACCATTCAGTGAGCTAATTAGTCTTAATTAGTTTGCATGATGACAAGAAGATAACATTAAAATCATTACAATGTAAATTAACTGAATAATGTTAGTTATAAACAAACTCTTTTTAATTTCACAGGATGATGGACCGGACTGTATATTAAATAGCAAACCACTTACTGTAAAGCCATACATGTTTGCAAGCCTTTTATTATGCTTTTTTCACGTATGAAAGAAAACCGTAAACATTTTTGGCACGAATATCAAATTCCACCAACAATATATACTTCATATATTGCAACAGCTGGCCAACATTTCTGGAGCAACATCGGTTTTATGGGTGTGATTCGCCAAATATTTTGGTCGCAAGTATTTATGGCTTTACAATGTAGTTCAATTCATTTGTTGTCCAGCAGGTGGCAACACCTTGGTCACCATCTAACCCACTACATTATAACAAGGAGCCGAACAATAATTGCAGACCTAGGAACTGAAATCTATAAAATTACTAATTTGTGGAAGGAAATCTACACATAATGTGATTTGCTTTATTGAGTTGCTAAGCTTTAAAAAGAACTCCCTGCTAGACAAAAACTATGCAAAGTAGCCTTGGTATGACTTCAATTTAATATCAGAAGAGTTGCTCTCTTTGTACTCAGATATAGCAGACACCTGAGGTGCAGTATTTTTAAAACCTTGTCAATAACCAGTGCACTATCTTTTTAAAGTTTTCATTATTAACAACATTTTTGTACTGGACTATTTCCCCATTGTCATAAACGAGTTTGATCGTTCTGTTTCTGGCTTATTAAACATGAAATATATTGACATTTGAAGTCTGTTTATTCAGCTCAAAGTCAGTAACATTTATTGTTTTTAGATTTTATATATGATGTTATAAGGAAAACAGTAAAAAAAAAAAAAAAAAAAAAAAATCAACAAAACTCAAAAACATCTTGCTAATAACGCAACAGCAGACTCCTATATGAGTTGTAGGTCTCTGTGCATTACACGCCTGCGTTTGTCTATTGTGATGTGATTTTTTCTTTTATTGAACATAGTATGCTGTTGGAAGCAATTACTTTGTTAAATAATTGCGTTAGTATAGTTTCATGAGTCTTCTAGCAAGTCGGTATAAAAGTACTTTTGTATTGATTTTAGTTGCAACATTAAGACCTCTCTTATAACAATAAGAGACACCCTACACATAACTAATACTGGGTCATTAATAAGCTGGAATGCTGCTTTTGAACTCATTTCCCTTCTCAGCTAGCATAAAGGTGAGTGTTGCATTTCTGCACAACTAAATAGCAACATGTAAGTGTAACAATAGCATTAAGCTTCCATATTTGTAAACAGATGGTTTAAATGTTTAGTGACTAGTTCAATGTTACTAAACAGAAGCGTGTAAACCTGCAAACACCCCTCTAATAGCAATACATAAATATATAAGTAGAAATGAAAAAGCAAAACAGATACTGGGAAGACAGCTCCATCTTGGAGCAGTGTCCGAGATATTTAATGACCCACAATAGAAAGGTCAAAACCATGGTGGAACTGCAGCTATATAAGAAGCAGAGGCAGGTAGTGAGAATGTTGTATGTAATTCTGAATATTCTGTCTGCTACAAGGTATCGCATTCAAGTGCACTGGTTTCATCTGTCTGTAATACTTTGAGTATTTGATACAGATATTTGGGTGAACATATCTGTTTGGGCCCTCAGGACATTCCATCCAATTATATCCTTCTATAGTGTTCTGCACCACCTTTTTGTCTTCATCTGACAATGCCATAAATGTTTACATGTGTGAATTTGACAAGGCGGGTTTGGTTTTGTATGATTTCCATTTCTGTTTTTTATTTATAAATCCAACAAAATCAATTAAAATGCTCAGCTACAGACCTGTATCGAATCTAGAAAGGGTTGAACTGTAAACCATGTTACTGATGTTTTGTTTATTATAATTAAGAGCTTGAATTCTGTGAGAACTGTGCATGGTTTGTATATGCAATATTCTTCAGAACTTAATATCAAATGAGGGACATTTTATCCATCAGGATTAAATCGGGAGACTAAAAAGTTTACACTTTTTATGTTTTATTCAAACCATAACTGTCAGTAGTTTATACTTTTTAGTAGCTATCTTAATTATTAAGCTATCTTATAAGCTGGCTGTTTTATTAGGCTTCTTGTTTTAATGTGGAGATTGAAAACACCATACCTTCATGGCTGATTCAAATGCTGATTCTCTTCAGGGGCTATAAAGAGAAAGGTTGAGCTGGATTGGGGTACTGAGGACCAAGAATATCTGCAGAAGGTGGAAATGCACGTGGAGGGAGCACTGAATGAAGTGAAACCAGACGTCCTTGTCTACAACGCAGGCACTGATATCTTGGATGGGGATCCGCTGGGAGGCCTTGCCATTTCTCCTCAGGTGTGCAGAACGACTTACCCCTGTCATTATCGACCAGTTTACCTGCTTCCAGTGATCTATTAGGCCTTGGAAAGTTAGGGATTGATTTTACTGTTGATGTTTTAACTGATGCCTACAGTCCCTAGTCTTAAATCCTTACATCGCTTGCTTAATTAAAATAAGAGATTGGGAAGAAAAAGGGTGAAATGCAGACTGTTAAAATATTAAAGGCCAGTCAGCATAATGGATGTCATGGGTAGAATACCTCATACTTCTAATGCTGTCCTATTATTTTAGCATCAAGTGCCGTGAGTTAATATAATATTTATATCATTTTTTACAGTTTAAGAATACAAAATTACAGACACAGGAAAGAAAAGGATTATAGCATGAACCATGCACCGTGCTTAAGGCTACAGCTATGGCCAAATTTTTGCATTACCTATAATTTTAGGATTGAGACATAATTAAATTATATATATATATATATATATATATATATATATATATATATATATATATATATATATATATATATGATATTTTATTTAACATAATTTAATCACAGAATCTACAAAATTATATTACAAAAGTCTTAGCAAAATGTCATGTTAGATTTTGAAATGTCACATTTTTCAATTTTTGTCAGCTTTCCGTTAAGTATAAGGAAAACTACAAAGCGGTATATTATTCATTATGTTAACGTAACATTATTCAGCAGGTTTCAGTCGACTTTATGGAGCAAAACTAGTTAATTCTATAGGGTGATGCAAAACTTTTGGCCATAGCTGAATGTTAAATCACAAGCAGCTATAATTGTCCCCCATTTATTATTCCTGTAATATTATACCTCGCCTTCAAACAAATATTGGGAGAGTGTCTGTAATGTCACAAAACATTTACTCTTCAGTTTCTCCATATTACCTTTTCATTTTAAGCCTAAGAATCACAAAAAGAAACTACAATATTAAAAAAAGCAAGCCTTTCCCATGGTTCCGAGTAGAAGAAATGAATTGATTATTCTGCAGGCAACTCAATTAGATCAGCCTGTCTTGATTGCTGAGGATCAGCACACTGCTGCTATCATCCCTGACTCCAGTGTCAGGACTGCACCAGTACCCTCCCACTGCACCTCGTTGCCAGGAGTAACCAGTGGATAGCACTGAGGACTGGAGGGCCCAGATCCTGGTTTTGAAATAAATGCTTTAAAGATGTTTTACCAAAACTAAAAAATTGAGGAATGAGGAAAGCAGGAACAAAGAGTAGGTTATTTTCTGTACAGCTTTAGTTACAGCACCAATCCCTTATTGAGCTAAAATAATTCACCCCGCCCTATACCAACTGACAAAAAAATATGCATTTTTCCACATATTTAACATATACTTACTAGCAACCTCATCTCTATGAGCGTCACTGAGCAAAGTATACTCAGCAGAGACAAGAATATATTAAGTGCCTGATGGTCGGTTCCTCTTTTTGAAAAAAGCTTTGCTGTGCATGAATGCCTTCAAGAATATTGTTTCAGTTTATATTTAAGAAGATCCTATTGAAATATGCATTGCACTGTTCATGCAAGAACTTTAGATTAATGATAATAAAAAATATGATTCTCTTGAATACCCAGGGCATTATTAAACGGGATGAAATCCTGTTTAAAGCTGCTCGTAGGAGGAAGATCCCGATCCTCATGGTGACGTCTGGAGGCTATCAGAAGAGGACTGCGCGGATAATAGCTGATTCTATAATTAACTTGCATAACCTGGGGCTGGTGGACTGTGACTCCGCAGCAAGTGAAGCCAGGCCTTCCCAAGTCCCTTTTATGATGAGCAAGTCAATTTCATCAGCTGCAGCTTTGTCATCTCGCTGAGTATTTGCACTAATTGTACTTTTGTTATGTGATTATTACCCCCAAACAGTAGCGTGTTTTTATTCTCTGTTTTCCTCTCTCTATGGTAGGTTTATAATACCGTGGTCTACTTAAAGAAAACTACTAGAGTGACTGGGGCTTCAGCTGATAGTTGTCAGGCTTGCTGTCCATCTAGGTTGGACCAGCTTTTTTTTTTAACAAGATTTACTAACTGCACTACTGACGGAGGCAAAAAAAGTAGTTTTCTTCCACTTTAATATGTACACTTAAGATTTATTTTGCTCAGTTAAGTCACAATGTTTACACCTATAAACATAATTTCCTGGATAGTTTTTAGAATGTAGGCAGGAGGAGCTTCTAAATCCAAGGTTCTAAGCATGGAAAGCCAGGCTGTTTGGGGTTGGAATTACTGACAAGATGGACTTCCATTACATTTGAATTAATGTGCAGAGGCATTGTTTGTGTGTGGGCTATATACTCCATCATTCAGATCAATGCTTTTCTAGAGGTAAACACATAACCCAGATTCTTAGGTATTTGATTATGTATGTTTCTCTAGGGTGTCTTTTTAAGAATCAGGTTTTTGATATATTAAAAACAAAAAAAACAGCCTTAGGAGCATCTTGCCTCCATTTCTGTGAATATCCATTTTGGTAGCGATATTACCTAACGGAGAACAAACAGGGGAGCAACTGCAAATACAGTGCTTTCAAAATGGTACTGTTGCATTTAAATAATTATACTATTATGTTTAAATTGTATTTAATAACCAGAACTGAAAACCTGTTTTGTTTGTTCTGGCATGATAATGATCATGTGTCATGTAGGATGACATTAACTTGAAGTTAAAAAGGTACTAAGGCATGCTTCTTGGGGGCTGCCACATGCTTTAGTTTGCATTGTTTAACAATGATGTTGATTGATCGATTGTAATTCTGAATGCATTATTATTTTTACACAATTTTGACCACAAAATATTATTCATACACCCTAACAGCTTTTGTAAATGTATTTCTTGCAGCAGTAATAAACTTTAATTTATAAAACAAATTAAAAAAAGAAAATCATATCAAATATGATTTTAATACCAACAGCTGCTTGATTTTCTCTGCAAAAGCCCCTGAGAATCGAAGCATTCATTTGGCGTGGCCTAAAGAGTTTTTTGACACTACCTGCTTTAATAGAACATCTGTCTGTTAAACTGTTTTCTTAGAAAGGGAATGACAACTTCTAAATTCTACTGGGAAAGATACTGTGAGAGTGTTAACTCCACTAATGAATACGATTATTCAGTAGCTTCATATATTTCAAAATCTGTTTACAGACAGTTATGTAGAAATGGTAGATTCAATTGAAAAACATTGCCATTATATGACCTGTAATATTACCCTGCTGGTCTAATGCACAGGACTTAAGTAAAGCTAGTTTGATTTGAGAAGTGGGCAGTGCTAGGAGAACCTTGGAGAGATGAGTTTATTTCCACAGTGAGTGGCGCAGAAGATAACTTTCACCTCTGGCTCACAAGGCTATAGGTTCAGATTCTGTTGAAAGAGAAAAAAACATGTACTCAACCGACCACAAGTGCTTTAACATGGCAGATCAGTACTCTGTGGTGTGCTTTTAATGATATATGTGCTCTTACAGTTAAAACAAACACTGCGCCTGCCTGGCATATCATATCTAAGTAGCTTTTGCTTTCATCTGTCACTTTAATTGGTGCGCATAGAAATACACTAAGCAGCCCCTGAATAAAAAACAGGGTCAGCATGACTGGGTTTGTTTTTATTCCACTTTTTCTGTTTACTCTCAAGAAAACAGAAGAAATGTTCTTTATATCAATATCAAGTTTGACCTTAATTAAGAGCACAGTAGAGGTCATACATGTAGCTGAAAAGTACTCTATTACTTTGATTCATTGTGCTCGTTACCCAAGCAGTTGCTTACTGTACTTGTCTCAAATGGGATTGCACCCTATCTGGGAATTTAGAAGTTCAGAACCCAGTCTGAATGACTCATTTGCAAATTGAATTTAGTGGTAAATAAACTAGCACCAACTTACTCAGCATTGTCCCCATTGTTCTGTTTGATTCCACTTTGTTTCAACACAGTTTTTCACAGTTTTTTTAATTGTAGTCCTAGCTAAGGAGAGCCTAGTAATTGGATGTTTGTAAGTACACTGACTTGCTGTTCCTTAAAGATAATTCTGTATGACAACAATTGTGGGAAAAAAAGTGCCAAAGCGATGTCGTTTGTGTTACATTGATAAAATAATGGTCTTTACTGCTTATCGTGTGTTATTTCTTTACATATGCTCAAATGTATTAAGACACATGCTGCTTTAAACCTGGACTTGTATCCCATTACATTTGTATTTATGAGGAGCACACTGCTGTGACACTGAACCCAGAAATTATTGAAAAAAGGTGCATTAGGAGTATTTGATAAGATATGTGGATTTATGTGGTGGTAGAGAAGGTTTAGTGACAGATGCCAGCCTCCTACTAGCTACAGATAGAACCCAGATGGCTTTTCAGCTTTGCATGATGAGTGGTCAGCAGCTGACCCTGACTGCAGAAACATCCAGCAATGCATGTCAGTTTTTGGCTGACGGTGAGAACCGGCATCTCATTACACAATCACAGATGATCATTTATTATTATAGTGATGCAAAGCAACATCTGTACACCTGACATCATTTACCCAGCTTGTTCACAACCCCATATAAAGGAAGCAATGCAGAACCAAATGAATGACGATATAAGAGTTAGCACCACTCATTATATCCCATTGCATAGATTTCCTTTTTTTCTCCCTTTTTTATTGACAGTTCAATTAAATGTTATCTGCATACAATGCAGAGTTGAATTTACTTTACTAGCAAGCGAGACCTTTCGCTAAGGGAGTTAATAGCCTGTCATTGTTGAAGAAATCATTTAGCTGCTTGCTGTGTTACTCATTTAGATGCTACTTTATCCTATTTATATTTTCAAACCAAGGGGCTGTAACTTAATAACACAAAGACCAGGTACAGCAAGTAGGCCTATTTTGTACTAATACATACTCTGTTCAAGTCCTTTTAGGTGCTTCAGGTCTTTAAGTACTAAGGGTATAACATGTAGTCTTGTAGAGTGGTAAACTGAACCTCATAGGATATAGTGTCTAGTGACTGTTCTTTAAAGAAGGATATGAAGACTACACTAAGCTTGGGTAGCCACTGGATAAAACATGAGAAGGTGCACTTTCCATCACATGTGGCCAAACATTTAAAAACCGAATTGTCTTCCTTTATTTACAACGGTAGCCTTTGATCTTCTCGGCTTTCAACATTTACCCGCCTGAACTCAAATCACGATTATCATAGGCTTCGTCTTTCAGATTTCTTTTCTCTGAGAACTTGAAATACAACCTTTTTTCTGATTACATATTCTGGATAGTTTTTGCCCTGTACCCCTTGATTAGCACTCCTTTAGGAGACCTTGTCATACTCATTCTGTGACTCTCTACATGCCAACCCCCAGAATTACAGGAGTTAATAACAAACTGCCAGACATGATGTCCTGAGAGCGAACCAGAGACCAGTGATGGTTTGTGTTCCATTCACTCCCAATCCTCCATTCCTGTTATCAAATAGCAAACACCATATGCAGTATATTACTAATAATCCACTGGACAACACCATGGGTATTCCTGTACAAAATGCTCTAATGTTTAATACTGATGTAAAAATCCATCCTACATCTTTTTATTTTTACCACCTGGACTCTTGAGTGGCAGTTAACTTTTATTATTTTCAGCCAGTTTATTTAAAAAATCCTCAACCCCCTTGTAAAATACACATAATACTTCCTGCTCAATTGATTTCAGTCCTTGTGGTCCTGTAACAGTTGTTAATGTGCAGCAACCACAGTGTAAAACTATAGCAACTATTGGCGCTAATTGGCACTTATGTTGCAGAGTTGGGGAGAGAGAAAGAGAGAGAGCAGGCTATTGCCTGTGAATGTATTGCTCATGAAGTTGAGGTCCTGGTCGAAATTCATTAGGAGTCGAGAGAATGAAGAAGCAGTCGTGCATAGTAGCTGTCCTGCACCACCTGATCAAGTCTCCCAGCACAATTAGGATTTCCAGGCGCAGGAGACAGTGGTCCAATATCGAATTTGTCGTTTCATCAGCTGCTGCAAGCAAAACGTTTGAAATAATAATGGCTTTAAAATTGACCATAAGGCAAGTGTAATTTAATTCTTCTCTAGAAAACAATTTTATTGCTGTTTGAACCATTTTATATGGAATTACACTTTGCAAAGACTGACCAACATTTGATTTTCCTGCATTTTTTTTTTTTTTCTGACACAGTAGCTGTTGTTTCATTGAGTTATATTACATTATGGAAGCTGCTGTATTGTTCTTATTTATAGATGAAAGGCCCTAGTATAACTCACTAGGAATTTAGGATTTTAACCCCTTAATCTCCAACCATTATTTATATAATCTGTTCAGAACCAAGCAAACACAATAACATGTTGTCTGCAAAGCATTTTTACATGAAATATATACTGTGGTTGTAAACGAGTGCCAGATTAGCAGAAACAGTAGCTTCTTGATGAACAGGGACACATATTGGAGGTATTGGAAATTGACAAGCCCAAACCATTTTTGCCCTCAAGTTCCCTAAAAGAATTTGAGGCAGTACTCATCAAGGGCTCTCTTCAGGGTCTTGGGACTAGAAAGAGCACTGCATAAAGACGCCTGATATGCATTGAAACCCTGGCATGCCTTTATTTAAATCCTGCTAATTATTTTTGAATGTTGTCTTGACCCCTACGAGAAATGAAAATTCAGTCCCCATAGACGCTTACAATAAAATGTGGCAAGGCTGAAGTGTTTGCTGGTGGCAACTCATTTACGTTGTCCAAGGAAGAGATGAAAAAGTGTTGTAGTCATGATCAATTATTCAAATATATCCTGGAGAAGGCTACATTAAATTGCAACCAAATTATTTCTTTTTTTTTTTCACAGACTCATTATGTTATCCCTCTAGTATTCAGCATTTTAATATTGGCTGTTAGGAATCAGTATTGTTCCTTTTTAAATTAGGTTTTGGTACGTTTGAAAAAAAAAAAGTATATAAAAATATAGGATCTGGGCTGACTGGTGGTTCATCCCATTGTTCATACTGATAGACAACAGTAAGCAACAATCATCTGCAAATGAACACTAGATTCTCTAAATGAATCAATTTCCTAGACAGAGCCCAAATATAATAAAATAAGATGAAAACTGGAAACCTTGATAAGAAAAGAAAAACAAACCCTACCACCAGGTGGCATATGCTTTATTAATGCTCACATTTAAAGACATGGAAGTTACACGTTTTGCTCATTGAGTGGCACTAAGGTAGTTGTATGGACAGTACATATAAACATGGTAAATATTAACATTAATGTAACAGTTTAGCCATGCTTAACCCATGCTTACATTTCACTGGCTTTGCCATGGTATTTACTATACTTATTACTGATTTTCTGTACCATACTTTATTATACTTTTCCACGTTGTACCACATTAAACTAGACTGTATGGTTTTCCTACCTCGAAAAAAAAAGAAAGGTAATGACATTTTACAGCAGCTAAATATTTCACTAAAATTGAATCAAATATTGTACTAAATTAACCCAAGCAAACACTTATGCGATATGCTTAAAGTGGAGGACTAAATCCCTTCTCTACCTGCACAAACAACAAATGCAGAGATACTGAATACCAGTATATTGATCACAGGGATCACTGAACAACTCTGTAAGGACTTCACTATCTACTGCATTAGTATGTTGCATGTGTGAGCAACACTGTCCGCCCACCATCCACCACAAATGAATATGGACCACAGCAGGAGATTGTCTTGACGAAGTCAATTGTCTCTAGCCAACTGACAACTGACTGTGACAGTATGGTTAATACACGCAATGGACCCCCTGTGTGATAGAATGAGATCTGATGTGGGCTGCATTGCTTTTTACCTCCCTGGTCACTGTTTGCATTAATACAATAAGCCACAGAGATGCCACACCAATGGGTTTTAACCCAGTAAATCCCAGTAGCGTTTTTCATTGCGAGCCCGATAAATGATCATGTGTGCAAGGCAGGCTCAAAATCCTCAACAGCAACATATGTGATACATTATTATGTGTCTCCAAATAGACAACCCCAGCTTTCTTATTGTGGGGCTTAAACTGTCAGCTGTCTCTGTGAAGTGCTGGAGGATAATGTCTGGATAAGAGCTGAATAGATTGGAGCTGGTGGGTGTCGTGTTTGTTGTCAATGTGTAGAATGCCTCCCTCCAGGAAAGTCTGGTCTGCTGCGTGCAGTTAAAGATTGTCGGTATTTTTTATTTTCTTTCCATGTGGGCGACACATTTCTGTATTTAACCCAGTTTATAGTTCTATATTTCTACCTTGCTAATGAATACATCTGTAAAGGATCACACTGTCACAGAAAGGTTTTAGAAGAGCAGTGGCGAGGTAGCCATTAAAATACAGTGCCGATCATGTCTGATCGACAGACAAGGGTGCATGCTGGGAATTCCAGCAGCTAAAGTCCACTGTGGCCGATTATTATTACAAACTATATAAATCATGCTTGTTAACTGAGCTGGGTTACATAAAGGGTAATCCAGTATATCAACAGTATTAACCACCCTCTACAATGAGTATGAGATTTGTAATCCAGTTTGAACACAGTGGCGACTGTTTCATTCATCTAAATAGTGTTGTCGTTTTCAAGACTAATAGCAAGTTTTAAAATGGCGACTCAAAAGAAAATGTGATTCAACCCAGGCTCTGGTTAAGGTTAAGTTTGCCTTATTTGAATTAACCGTAAAACTGTGGCTACCTCCCAATCACAAGAAAGAGACTTAACCACTGTGCAGAAGGATCAGATCCGTTTAAATGAGGATTAGTGAGTCATCTCACCAGCAGGGGGCAGCATTATCCCTAACAGATGTGTTTCACAAGACACAGCACTGTCTGTTACACAGATGTCTGTTTTCTGATGTAGTCCCAAAATGTTTTAAAGTCATTATATTCCAAAGCTCACTGTAAAAAACCTGCAAACATATTCAACTATGGAGAGATCTAACTTGCTGTATCTGCACACAAATGGTTGTGAATTTTCTTGTCCCTCCATGGCTATCCTGTCATGGTCACAAAACCCAAGGCCTGTATATTTTTTATAATCGATAAATATATTAGCGCTCATTTTTGAAGAATGAAAGATTGTGCTGTCAAAACAATCATTTTCATTAACACCTTGCAAGTAAGCACAGCTGTTTCTGCATCTGACAATCCATGCTGTTTTCCAGTGGGACCCGAAGGCAAAAGGTCAACTACAGTCACACGTTACTTCAAACGTACCAAAACATTCTGAGTTATACTGCGGTTACAGTGAATGCGGCCAGTCTGTTTACAGATGCTTCAGCAGAGATGATGCTGATAGGTCTTCGGAAGCATTTGAAGAATAGAGGACATGAAGATGAACTCCAATTATTTCTGAAAAAGTCTGACTTTAAGAAACTTCAGGGTGTAAAATGTCCTCGGGTTGTCATTGTACACTCTAACATATCTGAAGAGCTAGACAAAGCTAGAGGCTTTTAGTAATTTAGAGTGGTTTTGTATAAATAAATACCTCAATGTTAGTGGCTCTACACTGTATTCAAGTGTTTGTACGTATGTATTCACTCAATGCATGGCTGAACTAGTAAATTGTGTTAACTATGGTTGTCATTCTCTCTTCAAAGCTACCGGTAGTTACATTTTTCATATGTCTTTTATTATTTTATCAGCCTCAGTTGCACTGGATATTCTTATTCCCAAATGTACCTGTTTTAATAGCCCAGAAGGTGGATGATAGCATTATTATTATGATTTATTTCTTAGCAGACGCCCTTATCCAGGGTGAGTAATACAGAGGTAATGTTTTAAGAGTACAGCTGATGGGTAGGAATAATATAGAATACAGGTGTAATAGAGCAGGGACCAACCAATCACCTTCCTTGATGTTTTCTGTTCATGTTGCCAGTCATCTGCACTGCTGCCCTGCAAAACCTGAAAAAGAAATGACCTTTTCAACAACTGTACAATGACCACTATTAGAACACGCCCACTGTTCTTTATTTGAATGTGTCATTTTTATTCTGGGCTTCTTTTGAAAAAGCTGCCTTTTCCAAACGGGTCTGGCACCACTGTTCTACTTCTATTGAGACACCTGATACCAAAATATAAAATGACATCACAGATACTGATGCAGTCAAGGAATAAAAAAAAAAGATGAAAGCTGAGCCTATAAATAACACTCCTGTACTATTCTTAATAAGAGAAGCGGCAACTCAAGGACAAAGTCTATTTCTGTTGCAGAAGGTCACTGAGATACAAAAACACGCTCTAATACAGGGATCAAAGATTTACACCCGAGACTCTCGCACGTGGAAATCCTCTCTCATTTGAGAAACGTTGAAGTCATGCAACACTAATCTCCATGACATGACAGGCTACTGAAAATGTAATTATGATCTGATCAATTTTCTCTCGCCTCGTGCTAGTATTTGAAGCTCTGCTGGTGTCAAAATAAAAATTGCAGAGCTGCGTTGACTTGCTCGGGGCAGCGCTCGCTACATCCAACCTGCCTAAAAGAAATACATCCCAGTTTCTATTTCTCCATCTCAAATGTGTGCGGCAGCTGTCTGGGAGTCATAATAAAGAACTGAAGGATGATATCCAAATATTGCACAATACTGATATCCTCGGCTCACCACTGGGGATGTTTTCCAAGTCTTTACATTAAACAAATAAAGGGTACAAAGAAAAGACAGAAAAGGCAACATTGCAGCTAAAGCCGTCAGAATCCTTTAGTTGTGATTTTTAAAATTGTCAATAATTCACTTCCTGTAGATGCATAGATTTAACTTGCTTTAGGTTCTCTCTTCAGATCTTTTCAATTCATTTTTATCAAATACAATCTGAACAGGTTTTAAATTGTGTATGCTATTTTATTTATTGTCTATTTAATATTTCTTAACATGTCATCTGTTCATTTTTGTTAAATCCATTACATCATGCTACATGAAATGAACCAGAATCACTAATACATTTCACCACTTTGTAATATTAAACATATCCATACAACATGCACCACAATTCAGAACATTATTTTAATGCAAAAAAAAATATGTTATATGATAGAAATTAAGGCATTTGCTTAAATTCTGTTTCATAAACACAGTGTTGGTACCTCTGAAGTCAATACAACAGAAAAAGCCTTGTATTGCTCTCACCCCAGCCAATAGCTTGTGCCACATTACCTCAAAACAAACCTGGGTGTACTATTTAATATTGGATAAACTCCAGAGAGGAATGCTAAGCTGATTATTACATGAGGTACGATAAATTAGCTTGGCTGCCTTTTCATACAGTAATGGGAGGTTGTTTTACATAATAGTTATTGCTGTGTTCTATGTCGGATGACAAATCCATGCTGTTATTTATTTTTTTTTGTTTTGCATTATTATAATACATTTAACTGATGCCCTTTTTGTATTTCCCATGCTCAGTTATTTTCCCAGAAGCAATAGGCTGATGCGCTAGTTGTTTAGGAATTTATTATAAGACATCTTAGGAGTTGCGTTATTCTCCTGTCTGTAAGAACAAAAATCCATGAGAATGCTATAAAACTGAGAAAGAAGCAACCTGAGTGTGCTAATGAGGCCTTCGTGCTGTTTGCAATTAGTTTTGTAAAATGTGATGCCTTTATCCTTTCAAAAAATAAATACATTATATAATAGTACAGTGGCTCATTAAGGATGGGAATTTTTATTTTTTACCCACATTTTGTTTTCTGTATTTAAAAAACACCTTGAAAAAGGCTGCATAACACTGTCTAAGTAATCTCTTCAAAAATCAATAATCAACATGATTGAGGTATATACTTTCCCTTGATAACTCTCTAAGAAACTGATCGATTTTATTGCAAACTGTGGCTTCTTCAGGGAGAGGCCAGGATAGCCATTTCAGGAATGTTGAATGAGTCTGCAAGGCCCTCCGGCTTGAAGGTGGAAAGTGTATTGGCTAACCTTCCTCCTGCAGCAAGAAGGATTAGCATTACTGGTCCTGTTTTATAGAGGATCATCCATTTAGAGCTGCTTAATCCAGAGAGCCTTGCCCTTTAATAATGAATCGATGTGTCAGATTGATCAAACTGACAAAGCCGCTGTGCCTTATAATCCTACAATACATCACAGCTGTCTCTTTCAGAAAACACATATACCCTTTGTATTGTAGAAATGTTCAAGATAGAGGCCGTCCGTTTCAGCAAATAAGGACAAAACAGTAAACTTCTGTATTGGGTAGTAGAGTACAGTACAATAGAATTAGCAGACATTTAAATAATCGATTAAATTGCACTGTAAAATTAGCTCAAATTAGTGACAAGTGACTAAAAGGGTGTTTATAATATTCTTTAGTAGTGTAATGTAAAATACAGTACAGTGCCATGAGCAGGGGTGAAAATATTCACTTACATGCATTTTCCGTATTAAGAAAACTTTTATGGCTTATATATTTTCCTCTTTGAAGTTTCCCTCTGTCGTATAATGCTGTGGGTTGTGTTCTAATCTTGCAGTTGTGTTCTCTGGATTGTGTTTGCAATGGGATTGCTCATGGGATTGAGGAACGAGGTATCATGTTGCACACATGACTTGCATGAATGCAAAACCAGATGTTGGAGGAATAGTGTTACAATTTTGTCCCCAGTACTAAACCTTCAAAGAAATGCAAAAGAATAACAGTTATTCTCTTGATACTACTTCACTGTGAAATTTGCCAATGCCTTTTTTTCGTTGGAAAGAAAATGCAAAAAAATATGTAGCTGAAATATTGTTGGATTATTATTGTCATTTTTCACAACTGATTTAACATATTAGCCACCTGTTAGACAGTAGTTTACATGATATTAAATGTACATGGTATTAAGAAATTACATTTTGTGGTCTACCCAAATTAGTCTGCAGCTTGAAAATCTCCTTGCACAGTGTTATTGTTTGTAAGTTTCCTACTTAAAAATAACAATGAATTTATCAACCACAGACGTCTGTGTTTGCTTTGCAGTTGGCCTGTGGCAGTGCTTTTGCCTTCACATGAAAACGTGCAAACAGAATGAAATCATAGTGTTGTTTTGCTATGGAACTGCATTCTTATTATGCCATGTAATGGATTTAAACTGTAACTCTATCCATGTGTTTACAGAATAAAAAAAAAAAAAACTGTAAAACTGAATACACCTGAATACACCATTACTACTATTACTATGACCACTACTGCGACTACTACCAACACGACTGCTTTAAAAACCACTATGATTACTTCTAACAATCATACACATCTTTAATTATGTATATTTTCACAGTCTCTTGCCCGATACATTTTGTTTAGTTTGTCCTTGAAATTAACATGGATGGATTCCGCAACTGTATCTAAGCTGTCATTGTCAGTCATTTTAGGTCTTGCAGGAAGTCCACTGCCGAACTAAATAAAATGTAATTTGTTGGGTGACAACGGTACCTGTCATTCTATGTATTTTAATTGGAAACTTTTGGTCTGCTTTTCTGTTTTTTTTCTTGAAGTCAAAGGCAGGCACACATAAGATTTGACGGCTGTTGTATTGTGTTGATGAAAATGTCTGTAGATGTCAGTTGAGAGTACAGCTCTTAATTTCTTTCTTTCTCTGTATTTAGAGAGGATCCCAATGGCTGTGTGAAATGCTCAGTGACATTGGCAGCTTTGGATTAATTAATTTTTTGGGTTTGTACTTGGCGTCACTTTCTTCCATTTGGCTGTGCTGCTTTATAGTGTGAGGTATATCATCTTGTGAATAACTAGGTCAGTGTTTTAGCATGCGTAGTGGTACAGTGGTTAAATACTGGGGCCAAAATTCCACTCACCATCCCATTGGCACAGATAATCAGATAAAATGGAGGGGGGGGGATAAAGGTGTCTGCTAAATAAACAAATAATAATAATAATAAAAAAATATCACTGTAGAAAAAAAAACATAAAAAAAAGAAGTTGGAGAAAATATTTTTGTTTTTGTTACATCACTGATTTCTTTTGTGGGCCCCATACTGACTCAATTGAATTTACATTACAATTGAAAACAGGCCTGACATAGTTATTTTTTCTATCAGTTTCATTTCCAGCTGAAAGCCTTTGTGTTCTCTGACTGGATACATTGCAAACAAAAAAAAAAAATGTTTCTACCGACTACAGTGTACCTTTAAAGAAAAAAAAAAGACATATTTGCTAACTACATATCTATTTACTGTTGCAGTGAAAATGACCGGTCGGAATTAACAACAAAGTAAATTTAAAAAGCCCCTGTGCTGTGTTCTCAATACAAGATTCCGTGTTGTGTGCCAATAAGTGCTGTTTGTTCCAAGGAGGAATGAAGGCACACATACATATTTTTTCAAGTGCCAGTGTTTTTCAAGAGCCCCAAACAATGCTGCTTACAGTATGTACACTCTAGCTCCTTGGCATGTTTGACTGGAAATGCACTACATAAATGTTTTTAATATGATTGTTATTGCAGTTAGCATGAAAAACACATGGTTTTACCTAAGAATGCAACAGTGGAACCACACTGACTATTCAGTGCACTGATGCTGCTGTAACTACACAGATGAGACATAGAGGAGACACAACTAGTAATAGTACTTATCATATAACCTAATCTGAAATGCCTGCTGTAAAAGAACCCAGGTTGCATGAATTACAGATATTTCAAGCATTTAAACAAATGTGAGCATCCCTTCACATATACACAATTCACATTTTGTTTGTTTGTTGTAATTTTTCAAATAAACGCACTTTCTGTTAACGGTTACCATCTGGAGCCAATATGGAAAAAAATATGTCAGTCTGGACTGCTGGTGTTTTCGGTGTCTTAATAGAATAGTGTAATATATTGTTTGACAAAAGCAATTACTGTTTTTTATGCATTGCTTAAATTGTCATTGCAAAGCCTCTGCCTTTGTTTTCTTTCACAAATAGTAAAATGAATTATTTGAACGAGAGGGGAAAACATTTAGTATAAGTGCTAAGTTAGTGGATTCTTTTACAGAGAGGTCAGTGTAGAACTTTCCCCAGAGGAAAGCTGGTAATGGGATACTCATGGACACGTATATGTAGGGAATACTAATGAAAAACATACTTTGCATGTTAAAAATTGTAAAAGATTTTGGTTTGCTAAAGACCTGAAGGACAAGGTCTCGGGGAGAAAAAAAAAGCTACTGGAAAACAAACTTGGATCCTGCCAAGGAAACCAGAATGACACTTTTTAAACTTTTGAGAATTTTGATAAGAATCTAGAAGGGTGGTTCTGCAACGTCAGGGTGAGATTATTAAGGTTTTTGACAGATGGTAGAAAAAAAAGATAGTTACCAGAAATGATTCCTGAAGCATAGCCTTATTGTATTCACATAAGTGGTTCCACATGACTTACATCAGTTTGTTTTTGAAATAAATGTTTTAAAGATAAAATAATTGAGTACTGTGCTCACGTCTGTTTAAGTGAAGCAGTAATACAGTAATAGACCCAACATAAAGGGGATTGTTTGAAATGATGGACTGCATGGTTTGACAATTAAAACATCCTCATCTGTAATCCCAGGTGCGCTCATGTTGGTGAACACATAGCATTGGCATTTGTTTTGTGGTGATGAGGTAAAAAAAATGAATACATTCCTTATTTTCATACTTGTATGTCATTACATCATTTGGTCGACCTTGCCTCCACTTTGCAGTTGGCCTTACCTGGCAATGCTGAGCCACCTGTCCTATCTGCTGGTGCTTGAAACTTCATTTATCATTCGTATATTCATTCATCCAGCTTCAGTACTACCATGTATTAGTACTAGTCAAGTATCTACAAGAAAAGCATACATATCAAATGGATTCATCACATCAATAAACCATATGCCCACTTATTGTAAAAAAAAAAAAAAAAAAAAAAAATGACATCATTCAGTTTTAGAGCTTAACAAAATGTATAAGAGAATGTCATGCTATTGTGTCTGGAGAATTGGGGTACAGTTTATACTGAGTGAAATCATATGCCCTGTAATGCAGTTTTTATATTTTGAATTGATTCTAAAGACACTTCCTCAAAGTACTAAATATATTAATCCATAAATGAACAAAACCACACTTCAACTGCAATAAAAGATGCTGTCTAATAAACAGCAGTTAATGTAAAACGTACAACTGAATGTAAATATAAAATGGACACGAGTTGTAGACATAAAGATCATTTCAAAATAATTGGACTATTAGACTTGTTTTATTACTTCATGCCCCAATCATCTCTGCCTGAACCTTGTCAGTTTTGCTTTAATTTCCACAGTGTGGCCCGTCACAGATTCCTTGCTGGAAATGGCTGTCTGGGAATATAGCACAACGATATTCCTGAGGTGTTACAATGGGCCACATAACTGCAAAGCAACACAACGTTCATCCATGTGGCACAATAAAGTGTGTGGCATTTATAACACTGAGCAATAATACTGATTCTTAAACTGCTTTTAAGCTACATAGTGTAGCTACAGTATGTGAACCTCCTACTGCAGGAATATGTGTTTGATTTTCAAGATAATCACACTACACAACAGGAGGCTTGTTTGAATTGGGGTAAAAGGTTCAGCCTAAAATCCCACAAGATTATTTTTCCTCCTAGTTTAAATGTCAGTATTTAAGTTTAAGGTCAAATGTCTAAAGAACTATAGTACACTAATGAGGGCGCTAGCCAAAATCTTTGTCAACTTAGCCATTAAACAGTTGTAGCTTATCACTGTGATTGTTTCTAAAGTTATAGTTGTATTTGGGCATGCACAGTATATATTCATGTATGTATCATATGCTGAATGTGTATATGATCATTATTATTTATTTCTTAGCAGACGCCCTTATCCAGGGCGACTTACAATTGTTAACATTATACATTATTTCACATTATACAGATATCACATTATTTTACATACAATTACCCATTTATACAGTTGGGTTTTTACTGGAGCAATCTAGGTAAAGTACCTTGCTCAAGGGTACAGCAGCAGTGTCCCCCACTGGGGATTGAACCCACAACCCTCCGGTCCAGAGTCCAGAGCCCTAACCACTACTCCACACTGCTGCCCTATAGTTTACATCATATAGTTTACACATGCAAGTGCAGTGAATTTCACAGTTCCTTATAGCATATGGCTATTTAAAATATGCATTAACTAGCCTAGATAACATATGTACCTCAATAAAATAACATTTGATTAAATCATGATAGGATAAATCA
Source organism: Acipenser ruthenus (assembly GCF_902713425.1). Classification (NCBI taxonomy): domain Eukaryota; kingdom Metazoa; phylum Chordata; class Actinopteri; order Acipenseriformes; family Acipenseridae; genus Acipenser; species Acipenser ruthenus. The sequence goes on from NC_081213.1 coordinate 25,636,940, forward strand.
AATAAATGGATAATATAAACCATGAAATACCCCTCTCATTGGTGTACCAGTATTGGTTAAGTAACCTTGTATGTTTAATCATAGCATTCAATCCATTCCTACATCGTACTCAAAAGTATAATGAAATATGACATGTGGATTTTGAATGCAATTGTTTTGGGGAAAAGATGAAAAGAAAATGCTTTCACATTTGATACATATTGAATTCCAAAAACATTAATGGAAGGCAGACTTTGACAGAGACACACATAAGCTGGATGGAATTGAGAAACTGAATGTAAAGAGCAATTTGGAATAGCTCTGAAATGCCACAGTTATCATAAGAAATGTACTATTCTTCTTGTGTAGAATCACTTGGTATATAAGTGTATGTTTCAGGCATCACATCATATCCACTTCTTAAACTCTGAAGTCTGAAGCACCCCTGTGACTTTAAAAGAGACGTCAAAACATCTCTTCTGTTTAAGTTAAGCTGGCACACCAGGGTGTAACCATGAAAGTTCCTCCCAGGTAACTCTGCTCCAAGTGGCTTTAACAAATACATCAGTAAGACATATCACATGGAAGGAATTTTAGTTGCTCTCTGAGATTCAAATTGTCAATCAAAATACATTTGCAATTACTTTCCAGAACTTATTATTTAACATTTCATTCTTCCCCAAAGACAAAATAAACTGAACTCCTAACTTTCAGTAAGATATTCAGTACATACAATTAACATTAGCTTAGCTGAATACTGCAAATCCCAAACATAGTTATTTTGCTTAAATTGCATGTTAGGTATATGCTTGCATTGTGGTTGACCCAGGTCTCTATAAAGTTGCTGTCAAGCCCAATTTTAAAAAGATAAAATATTTAAAATATGACTCCATCATCATGCAAAAGACGTAAATTCACATGAAACATGCTTGTTAACATTCTCATCACAGATTGCTTGCATGAAGCTTTGGATGACATGCATAGCTTATAAAAAAAACATTTACATATACACGTGCATTGTCAGGCTAAGCACTTTTACTTAAAAGCCTTGACACATCAACATTCAAGAATAGATGGCTATTGGTGTAAGCATGCAGGGAATGTCATTGAACTGATTAGCTGATTGGAAATGAATGCACCTGTAGTCTCTATCAAAATGATGAGTTTGCATAGTTAACCACTGTGAAATCCCAACCGAAACAGAGCGATCAGGAGCACAAAAAACACACAGATGGTGCGGGAGTAAAATGTCCCAGGTTTAAACTACAATTAAGACCAGGAAAGTTATATGAGCAATATGGAAAGGCCTGGTAAATAAGGGTATTACAGTCCTGGAAATGTACTGTAGGCCATCTGAGATGTTTGACTTTTAAATCTACTTTTAAAAATATATATTATTAATAAGCCTACAGTACAACATACAGTTCAGCATTTATGTTTTGGAGCAATTGGTTTAGTGAGGCGATTTCACTTCCAATCCTCCCTTTAAAGTGAGCACAAGTGAAATGCTAAAGCACTGCATGGTCGAGTTTCCCTGCTTGATTGTGACCGATATATACAAATGGCAGGTAGGTTGACAGGTTCAAACGAGTTAGCTCCCTAAACCATTGCTTGCTTTACATTCTTCATATCTTTGCATATTATCTTGTGATCTGTACTCCAGAGGATGTCAAGAAAGAGGTTTTGATTGTCAGTGTTAAAAAAGTACCGCTCTACTGCTTGTGCCTCTCTTGTACAGTTTCCATGTGAGGCAGTGAGGCATCTCGATACAGCCATCTGATATGTGTTGTATCAGTAAGCTTGTATCAAATGGTTGTGTTGATATGGAACAGAGGAGGCTACTGGGAAATTACATCACATTAAGATATGGTGTGGCAGTGAGTCTCTCAAATGTGGCTTACCTCACTGTTGATCACATAATAATCAAACAATGTTTTCCAAGTTCCCTGTGTTTGGAGTTTGATTAATTTATTCTTTCAGCCTGATCTTATTGAAATACACTTCAATTCCTGTGAAATTAAATGCATGCTCGACTAGAAAGTGTCCCTAAAAAAAACCCAAAAAAACCAAAAAAAAACCTAATTGCACTGGAGGAGGTTTTTTCAAGATACAACACATTTTGTTCAAAGCAATTAAAAATAAAAATGATGTTACTAATAAATCAGCATTGGGTAGAACTTAGAACGAGTGCTCCTGTAGCTTGCTGGTAGTAAACCCCCTGGTTTTCTGAGAAAAATCAGTATAGTTGGTATAAAGTTTTTTCAGCAATAACCAAAACCAAAGACGTTTGATGTAAGATCTGTAAACAATGCATAGGACGCTATTAAGGAGAAAGACTATTTGTACTGTAGCAGGATGAGTTATTTGCCCTCAGATTACTTCAGTGTGAATCTAGCCGCTGGTTTTAATTTAGCACAAGAGGATCATTGTCTCTGGAATTAATGCAAGAAAAATAAAAGGAGACATGCAGCAAATGTAGGAATAAAAGACTTATAACAGACAGTAGCTGGCATTTTAAATTGCAAGCATTTCTGTCCAAATAACTCGTTATTTCTGCAAGATAATTTGCATTAAAATTAATTAACACCGTCCATAGTGGTATGAATTATTCAGAGCACAGATTAACAAAGTCTTAAATTATGTCTTAACAAGCTATTTTTCCTGTTCCATTTCCTGAACAGAAAATCACTTTTTACCTGCAATGTTGTTTATTTATAAAATGCACTGATGACAGCTCTCATTGCCGATTTTTCTTCTGGATGCACCAGCTTCAAAGGAATTTTCCTTTGAGAAGAAAACAGGATTCCTAACCATTCTGTCAAAACATCACTTTTATCCAGGAGTTCTGTGCAGATTGTAGGTGTCTACTTAAGAAGAGCTTTGGAGGGCAAAGGTTGGAGGAAGGCAAAGAAAGACATCTTCACAGGGTTCCGGGTGTGATGGAGACCCCAACATGAGGTGCAGCAGTGGTCTACCCCCCACTGAAACATTAAAGATATCTTATATAACCACTGCGTAACTCCATTGTGTTCTGTATTCTTGGAAAAACAATTACCATCTAAAGTGTGACAGCGACACTTTAAACATTATATAGTATAATTGTATGTTGCTAATCATAACCCCCACTTAGCTTGTAGTCTATGGTCCCATGGTACACAGGAGAACTGAGATCTTATCCTTTCTATTTTGCTGCTCAATGACACAGGAGTAAATGCGTGCTTTAAGATGACTAGGTAACGAGGACCGGCACCCCTGGGCATGGATCATTTGGCAGAATTGCTTGTGTTTCCCTATAGAAGAGATGCCATACCTAAAGTAAACAGTGAGCCGCTCGTTTGATATCTGCTCTGACAGGGGACTGTTGTAGGCTGTCAAGATCATACAGTTCATATGTCTATGTTTGTTTGTGAGTAAGCCGTGTTGACAGCTGAGGCGGTGCTAGGTTGTCTTGCACAGGCCTCCAAAGTGAACCTTTGAAAACACTGACTTCTGTGTCTGAACTGTTTAAGAAGAGATGAGTGTCATTTCCATCTTTACAAGACACAGCTACTGCTGCTGATGGATTCACTATTCAGGTCCAACTGGCACCTAGCAATAGACTCAGAATTAATGATATACTCTTAATGTAAACCATGACGAAGATACAAACACATAATCATTTGAAAACAACACCTTCACACATGCATTATAGATAACTTATTTGATAGTGTTTCTGCATTTCTTAAACATTCTAAACTCAGTACAGTTTAAGTAAAATGCACGATGAGGTCAGCTGAACAGATTCTTCAGATGGTCTGTCTGATGGAGTCTGCATGAGCTCTACAGTTAAAATATTATATTTCTGGACAGACATGGCAAATAACCCTGCAGTACCATATATCAATCTCAAATCCTAGTAATTTACTAGATAAACTACTTTTCTGCTTACTGGGGTTTTGCTTCATACTGCATGTTGTGTTTCTCTCAATGAAATAGTAGAAAATTGACTAATTCTAGGTTTGAAACCGGTGGGATACAATGACTGTCCTTCTTCATATTCTATATTAACAGTGACATTTTTAGTGTCCTGCTGTTTTTCTGTTTACCATTTACAATTTTTTGAAAAAACCTGAAGCAGCCTCTGGAGAGACCGGTCTATGTTGTATTTGAGCATTAAAGACTGACATTGTTTTGTGTGCATGGTGTATTATAGCATAACTCCTTGCTCCAGATTCCCAGTTACTGTCCCACAGAAAGACCAGTTAGCCTGAAAATAAGCCACCTGGAAACATATCAGTGCTGCACTGGGGCAGATCATATTGGCACAGAGTGATGCTTTGCTGCTTAAAAAAAGAATGCAGCTGCACACCAGCAGAATGTGGTCAAATCAAGTAGAAATCATGGAAAAAGAATGAAGCTGTCTCTGACTCCAATGTAATTACATGTGTGGTTACATTGTAATTACATTGTTAATACACCATTAAACAGGGTATTGAACATCTTGCATGGCCACTCTAGCTTTACTTGTTCTCTCTATATGAAATGAAATGAATGCATTTAAATATAGTTTAACATAACGTTGCCCATACAAATTCCATGAAAAGTAAAAGCCAATGTTTATTTATAAAACACACTGATAACTGTGTCTATTATCTAGCTGTTTGTTTTTTTTACAGGATGCTGTACAGGGTTTAACTCAAGGGGTCATTAGAGGCTTTGTAGATTAAATTAGCTTGCGTAACGTAGCGCAGCTGACTTCATTAGGGTTAAGGGATTTTGAAAAAAAAAAGGTCAGCCTTATTCCAAAGGAAATCATTGACTTTTGCATGACTGGGCAATAGGGCTGGAGGCTAGATCCATCCTAGCTGCACTGTCAGTGGCGTGCACTGCAGCAGCAGGTATGCATATCTTATTGTTTTCCTTTGTCTGAAGGGAAGTGTCTTGAAGAATGTCGGCTCTGCATGCAGTTCCCAATGTTTGTTCATATGAGAAAGGTCAGCTGGAGCATTACAATAGGGAGAGGAAGCTTTTAGAATTCCTCTGGATTAGGCTGGTGACAGTTACAGCTCCGTCCCTTTTCAGCACCCGGTGCTTTCTCTAGGTTCTTTAGCTTGCAACAATAAAATATGAGCATCCTGTGTGGCTCGGCAGGGTTTGCTCTTTTAAACTGCTCATTTACTGTTCTCAAGATGCTTTTCATATATTGACCCGTAGTTGCTCTTCTTCATTTGGAATGGGAAAATAACACCCTCATTAGATGAAATAGACCACTGTGAAAGGATTCTACACAGCATGTGAGAAATAAAGAGAACACTGTCATGTTTAATAATTAGATGCATTGGCAATTTCAAAAGCAGAAAGGAGAATAATAGGGCTGTTTTAATAATAAAGCTAATTTACAAGACTGTCCTCTTTCCCGCGGCCCATGAAAACAATAGTACGGCAATTTTTCTTTTATATAATTCAATTACATTGCAGCCCCATGGTCTCTTGTGTAAAGAAATAATTAAGGTTCTTACATGTTGGTTGTTGTTTTAACAGTCCAAAGTCTAGTTTCACATACATTGTATTCAAATATAACATTTATGACTCTTCCTAAATTAACACTCAACAGCCATTTCACTTGATAATTTGTGGTTCTCTTTGCAGTTAAAGTGTCGTTCTCCGAACTTGAGAAACTCCATGCTTAGCTATCTCACGACTGACAGTTTGAACAGCTTGTTATCCAGTTTGTTCTGACCCCTCAGAACTTCCTGTCACATGAGAAAACCTGATGTCTGTGAAATATGATAGTGAGGCTAAGCTGTTTCTGAAGTACACCGCAAGAACCTCTCCTTCAATCATTTAAACCTCCTCCAGCTACAGTTTAAATACGTGCCAGTTGTTGCATGTCGGAAATTGTATTATTTTGAGTTCAAGATTTGTATTAGTCTGCCGTGTTTAGAAGTATCCATGCTAAGATGCCATTGTTTTGCATTGAATTCAGAAGTGGCCATCTTACTGAGCCATTGGTTGCTAGTACTTACTAATTTAAGGACAAACCCGTCATAGTGCCCTTCAGTTCACACGCGTCCACAGTCCAAAATCAGCCCCTCAGAAATGAAGGTAAAACCTGAAGCTCAAAGATCTGATCCTGAAATTTCATATTTCCGTCATCTTTGGAATACTGTATGCTACAGTCAATAGAATTGTCACATTAATGGATTTCAATTGGCTATTAATTTGGTTAAGTATAACTAGGGCTTAAACTTTTTGGTTTCTATTTTCCAAATCTCTACCTCTCTTTAAATGTTAATTGATAGTAGTTAAGCTGTCTCTACATCCTAATAAAGAGAAAACTATTCAATCACAAACTGAGTTTACGATCGTTTTTTTCTTTGCTACAAATCAAGGAGATTTTAAATGATGGACTTGCTATCAGTGTACACTTCATATTGGGTATTTTTTGCTGAAAAGAAAATCTGTGAGGAATAACTCTGTTAAACAAGTGAAAAAAACTAACTATAAATGATAAACTAGGTGACTGCAAGAATGAAATGCAATCAGCCATGAGCAATTAAAGTAATTTGTCACATCTGTTTGAAATAAAAATTAAGCTAAACAGAATCAGGTTCAGTCGCGACATGAAGGTAAAAATAAATGACATTGCTTTGTAATTAACAGATGTTTCTGAGTTTAATTAGGAAACAGAATCTGCTCAAAATAAATTTAAAGGGTCATCTTGTGATCAATAATAAAACCTGAAAACTTCAAGCCCTAAGTAAAATGTTTTTGTTTATCTTAACCCTATATTTTGATATGGTTTGGATTAATTGATCTTGTATCTGTTTGATTCCCAATAAAATACGCTGAATTAAAATCTTTGTGGTTTTTCGTTGATGAAAAATGTTGATGGGTATTTTAAAGTAGATTCACTAACTACCCCGCCATTTTAGATAACCTGTATTACTGAATAGTCCATATTCCGGAGACATTCCACAAAAGCTGAAAGCTGACAAGCATAGCCTTAGTATTATTTCAACACATATAATCAGGCAAGCCTATAATCCTAATGTAGGAAATTGTGTCACTGAAGCATTAATGCGCCCAGTATGAAAACATCCTAAGTGGGTCTGTGAAATCGGCTAATCGCATTTACCAGATATACAGATACATTGCTTTGTCTCTAATATCTCCTTACATTGGGGCCGGATTTAAAAAACTGTGCAAAATCACAAAGCAAGGTCTTATATATGATAATACTACTTTTTTGGGTGGGTATATTCCATATACATTTGCCAGTTCTATTTGCTGCTAAACCGATTTCATTTTTTTTTTCAGGGAAAATGTTAGCTTAATTTGTTTGCAGGGCTTTTTACATTCCTAAATGCTGCCTTTGTGCAAAAAAACCTAAAAAAAAACCAAACGTCACATACATGTTAAAATAATTTACAATAACGTTAAAAGGAAATACATAATTTATATTTTCACTGTTTGTAAACTGGATGCATTCCAACTTGAAAATCTATATACAATATGCAATAAAATCTTTTATGCTACTCATGCAAAATTCTTTTACATACTCCTTGATATATAGTTAACAATTTCTGCAGATTTATACGCACAGTTCCAAAAGTGTGTAATCTGAGATTAATAAACCCAGTATTTGAATGAAAAGTCCCCATTAATAGAGAACGGAACAACCAGATGTATAAGATGTAATAAGTTAGGAGAGTTAGCAGAGCACATTGGTGTTTATATAATACAAGGCTACAACAGGGCAAGTAAACAAACTCTGGTGTGTTTTCCTTTTAAAGATGTTCTGCCATCTTTCTCATTTCAGAATAAAAAGACATACCTTAGTTTCCCTGTTAAAATTGTACAGCTTTTTTTATGTGTTATGGAAACGTTTAGCTTCTCTCTGCTGGCTGTATGCTGAATTATGGAAGGTTGACAGGCTCAGGTGTGTTGACTTCCTGAACAGCGTTGAAGGTCTACAGTACTGTAAACGTTGATGTGTTGGTGAGTAGGTCAGGGATGAACAAGAGTAGCTGGAGCAGTGGACCTTTGTGACATCACTGTTTTATTCTGCCATGGAGACACGCTGTAGCCAGCACATCTGAGTGCATGGTTTGTGGCTAGTGCTGAAACTTTCAGTAGACAGTGACCTGTACATGAAAAACATGTCATCTGGAAGAGATTCATCTTCATCAATTTAACTGTAGCCTCCTCTCTTACTAACATTTAGCAGCTAATTGAACCAACACTTTCTTACAGGTCTATAAAGTTAACATAATATAATATTGTAAAAATATGATGATACATATGAACAGTAGGCCACAGTATTTGTCTTGCTTGCAAAGCCAAAAACAGCCTAGACCAATAGGTTTTGGATGCAGTGAGCTAGTTCATGGGGATCAAGCACATGGAAATATTTGTGGCTTTAGGGTATTTGTCAAACACTAATAAATAACAAGTTCACTTGAAACAGCCGGGTTCTGTTGTTGTATATAGTGATATCTGAGCAAAGGCAACTCCTGTTTTCCAGCTCACTGAACTGGGAAACTTAATACATTTAGCAAGGGAAGAAATATTTCAATACATCAGGATTTATTTTGGATGTCTGAACTGTACCCCAGTCTTCTTTTCTGCCCACAGAATGCCTTGTGTGCCATTAAAAATGGCCTGTCAGTCAAACAGAACGAAAAAAATATTATTTCTGGAACTGTAAATGTACCATACTTTACTGACTCATACTGACTTTCACAGGGGGAAATAGCCACACTACTATGTGACTTGGGTTTTCTATTCGTAGAATGTTTGTATGTGGCTGGCCTGTTAGTGTTTTTTCCAATTTTAAGATAAACAAGAATAGTAACCATACAAACAGATTGTTTACTTGAGAAAGGTACACCTGGAAGCTTATTTAGAAGAACACCTTTGCAGGATTGTACCGCTGCATTATGGGCTAATACGTATTCCCATCACACACCAGAGCAAGGCAGGATCTTTAATTGATAGCTGTAATGGGCAGCAGAGGCAGTATTTTACAAAGCAGCCATTGGCTCAATGGGGAAAACCCAAGTCACATTAACACATAAGTCTGGAAACGTATTCTGATTGGTTGCCACTATGCTGAACAAATAAAAAATCCAATTTACACATTGGGGATGGAGATAAGACTTCCCACAGGCTCTACTTTTAGAGTTCCCCAGACTGACACCGCTAATGTATGTACATAGGATAGGGGAGAGATGAGAGAGGCAGTCTGAACCATAGGGGTGCAATAAGCATGTGTGTGTTTGTAGCCATGACTGACTTACTGCTATAGCCTAATATTATTCCGAAATATTCTGTTTACTTTCATTACCATACATCAAAGTGAATGTGGCTTGATTAATGGATGGATGAATTGATCCTCCTGGGCAGCTATGTGGACATGAGTTAACTTAGTAGACATGACCAGACACTCCCTTCAGGCTTTCCTAGACATATTGGCAGTGTGCAGCATGTTTGAAATCAGCCTTCCAAGGCAATAGCAGTATTATCATAATAAAGGAAAACAGTTCATAACATCTCTAGTGAGAGAAATCATATTTGGAAGCCTCTCAAAATGCATGATGAGAATATGATTTACAATAGGAATTATGTTTTTTTTTTTTCTTGATTCTTGAAATAATAATATACAGGAGAGGATAGTAAATCAACAGACACAATGATCATATGGAGCATTAAATGTTCAATCATATCTAATATAATGATTCTAATGGGCCATGGCAATTACAGAAGAAGGGGGTCAGTGCTTTAAGGGTTTCATATACTGTAGTTCAATTTAACACATTAAATAAAGTTTCTGGAGCTTGATATATGTTTTATATATTGATTAACCATGGTAAACTCACAATAAGTCCCTTGATTGTTTATGTACACAATACTAGATATACATCTTAAAAAATAAATAAATACATGAATTAAAATGACATTACAGTACAGTATTTTACTGTCACAACTACCACTGCATTTAAGCATCTGTGGCTTACTTATTTTCAGTTGCGATGCAAATCACACAATAACAGTGCTGTACTCAGTATGTATTCAATGAATGCGTATACACTTCATTGAAATACATTTTCACTAACAGAGAACACAAAAAAAACATACCCGCATAATGCAGTGGGCGCGGGCACTGTTTGATTACAAACATCCAGTGTTCCTTGCATCATTGCACGGTCCACGCTGCGTACATGCCTAATCACGCGAGATGTGATAAAATTCAAATTCAAAAACAGCTTTAGTGGCTGTACACGTCATTGCCCTTGATACAGTACCATATTACATGTGGTCAGCTACCCTTAAATGATTCTTATAAGTGGATTTCTTGAGTCTTACAAGCAGATTGTTTTAGCATGGTTAGTAAAGGAATCATTTTGTCAAGTGGTTTTGATCACTATATATCATATATATGTAGTGCACTGTAGTATATCCAATTCTCAAGCATAAATAGCACATATAGCCACTATCCAGAATTTCCTTTGATGGACATTAAATTGAAAAGGTTTAAGGGCAGCATCCTTCATTGGGCTGCATATCCTCCTTATCAGTAATGCCCAATCCACACCCACTTCCCTTCCCCACAGTGTCCTTAGACCATTACCGCTAGATAACTACTGTACCTATTACCAAATAAGGCAAAGGGCTTGCACATGATTGCCCTACTAACACAGAGGTTAGAGGATGTTTATCTAATTGGTATTCTATTTGCACGCCTCCTAATTCCATTGTGGAGGTAGAAGACAATTCCAATTCTGCAGGGATTCCCTAGTTATTTGTACAGTAATCGTATGCCTTAAGGTTACTTAGACAGCCAAATGTACCATGCACTGTGCAATGGAATCCATTATGACAGTGTTTTTAATATTAGAAGTGATTACTTTCTGTAAGCCACTAAGATCTATACTGTGAAGAAGTGCAGGAACATGATGGTCTACAGCAAAGTTAAGAGCAGCAGCACTTTCCTGAGTGGAGGAGAGAGCAGTGTCGCAGTGTCAGGGCAGCATGCAGAGTCTTTTGAACGGGCATCTTACCGTGAAACGAAAAGGAGCTTGGGCAGCCAACAACAGAATGAATCAAGAAGCATCTGCACTGTGACTTCAAAGGAAACCCTATGCTGTGTACAGGCCACAATGGCAATCTGTGAAATCATATTGTACTGTAAACAGTGGGGATACAATTTTGCTCCAGGAAACATATTTTTCATATCATTAAATCCTTTATTTATTAATTAATTAGGTCAACAATAATGTATAATTATATCAGCTGAAAGTAAATGCCAGGTACTATTTGAGATCTTTATTGACCCTTAGCGACCCCAATCTCTGGATACTCTGGTCAGTACATTCTAAACAGTAACACTGTATACAGGTAATACAGTAGATGTGTTCACGTGTTGTATACCAGTACTGCTTTACTGTCAAACTGTGCTTTTTAAAATAACAAATTATTTATTTCTTAGGAGTACCAGATGTTCTTACCACAAAGCACAATGGGCTACATTAATTAAGCCTTTTCTCTTGTGCGTACTTTATTTGTAATTTTGCGACAGAAGAATGCTACAGAACATTACAGTCCTTTGTCCTTTTTTCACAGTTATTATTCATGTTGGATCTGGCTTTCTATATGCTTGGAATCTGATATGCACTTTTTACAACTTATACTATATACTGTGCAGTACCTTGAGTACTAGGTATGCTTTACCTTTGTATGGATTTAAATATTTGTCTTTTTATAGTGTTGCCCTGTCCAGGCCGGATTGCAAATAATGTGTCAATAAAACTGAAATACCGAAATGTAGAAATGAAGGTGTTCTTGAACATTATGTATAATTATTAGAACACCATTGTAACAGACTGGTCTGATTGGAGGGCATTTGATTGTGTATACACTGTGGCAGGGCAGGGGCCCTACAAGTGTAAATATGCATATTCTGTGGCAGGGAAAGGGTTAAAAGCCTCCCTGCCAGCCTCAAATTGTTTAATTTGTGTTCATTGTTTAATTATTAATTGTTTTATTGTTTTGACAGTTGGCCTCATTATTGTTAAATTAGAGCCAGCTGCTTATACCTGTTTCTCTTGAGCATATAAACCCCAGAGTTAGTTCATTCAAGGCTGCTGCTGTGTGAACAGCCTGACTGTGTGTTGTATATGGTGTAAAAAGGTACTGTGTGAACCTTTTGCTTGCAGGTAAACGGCTCAGCCTTCCTGCGAGTTAGTCAGGGACCTGTACATGTGTAGTAAGTGCTCGGAAGAGCGAGGTGTTTATTTAGTTTTGTTTGTTTTTGTTGTTTAAAATAAAAGGGCGCAAATAAAGCGCTAAAATATCAAGTTTCAGTTTCTAGGTCACTTTTTTATAGGGGCACGAACCCGAAACAAGGCCATTCTGGTCACAACACTTAAAGATAATTTGGCACCAATTAAAGTTTAACGTGAATTTAGACTAAGTAAATCCATACATTAAAAAAAAACAACTTCCGAAAACTTGAATTTGGTAATTACACATGTAATTAGATGTAACTATATTACCAGCCATTATGTAATTACAGTGTAATTAACTTATGTAAGCTGTAGCCAGAAATGTATTGATTAAGCAAATAAGCATTCCCATTCAGCCTGTAAATGTTTTACACCAAAGAAACTAACTGGTCTGCATCAACTAAGAATTAATACATGAATTATAACTGACACCTAATACTATATCTCTGCATCTTATCTCATGTTTTGACGATGCACTGCTTTAGGTCAAATATAATAATCTGATTATACAGAGGGCAGTGTTCATTTGGTATTGTATCCAAACAGATGTTCTGCTTGACCTTTGTATGCATTATGACATCAGGCCTTTTTGATTTGTCGATCAATACATTTAATGTGAATGTTGTCCTTTCAGCATCCTTGTTCCCCCTTATAATCAGATGCACGGTTCAGCCAAAAGGAGGGCATATATCAAAGTGCTTTGGTAGCATGCCAGTGACTTCTGAGATAGAAACAGCCACATGGGAGGGTTTCAAAAGCTTGTCTGTGTATGTGATAACTTCTACCGGAGATCACAGTGTTATTCAACAAATCTCACTGGTGTGCTGTAAAGCAGATTTGGCAGAAGTGTGCAGTGGGTGTTAACCTGGTTACACTGTGTTCACATCCACAGCCTGGCTTCTGGTTTTCATTTGTTTAACACACAGCTTGTATTAAATTAGTCTGGATCTGTCATTGTGAAGCTGCAAAGAAAAAGAACACTAGAACTAGATCTATAAACTATATGGGTTTGTCCATTAAATAGTTATTTTAAAGCACTCAAGATGACTTACTGTAATTCAGTCGTATTATTACTATTATTATTAATTAATTACTACAGTATGTTTTTACACTTCAGTCTTTTGGCGATAAATTATAATTATCACTTGGATATGATATCTAGGAAAGCTTATAATCACCTTGGCCACTCATTGCATACTGTGTGTTGTCAGCCAGGAGAAGTCAAGATTGCACAGCAATGAGTGCCAGAAACATTAGAAATAAATCTTCTCTATGTAAGGTACAGGATTTTAAAATATTTTTTTGATTTTACTTTGAAATGCACACTATCCCATGCAAATGCTGTCGCGTCTATAGATGGTGGCGATCTTCTGCCAAATAGAAGATTAGCAATGAAATTTGGAAATGGACTGAATAATGGAGTAATTGAGTCCAAGGTTAGGGTTGAGGTTGAAAAGTTTGATGAGCTTAACTCAGTCCCTAGTGGTCAGCAGTCTAAATGTTTTACTGAAAGATAGACTTACATACAGTATGAGTTTGGTGTTTGTATTCGTGCAAGTGTAAAATACAGTATGTTAGGAATGTGGTCTTCAAAGCTGTGCCCACGCCAACTGACAGAAATCTGGAATATTGCAATAATGATGTGATCGTGAGGGGAACTCATTGTCATTTCAATCTACTACTTAATCACTGATTTTGTGCCATTTCACAAATCTTAATGTTTTAATGTAATTTAGTTTTGGAAAACGTACAGAGCACATATAATAGTATGTAAAATATGACATGGACTATGAATTTATATAAGCGATGCCACATTTTAGTTTCTAAAATAATACAACGATACTGTGAAGATCACACATCTGTTCACTGCCTTCCTGAAAGGACATTTTTGAGGTTTCATGCAGGAAACATGAATCCCCCTGTACTGGAATTCCCTACCAAGCCACCCAAGATTCAAACCAAAAGACCAAATCAAAGACATTTCCAGTTGTTTATTTTTTCATTACTTTCTATCATATTACAGAATGTCATAGCCCCCCCTACCCACTTCTAAAAATACCCCGAGGTCCAGTGACAATCATTCTACCTACCCAGATTTCATAAAACTCGAGGCAGAAATAACATCAATTTCCTCCAAAGAAATATAAAAATACCACAGATTTTTGGCGGACTGTGAAGATTGTGGTTGGAAACATGTCAAAAATGCCCCAGATAGGCTTAGCATGGTGTGATGGTTCACAGATTGAGTGGAGGGCATGCAAGGTGCATAAATATTTAGCAGATCATTTCTTGGCAACTTACAGTTTGTTTTAAGAACCACTTCTCAATTGTAAATGATGGCTTTCCTATAGCCAAGGCATTTCTTACAATGGAATGGAAGTGTATGCATTTTTATGGCACACGAAAGGAAGAACATTAAAAAAAATGATTAAAACCGATTGGAAGATGATATTATTCAATTGACATGTATTGTTGCAATGCCCCCAGTGTGTAATTTTCAGTTGCACTATTAGTCCTACGGAATAGAATTGTTTGCTAGAAAATCTGTTTCCGTAGCTTTCTTTTGCCAAATTTCTGCCACTGAGGTCATGGCAAATCTGACTGTGTGGAAGTGTAAGCTGTCCTATAAATTAGTTATTGTTTCAGGGAAGGGCACAATTTGTTTTGTTTTTTTGGCTGATTTATTTTACATACTGACTCACTTTCTCATGGGTGGGTCGGATTTAGTACCACAGAAAATGTTGAGACTGTTTTCCTTGTGGGACTTGTTCCAAAATGTGTGAACTTGTTCATAAATGATTATGTGTGCTCTGTAATCTAAAGTGTTTGCACAGTGTTTACTTATTTTTTGTGGTATTACTGTTTTTGTGTGTTTCTTTGTGTGTATGTCTGGTACATCCTCAGGAGCAACTTAAAAGTCTGATTCTCCTTCAATACAATGGCAAAATTAAAACAAGTATTGAGTTCTCTAGGTTTTGTACAAAAATATCATGGCTTGCCAACACAGCTAAAAAAGTAAGAGAACCTGGACAAAAAAACACTTTCAACAATTATAAAAACAGTAACAAAACAACAGCATAAAAATAGAATAACTCAAATTTTCATGATCCCGGTCATGGTCAGCATTTATAGTATTTGCAACCCTGGTCAAATTTTAAAAAAATATTTCTGAGTGATTTAAAAAGGTATTGTGAAGAGGCTGTTTTTATGTTTGAA
The DNA here is from genome assembly GCF_902713425.1 of Acipenser ruthenus. NCBI lineage: Eukaryota > Metazoa > Chordata > Actinopteri > Acipenseriformes > Acipenseridae > Acipenser > Acipenser ruthenus. Next base: position 25,652,401 of record NC_081213.1, read on the forward strand.
AGCAAACAGTTCCAAAGATGAGATACTTGATCTACCAAGGCACGCTCGCCCAAAAGTAGGCACATCATTTGATGAGATAATAGAAAAAACACTTGAATTCACTGCACCTTGAAAAAGCAAACATTTTCCTTTAAAAGACCTTGGGACCGATTTAAGATCAATAGTCTTTTGGTGTGTTTAATGACCGATGCCATGACACAATATGGACAGTGTACATTATTTATTGAAGGTCTACCATATTAATTAGCTCACAGTAATAACCTTCCAAAACCTCATTAGCATAAATCCCATAGTATTTATATTGATCCAGACTGCACTGTTTGATCTCTTACACATATCATTTACTGCATTTAGAAAGCAGGTATCTTTTAAGTCTACATTTTTCCAATATTTACAGCTTGCTCTACCTGCTGTTTGCTGAACAGTAAGACAAACAACATACAACAAAGACTATATATAATACAGTTGCCTTTTTGATTTCTATTTGATGATGAACCATGCACAATGCTTCCCTCAAGAGATCTGATTTACAAAGGTCATGTGTATTTTTCTCTATGAGAAGCTTGTTTTAAAAATCTTTGAACACACATGGTTAAGGTCCAGCTCCATTTAGATGGTCACACTGTGAGACCGGACTAAAAACACAGCAGGGGACAAATTGCTGTGTTTCATTGTTGAGGTGATGTGAACCAGCCTCGATGTCTAGGGTGAGGGTGTGCGTGGGGTGCTAATGTACTGTTTTTTACCTTCCTTGGATGTGTATTTTGTTTGTATCTATAGCAGTGGTGTTACGGCTTGTGATACTCTACCTGCCAAGAATTTTTAGTAATGCCACTTATCTGAAGTCTATATATCATTTAGTCTCTATAGCATTTTTAGACCTGGAAGTTTGATGAAATAGTAATAAGCCTTATATAATTTTATTACATGACTTTAGCATAGTTAAAAAAGTTTGTAAATTAAAGGGAAAGGTGTATCACTCAGGTTACACTCAAACTACACTCTTTTTTGCACATAGACCCAACACAATGGCTCTTTACAAACCATGTATGATTGTGTTACACTACAGAGTGTGAAATATAAAGGGATTTTTTGTATCTCATTAGAAAATAATTATTCATACTGTTACATATGGCCTAATATTGACAAGAAAATGTGCCTTTATCCCCAGTACAAATGTTAAAGTCTCTAGTCAAAAGGCATTCAGCATACAGTAGTACAAAAAGTTAAATAAATAAATAAATAAATAAATAAATAAATAAAGTTTATAAAATGTGCAAGATGCTGTTGTTTTTATTAATGGTGTAAGAACTTGAGAAATGAGTTAATAGGGGAGGAACCCCGTTTGCAGTTTTACTAACTGACCCCAAGAAAACATGTTTACATGGCTACAGAGGGTGATGTATTTACAGCCCAGTGATTGATGGGCAAGCCACGCTGATGTCAGGTTAGAGCTAATTAACTGTACGCAGTTGGGCAGCGACGAACTAAGAAAGTTTTGTCCCTCCCCTCTTCAAACACTCGGAGGGATCTCTCCACCCCCTCACCCCCACCTCTTTGCGCACAGTAGTTCTTGCACAGTTGAAAGGTAAGTCAGACTTCAAACTCCAGTTTCTTTTGGGATTGTCTCAGCTCCACGGAAGAATGTGAAACACTGGGTAAGGTCTAAGTGAAACCTGAATGATTTTTTTTCCCCCCGTCAAACCGCTTGTTTGTAAAGTTTCTTTCGATGGATGTATAGACACTTTTGAGAGTTTGAATAACTCTGGAAACGACGTAAAATGAATACAAGGACAGCATAAACTGCTTAATAATCGTGTTTTTAAAATTACAATAATAATACAGCATCTGTTATTAATGAATCAGTAGTGTTCTGCAAAAGGTTTGTAAAGAAATCACTATACCGTGCAGTAAGTATTGCGAGTCGTGATTTTAATTGAAAGTTATAATTTTGGGAGAATTATGCAATAATGTAATATTTATCATCTTAACCTGGAATGCAGCATTTAAAAGATGAGCAGGTGGGCGTGTATGTTTTCTTTTATAAAGCCAAGGTATCTAGCATGCTTATAACGGTTCTTTTTAAAAGCAAATGCATGTAACAAGTTTTTGGAAAGTGAGGCGCTGTTTTAATTTAGATACTACAGTATTGTATACTAGTAGCGTCTCACGCTAGTCAATATACCAGTGTCCTGGAAGGGCAATGTACAGTATGTGATTTCATTTTCAGTAACTAGTTTGTATGATGTGGAAATTAAACCACAAATTATTTAGCAACGTTGAATACTTTTGTGTTAGACCGTACACATAACAATGGTGTGAGTGGAAATCACAGAAGAGAATCGTTTTTTGTGTGGTTTTATGGGCACTTGTGAATTTCATTATACTAGCCCCCGTTAATGGGGTTGTAAAAAAAAAAGGAAAACGAAAGAAAAAGACAAATACTGGAAAGAACAGATGGGTACCAGAGCTGAGTTTACACTAGAGTCCACCAGAGCAGGGTCTGTTTTCAATGTTGCTTTAATGTCATGCTAACTACAGTAATAGTATACAGTTGCCTTGTTTTACTCCTGGAAGAAACTGCAGTACTACTAAGAGACATGTCACTGTACTGCTGCATTGCTTGCCAGGATACAGCTGGTGGCACTTTTAACAACATTTTGGTTTTCCATACATGTTGAGGTAGGCCGTTTTATTATGAAACACATTATATTGCTTTATATTTAGTTTAAGGTAAGCTATATTGTGACATATATAGTGCAATATGTGTGACAAAATACATATATATATATATATATATATATATATATATACATATATATATATATATATATTATATATATACATATATATATATATATATATATATATATATATAATCTCATAATCTATTTTGTAATATAGTCAAAGATATTTGCTATATCTACTGTTTATAATTTCATGCATCTAATATATGGTTGTATTTGTTTACAACTCAAAAGAATATTCTTTTTTCAAATAAATGGAAAATGTTTTTAAAAGAAGGTCATTTTATAAGAAGCTGTAAGAATTACGTTAGGAAAAAAATAGCATGCATTTGAAAATTAGAGGATTAGATGTTGTTTGGTCACCCTTGGACAATCACTGCACTGGGCTTTGATCATATAAACCCATATTCTGTTTGACCCTTTACAGTCGTTTCAATGATTTTTGATCACTTTGATGATGGCTTTAGTTTAAACCAGGGCATGAGGGTAACAGGTCATGCTTTGGAAGATCTGAAGTCAACGTAATGTGCCACTTGATTCCAACTTATGCCAATGATTAACAGATCAGGCATCAACTGTGTTAAACAATAATATATATATAAGCTAAGCTAAAAAGCCTGTTTGAAATGTATGTCTTCAGCATTGCAATTCTATATATAGATTCCTAAAGGGAATACTAAAAGTGATGGGAATGCTAAACACCAACCAGCAGACCAGTGCAATTGAAATGGACATTATTATTATTCAAAGGGTATAACTACTTAAAGTATATATGATGAGCAAATTTGACAGCAATATTATGAACACAGCTGAATTGCTTTTGGAAAATGTAATGAAAGACCAGTGAAGTTGAAGCATCAACATTATTTAAAGTGACATGCAGTGCAGCATATCAGAACGGTTCCGAACACATGGCTAATCACACAACAAGCACAATTGATTTGGTTCCTGTCATTTTTATAATGCACATGCATTAAATGTCTGTAGTTACTGCATAGCAATAAACAAGTGTAATTATAATGTAATAAAACTGTTTATAGAATCCTATGCACTTGGAGCTTTAAGCTTGTCTAGTGACCACAGAAAAGAAAAATGACGTCTGCTTTTGATTTAACCAGGTTCCCCACTGGACAGATAACTACTCAACCCAGCCTTTGTAATACTATACCACTTTCTTAGACAGCACAGGCAACAAAAAGTAAATCTTCTACTCCCATACGTATGGTACTAGACTGCTCATATTACACCTTGAGATCTAGCCAATGCTGAAGAATAGAGGACCTAATCACTAGGCTGTAACAGGACAGGAAATTTAGTGGAGCACAAAAAGTTCCTAGGAAGCCAAGCCATCTGACCTCGAAGACCCTCAGGTTGAGTGAAATTATTTTCAGTTGCATGTCTTGAGCTGGCATTTGATATGTGATAAGATGACCTGGTATTTGGGGTTTGGGTTGTGCGTTGCAAATAGTTCCCTTTATTCTGTCAGTTGTAACTGTTTCATTTCTTGCCTGATCTTCAGTCTAATGTCATTTTTAGAAGATGAGGCTTTTGTTATTCCCCCAGGACTCAATAGCGCTCATTTTGCATTACTTGTCACAGAGTGGATGTTCTCAAGCTGAATGTGTTTTCTTTGTGTGGGGGATGTAGTAGCTGTTATACATATTGTGATAATGAATGATCCAAATCAGCTTTCTATTAACTAGAATGAAATGGCTTTTCATCATTTCATTCTTTACAAGTTTCTACTCCTTTCAGGCTTTTAATTCAGTTCATGTATTCAGTTTATTTATGTCTATTTTACCAGAAACAATTATGGAGAGAGTAGCTCAGAGGAATGCTGAAGGTTTAAAACCTTTTATTTTTCATTTTGCAAATGTGCACAGTACCAGGTGTAAAAAGGCTGGGAAGTCGTATGTTATCAGGTTGGAGCATTGATGTTACTACACACTAATTCATGACATAGGATAGATGGGGCTTACTGAAGTGGAAAAAGTTTAAAGACTGAATTACATGTGGATCCATTTTTTTTTCCTTTGTAAAACTTAAAACCAAAATACTGCAGGATCCGAGAATATTTATTAATGCATATTTATGCAGAGCCACCAGGGTTGTCACCTTTTATTAACAATTCTAACAAGATATCTAACAAAAGGACACATAAAAAACCAAGAAACTGTCTCTTTCCAGGAGGAGGGCTGGGACTGTCCTGTCACTTGGACTGAGATACCAGTTACCGGGCTGGTGACAATAATCACTTAATCTTGGTACACAGCTCTTAACTGTTGCATTGTCATAGAAATGTGTCTGTGCAATGTAGATTTTTGTGGTGTAACATTTCTTATGTGGTACCAACTTCAAGAAATCCTAACTAGATAGCCAGGAAGACATTGTGTTAGGTAAGTCTTTACGTAAAGACAGTGTTGTCTTGGATATAGATTGAGGGTGTCTGCATGATGTGTTTGCCATGGTAGAACCAGTAGAGCCTCCCTTTAACCACTGATAGCCATTTCATTGGGCACTAAATTCTTACTTCAGATGTATTTTTAATTGCAAGCCCCATACGTCTTACTTAAAACCATGCCTGACAAAAGGGCTTCGCATTTAAAAATCAATTTTTTCTCCATGTAAAAAATGGAATGTGATTCTCTGTAATTAAACTATGTTGTTTTATTTAGCTCCATTCATAGACTCTTGTTTTTTGTTTTTAAATGGCTTCTCTCTTGCTTGAAACTGTCAGAGAGCTGTTGCTAATGTATGGAAATATGAATAGTTTCATGCACTCCTGTGGCATTGCCTGTTTAACAGATGGTATTTTGACAGCGATTGCTTTTGGGATGAAATGTTTGCACTGTCTGAAAGAGCAGATGCAGCTGCAAGGGAAAAAGTTAACATTTTGCATATCAGCTTTTAGCATTTTTTTCTAGAGTAAAAGAGGTTTAAAAATCCTAATTAGTTTGCAGACTGTTTTGCTTTAATTATGGCTGAATATTTGGTGTGTTGAAAACACCTTGTTCTTTCTATTCACAAGTTCATATAATGAGTGAGTGAAAAAAAGATACCAAAAGTATGATATAACTGTGTTAAATCCTGGTGGCTGTTGCTGGACTCACAGATCTATAAAGCTGCCCTGATTTAAAAAAGGAAGCATGATGGCACGATTGCAGAACAGTTTTTGCTCATTATCTAAGATGGAGGTCAAGTAGTCAAACCAGCAAGAAGTAGAATAACAAATGAACATGGGACAGGCTTCACATTATCTACTTCTGTAGTACCTCAGAAATTGAATTGCTGACGTGCACTGTGGTGTGTTCACTGTATTTGTAAGGTCTATTGTGTCTTTTTTCTGTTGTCAGGGTTCTGCCATGAAACTAGGCTCAATACCACCTTGTTTCAATATCAAACTGTGACTGGTTATATATGATTTGGAATACGAAACCCTTCAGTATAGTCTCATGACGTTTTTTGAAAGGGCATGTTCAACTTGAATTGAGTTCAGCAGGCTTCAGTGTAACATTGAAATACAATGTGCCATCTAATTCTATTTTGTTGATGTGCATCACAGCAGATAGTATTCCTGTTGATGTTTATTTTACTAATAAAAAAGTACACATTTAATGTTACTCTTGTTTTGGAATTCTCAGTAGCTTCCAAGACCAACATGCACTCTTGCTTCGATGTGCCTTGCAATTATTTTAAATATGTTTCATGCTTGATTGACCTCTTGGCAGCATGAGCGCTCATGAGTTGACAAGTCTGTTTCCAGGCTGGGACACTCGTGAAAATGCAGGGTCACCTTTTCCCTAAATAAACGTACAGAGGGACTTATTCTCAACAAGAACAATGAGTGGAAATCTGTTTCCAATGAAGTCAAACTCTTATCTTTAACTTAGAAAATGTGTGTATGTGTGAGTAAGATGTTAAAACATAAATGGATATAAAAAATTGCCATTACAATTCTTTCTGCTGAGTTGTCATGCCTGGTCCTGCAATGTGCAGCGAACCATTTTGGAAAAAGCAAGTCATATAGACCAGCCCTCCTCATTTAGATGGCAAACCACACGTATAATGAACTGAGAAGTACCAGGATGGTAATTGTGAATGATCTCAGCTGGGGAAAATAAGAAAGAGATTCATTATGAACAATTTAATCCTCTGTACCTCTGTAGTACAGCTATGGCCAACATTTCTGCATCACCCTGTAGAATGAACTAATTGTGCTTCAATGAATCCTGCTGAACAATGTTACGTTAACATATTGAATTACATATCGCTTTGTAGTTTTCCACTAACAAAACACAAACATGCATCAATCCTAAAATTCTAGGTGATGCAGAACTTTTGTTCATAGCTGTAGTTTTGTGTTTAAAGGGTGTGTATTATTGAAAAGGGTTTTAAATGTTAAATCTTAGTGTTAAGGTATGTTGTTGGTATTTCTTGGGAAATAGTCAAAATGTGTAATTCTGTTTGCAGACATGGCAGAAGTTAGCTTTATTAGTTGATGGATTTTATACCGGTATAACAAGGTATTTTCCAAGAACCGTAACTCAGATTTAATTGGCTATATTTTATGTTAAACGAAATGAAAGAAAAGTCTGTTTCTCTATGCATTTTCTCCCCATGGGACCCTTTTCATGTATTTTTTGTGGTGTTGTTCTATGTAGATTGGATTAATAACCTGTATCAAATAAGCATGGTCTCTATGTTAAGAGATATACTGTACATCAATATGTTTTTTTGAATACAATGCACAAGACACAAGATGTGAACCCTTTTTCATGTTTATCAATCTTTGCCGTTAGTTGGATAGTTGTAGTGGGGGTGGGACATCTCTGGTGCTTTGATGACATCATGTATTTAACCCTTTCATGCATGGCGACCTCATATGGGAACAGATTAAAAAAAAAAACAACCCTTCTAGTCTTTACATTGGGACATATGGAAGACACAAATGCATGATAGCCTCATATGAGGATGCAATTTTCCCCCCACATAAAGCAATGTCAAAAAAATGTTCAGCTATTTTCAATTTTTCTTGCATGACAGGGTTAAAACTTTATAGTACGGGGCAGCTGATATGAATAAGAAAAAAGTCATGGCAGTTCAAACAAATGTGTGTAATTTAGCATACTTTGTTGTTTAATTCACTGGAATGCACAAGGACATAATATCATACTTCAATTGAATTCCCTAATATTATTTTTTTTAATGCTCTTTTTTTATTTACTTGCAGGTGGTTTAGCACTGTTATCAGCTGATACAAATTACTTTCTGAGGCCATTTATCTTACTAATGCGTTTTCATCCAATTACTGTATTTTGAGTTGTCTAAAGAACTGAACTTTATAAATGCCCAACCATCTGTTCCATATGCCAAGCTGGCAAAGGTTCTGAGATATGTATAATTTGTGAAGTGTAGACTCATTAGATCTGGTGGAGAAACTAACTCCAAATAAACAAGGATGCCTGGGAAAGCTACTTGTCACAGAAAGCTACCTGCCTTGCTTACACAGTGTTCTTTTCCTCTGATCAGCATTTTTCACACCATGGCTTTGTGTAACTCACTTTTATCATAAGAATGCCAATGCCTAAAAGAGAAAAAAGACAACTGCATAGAAAATATATGCAAAGGCTTTGCTGGTGGTATTCCAAATAATTGGACATCCAAGTAGACATCCAAGGTTTACATTGCAGTTTAGATGCAGAGTTAATCAGGAAAGGCTTAACAATTGCCATTATATATATATCAAGCCAGAAGTATGTCTTAATTGGTTCCTCAGTCCTTAGTTGCGGGCAGCCCAGTTATCCAGACGCCGCTAATCCTTAAACTTTTCTTTGGTGACAATTCTGCTTAGTCATTACAAATGGCAACCATTAGAACATAAAAATGGCAACATTATTTAGAATCAAATTATTCTAAATTATTCCAAGATTCCAGACTTGTGAAACCCACTGTTTCTTTTTCTTGAAGAGATTTAGACCACTGTAAATGTAGTTTAAGAAAAGTATGTAGTAATAATAACAGTAATATACAATAGATTGCTTGGAGTTTGCTACATATAATAATACCAGTACATGCAAATATTGAGGCTCCTCATAATCCCATAATAAGCATGTTTATGGTGAAATGTAATCTGAAACTTCCATTATAAATGTATAATCAAACACTCTTAGCATCCTATAGGACAGACAGACACCATAAAGACCCCATTTATTTAATAAGGACCCTAATACAGTTAGTTTTTTTCAACTATTTCATAATCTTTTGATGTGGCAAGTGAGAGCTGCAGTACGACATGCATACATTTCAAAATGAAATGAGGATATTAATATGATTGTCCTCATCAATAGTTTTTACAGTTTCTCGATTTTACATTGTGAGTCTGAACTGAAATGGTTTCATTTTTCAACTGCAGTTAAGTAAGTTAAATGAACAGTGTGTTAATGTCACAAGTACAACCTTGTGGTTATGGAAAGGGGAGGGCCTTAAGATTAAATATTCAACTATGTAGCCAGATGTTGGCTGTGACTGAGAATTAGAGGTTCTGAATGTGCTTGACAAGAAATCTGTTGAGTATGGTCTTTAACAGACTTTTCTTTCACCATTTTAGCTTTGGCGAAGTGGAGGCATTTAATGAGAGAAGCTGCAGCTACAATCTGAATCTACGTTTCCTGGAAGGACAAAAGCAGTTTCTGGACGTCTTTGCGGATTTATTAAGACTAATTGCCTTCTTGCTGTAGTTGAAAAAATGGCTTCTTCCCTTAGACTGATTACATTTATACTTTTACACTGTGTATTGTTATTGTCCATTACCAGCTGTCAAGGCCAGGAGGACTGCACAGGTGTGGAATGCCCATTACTGGAAAACTGTATTGAAGAGGTATTAGAAAGGGATGCGTGTTGCTCCTCCTGTATTCAAACAGGATGCACTTGTGAGGGTTACCAGTATTACGACTGCCTCAACGCAGGGTTCAGGAATGGCAAAGTTCCAGAATCAAAGTCTTACTTTGTTGATTTTGGAAGCACTGAGTGCTCCTGTCCCAAAGGAGGAGGCAGGATAAGTTGCCACTTCATTCCTTGTCCTGAGATACCTCAAAACTGCATTGATCTCTCAGAGCCGGCTGATGGGTGCACGCAGTGTGAGCGCATTGGCTGTGTCAATGAAGACCAGAAGTATGAGGCTGGCCACACTTTCCAGATGGATCCATGCAAGGTGTGCCACTGCCCCAATGCTGGGGGTGAGCTCATGTGCTACCCTGTTCCAGACTGTGACCCGGATGAGAAAACTGCATTTCCAGCCACCGCTGATGAAAACGTTCCAGAAAAGCATTACAATGATCCTTACACCTATGACCAAGACGCCTCCGAACTGTTGCCCAAAGAATCTCATATGAATCGTGATCGACTCCTGCCACTTTTTAAGACAGGCAACCTGAGCACAGCAGAAAATGAGGATTATTATTTTACCCACACTGATACAGGGACAACTACAGAGTATGATCTTGCTGCACCAACCAGCTCAGCAGTGATTCCTGTGACCTTCCCTGAACCCCCAGCTCCTTATGCAAATCAGGGCGTGCATGAAGCACAAGAACTGAGAGAGACAACAGCAACCCAAGAAGAAGAAGAAGAAGAGGAAGAAGAAGAAGAAGATGAAGTGGAATACAAAGAAGGCACTACAGAAAGTCCTTTAATCCATGAAACCACACAGGGTGCCCAGAAAGCTAGAAAGAGCGAAGAAACAGTCCCAGAGACACAGTATGAGCAGGAAGAAAGGTTACCCCTGGCTGAAGAGGCAGATGCAGAAGAACATGATGAAACAGTCGTGGCATTAGACAAAGACATAACCGAAACTGGGTCTGATGAAAAGGAGGTCTCATATTTTATTGATCAAGAACCAGAGAGAATGCATAATGTAGTAACAGAACAAATAAGCAACCACACAGGGGAAAAGGACTTCTCTGACTCTGACACGAAGCATGAACCAGTTGTGTTTCCGGCAGTGAAATTTAGCCCGACAAGCCAGCCTCCAGTTATCGTCAAAGCAAATGACAGACAAATATCAAACAAGCAGTCACAAACGCTTTCTCATTACGAGCGTGAAGAGGAGGGGGGGATGAACGCCGTTGATCCTTTGCCAGCATCGCATGAAGGTGAGGAGCACGCCTAGTTTAATATTCAGTGATATTTATAAGTACATTTTAAAAATGAAAACAGGATTTCTTAGATTAGTAAAACTAAACTGAAGAAAGGCTTATTTTCAAAACCATTTCCGTATGTACATTTTTGATCATAGATAAAATGCTTTGAAGACATTATCTACAATTATTGATATAAAATATATAAATCACGCATTTTCAAAATTCATAATTCTAAATCTCTATTTACAAAAATATAAAAAGACAAGTCTGCTGTTAAATTCTATTGGCTTTTGAAACCTTGGTTTGACTGAAGTATGTGTAGCCCAATAAACTCCCTGTTTCTCCTTAAACATTTTGCAGTTATCATAGAATAATTTTTTCTTGAAATTAAATATAAAGTAAAGCAGCATTTAAATCAGCCAGTACCTGTTTTAAATAGGAAAGTTGTTAATATTTAGCTTCAAACATCAATTCCTGAAGGATTCAAGGACTCCACTCCCCCTCCTCTTTGGGAGTCTAGACACTACATTCATATTAATGGGACTCAAACCCTAGTGACTGCATTGTGTGCTCTTCAAAGAACACAAACACATCCACATGCATGGATACTGGGTTGCATATTATTAACCTATGGCAATCTTATTTTATTTTGTTGCTTGGAATTTTAAAAAATGCCCTCGAATAAGTTCCTCCTCTCAGGAGTGCTTAGCAAATGAATGTCCGAGGTATAGTATAACTGTTTGGTCTAATTCATATCAAATGTTCAATGCTGGTCTTTCTAATCTTAAACATTGCAAAAGCAATGCCAGGACAGAGCGCGTGCATTTCATGACCCCTTGGAGTGACTATAAGAAAACAGGTCTTATAAAAAGGAAAATACTTTGCTGCACTGTGCTTGGGGGCCCTTTATTGAAGGAAGTATTGTTTCTTTAGAGCTTTTATGCTAAAACAAAGGCATCCACTTATTTGGTTCACATTGTGCACAGCCTCAGACTTAATGAATTACTGCCTGTGAGAAACTAGGATATAAGCTGCTCATCCGATTTATGTTTCTAAATCCAAACATGTGTATAAAAATGCTGCATGAAAACTTGAATGGGACACAGTTCTCAACCACCACATGGAGCGAATACAACACAGGGCTTGTCATGACAGCACTTTTTTTCATCAAAAAACAAAACAATGTGGATGTTATACTATTTTAGTTCTTAATTAGTCAAGTATGTCAGCAGTTGCATAGTGAATGAGAATATTCCAGCTCCTATTTTGTTTTCTTACAGAAGGCAGGTATTAGCTTAAAAACAAAATATAGCTGCTATGTCCTGCTACCAGTAAGATAAGGTTAAGAATTCCATATCTTTATAATATGCAGCCTGGCTGCTGTCCAAAATAAACCCTGCACATAAGCTTAAAGCATTTAGTTCCCTTGACAGGTAGCCTTGCCCTTTCCTTTTCTTTTGAGAACCTAAACTATTGTATTTCTTGTTTTAGTTTTTCTTAAAACTTTGACAGGCTTGTTTCCATCTGCACCATGAAACCATCTCGTTCCAACATCCGTCTGCAGACTACAAGTCGAAGGTCAAAGATTGCTTTAATGTATCGAATTTCGTATAATTGCCATTTCTAAATTAATTCACCTACATCCAGTATTTTCCCAATAGCATAATTAATTCACAGCCCTCTGTACTGCTTACATTTTTTTCTGTAGCCCATGGTTTCAAAACCACCTCTAAAACCCTTTGCGTTGGGTGCTCGTTGCCTCTTCCATCAGAGTCACTGGGCCAGACTGAATTCTCAGAATGTATTTCAAAACGTGTATTATCAGATTACGCTGAAACAGACAAAAATGTGACATTTCGAAATCTAACATGAAATACTGTACTACTATTATGGCTTCCGGTAGATTTCTGTGATATCGTTTTGTAGTTTCTTTGATTTCATGATGTTAAATAAAAGATCAAAATTATGTCCCTCCAATCCTACAATTCTAGGTGATGCTACACTTTTGGCCACAGCTGTAATCCCGCTGGCTGATGGAAATACACATTCAGCAAATAACGTTGTTGTGAAACCCACGCTTTGTACAACCAAAACAAATCATGCGAAACCGATTAGAAAACATTTAGTGAATGAGGCCCTTGCTTTGAACTTAGAGGGGCTTTAGAGACACTGCAATACTTTGAACATCATCTTGAAGTAACATCTCTTGGTTGAAGTGGGTTGAGGTTTTTCCTTTGCAGAAAGTCAATACTGGTGCACAGCTGTGTAAGCCCCCCAGTCGGCTGCATGTACAATTCAATTATATACTGATCTGCAGAGGGGAGATGTTTCTTAATCAGTACGCCTTAGTAAATGAAAGGCATATGATGTAGACAAAAAGGTAATGGTTAGAAGATGAGTGTTTCGCCTGGAGTATGCCCTGTTTGCTATATACTGTCTTCCACTCTCAGCTTTGATGACCCTGACTAACACAAGACATCTTTAAATGTGCAGACTGTAACATCATGCTTTGTGTAGCTTTTGACCTTCACAAAGGGTTTCCTAATCCTGGGTTGAGCTAATGCATATAAACTAGTCCCGCTTTCTCTCCAATGGCAATACACTTATTAGCTTTTGCTGAAAACCTGAATGAGTTTCATGCTATTTCTTTTGGTCTATTATGAGTTCATTCAGTACATGTTGGTTTTATCTGTGATGCTATCAGACTGAAAGAGCAGGATATTTTGGGCAACAGTAGTATTTAAAATAATATTTTTTATACTGCTTTTTGTACCCTAGGGGAACATTCCATTTAGGTTTTAAAAGCTGATCTTTTATGTGAATGTCTAGATTTGCTGTATAGAATACATCTTTAACATAACAGTCACATAGCAGGGGAAGAGCGAAAGCAATATGAATCCTTTAAGTAATGTTTTAGTAACTAAAATATCAATATTTAATAGAGCAATTATTTAATAGCTACAGCTTCAGGCTTTCCACTTTTGTTCTGTGTTAAATGATGTAACTAATGAAGTCAATTAATCATTTTAGGTATCACATGAGTCTACTGGATATTTGGAGGTGAAAAGAATGTACTGTAACTCATTTCATTTAGCCTGCAAACAATTCCCCTTTGCCTACCATAATACAGATCTATAGGAAAAAAAATTATTGGCCACACTTTTGTTGTTATGATTTGTAGTATCATTAAGTCAGTCAATGCAATATAGCACTGCTTTATAAGGCTGTTTTGGGGGAGGCCAGCATTTTGCAGGCTATTGAAGTGTATAGTGAGACACTAATAACATTGTAGATACTGGTAAAAAGTGGGAGCCAATTTAATATACCCTTGTTATTATTATTAATTTTATTATTAATTGTGGAAACATACAATATTGTAGCCTGTAAGTGCTGGATGAAGCGGGGCGGTGGGGAGGGTAAAGATTGAGAGAGGGGGTGAAAGAATGCTATGTTATCATTTGGTGTTAAACTGGGTTACCACAGATTAGCTTTATGGTGAAACAGTCAAACAGATTTATGTGCAAAGTGACCCTGCATAACTTTCCGAGTTAGCACGCCATTAAAAGATCAGGTCAGGTATGAGGTGGGTATGTACATTCAGCAGCTTGAGCTGTTGTGTCAAACCCCATAAAAACCCTGTCAATTAATTTCATACACTTGTCTTCCCCAGTAAATGTGTTAGCTACAGAAGGTAGACGAGGCACAGTCTGTTAGGTGCGCCACATGGTAAATTATACAACAACAGCATGTCCAATTGCATAACTGCTTCCCTAATGTGATTCTTCCCAAGCAGTGTCTAATATTCGGATCGGAGTGTTTGCAGTGATTTATGGTAACACTGTTCTTGTTATCACTCCCCTCTATTGTGGGAATAGACTGTATATATGGAACAGTGATATAGATCAAGCAGTTAAAAAGCAGAAAGTCTACATAATTATTCATCTCATTGCAAGAAAGCTAATCTTCCCAGCTAATGCCTGAACAGGTGAGGCCATACTGGACAAGCCATTAGTAGTTGTTTTTTTTCTTCAACATATTAATACTATAATTTATATTCTATTTAGATGGGCATTAATTAACTAAAGAAAAATGCTATAACATTTATTTAAATGATGCATATTTTATAACTATTGTGGAACTGCATTTTAGGAAAATATAAATTCAAGCAATAAACCAGCATGCTTCATAGATGTGTATAAATAGAGGATCATGACAGAGTTCTGTAAAAGGTGAAGTAGTGTGGTTGTACACTCTTGCTGCTTTTTACAGTGTGAGCGACTCTACTAACCCCACCTCTATCTGCGTATTACTGTTTCCATTTGCACAATGTTTATCTGAAACAACTGATTACATATGCATTATCAATGTCTGGCAAAGACCTTGATTGTTACAATGAATGTCTTACTTGATTAACTTTTAGGGATAGTTCTTGGGACTCTAAACTTGATGGATAGTGATGTTGCATGTTCCACTTCTGGCTTACATCTACTCAGAAACAGCTTCAAAATCAGCTGGCAGTGTTAAAGACTGAGTAGAGCAATCCTGACCTTGCCAGTATTTTTTGGATCATCTGCTGCATTCTTTTTGTCGACTCGTAACAGACCCAATTCAATTAACTGTTTTCCTGGGAATAAGAATTTAGGGAAGAATACATTGAACTAACAAATAACACATAAGAGCTGTGCAATGAATAACCGTAGGATTTGAACACGGATGAATTGAAATGAACAATTACACCCAGCTTACATGTTGTAGCGGCTGTTGGTGAAATTGCCATTGATTTGTGCCCCTATTAAGGTGTTGATTAGTCATTGGCGGAATTGCCAAGGTTTAGAATTCATTGTTTAATCAACACTAGAGTGCAGCTTGGTTATCTTTAGACCATTGTTCAATAATCCATTGTGTCATTGCATCCTCTGCAGTGGATCTCATTGGGTCAGAAAGCTAAAATCATTTAATATTACTTTTCACAGTCAGGGTTCTCCTGGGAGAAACTGAGAAGAGGAAGGAAGGAAGATAGTTTATGAAGAGTGAGTTGTAGACAGTGTTGACATACTATGATACCTTTAGTCTGCATTCCTCAGCTCTGGGCAGTGTGAGAGAATGTCATACCAACTTTTGTTTGGTGAAATCATATCACTGATGGCCTTAACTTTGTATGTCACTTTGCTTTAAAAAACAGATGTCTCTGATTTGTATTTTATTTTAGGAAATTACTGCATATGGTATTTAACATTATCGAGGTAGTATGAATACTGGCAATGATTTCTGCTTCCTGGTGTAATAGGTGACAGGTGAAGCTTCGTATTGTGATCTTTGCCATGGTAATGACTTCTTTATTACATGCCAGGGGAACTTTAATTGGCTTCATAGGGGTAAAACATTGATTTTACGTTGCACCTGCAGGACAACATCTCCAAAAACGCATTAGGTGTGAAAGATGAAGCATGTCCAGTTATTAGTTTTGGGCCAGGGGGCACTGGGCTCCCTACTGATCCCATGTTAAATGGATTACTTTCTTTTTTTGTCATGACAAATGGCTACCCTTTTTGCACTAGAATTGCAGCGAGCAAGGTAAATATAGCAGGAACTTCTACGACAGAAAGTCGAAATGTATTACTGATAGTGAGTAGCTTTTGAGTACAACTATCACTTGAACTTATACATGCCCTGCAAATAAGAAGGTTTAGATGAACAAACCAATGAATAAATGAGTAGGCAGGGACCAGTGTCCTCCACAAATTCATATATGGTGTATCTTTATTGCAATGCATTTAACCCTTTCAGTCCTGAATTACTTTTGTTGAGCTAAAGAATAAACCCCTTTATTGAGTATACATGAGAACAGGACTGTTTATTTTGTATGTATATTTTATACACGACTGCAGACTCGGGCCTCACGTGATTTCAGACATACGCATATGTTAATATACAGCGCAAAGATAACTGGACTAAAACTCTTACTAAAAATATACTGTCATCTCATAGTTGTGGACCTGAAGCTGTTGTGGGGTAGTGTGTGCCATGGTGCTGCTTGAGTAATGTTCTCACTGTAATTCCTTCTGTCCAGTAAGGTTTGTACAAGCCCAGTGGAGTTATGTAATTGTGATGGATGCACAAGCATTTGGTTACGTTGGTTTCCAGCAGTTTGTCTGGAATCCACATTCTCCTTGATAGGATGACATCATGGCAGACTATTAAAGATGTGCAAAAAAATAATCATGAAAGAGCAATAAAATGTGATCCCTTATTTGCTTTTTTTTATCCTTCAACATGCAGTCATTGTTGGCCTGTATGCAGAGTAGTAGACAGGCAGGGAAGCTGATTAATCAGAGGGGAGTGTGCTTATAGCCTTTAGGGAGAAAGTGTATGCTTTGGCGGACTGTTTTCCATATGTAACACAGCTCTGCATTAGTGTTCAAACTTATCTCAGAAAACAGAGTGCTATGCATAAACACACTGTCCCTTCCTAGTTTTGTTTTGACACCAGGGGAAGTGGATGCTGCTATACATTTGTCACCTCTAGGCATGAGTGAGTTATTCAAACAAGCAGATCTAAACCGATGGCTGCTTCTACAGGTTATTGTGTTTATAGAGGGTAAGGCAAGCGACAGCCTTGCTAGAAAAATATTTTTTTAATCTTTCACCAACTCCATTAACAATGGTTGGGGCTGCTCAGTGATTTTCCTCCTGTTTGGATTGATAATTGTATTTATACTGCATTTGTGTTGTGCATACCTTTCATGATTACAATCTCATTTAAAAGAGTTGAAAAACAATGTACTTTCAATGCATTCCCCTAGCAATTATTATCTTTGCTAAAAGAAATTACACTCTAATTACAGACTTCGGAAATGTACTGTACGCCAAAGTTTATTGCCGGCATAAGCAATTTCAGTTGAAAACCGCTATTATGAATTGCTGCTGCAATAGCAAAGGAATGTCTGTGTACTGAATGCATTGAAAGTGCATTGATTTTCAACTATTTTAAATGAGACTGTAATCATTGCCAGTATTTAGTACTTTATCCCAATAAAAAGAATTACTGCAAAGTTTTCGCACCAGCATTTCAATGGCTGGGAACTCATGTATTGGTGCTGTTTCCGAGTAAGAAGGGATCAATTACATTTTAAAATGAGTTCATATCCAGGCACATACTTTAAATGCTTAACTGTTAGCCTGGTGTTTTTCTTTTCTGCACTTTCTACTCGAAATCCATCATCGTAACTGTAGACCATCCCGAATGTCATTGCAATCTGTGTTTTACTTACTCTTAAACAATATACTGTGCACTGTCTCGATGTTGGAGAAGTCTGTTCTGACAAGCAAGCCCTGCGCTGCAGTCTGCAGTATTATCTAAGGGAATATTAGCTTTGTTTTAGGCAGCAACCTGACGCGCAGTGTGGAACTAAGCAAAAATAGTTTGTGTTGGTGAATCCCCAAAAAGTGTAGCAAAACCTTTGTCTGTTGTTTTATTTAATGACTTTATGAATTGCATGAGATGTATGGCAGACACAGCTCATTCCGAGGGTGTGAGGTAAGCTGCTAAGATAAAGTGCATACATCCAAATGATCCATATATTTGATGTAAAGCCAGCATTTAGAAACCATTCTTAAATGAAAATGCTATGTTTGATCTCATAACTGGCATTACGACAGAATCAGATCATTTAGTTTTAAAAGGTTGGCAAGCCAACATTTAACTAATGCGTAATGCCATCTAAAGTGAAAAACATGTGGCTTATATATTCATAACAGTCAGTGTTAGGGCAGTTATAGTTACTTGAACAAAAATGTAACTAGTTACTGTTAATAGTTACTTCTCAGGCACAGTTAAAAATGTAATCAGATTGCAATAATGCATAATGCATTACACCCCAACACCTATAATAGTACATGGAAAGGGCAGCAGTGTGGAGTAGTGGTTAGGGCTCTGGACTCTTGACCAGAGGATTGTGGGTTCAATCCCAGGTGGGGGACACTGCTCCTGTACCCTTAAGCAAGGTACTTTACCTAGATTGCTCCAGTAAAAACCCAACTGTATAAATGGGTAATTGTATGTACAAATAATGTGATATCTTGTAACAATTGTAAGTCACCCTGGATAAGGGCGTCTGCTAAGAAAGAAATAATAATAAATGTCGCATAGAATTATTGCTGTAGTGGTGCCCTTGACCCTATGAGCAGATTCAGTTTTGTCTCTTTTGCCAACGTGTGTATTAATGTAAAGCTGATATTTTTTTAGAGAGCTAAAATAATTTATATTTTATTTCAAATGTGCACTCAAAGTGACGTGTATACTTTCTGTTGACTTGATTCAGTGAATTCTTAATTAGGAAGCTGGAAAATCAAGCTTTATTTCTGTTCTACAGGCCAGTGATAGGATTAACTGAAACAATGCAGCAGATCTACTCCTGCCAGTAGCCTGCAGCCCTTTGCTTTATTGGCCATGCATTCCCCATTGACTACAGTCTTATCTGCTTTGCATAGTGTTGAGATTTCTGTGTTGTAGGAACCAAATATGGGGGGTGGTGGGGGAGATCTATAGGGGAGCACTGCTGAAACCCATATGTGCACATCACAATGTTAAATATTACAACATGTTAAAAAAAAGGAACAACTAATGTTCAATATGGCTGCCTTATATCACAACTACAAGCTGTTGTTACATCTGCTAGATTAACCCTAGAATGTGTGAATATACCACAAGCATTTAAAGTAGTGAACGTAGAAAGTTAACAACACACAAGTCCAATATTTGTGATTGATAAAGTCTTGAAACCCTTTTTACAGATTTTTGAGAGGGTTAAAGCTTGACAGCTTTGTTTAAATTATAAAAACATGCGTGGAAACCACCCAGCTGTCCGTTATTTGTTTTTGCACCCACTAGACCACAGCAAGAAGGTGTTTTAATTTCATATTAACACCATCAAATTTAGGGCTGTGTTCAAAGGTTCGTTAGCCAGGAATTCAGAGGTAGTTTTAAACCTTCGAAGGTTCGTCAGGTGGAATTCGCGCACTGTAATTATTTATTTTATTTTTTTCTGTTAACAGAAACCGTTTGACAATGTGTGAATACTATAAACCACACATTAAATGTCACTCAAATGCAAAGTTTGATCTTTTGATTTGCATAATGCATATTACATAAACAAAAGTTGTTGTATTAAAATCCACTACCAAATCATCATACATAGCAACTCTATATGATGCCGCTGCTGTGTATGGAGCAGGGTATAGTATGCCAAAGCAGTGGGCGGGTACCTCTAGCGGTTGTAGTGCTTCAGTAAAATATGTCCTGAATATCTAGTGCACAAGACAGTGTAAGAGAAGTGCTATGTTAGAATATGTTTGAAACATACA
Source organism: Acipenser ruthenus (assembly GCF_902713425.1). Classification (NCBI taxonomy): domain Eukaryota; kingdom Metazoa; phylum Chordata; class Actinopteri; order Acipenseriformes; family Acipenseridae; genus Acipenser; species Acipenser ruthenus. The sequence continues at coordinate 25,672,649 of NC_081213.1, forward strand.
AAATATACGCCAACACTACCCCCTCCAGCTTGTGTTATCCACAGACAAACCTTTAGTTTCTTAATTCACCATCTCGACAGCAAAGTGTTGTATAGCGTAAGCTGTATTGAAAGAAATGTCTTGAAACCCCTCTGCTGTTTGGGATTTTCTTGTTAAATGCCCAGGCAATCAAAAAAAAAGTTGAATGCAAACTGTGCAAGCGACTGTTGACGTATCACTGAGGCATAATCAATCTCTGCGGTTACTTGACAAGATATTATTAGTGGGGCTTGTGAAGCAAAAGTCCCCACTTTAAATCTTCAACATACTACTTCTTCTTCTTCTTCTTCTTCTTCTTCTTTGGCACGCTACTCCTCTTACACCGTTTAAGCTACAAACGCCGTTCAAACTTTAAAACCTGTAGACCGGTCTGGAATAGTGTGCTTGTATACAACTTTTTGATATATTTTATACTTTTTAAACTATTAAGCTTTTTTTCCTTTTTTGTCCATCTTCATTCACTTTAATGGGACTTTTTTCAACATTCTAAAGCTCCCCAGACTTCCATCATTCTATTTACTGTAAACGATGTAACTTTTGACACAAATTAGCTACTTTGACCACTTTCCCAAAAAGTAAGACAAAAAGTTAGAGCATATGGAATCTTCCTCTACTTCTCTGCTATTCAAATCTGAAATCAAAACAGAAATAACTTTTACCAATCAAGAGGTACACACACCTGTTTTAGTAACCGCAGCAACTACGTTTTCTGTGAACTTTTAGAAATAACTGCCATTTTGACCACTTTCCCACAAGTTAGACAAATACTTAGAGCAAATTAAATCGTCCTCTACTTCTCAGCTATTCAAATATGAAATCAAAACAGGAATGGCATCTACCAATCAAGAGGTACAGCTGTTTTAGTAACCGCATCAACTTCTTTCAGTAGGCTACTTCCCACTGTTGAATTAACTGTCATAGAACTTTGAGAAATTTCAAATTCTAGCACATTCTAAGCATGAGACAATTAATAAACAATGTGACTTTTGACACAAATCAGCTAGTTTGACCACTTTCCCAATAAAGCAAGCCCCACAACTTTACTTGTAAAGTTATTTGTGACTGCGACTAACCTGCTTGGAATGGTGACTGTTAAATAAAGCTTTGTTTCTCCCATGTCCGCTGCAGCTGGTGCTGCTGCAATGCAAGCTTACTGTGTATATCGTAAACAGCATCAATTACGTGTAAATAAACAACGTGTATTGTTATTTAAATTATAAAAGCATGATTACTGTTCTATATAACATATTTTTAAACTACATGTGAATGTTGTATTCCATTTATATTGATTATCTATAAAATAACAGGATTTTCAATCAAATATGAACAAGTAGCTATGGTGACCAGTAAATTATGCAAATTAGTACCATCGAACCTTCCTTCGGTAATGTGTTCCGAACCATCGAACGTCAAAATGTACCCTTTCGTTGCAGCCCTAATCAAATTTGCATTTAGATTCAATGTAAATTTGCTTGAATCAAAAAGAAAGAAAGGGAGGGAACAGAACTGAATTACTGTAAATATTCAACTTTTCCATCAGAAAAGTGGTTGGTTTCTGGAAAGTTCGGCGCTGTGTTGGGCACACATCACGCAGACATCTTATTCCTGACAGATTTAGTTATAACTCTATCTGTAGTAGATGAGATGGACACATACATCCGAGCTGGTGGTTGCTTCCCTGTTAGCTGGAATGTCACTTTAGATTTTCAAATGCACAGTATTAGGTATTTCACATCTGTAACCTCTCAGTGTGGCAGTGTAGAATCTGGCCAACATGTGTCAGAGTTTGATGGATGCTCGGAGATTATTCCTGAAAGGGGCTAGTAGAGCCTGCTGTTCATGAGGGTATAGTACTGGTATTCTAAATAACTGCATTCACCATTGCTTAAAATATATGCAATTTGCACATATATAGTAGGTGGCTTAATGATTCTGAACATGCACAATCATGGCCATAGAATTAAGGACAGCATCAAAACAAAAGGAAAACTATAATTATTGAAACAAACATTGGAATTATGCACAGTACAATGGTAACCTTTGTTCCTCCATCAGAAACTGCCAGTCATTTGCTGAATAGTTTCCAGTGAAACAGCGCTGACTGTTAACCCAGTAATCTCTTCTCATTGCTTGGCTTGGTGTGGTGTGGGCATTCTCAATTGCGTTCCAACCTGGTGAATTTTAGGCGATTGTTCCATTGAACATTTTGTTAAGAGAGGATTTCATCATGTGGACTGAAGTTCACTGCTGATAGTACAGTATAATTTTCTTCAAAACCTTTTTGTGAGCTTTTACTGTCAAAATCTCAGTGAATTCTTATAGAATACAGTTTAAAGTACAGCATATTACACTGTTGCTTTGATAATCATAAAAGACACACTTTTTCTTTCATGGCATAAAAATTGTTTTCTTTAATAAATACGTCTGTTTGGGAGAATGCAGTTTTGCCTGTGGCACTTGCAAAGTTTGACGCAACAGGCTCGTCTACTTGATGGAAATCTTTTGTTCATAAGTTGGACAGATATTGCCGAACAAACGTGTGTTCGGCAGAATGACAGATATCTAGTTAGCAACATGTGTATTTGATTTGTTCAGCATCATTCGTCATAACTAAAGCCTTTGTGTATTAGCTTGCAGGGGATTGAACCTTTCCTTCAGGTTATGCTTAATTAAAAATAAAAAGAGCGTAGGCCAAAAAAAGTAAGAACATATGGGATCAAACACACCACTGTTTTTACAGAGATACTTTGAAAATAAAAAGGTAATTTCTCTTCGAAAATATTTTCAAAATCCAGTCCTGCTGCCCAGGTTAGGTTCTCGTAGCTCAAAAGCTTGAAGCTCACAAGTTATCAGGGCCTACAACTGCCAATGGCATGTGTGTGTTTACCTGATATGTGTTTCAACATTAAAACCAGGAGGTCTTGTGGTAATACACTTATCTAAGTTCTGGTAACCCATAAGAAAAAGAAATATCCGAAATGCTTAGCAAATGTATTTATTTTGATTGTTTATTTTTGCTATTCGTGTATTCCTTATATAACCACGTTAACACCAAAATACTGTAAAAGAGAATAGAACACATTACCCAGAAAATCAATTCACAAAATAACACCAGTATAAAAAATGTAATGAAGCAATGCAAACAGGTATTAAACTGCAGTTGAGGGACCGCACTGGAAATGGCTCTATTGCGTTGGCTCACGCTAGCTGTCAGCTTATAAATAGTGTTGCTTTATTTTGCTAAACCCAACAGAGGATCAATTAAGTGAGGGTGTGACTTTAAATGCAAGCATATTTGATTTGGGGCCTGCGGTGTTTCAGCAATGTTGACTTGAGTTTGAACCGTGGTCTTTATATGTGTCACACATTGGTCTGCTCTTTTCTTTTTTTTTACAGCATTGAAATAACAATGGGCAGTTGTTAACTCTAAAACTGTTTTAGCATAGTGTCATTTTTAGAAAGCCATTGTCAATTTAAACAAATATTTAGTGCTAGGAAAAAAAAAAAGTAAAGCAGGACACATTCACTGTTTTGTCTGTGTTTTAGGAAACATCATTGCATGCCTTCTGTGCAATATGATGCAGTCTGTATGACTTGATATTAGTGTGGTGTTTCTGTTTTTTAGTGAAACTGGCTGGTTTAGAGCTAAGCAAAGATGTTTGATTTACGACACATTTAAATGAACAGATCGGGAGAGTTTAATATAAACAATGTAATTTATCTTGAAAGCTGTGTGCTTACAACAAAAGGGCTGTACTGTATATCCCAGTTTACTGTTGGATTACTATTACATTATCTGTAATAAGATAGTATTATCTGAAAAAAAAAAGACAGCAACATTCTATTCTGCGTCTAATCTACAGTAAGATTGGCGTCTCACATTCAAGGACCCAGTCTTTCAAGTTCCGTGTGTATGGTGGAAATGTCAGTGGTACCTTTTGGTAAGCTAAGAATATTGATATTGTCCCGTGTACTAAAACTTTGATTGTTGTATGAGAGAGGTAAAGGCTTGTCCTTCAGGACTGAGATTGTGTTGTCAAACTCCTGTTCTATTAAACTGGAAACTGATTGCTGTAGAGATTAAAGAGATTTGTTATGAGGAAATATCATCTGAGATCATCTGTGCAGACACCTTCCTTTTGGGACAAATTTTGCTGGGTCCTTGAACAGTGTTGGAGTGCTTTTCCTCAAATTTCTGTTCATGATTTGTGATAGCGTGTAGCTTTAGTATTTCACTGTCACTGTGGAATAAATGTAAATGCTCAATCTTCAAACAGCAAGGAAAAACAATACCTCAGAAAAAGAGCTTCACTCGTAAACCTCCTTCAAGCCTGACAGTGCGCTGTGACAAGGTTACACGACATCAGCAGTTTATTTATCTCTTCTTTTCGTGCTTTGAATTTAGATAGATGTCAGGAGAAGAGGAGAATACAAAATGAAACACACAAAAAACAAACATAAAAAAAGATATATAACCATTATTTACATTTTACTGTCATTCCCCGGTATAATGTAAATAGGCCGGTCCTGTGAAGTAGGAAACCACTGACTGCAAATTAGAATTTAAAAGATGTCACGGCTTGCCGCCAAGCTCTTATAAATGTTTCGGTATGACGTTGAGCTGAGAATAGTTTCTTGACATGTAAATCAGATGCAGAATTATATAGATTCTGCAATGAACACTACTGGGTCATTTAGGAATATTTTACTATCATCATTTGAAGAATATGTAAAATCCAGTTACAGTTTATTTTTGTACCTTTTTTAAATAATAGTAATTTTAAAATACAAAGTTTTGTTATCAAAAGCAACATACTTTTCATTTGGGTAATACATTCCTTTCTGATAATGACCCTTACGCTTCAGTACATTCCTGTTGGCCCAATGCATCTTTAAAGTGAGGTTCATGAAGTGAAAGGTACAATGGGAGTGCTTTAGTGCTCAAAGATGGGTCAACTACAGCACAGTGGACTGGAAATTTGATTTATTGAACTTATGGCTAGATCGTCATTATAATTACCATAAACAGACTGCGAAAGTGACCTGAAATATGTAACTTAGTTATTCGGTTCTAGTTTTGTTAAATTAAGCTTAAGCTTTGTTAAGTCTCGTGTGATGTTTTTATTTGACAGTTTCTAAACAGTTTAAAAATGCTTAATATATTACATTGGAAGTACTTAACCCATAAATTGTTTGATAGGATTATGTTTGCTTGATTTACATTTTTATAAGCCATTATTAATACAAATATTAAACACATAAGATGCTCCGCAGAACACTCCACAGATATCTACTGAAAATGTCTGCAGTTTTTTGCATATTTTTCTGCAGATTTGGACTGCCTCTACTTATGGCTCATATTGGTCCAGCATTTAAAATGTTTGTACAGTTATTGTGTTACAGCCTTCTGGCAGGATGACCTGTGTTTCCATTGATGCAGCACAGTGATTTTGTTTTAAGAAGCAATGATGGAAGGTAAATCTGTTTTAAATCATGTATTTGTGTTATATGTATGTAATAACCATCAATAGGGGACAAAAAAAAAAAAACCTGTGGATTTTTACCCACAATTTGTTCACTGCATAAAATCGCCATGCAGTTGCTTCCATGATTTGTAGAGACAACCTTAATAACCAAATCTCCCTCTCTTATACAATACAGAAGAGTTGCCTTTGCGTCGAGCCCCTTTGGCTCTTCAGTAATCCTGCAGCTGTCCAGGCGTCCTGCGGTGATTAATGATCTCTTGGAGGAGTGCTGGGACTCTGCCATCTTCAGTGCGGACTGTTCATAGATAAATCTGTCGTCTTCAGGTGTTACTTCAGATAATCGGTCACTTAGGATGCATTAGGACTTTAATTATCTGCCCTGCCGCTAGCCAAGAAGTGATTCACCACTTGGGTCATTGTGTTGCTTCAAGAGACTGATATTTATTGGTACCATCAACAAATTTACTCGGAGGCAGTAAACTTATATTTAGGAACGTAAGACAACTTCTCATAGAAAGTGTTGATTGAACATAAGTGTAAATCTGTGCAGTTGACCCTGTGCACTGGAGGGTCATGATAACTCACTAAATGTAATCTGTAAGTGTGGAAAGTTCCTGAAGTTCTGTTATGTTGTACAGTATGCAACTGTCTGTTTTAGCTATGGATGATCTCCCTATAAACCTCTGTTTATAGAAGGTTCTCAATATTGCTTCCTTTCCTAAACCAATTTAATTCACCCACATTTAATAAATCACAATGTGTCCAAGACAGCTCATGTTTACTTTTCTTACAGAGGTTTATGAACAGTGAGACTGATCAGCAGGGTTCCTCCTATCAATATATTTTATTCAACTATTTTTTATGTACTATGTGTCATTTTGTAGATAGGATCTGCATAACTCAATCATAGTTCATTGAAACGCTTCAAGCGGAAGTGTGCAAACAAAGCTGAGACATGCAGAAGCTTACTTATATATCACAGTTACAAATATACAAAGAGCCAATGTATTATTTTATGTATATGAGTTTAGAAAGTTAAGGACTGTTTTATCAGGTAACTGCACTGTATTGTTCTTTTACCTTGCCTATTTCATGTAATAGCCACCCTTTACCAAGGTTAACATTGCTTTACTATAGTTATTTGCCTGTGCTTTACCACAGCTTCACCATGCTTTACTAAACCGTCTGTGGTTGTATAGGACATTCCAAGGTTGTATTTAATAAGTAATGACGTTCATGTGGTCCTTATAAGAGCTGGCTTTAACTGCCTATAGCATTCCTAATTCTAGACAGGGTACATGTATTATTTCATTGTGAGGCCAACATATAGGCGAGTAAGCCTTTTCTGAAAAGAAAGCTCCTTGAGAACATGCAAAGCATGTTACACAAGAGTGAATAAAGAGGCTCAATCGTTTTGAGCCATTATATTGATTGATACAGTACTCTTGCTTCCTATCCTTTAAGTCCTACAGGTGAGGTATTGATTCATGTGCACCAAATATCAATTGAAAACAGATGGCAGGTTGTACCTATGTTCATATCTGGGTGCAAAAAAATAAAATAAAACAGTAACCTTTATCCCCAATAAGTATCTACAGTGAAATATGTATAAAAAATGCATCATATGGTAGCTTCACTTTATTCCTTTCCATGTATGATGCAACACTGACTAAACAAACTGTAGCAAAGACTACAGCTCATATCAGAGCCAGAAGCATCTCTTCCTGTTTATCCTGTTTAAAATAACAGGAGACATGACATAAACAATTCAGAAAATGAGGCTGAAGGAATAGAAATGGTCTTTCCATACTGTGAAGCAGCTACTAGGAGTCTGCTTTCTGTGTTTATTTAATTGAAAAACAGGCCAGAGACTGGTCAGCCAGTTAGGAACAAATGGCCTGTTTTCTTAATGCTTAAGACAATAGAGGGGAGGGTTTGGTGCAGACTGTATTTGAATGGCAGACACTTTCATGCTGCTTTACAAAGCCCCAAATTGTAATTATTTCTGTTCCAATGGAGTGGAATTATTTAAATTCCAGAACCATGGTATGCCGACCATAGTTGTTTCCATATTGGTTTTTTTAAAAATAAAAAATAATGTTATTTTCTGTGTTCATCAGTTAATGTGGATATGTATAATATTTTTGATAAAGAAATTGAAAGGGAGATGTGACAGTGTGTTGAGTTATTCTTAGTAGCTGTTCAGCCAACAGGGCTTGAAAATGACTATGCTTAATGTATTGCACTGCACGTGTGTACATTTATAGAAAGCACAAGTTTATTTCCCTTATGTTACCTCAGTCATCTGGTTTAGGTTTCCCGGAATTTAAAACACTCAATCATAAAATCAAAAATAAAGAAACTTGAGTTGGGGCTAAGTTGGTTTGTTTCTCTTTTTATTGAATCAGTTTAAAAAGTCATTGCCAACTATTCTAAGAGTACATAATGCACAGAATGGATCCACATGATGCGGAGTGAGCATGATATTCACTGACATCTGTCAAAGTCAATCCATTGAGATGGATGCCAGATGCCACACGAGCAAATGACTAGCACAGTGTGCTTACAATGTTAAACAGGGTACTATTAAACTGGTGGAATCTGTCAGCTGCTATTTCAGCAGAGAATTGTATGTAATATTGCCAAGGTTTATGGGGGGGAGGGGCTGAATACATAACAATTGAATTCTGTTTGTCATATGTTAGTTTTAATTAGATATTCATGAAACTATTTATCCTATAGTATTTGTTTCTTTCACATTTGAGAAACACATGTTGAGAAAATAAATTGTTCAAAGCTTTTGCAAAAGAGGGACACAGGGAGTGCCGTCAATTAAAATCAGCTCAAGTACAATTTGAAAAACCTTCCCCCAGGTTACATGTTCACATACCCGGGTGAATTTGAAGATAATACAGACTCTGCATGTGACATGTCCCCTTTAATGAACAAAAAAACCTTAAATGAAAACCATTTAATAACAATATTTACAAAGAAAATATGAAAATGTCTACCTCTTGAGTTCAAACAACTTCAAAAGGCTCTTTGCATTTTCATGCTTCTGTAATACCCATGTGAAACTGGACTCTCTGGTTTGACCACATGGTGTCCTGCTATGCTACACGACTTCACAGCGTCAAAAATTCCCCATCTCACACACTCTGTGTTTAGCACCCTGTAGTGGTCTGTTCCTGTCATCTTCAAGTTGAAAAAAAAAAGCCTGACATTAAAATAAGCAGAAAATGCAGAGACACCCGATAGAAGAGAAGGAATCATAAGTCCAAAAATTTAATTTCTGATGTGTGTTTATTCTAGTTTTACAATTAAATACAGGAAGGGATAAAGGGAATCTCGTTATAGAATTGCATATCACCTGGACATCATGCTCCCTGAATATCATGACACCAGCACCTTAGCAACGGACACCTAAAAGACCTTCCAGTGGAAAACCCTTGCAATATGGACATTCGTGTGCACACCTCCACAATCTCATATTGCCTTGCACAAGGTTTTGGATTACAGATTCACTTACTTCTTTAAATGCGGCTTTGTAATGGTAAATGCTGGATGCTACCCTGTGAAGTGGTTTCTGATGGTTACGCAGAAATCATTATATAAATGCTTTTTGAATTACATTAGATTGTATTGGAATCAATATTTTGTCCACCAGTTTCAAAATGAAGAAACCACATTCTCCCTAACATCGTTATATTAACCATTATTAAACATGACCGACTCAATCAATTATAAATTGATTAAAGTGAAGTCGATTAATGAGCCAGGAAGCAAATCAAGTGGATTAGTCAGTCAAGCTTTGGCCATGATACTCTTTCCCTGAACAGCTTTGGTCTAACTGCCTTCATTACTGATGAGCCAGAAGAGACAGAGCTTGGATAACTGGAGGACGGGATTGTCAAACTGAATTGGATGGATGAGAAAGGGAACGCGGGGAAAAAAAAAACAATACAGTCAGAGGTTCATTAAAAAAAACAAAATAAAAGGCTCATTCAAACCTGATGGGCACAAAAATAAGACTTCACTTGGAACAACTGTACTGGATACAATACACAACCCGGTTAAATTAACCTTTAAAATAAGTTCTTAAAAATAATTATACAAATTAGATTTGACTCCAGCGCTCATGACCAATTTTCAATGGGGATCTGACTGTCACTTGCTGTGGTATCATATAATACGATTATTACTTTCTGTTTGCAAGCCCAACATAACATTTACCAATAGCTGGTTATTTCTGGTGCATTAAGCCACATACAGCTTGTCTGGGAAAGATATACCACATGTATAATTTGGGTTGCACGAATTATTGTGGTTTTGCACATCCCAAACATCTTAAATATCTATTGCCTTCTGTTTGACTGCTGCTTAACTTTGAGACATTGTTTAAATTTCTTCACAAGTATACCCTTTAACATAATGGACAAACCACCAAAATGTATCGTCATTGCATAGTGTGAGAAACCACCGGCCTGCCACATTGAGCTGGAAACAGATAGTAAACTGTGTTATAAAGACATGGAATAGCAGAATGATTGGTAGCCACAGATCAATTATGATGTATTAAAAGGTAAACTACAGAAGAATACAGTGGTTATGATGACTTCATAGAGACTGCTTTCAACTTACACAGGTGTTTAACAGGTAAACCAAAAGCATAAAAATATTTCTAAAATGTAATTAAAACACTTGTCTTTCCCTTCTACAAAGCTGTTTAGAGATAAATAGCAGTTGACAGGATATCAGATTAAGCCATGTTATTTGAACCTAAACCTGAATGGATTGAGATATATTTCTGGAAGTAAATATCAGTTGGTTTCAGAACACTCAGCTCTCAGTGTATTCAAACACACCCCACACATGTAAACTTATTTAAGAGGACCAATGCAATTGCTTCTTAATTGTGGCGAGCTTTGATATTGTGTTTAAAATGCATGCTAGGTCAGGTTGGAACACCACCATGTTGGCAGCTGTAGCTGTGCACGGATAATTGTTGCAAACAACATTACAAAACAGTAGTTATAAATGGAATACTATCACAATAGACGTGTACTGCTTATACAGTGGATACATGTGTGATATATATCTATTACATTATTACAGTTTTCTGTATTTGTGGGTATTCCTCATGCAATTTGTGGTAAATTCTCTACCACTCGCTGATGGATTCTCCTAATTTATTCCAAATGATAGAATCTCAGTGGGTGGATGGGAGCTGGTTAAAGTGGCTACAAATAAAAGTGTTCTGCCACAGAGTAAAACATTGAGCCATGCCACTCTGAAGCTTCTGGAAATACAATAAACCTTTTAGCAGGATGTTTATCTAAGCGGTAACATGATAAACAGCTGCAGAAAATGTCTACGGCAGCGTCTTGATAAAGCTTAGAGCTGGAGTGTTGAAAGCTTTGCCTGTAAGCATCCTTCAAATATTTTAAATTATTACCTCTGGTTAACCATTTTGTATAAGAAAAAAGATATATAATGTCTGGTAATACTGAGCGTCTCCCATCACTTCTTAAATGTCACTTAAATGCAAAATGAAACAGAAAGAAATGCTCAAGTGGGAGTTTTTTTCTGAATTTGCCTGTTCAATTTTGATATACTGTATAATAGATGCCATTTTGGTGACGCTTCATCCCTTAGGAAATCTGATGCCTTTGCTTTGGTAAATTCAGTAACAAATACAAGGGGTGGGTCAGTCAAGAACCACACATATTGGATGGAATATTATTGAGAACAGTGCTGTAGTCCTAAATCTCAAGGTACCGGAACCACTAAAATAGAGATTTTCTTAAACAAGAATTGTGATATGAATTCACATTGTGTTTGTATACTGAACTTCTGGTAACACATATACTACTGTAGACAATCCAAAGTGCCTTTCTCCAGCTTCGTTTGTGTGTGGGTCCACAGTCATAGTCGATGCACTGTCACAGTTGTGCGGGAGATGTGAGTCATGTGACTTAGCTTGCCTATTATGCGCATTCCGGCTTGACTACACCACTGATTGACAAGATCATAGCAGGAATCAGATTTAGGAGCATTCAGCAAAAACATAGCTGGGAAATCTTTTAAACACAGTGGAGCCTTATGTATGGAAGTAGAGCTGGTTTTGACTAAAAACAGGTCTCCTTTCACTATTAATAAAGGTTGCATTGTCCATTGTTTAGTTAGTTATGGAACAAACAGGCTTGTTTCAATGTATACTGTAGGGGTGGTCTTCCTGGGAAATGGAAGAATGGTCTTTAGGGAACGATCTGGCTTCTTTTAGGTCCTGTTTGGTTTCGATGAAGCCTGGTCTTCTGTTCCCTCTTTTGTTTGTCACTGTAAATAAAAAAAATCATGTTGATGTGTATGTCTCCTCGATGATGTCACCGTGCTACAAAAAGGCCATCCACATCCACGTTTGACCAGATAAGCCAAGAATAGAGATGTTTTTTTTGTTATTTTGTTTAGTCCACTTATTGTAACAGGCCATAATGACATCATTCACTCACTTGTCCACTTACTGCATTTCAGATTTTGTAATGCAAGTTTGTCATTACTGTGTTTGACAGTCTTTACCTAGACATAAAAAGATAAAAGCGCTGTACACAGCTTCACGATGTAACCAAGACACCTGATTCTATACCATCAAAATATCTAGAAGATAGAAAATATCAAAAGTGTAACCTGAACAATCGCAGTGATACAACAATGTAAACTAAATAAAGGAAGTGCATTCAATTATTTTCACAATAACCAATAATGATCATTTAGGATGTTCAACACATCTGAGCATATGATGAGTATTCATGAGTACATCAGGGTGCTCAGGGCACTAACCAACTGTACATCCTATTACAATAGGAACCCCTTGCCAAGAAGATGGATATTTAAAATAAATAAAATAAACTCACTTGATTAAAGGACCTCTTCAAAACATTGAACTGTCAAGCCTTTTACTACATACTGTAAAATAGCACCACTCTAATTATAAGCTCTAAGGATCTGGTATTTAGCATGTGTGGGCATGTCAGAAAAAGCCCTGTACGTTCTCAGAGACAGTTCAAAAGTGTCTGATGAATATGCCAGTACTGTATGTTTCTGCTGTCAGTTTGACTTGTTCTGTCCCATTTCAGTAATCACACACACCCTTGCCATTTTCAGTATGTTTTGAATATCAGCAGTCTTAATACTTCTGAATTTAGAAGAATTCAGACATATTACATTTTGACATTCACTGAAGCATTGACTTGTACATTATATTCATTAAATTAGAAGGCCTTAATAAATGCATTTGGTTTTCTGTAACCTGCCCTATCCATCATTATAATCCCTACCCACATTTTTATCCACTAGAATCTTTTTTTTTATTATTACAATTCAACACCAGTGACACCCACTATTACTTTTTCTAAAATGAAAACAAGAAAACATTAGAAAGCACTAAATAATAATAATAATAATAATAATAATAATAATAATAATAATAATAATAATAATAATAATAATAAAACCTGATGCAAAAAATACTGTAAACTTAGCGCAGTGCTTTGTGTTGAAAATATAAACAATCAGGCTTCCTGTATTTGTTTTACAAAGATACATGTTTTATTTTAGGTAAGGTGCCTTGGGAAAATCTTCATTGGTCAGCTCCTCTCATATTCTGCGGTTGTGTTGGAAGCAATTGGGGCAATTTAATGTCTCTTCTTGCAGTACTATGCAGTGACATCATGAAAAGCCATTAAAGAGACTGTAGGATACTGTAGTTCTTTTTTTTATATATAAAAAAAGTGTGATAGAGCAAACCAGCTGGTAAATGCTTGTTAAGTTTCCACATCAAAGATAAAGACTTGTTAAAATTTACAAGATATGAGCCTAGTATTGACAATCCAGAGCTTCTGATTTACTGTTTTTAATATTAGCGGATTCAGGGATCCTTGTTCAAGGATGAAATAAGATTCAAATTGATTACCTCTGTTTGTTTTTTCCGGTTTCAATTGATTTGCTTCGGAAGAACAGTACTGTAGTTTCAATCAACACTTTGTATCTTATTGCTCATATTCTATTGTTATTATTATTATTATTATTATTATTATTATTATTATTATTATTAATAATAATATACAAAATATGAACATTTAATTGAAAGATATTTGATAATGAAATAAGTACATCAAATTCTCTGTACACTTTATTTTGTTCATTATGTTGAATAGAATTTAAATTTGAATAGTACATCCAACACAAGCACTTAAATGGGTATACAAATGTGTAGCATGCTGGGAGAGTAGGGTTCCCCATGGCAATTCTTTTAGCAGGTAAAGACTGTACAGCATTGGGAAAAAAAACAGTTACAGTTTATTACAGTTGAAAACTATCATTAGGTTTTCTGAAAAATGTTCACATTCCAAGTATTCTTGGGTGATTGTTAACTGTAGGAGGCACCGTTCGGTGAATCGGGCGTCTGGTATTCTAAGTATTAGTCTTTGGTTTCACATGCAGTTGGCAAATCCACCGACACGACTGTGAAGGAAATCAATAAAGTTTGGAATTTACTTGTGGTATTGGAACGGCTTACAGGTTACGCTGACTGCACAAAAGAAAGAAAGAAAAAAAGAAAAGAAATATGGCTTTGTCTGCTAATTTGAAGCTTATGGTCTGTGTTGTGGGTGTCCTTTCCTGCAATTCAGGTACTGCAATTATACTTCTTAAGGTATTTCATTTCATTTTGATGATGAGCGGTTACATGATGAAGTCTGGATGAATTTGAACGTGTTTTTTTTTTTTTCAGAAATATTCCACAGTGGTTTAGGTTACTACATACTGCACAGGTTTACTATGCAATGTTAGGAAAAGGACACATTATAGCTGAGTGGGTTTCCCTGGATTGTGTTCTTAGAAAAACGTGCCTGCTTTCAAAATACGTACATCACAAATGAATAAACCAGATCTCACACAGATTTAGCTAGTGAGGAGATATGTTTTGGGCATATAGTGACTATTATGTTTTATCCTTATAGTTTCTGTGAAAGAAGTGGTGGAAGCATGCTGTGCAGCTGGACAGCAGTGGGCTTCAGTCAATGGGCAGTGCATTGACATGCCACAGAGTGAGATTAACACATCTGTCTGTAGGTAAGTAGCAGCTGGCATTTGTTAAACACTGAAATATGAGGCGGTAGGACAGTGTTTGCATTAAGAAAAATAAAAAGTCCAAATGTAACTGCAATAAATGAAAAGAAGTGCCTGTTTGAGAAACAGCGTAGGTCACAATTCTAACCTTGTTTACGTGCCACATTGCTCTGACTTGTCTGTCTGCCAGACATACATTTTTACCCAACATGTTTTCAGACATTTAACACAATAGTGGATACCCCTCATTCTTGGCCCCCCTATTTTTGATTACATAAAAAAATGTAATTACTGTCTCCAGTGACTTTGATAAAAACAGGTCTGGTATATAAAACGTTTACTGCAATTGCCTAAATGAGAAAGCATGCATGTATGCACTGTACAATTTATTTTTTTAACGGATAACAGCTAATTCATATGCCGTCATCAAAGGTTGAAACAAAAAAGACCTTGTATAGTTAAGCAAGAGAGATGGCTTATTTATTTTTTTAATTTTTATGAGAATTTTTCGAGTCAAGCCTCTTTTAGGAAGTTTGGATAGACTGACTCAAAGTTCAAGTTTAACTAGCATTATGTGCGTCAGCAGGTTTTTGTTTTTTTTTCAGAATTGCCCAGAAACAGTGCTGTATAGGATACTTAAAAGAAAGCAGTTGCTTGGCTGGAATGACCGCAGCGAAAGAGGGAGAAGATTGTGAGGCGAATGAAAGTGATACCTGTGGAAAAGACTCCTACAAGGCAAGGCTGATGTTGGGAAACAGTGTCAAAGATGTGTGCTCTATACATAGTACAGTTCATTATTTTACTAAACTGGTCACCTGCAAGCACTATGAACAAAAGTAGCATTCATTTTTAGTTTTCTTCTTAAAAATCTCAACTCATCTTTGCAGAGGACAGGAATTTGTTTTCACAGTATTGTCTTAAAACACAACGCAAGTTCTAGTTCCCACATTCAAGCCCAGAATATAAAATGGAATACCATCCTGTGTTATTTAACGAGGATTCATTGATGACCGAAGTACCGGTGCAGTTTGTAACAGTGTTCCTGTTGGTCCCTAGGAGTGCTGTAGCTGTTGCTCTCTTGGTTTAAAACTCAGAAGTGAGGGACACAGCTGCGAGGCCCACCAGTTTCTGGGATACCCCTGTAGCCATGTGTTCCTGACATGCTGCGAGGGAGACGAAGGCTTCGTCCAGCCCACTTTAAAACAGAGAACAGAGCCAGAGCCAACGTCGCTACCAGAACGAGGTAAACAACCCTGATAGCTGTCTCTCATACAGGGACCAATGCTGCATAATCTTGCCCTTAACTTTTATACAATGTTTATTATCGTTCTTTATTCTTCCACGGAGGACAACCCCCGTGTAAAAATGTAAATTCCTTTTTAGAATTAGTAGTGCGTGTGTGTCGTGGAAGAAGGGGGGTGTCTTTTCAATTTAGATTTCTTGGGAACATTTTTGCAATCCTACCATTAAGAGTTTCTTATGTATGTTGGGATCCGGATAAAAAAAAATATGACCCCATCACCTCGCTTATATATTATTTTAGAATGAACCCATTGGCCTGTAGTTAGGGTTAGGGTTAAGAATTTGTTTAGGCCATTTTAAAGATCCACTACAGACCCCAAGATGATGGGGTCATGTTATTATTCTTCGTCTTCTGAAAATATATTTCTGTGCCTAAAGCATTTTGTAGTGCTTTGAAAATATGAGCGCACTGCAACCACACTGACAGAGCCGTGAGAGTCAGCCATCACAGCACTTGACGCTCTTCTGCCTGTTAGTGGCTTGTTGCATCCTATTCCTGTCCTTCAGAATTGCAGCTTATGCCTGTCAGAGGGTTCTGTCTCTGGTCTGTGCAAACCATTTTACTTGGGCCTTTAAAGGTAAGATTGGGCCCTATTTCTGTCAGCTAGTGTAAAAATATATTGACATGCCAGTTGCAGTAACTGGTTGTGTCACTCACAGATATAACCCTGTTATAGTCTTGGATGAAGTTACCAAAGAACATGTTAATATTAATAGAGATGACCCAGGTCAGACCTCACAGTTTCCTGTCTTGAGTGGATAATTGAATGTGGAAGTGTGTGTAATATTCAGTGTAATTCAATGTACAGTTAGTTAGTATCATGTTAAGACAAGAACCTCAAAAACTGACATCCCTGTGGCTACAGCTTACCAATTGCATCTGATGCCATTTTAGCTGCAGCCTAAGGATGTCTATGTGCCATGTTTTATTTAGGTTACCGCTTGAGTAAAATGTACTGCTTGGAGTTAGTAAGAGATTGAGCATGTGTTGTGATGCTGTCAGCTTGGTGCTTACAGTGCATTCAGTAGGGTATGGCAGTAGGGCACATGTATATGTATGTTTATTGTTCCATAGTAATTATGACCATTGCTATGGGTGCTATAGTCTAGAGGACGCATAGCATTGTGCAGGTAAGATATGTACCTGAGTGGCATTTTAATGGCTATTTTCTTTGGTCAAGTCCATACAGGGTATAGTATATGTGTGTTGTAATGTATGTGGTTCTGTGTGGGTCAAACTGGTAACCATCTATCCCAGTGCATAGTACTATACTCTATGGAATTGCTGAGGTACATCCTTTTATATATTAGAATAGAATAGCCTCAGTGATTTCTAAGACTGCAGGGTAATTCTTACTGTGGAAATATCCACCCTTTCACAGGAAGGATGCATGAGGTAGGTAAGCTTTTGAAATGTGTCAGATGTTTTCTGCTTGTGAATGAATAATTCTCATGAGCAAACAGAAACGCATTCCTGTGGAACAATATGGGTAAACCTGTGGGTTTCCTGAATTTAATTGACTGCATTTTACTTTTCGGAAAATTATCATAATGTGTTATTGTAGATGGATGTTGCCTGTATTTCCTCTGGGATGTCCCAGCATGCTACTGACAAATTCCGAAACCAATTTAATTGTGCAAATAGGCGGCAGGTATGACACAAAAACATGGACTTACTTGGCACAAAAGTCCAATACCAGAATGACACCCATATTAAGTTTTATTTTACATGTGGAGGAGCCGTAAAACGAGTATCTGGTATTCTGAATTCCTGCATGTAAACGTAGTTTATGTCTCAAGTTTCAGACACTGAATACCCCAAAGAGGCTTTCTCTGTGGTTGGTGAAGAGGAAAAAGAAAACACTGTTGATGAAGAGGATGGTAAAGAGAAGAAAGAAAACACTGTTGATGAAGAGGATGGTAAAGAGAAGAAAGAAAACACTGTTGATGAAGAGGATGGTAAAGAGAAGAAAGAAAACACTGTTGATGAGGAAGATGACATCGACGAGTGCCTGGTCTATGCGGGACAACTTTGCCACCAAAGCTGCATCAACACCTGGGGATCCTACAAGTGTGCCTGCTTTCCAGGACACATCCTGCTGGCTGACGGATACACCTGCAGACCAGGTGAGAGGCATCGGGATTGATGCTGCCGTCACGCTGTGCATGCTTTCATGTTTAAAAACAGAAAGCTGGTGGATCAGGGTGAGTGAGAGAGTAAATTCGGGGGAATGTCATATTGTTTTAGTTTACGCTGATTTTCAAACTTTGAAGTTCAAAACATGATAGGACACATCTGAAATCTTTGCTGGAGGCTGTTTACAAAAAAAAAAATTAAAACAAAAATGCCACAGTTAAAATTACAAGAAACACATTATCTAGGATGTATTGTGAAAATGGAAATAAAATGACCGGTTGTGCCGTGTGAGGTGACACGCTTCTTTAATGATGACCCCTGCAGGTGAGAAAAGTTAATGGAATTTAACAGGATCAAATGTCAGTGCAAATGGGTTGCTTCAGGTCGTACAACCAATAAAAACATGACTGGGATGCTCATACACTGGATGCAGTCAGTTTCTGAGGCCTCCGAGCATGCTGGGTAATATACATCACAGATGATTCTGACCCCTGCTGCAGAGATGAACAAAGCTGACGTTTTGTTCACTGGTTCAGAAACTCGCTCAGGGACCATGAGGTAACTGGTTCGTGCCTAGTGTAGCCTGCCAGATGCAGAGTAATAAATCCTACTTGGAGCAATCCAAAATCAGCTCTCAGCAGATATGATGCCCTATTCCTAGATTTCAACCAGCTCACACCCCAGTCAGTATCACCTTTCACACCTCCTCTGTTCAGCTAATTCAAAATACAAATTCTAATTAGTTAATATTTTTAAAGGATACTCGAATATGAGAAAGCCATGTTTGTCCCAGCACTATAAAAGGCTAAATCAGTACAGTTCATACAGGAGCGGTATATTAGAAGTTGGAACTTTTAAATATAGGGAACTTAGTGGAAGCAGCCAGTTCCCATGGATTCCAGCTGTTCTAGTGTTGACTTTAACCTTATTAGAATTCATCACCTTTGTCACTTCAATTACAGTTGCAGACTTGGTGTACATTCTTGGCAAGGATTACTGTGACTTAGCTAATGCTTGTACATATTTACAAGCCAATATTTTTTCAGGTCTTAGCTGCGCAGTAATCCTTTCCTTCCCTTTCCATGTTGTGTGACAAATACTTTTCTGATTGGGACTGATAATTTTTATCCAAGCTAGGCATATGGAATTACTTCCTGAACCTGCATTTTATGTTAAACTGCTGACCTCTATCTGATTACATTATATACAAACTGCGGACCAAGTCCCGATAAGAAAGCCCATTGTTAGATAAATGTTTTGATGTCTGGAGTGTTTCAGCCCGTTCTCTGACTCAAGAAACACTGCTGTAGTTATTTTTTATTTTTTTTTTGGTTGCTCTTGTTGGTGACTGTGTTCTGTCCCCTGTGTTGAGCCACAGTGCAGCAAGCAAACAGTGCAGAGTTTTTATTTAATTTGTGCATTATGTTCAGAGTGTGATAAGAACGCCCTGTAAGTGTACATTCTCCTACATGGAAGGATATTCTTTGAGATTGCTAATGTGAATTAAGCAGGTGTAAATATACTTTGCACCGTGGTGTAGAATGATCTCCTTTTAATGAAGTGGGAGAGAGTATCTGAAGGTACTGGAGTACCAATCCGGCTGAATTTGGTTATGAAAAGATATAAATGTCCTGGGCAATAATGAGTTAGGAGGAGAAATTGAATTAAGATGAGGCCATGCAGTGTTTTGATGGAGCCTTTAACTGCTGCCAATTAGTCTCAATTCAAAATCAAAAGCAGACATAAAGCTTGGGTGGTCAAGAATTAGGCAGATATGAGATACAGCCAGTTATACAGAAATGTATCTTAAAGTATAGCTCTTTGCTTATAAGTCACTACAATACCTGGTCCACTGTTATCCTTGAGGGCACATGTTAATCATTTGGTTTTTTTTTTTAAATCGTATGATTTCTCATTAGGAGAGAACTTGATTGCATGGGTAGAGTGCTGGAAATAAGACCGGTTTAATGGAGGGCTTTGTTTATATAGGACTTCTGCTGGAAGGCTAACACAGCAAACCATCTTACTGCATGAGAACGA
Source organism: Acipenser ruthenus (assembly GCF_902713425.1). NCBI lineage: Eukaryota > Metazoa > Chordata > Actinopteri > Acipenseriformes > Acipenseridae > Acipenser > Acipenser ruthenus. The sequence goes on from NC_081213.1 coordinate 25,692,779, forward strand.
TACCTCAACAAAAGGGCTGCAACTCTCAATGCCAGCTGGCACTTTGGTGTTGATGTTTCTGGCTTCGCTTCAGTCAGGCAATATTCCACACACACAAGGAAGAGAGCACTGCCAGCTGTTTTAAACACTGCCACCCTGACTAGTGGCTTTGCCTTTAACAGATAACAGTCGAACCAAAAACCTATAAACACATTAAATGATGCTGAATTTGAACTCGTGGACGAGAGGTCAGAGGCTCATGTCCATATCTGGAGTAGATCACATTCTTAGGACCTGATCACTACTTGAGATTGGAGTCCTCCAGTCCTGCACAAATGAGAACTGATTTTAATGAGGAAACGAATTTTAATAACTAGTTTTAATGAGAAGGGAACTCGTTTCATGTTTGTAGATTCATGTTATGGGCTCACTCCTGTTTGAAGGCACTATGTCTTTGAATGTGCCATCAGACTGAGTTTTGTTTGCTTTGAAGACATTAATAGATTTCATGCCACTCTTTATAAAAACCCAGGGTGGTTAAAACCAGCTTCCTGACATTAGTTACAAATTCTCAAACACGTCTTTATGCCTAGAAAGCAGCTCAGTACATCCTTTTCATAAATGTTTCTGTATATGTAGAAAATGAAGACCATGAAGACAACAACAGGTTAATAGAGGAGGAAGAAACACCTGCTACTGAGGCAACTCCAATGGAGGCTCCTACCACTGCCATTCCCATTGAAGAGGAAGATCTGTGTAAAGGTACATTACATATCCATATATTCCTGTATTAACTGATGTAAAAGCTGCACATCACACTAGATCTTTTACATGCTAGTCACCCATCTCTTTGATTTGTATTATGTAAATAAAAAATAAACCCAAATTCCACATGATGCATAGAGATTTACAGCGAACTAACAAGACAATGCAATAGAGTGCTGTTATATACACATTTCTCTCTTTGCTGTAATGCACAAGTAATGAAAGTATTATTATTTATTTATTTATTTATTTATTTATTTATTAGCAGGGGGCGGGGGGAGCTTGTGTTAAGGTTCTGAAAGCCTTCCAAATCTTCCAGACCACAGCAGATCAGAAATACTAAATGTCAGTGTTTGTGCTGAGATTTCAAAATGGTGTGTTTCTCCTTAGCCAAACAATAGCTCTTAAGCTGGGGGATCACAAATCCACTTTTTCAGGGCTTGAAACCTGGTTCCAGGAGACCTAGTTTGAGGCAACGTTGCTATATCAAACCCCAAGTCTCCCATGGTGTGCCATGCAGTGGCCTGAAGCCTACTCTCCTAGATCCAAGTTCCAAGCCACAAAGTGGCTTCTTGTTCCCTCAGCTTTAGTCATAAAATTAGATACAGCCTCTTATTCCCTAATGTAAAGAACACCTTAAAATCTCGTATTAATGAGGTAAACATTTTAGGAGGGAAAAGCTTATAACAAGAATTATTGTTATAAAACACACTTACTGTATCAGGGGTGTAGAAGTGCCTTGGGTATTACTTTTTATACTGTTCAATACTCTCCCCCCCCATCATAGACAATGGTGGCTGCATGCATCATTGCTCTCAGGTTGGAAGGGAGGTGACCTGTTCCTGTTTCCCAGGATATGCCCGAATGGGGGATGGGTTTTCATGTGAAGGTAAGTACATCGTTCTTACATACTGTAGATAAGTTGCATTTGAAAATAGTATTTCTTAGCTACTAATAGGCACATTCTAGACACAGACGGGCACTTCCTGAAAATACCCCTCGATTTGCAACCTAATTGAAAACACATGTACACTGCTTCCGTGGAACACACTGTACTATTGAGTGTCACCATAGAACAGGGTCTTGGTTGTGTCGGGACTTAAGGAAGGAATCTTGGCATGTGATTCTATGGTACATTGTTCCCCCAAGGATTTCAGTTTTGGAGTGCTGTGTAAAGTCATATATGTAGGCTGAGCTGGTCACATAGATCCTCGTGTGCTGTCTGACAGCACTAATCCATTGTTACATTTGTATATTACCATAATATATGCATGAAGAGTCTTGCTGATGCAGAAAGCTTAAGGCCCCTTCCCCAAGCTCTAAAGCCATTTCCATGCCATGGTTTAGGGGCACAAATACATTTCTGAAATCTGGGCTTTAAATACCTTGGCAGAACGTACCTCTCGTGAGGCAAAACAAGGCCAAGCACTAATCGAGTGTGGCTGAGAAAGATACAAACCTTTAAATGTCAAATAAAAATCTGTTCAATAAGTACATACATCTGGGATCGCCATGATGAGGAGCTAATTGAAAGGAATGTAATTCTGACATTACTGTAATTGGTTACATATAAATAAAAAGAAATGCACAAACAGAGGTGGTCTGTTTTGTTAGGAATTCTGCTCTCCGCAAAAGTGTTAAGAGAAATGCACAAAGTAAACCCATTTAATTGTAATTGATGTTACCTTTGGTGTTTGTTTAATGAACACCAGAGAAATGTTTATCAATTGTTAGCTTATTGTTGGTGGTATTGTGTGGAGACAAGTCTGGTGTTTTCAAAACTATTCGACACATGAATCAGTTCATGCATTATTTCCTATTTGTTGATCTGTAACGAATTATCCTTTTTTTTTTAAGTGTTACCATGTGTGTAAAATGTAGGTGGCCAGTTTTGAACCAGTCTGATCTATACAGGGAGTTAAATATTTCATTAGTTAGCCATATGGACAGAATCAGCTATTCTGGCTAGTCAGTGCATGAAAATTGTATATCAGATTGTCTCAGCCAAGACGAGCATTTGACACTAATTCAAAAACATAACTTTGGTCTTGGTTTGTATTTTAGTGGTAGTTTCAAAGGTTGTTAGACAAAAAGGAAAATGGCAAAACGACTGTCAAAAACGTTTTATGGAATATTGTAATTTCCATTAACTGTTTACAAAGTTGTTTGTTGTTTTTTTTTGTTGTGTGTCTGATTTTTCTTTCATTTAGCTTCGTCAGCACTATAACACCAGACCATGCTGTTTGAATCCAATTGTTTGTTACACTTGATAAATCTAATGTTACTACACACACACCGATACAACATAACTTGGTGTACCATTGCATTATACACTAGTTTATATTATGAACCCATTTTAACACCATGCACATGAAAATGGTCATGTTGAAAGCACACCTTGTTCTTTTTAACAGCTGGACTTGGCTTACTTTTTCACTGTGGTTAACCTTCATTTGTATAGATGTGAATGAGTGCAGCTCCGGGACTCATAATTGTTTCCGAGGAGAGCTGTGTGTGAACAGCAATGGATCTTTCCAGTGTGTCCGCATCAGAGAGCTCTGTGACGAGGGCTTTATACACGACATGAATAAGCAATGCATTGGTAAGATGACAGAAACCAACCAGTCAACTGTGGCATTGTTTCAACTCATCCCGGTCTGCAGATAGTCCTCAGATTGCCGGTTCCCATTCCCAGTAAAAGAAAGAAAATGCAAATTGTGAAACGGTTCGCTAAATAAGACAAGCAATTCATCAGTCTTTGTGTACCTGTATTTTTTCCTTGGATGCTAACAATATGTGTGTTCTATTTTGCATTAGCTTTGTACTGTAAGCTTATAATACAGTAGGCAAGGTCTGGCAAACTGCAGTGTCTGATGCATTTTTCTGCCGTCTTATACCCTGAACATCCATATGTGTCTTTTTAAATACATCTTGAGATACCGGTGACGTCACAGTAATAGATAAACTTGCTCAGCCTTCATCTCATTTCTGTCATTGCATAACATTGCTTTTTGCTAAAAAAAAAATACAAATACAAAACAAATCAATTGCACACAGCAGCCTTTTAAATTGAATCCCAGGCTCACATGTAAAGATAGAATGCTAGCAATGTACAGATAGATTGCTAGCCAGCGCTAGATAAGTACCCAGTGTTACACAAGTGTTTGATTCTCACATAGCTTTGATTGCAATATTACTGCTCTTACCAAAAGAAAAGATGGGTATGTTTCAGATGCCATCTACACCTGAATTGCCATTAAAAACATGCAAGGAAATAAATAGCTCAATATACGGTTGATGAGAAGTGTCCCTGTTCTAGAATCGGAATATCGGCTAATCACGTGAAAAATATTTTGGTAACTGCAAGCCTCAAACCCCAAGTGTTTTGATTTTGCCAGTACAGGAGGTGGTGCCCGAACCATGAACTAGTGTTCTTTCCCTTCTGGGTGACTCACTGTGTGTCACACAGGAATACTGCAGTAACCTATGCCAAACGGCATTGTGTCAAATGAACTTAAAAACAGCATTAAGAAATACGCCTAGGCATGGAATCAATGAGAATCTGAATCACACAGCAGTCCCGGTTGTGATAGATATACAAGATGTGCCTTGCTGAAAATGTAACCTTGCTTCATATGCATTGGAACTTGATTACTCAGTTGTGTTGTTTGTGGGAGGTTTATGAGAGGCTGAAGGTTGTAAGGTTGAGCCTCATTTGCACACTGTAACACCCTTTTCTCAAAGCTGCTGAATATCCTGGACTGAGAGCTCCCATAGCATTAGCATACCCTGCAATGGGATTCACTTTCCAGTGCTGTAAATTTGCTGCAATTGATGTGCATTGAGTTTGGTTTACAAGAAATATAAACCAAGTTATATGCACTCTTTAGTTTTTGATTTATAAATGGATTTATCTGCAGTTTTGCTTTCACCCATTACAGTTCCTCTACACTTTACTCACCATTTACTGCACTATGATTCTCTAGTTGATAAAAGCATTTCATGTTGAATTAAGATATGTCAAACTGTATGTTATCCACAGAACTCTCATCCTTTCTATTTCAATGTTCTTTTCTCTTAAAGAACCATCCTTAGTTGTTCTGTGCTTCTCAGCACTTGTTTTAAAGAAGATGCCCCTATAGTATATCAGTGTTCAGTGAATGTACTGAATATTTAATAAAAGGTAGATCTATGGAGTTCCCAAACTCTTGCATGTGTCTCTGGCTAATGCCTCTATAAAGGAATTCAAGTCGATGGGGCACTTCCTTCGATGGGGCACTTTATTCATTTGAGTAAATATACTACTGGCTATCTCAAAAGCTGGTAAAATTCATATTATGTCTTGTGTTGATGATCCATGTCTTTTCCTGCTTCTCATGCCATTCACCACATGCAATTTCCAGGAGGCTGTTCAGAAATCTTTTTTTCATTGGTAAAATGACTCAGCCAAGGAAAAACATCCACATCTGCTGTTTGTGCTGTAGCTAGTCTGAGTACATTGTGTGGATACAGTGTGATGAACAGTAACCTGTATGTCTGACATCCATGTCATATTTATATTATTAAATGTACATTCACTGAATATAAGCCTTGGTGATCTGCTTTCTGGTGCTGAGAGCTTGGCAGAGTGTCTACTAACATTCATTTTTAAACCACCAAACATTTTGCAAGAATGAACTGCATTGAGTCAAGGCAAAGCAGGAAAAGGTAATTCAGGCAGAGGTTATGTGGTTATTTTCACTTAGCCATGAGACAATAAATCTTACACTTGAATACGTATCTCATAAAACAGAGAAAACACCGCACACAAGTTGTTGAATGACTAACAGCTCCTCCTATTTGTTTGTAAACCGCATCTGCTGTCCCACAATGTGCTTAGCAACCGCATGTAAACATGGCAGCCGACTACCGCATTTCACTCCAACCATGTCATGTATTCCTCCCAGGGACCTTACAGAGGCCCTCCAATGGAAAATATGAAGGCCCGCTCCTAAGATTCGATCCAAAATGGGTTTTTCTTGTGTCCTTTCCTGCAGATGTTAATGAGTGTCTTACTGACTCACACAACTGCCAGGCTAGGGAGCGATGCATTAATACCATTGGATCCTTTACGTGCGAGAAGGAAATCGTCTGCCCCCCAGGGTATCAGCTAAAGGATGACAACTGTGAAGGTAAAGTATAGATTGTTTATTTGCGTGTTCTCTTAGGCACACAGGAAGAGAAGAGAACGGGGAAGGTCAACCACAAGTTTAAATAATACATTTTGGAATCCATTATTGTATACAACAGGAGTGTAGTTGTTTGGGTTGCAGTGGAGGATTGGCCTCTAGATGGATACAGCACCCTCTATACCCTGTGGCTGTCGTGATAGTCTCTTGTTTCCCATTGTTTGGTGCATGTTTTTGTTTGTAAATCAAATCTGTAACCTACAAACAGTTTGAGAATGGAGTCTTTAATGAATAACTGTGCTGGTTATTTTGTTTTGTAAGGCATTCCTAGATACTTGAAATCTAAAACAGATTAAGTGGTAGAGTTTTTTATGAATTAAATCCATAGCTTTAAATCAAACATTTAATTGAACAGTTTCATAATACCATTTTATAGCATCATAAACATGTCATGCAATTACTGTAACACAGGAGGGACAATTCCAAGTGAAACCTCCCTATTAAAATCAAAGCAAAAAAACATACAGTACATGCCCCAATGGGAAGTTAATTTAGTGCCTATTTGTTTTCTTTTAGATTTGTATAACATATGATACCAGGTTTATCCAATCTTTATTTGATTGTTACAACGCACTGGGCTGGATGATCCTGCTGGAGAGGATATCAGGATATCAGTACAAATCTATGGGATCTGTGTATACAGCCCTACGCCTATGAACAGCATGGGACACCTGTTAAGACAAATGGTTGACATGGGAATACACAAGATTAGCCTGTAAGGAAAGAGAGATTCCGGCTTTGCTCTCTTAACTATATTTCTATAGAGGAGCTGGGGATTGAACTGAAAACACTTCATTCCAGACCAAGGTTCCCCGTAAAGGATTTACATTCCCTGAGTCTCACTAATTTCTGTCTGAGCGCAGGTGAAAACTGAGGGTACAGTGAGTGTTAATGTAATGAAAATGCCAGAACCATTTGGGAGGGACAGGGAGCAGTGGTAATAGAAAAGGGGTCAGTTCTATAATACAAAAAATTACAGCATCTAATGAAGTCATTTTTGTTTGTGTTTCTTTCGGGAAATTGTCTACGACGAAGCTGATCTTTAACCATAGTGCCATCTACTGGTACAATTACAGTAATTCACACACTTTGAATGGAAGAGCTTGGGTTTACAGTATTTCTCCCATCAGTGTTCAAACCAATGGAATTTCAGCATTGTTGTAGTTTTGCAATATACATTTTCATAAGTCTTCAAGCAGAAGCATTTTATCCTGCATCCGCGTGTGTGTTTCCATGTTTCATATTACTAGCAACTGGATTTATGTTTGCCTGTCTATTTTGAAGACATTCGGAACGTTGTTTTTCAATTTGTGATAAAAATGGTTAGCACTGTTGTTACACATTAAGATATAAAAACAACTCAAACAATTGTTTTTTAAAACACTGTTTTACAATCGCAGATTGCTCTGGATACAACCCTGTCTGATATCCAACAAAAAAATCATATTGAACCAGGGATATTGTTTATTGCATCTAGATTCAAAGAAACGTGTCACTTTGCCTCAGCCATAACTAGCTAGTCTATTACCTCCAGCAGCCTGAGGTAACTTCCTTAAGTGGTGCCTGTTAGTACTATGTAATCCAATCTACTGTACCAAGAATGTACTTACTAGCTTTTGTTACCTTGTTAAAAAATGGTATTGCAATCTCCTGTTTGCAGATATAGACGAGTGTGCAGGGGGAAGTCATAACTGCAATGCTGGTTTGGAGTGTCAGAACACTGCGGGCTCCTTCTACTGTAATCCAAAACAGGGCTGCCTCACTGGATTTGTACAAGACCTGAATGGAAACTGCATTGGTAAGACTAAACCGTTTACAGGTTCTTCTCAAATGCTCTAGCTCATTTAAAAAGGCTTGTTCTGCTCTAGGTCATAAACTGTATGGTAGTGATTATACAGCCTGTGCTCAGGAGGCTGAACGTTATCTGTGGGAGCCAAGTTCACAACACAGGGCTGCAATCATTGCAGACAGGAGCGATGTATGCAAGTACAAATCTATCTTCTTGTCAAAGTTACAGTTGTGGCGTGTATACTTTTATTAAACAGCATTAACATTTAATTGCTTAGAATTAATAGCCCCCCCGCCCCCACCCCCCCTAAAGTTAATGCACATTTTTATTGTGTCTGTTTTGATATAATAAATGCAGTTTGGTACTCACAGTAGATTGTTGCTAATTCAAGAGCAGTTTCAGGATATTCAACATCATGAACAGGGCTGGCTTACAGTATCTTTCATTTACATTTGAATAGCAGCACAGAATCGAAACAAAGCTTTCACCTTCATTCATCTCTCTCTCTCTTAATGAAGCCCACGAGGGGAAACATAGAATACACACGCTCCAGCACATAATACATTCTAATCACATACACACACAGGAGCAAACTTACAAGCACAGAATATGTTATTCAACATCACACGAAAACTAACATAGCTGCAGCATATGCAGATTTTGTTCTTCTGAAACCTAATATTTGTTTTTTGGAAACCTTCTTTGCTCTTTTTTTTTGGTTGATAAATCGAATTATTTTAGCATTGGCAACTAAAATTGAAGAGCAGCAACATGCCTCAACGTAGATGCACAGAAAGAAAAGTCGGCAAGTCTAGATAAATGTTTTATTCAACACACATGAGCAGTGATACATTGGCTAGGCTAGTACCCTGGCACATAGTAAGAGAAGTTGCTCCCAGTATTCAAAATGCTCTGTGTGTACAGCAGGTCTTGTACTAGAAGGACCAGCAGCCACACACAGTGCTGATATTGAATAATTACAGCTAATGAATCTAAAACTAGATTGGGTGTTCATAATCCCTTTTAAATCCAGCACTTTGGGTCATTTTTCCAGCTGTTTTTCTTTGCTAACGTCATGCCTTAAAAGACGGATCTATTTGGTGTCTGCTGTGCATTCTAAGAACACTAAGTTGTTATTTTTGAGCACTCTGCAAGAAGGCAGTTTCTGAAAGAAGTCCCCATATCTCTGTGGCCAATGAAATTAAACTTATTCACAGTTATACAGCGTTCACTGGAACAAACCACGTTTAGTTCCCAAACGGAAAACATCTTTATAAAAATAAAAAGGCAGAGTTTATGTTCTATGAAAGTGTTTACTCAAAAACAATGATGAAGGCATTTGAGCTCATCATATCACAACCCCTGCATTGACAGAAGCAGAAACAGAAACACGTCTGTCTGACCAGGTACTGTTTTACACAGTGAAATTTCATGAGAGTAAATGACAAAAATAAAGCCCTTAGGCTTGATCTAAAACCATACAGGTGTTTTAGAAAATGCAAATGCCAAAGGTGTGTCAGGGTAGGTTGAGATTTGGAGACTCAGCTGGCGGTAGCATCGCTGTATGTTTTTGGTGTGGATTATTTTCCTGTATAAGCTGCCACAATTTTCAACGTTCTTCTTGTATTGGAATAGACGTCAATGAATGCACCAGCCTAATAGAGCCCTGCTCTACTGGATTCAATTGCATCAACACGGTCGGCTCTTATACCTGTCAGAGGAAGATCGTCATGTGTAGCAGAGGCTATCATGCCAGCCCCGATGGAACCAGGTGCATTGGTAAGGATTCAGTATCTCTAAGAACAGTAGATACATGTTTACAAATATAAAGCTAAAAAGCATAATTTAAGAACTGTACCCTCTAATCATTTTCTGTATATCACCCTGGTGCGTATCTATATGTCTATCTTGGATAGAATTTTCGATAACGAGGTTTGGGGTATTTCAGTAACAGGATTTGCTTTTAGATCATTTGAAACATGAACAGCTTTGGGGCGCGTACTGTACGTGGAAACATGTTGTAAGAGATTTATAATGTCTTTGTTTTTTTTATACAGATGTTGATGAATGCCAAGCTGGAGTGCACCGCTGTGGAGAGGGGCAGATTTGCCACAACTTGCCTGGCACTTACCGCTGCGACTGCAAGACAGGCTACCAGTACGACATGTTCAGCAGGACGTGTGTTGGTAAGCAGCAACATTTTTGAGTCGTCAGTTGTCATTTTGTAATGATCTGCTATAGGGGAGGGGGGTATGTCAGGGTCAAAGGCACTCTTTTTACCTGTCTTACTTCCTCTTTTGCCGACAGATATAAATGAATGCTGGCGCTACCCAGGACGGCTATGTGCCCAAACCTGTGAGAACAATCCCGGGTCCTATCGGTGCTCGTGCACTTCGGGCTTTGCATTAGCGTTCGATGGCAAGAACTGTGAAGGTACCTCTTTGTTTCACAGAACATGATCATCAAACCATGAACACCTGCTAGAAAAGCATTACAGAAGCCCATGATGGACAATGAGGACATCTCTGTGGATTTGATGCAGCACTGGATTTACCCAATTCAGATAACCTGCTGCACATCTCATAATAACAAAAACACTCACAGGCAATTGACACCACGTCATGGGCACGTTTGCAGTACATATTCTACCGAGGAAGATTAAATTGTTGAGGCAGATAATTAAATGCATTCCTACTGGATTGACGCAGTAAACCAGTCCTTCAGTAGCAACACAGAAAGGGTGACTTACTGCCAAGGACCAGCATCACCTAAAACTGATCACAGTAAAGTCCCGCATTTGCGTGACTTGTGTTTTTTGTTCTAAAGAAAAAGTTTACTTGCTTTTGTCTTTTACACAGAAGATGTGATACATTGTCAGTGTGTTGCTTTTAATGGAGTACAGAATTGAGATACTGTTCTTTACACAGGCAAATCTATATCATTTTCTCTGAAATAATGCCTCTGTGGTTGTCACTTAGTGACAAGTGTTGTCTGCCTGCACACCTTGTGAATGACGTGTTCCTGTCTGCCATATTATACATTCAAGAATGATGAATATACTCAAGTGTCAAAACATCTTAAAGCGGCATGACTATACATACTGCACTATTGCATACAATAGAAATGTGTGTGTTTGTTCTAATTTAGATGTAAATGAATGTGACAACAACCCCTGCAGTCAGGAGTGTGCCAATATCTATGGCTCCTACCAGTGCTATTGCAGACAAGGCTTCTATCTTAAAGAGGACGGACGTTCTTGTGAAGGTAATGCACGTCTCTAAAGTTAATCTGCATGCATTTATTCATATGCATCTAATGCGCTCAAATCACAGGTTGATTGTGTTGTTTCTTTTTCTTTGTTGATCAGAGTAGTATTACTCATTCCCTACTGCAATTCGGAGTCTGGGACAAAGCAAACAAGGTCATTTTAAACAGTGTCATGTACAGAGTGATTAGAACGTAAGTAAGTTTGTGAGAAATGGTGCGTTGATGTGGGAAACTTCCTTTCTAATCACCCTGATACTGTCACACAATCCTAGCAATACAGAACATAATGTTACTGTATACGGTTTTAAATGTTCATATACATTACTGCGTTTTCTTAACACGAGTTACAGGGAAACAGAGCTGGATAGCCCACACTGATCAGTAGTTGGACACAACATTTCCATGTGTGCAGTATTGAATCAATAGAATCATCTCTTGTCATAAGGAATTGATTTTCCTTGTCAGTGGTAAAAAAGGTAAACTCTGCCATTGATGGTTCCCTGGAGGCGGGTAAGAGGCATCTTTCCTGTTGCAAAGTTTTCAATGCTCCAGATGTCTTACTTTGGTTCCCTCTATAGGGGTTATATGGTATACACTATAGTGTTTTGTATCTAACTCAGCACATTGTAGGAAATGAAAAATAAATGCATTAATTGGCTCCTGTGGCCGAATGTAAATGTAGAATGAATTGACGTGTCATTTTTTTGGCTGCAGATATTGACGAGTGCTCTCAGAGCATTGGCAATCTGTGCGCTTTCCAGTGTGTGAATGTGCCAGGCAGCTACCAGTGTGCATGCCCTGAGCACGGATATACCATGTCACCCAATGGAAGAACCTGTCGAGGTAAGAGAAGACAGCTGCTTACCTTAAATGTGTCTAACAGTCCATAGGAAGGCTGTCCTCACGTGCACGTCCATGGCGCCCTTTTGACAGCGGCCTCTTAAAATCAGAACAGGAATTGGATGGTCTGATGTCAAGTTAAAAATGGACTGTAACAAGTACAGGGCACCAGAACACACCTGCAAACTACAACAATAAAAGTTGGCACATTTTCCCAAAATCCAAGTTTTTGGAGTTGGCAAAAGACCAGTAGCTACAATTATTAGCCACAAGAAACTGGAACATGTGCCCAGAAGTGCTATAACTGCTTACGGTGCGATTCTCTGATGCAGGATTCTCAATTTATTTTCAGCACTTCTGACGGTTAGAGTGCTGTGCCAGGGTTTTTATCTGGCTCCCATTTTATAGTTTAAGTATACCTAATTAACCTATTGGGAAACCACATTGGAAAGAGAGAGAGATAGATTGAGCGAGAGAGAGAGGGAAAGAGAGAACTAAAGAACCTCCTTTTGATCCCGTAGGGTTAATTTGAATTTCTGTTGAACTCTGCGAGCTGTACAGAACAGTGCATCTCGACTCTAAGATGAAATGCGTGATTACAAACACTGCAATTTGGAGTTGCTGTGAGAGGGCGACTATTGACTTCTGGCAATAGAAAGCATGAGGCAGCTTTTTTCATGTGGTTATGTAAGATTGTCATGCATTAGATTAGACTATAGCTTTACATAATAATATAAAATAGGCATATTGAAACTGTTTGAAATGTCTGAACATTACTTTTTCACATAGTCTAAAGGTTTTTTTGTTGTTGGTGTTGTTGTGGTTGCAGATATTGATGAGTGTGCTGTTGGAGCTCATAATTGCTCAACAGCTGAGACCTGTTATAATATCCAGGGTGGGTTCAGGTGTTTGTCATTCAGCTGCCCACAGAACTACAAAAGAGTGTCTGACATGTAAGTATGGAAAATAATGGCATCTTTAATACAGTAGGTACATGCTTACTTCTCATTATGCGGTTGTCTATAGAGACGTTTTTTAAACTATAGTCAGATAAAACTCATAAGTTAGTGTTTGACCAACGTTTTCTGAATAGGGAGCAAGATCCGTAGGATAGGGGATTTTAATGTAAATCTTAACTAAGAGGTCACCAATTCCTGTGGAAGATTAAGACCAGGTTTGTACTCCTTGTTTCATTTACTCAGTGTCTTGGTTTGTATCCCGCAGGCGCTGTGAACGCGTCAGCTGCTTAAACTACGTGGAGTGTCAGAGCAGCCCCTTGAGAATCACCTACTATCAGCTGAGCTTCCAAACCAACATTGTGGTCCCAGCCCAGATATTCCGCATTGGGCCCTCGCCTGCTTATGCCGGGGACAGCATCGTTATCAGTATCACGAGCGGGAATGCAGAGAACTTCTTCAGCACCCGGAAGCTGAACCCTTACACGGGCGCCGTGTACCTGCAGCGGCAGGTCCGGCAACCGAAGGACTTCTTGATAGACGTTGAAATGAAACTCTGGCGCCAAGGAACTTTCACCACTTTCCTCGCTAAGATTTACGTGTTCATAACAGCTCATGCTCCCTAAGCTGTTTCTGACAGGCATATTTCATATGGTGCTCAGCTATGAAGCTGTTAACTTTAAGATTTTAGACATGTGCTACTGTGGAAGTTGCATTTACTGTATGCTATTCCTTTTTTTTTAAATAATATCTAATATATCAAGGACCTTAATGTTAAAGCCATGCTGAATTTCTATAACTTAGTAGACATCTGGGTGGTGCTGATGACATACTGTGCAGTTGAAAAACAAATTGTGTGGGACACGATTGTTGCAGAGCATTGTAATGGCTTCATTGCCATTCATGCTTATGTCCCTAAAAAAAGTTTCGAAAGACAGAAATAATATGTCATTCAGTGGCTCACATCACACGTCTTTCACTTCTCTTTTTTAATAACTAAGCTGTCCTATTTGCAGTATGTGGTAATATTGACCATCAGTATTAGGTTTACACAATGGATATAGTAACATATAGTAACACAATGGCTGTATAATATTTCTTAAAGCTATAAACCAAGGACTGAAAAAAATAAGTAATTCTTATCATTTTAGGCAATCTTTACAGATTAGGCATGCACAAGGTAGAACTAATGTGACAGAAAATGAAAACACAGCATGAAACTAAAGGACGTCTTTCTGATACAAGACAGAGGAGAGAGGGATTTGCTGTGTTATAGGAAATTGTACGCTATCATTGAGTTCACATGACGTTGTTTCCCTTCCAGATCTAGAAAATAGCAAAGGTTTTACACTGACTGTTTCAGCTTGATAACTGCCATGTGATCTTATTCCGCTGTGTAAAAGAAAAGGTAACATTTGATCATGTATAATGTATATAACCGTTTACATACATACAAATTTTGAGATTGCAAACTCTCTTCTTAGGCACTCTACATTTTATTTGAAGATTTAGCTGTAATGTGCAAAGTTTTTAGCAACTTTTAAAATTTAAACCATTTTTTTATTATGTTTTGTAAGCTTGTCTAACAGTTAGAAAATTGCAGTTTCTAAAAAATGTCTGAAAACTATGTTCATTGCTGAATAATTCCAAATGTTGTTGTTGTTTTTATTAAAGCCCATTAGTTGTCCAAACATATTAAACTCCATTTGCTGTAAAACAATATAAAATACTTAAGTACTTAATGTTGGTTGAAATGAAAATGCATTTTTAGGTGAATTGCATCCTCAATTTAATAAGCAATGCCATTTTGTATGTTGCCAATTTTATAAAGCATGCATAGTTCTATTGATGATACACTCTGTTTCTTCTTACATCTAAATACATCTTCTTCAGCCTTGGGGGAGGGGGGACACAGCTCTTAATTACTGTATTTTCTGCTCAATCAGTTGGAAAGTAAATGAATTTTAATATGAAGTCAAACCTTTTGATATGTAATATGCATTCTCTTTTAAAAATAAATTAAGAAAAAAGATAATGAAGACTTCTCTTTATTTCCACTTCTGTTTTATTTATTGTTTTTTAATTAAATGCAGTGGTGTATGCATAAGCGAAATGCAGTTAGGGAGGGTAGGGTGAAACATGCTTATCCATCCTTTTGATTCAAATGTCATTACCAATCTTGCTAGGTGATAAAATGACAAATTGCGCTTGACAAATGACAAATTGCATTTCTTTGAGTTGAGAGAGAAACTTTGAGAATACATCCATCATGAGTCACAGTGTTCAGATAAACATTACCCTAACTGAATTTCACAGCAGTCATGAGATACATGAAAAAGTAAAACTGCAACAGTTGCTGACCATGTGAAAGAGTGTGATGTGGTTGTCACTGGTGTATGTAGCACTACAGTTTGCATCTACAATGGTCAGCCTTCTTTGGGTGGTAGTACCCACAGATAAAAACAGCGAATACACAGGAATTGCAACTCATATACTGTGTCGGCTCCATGGATCCTTCAACACAGGTTGGAAGGTTCTTTGCTTGCTCTGTAAGTGATGCAATGACAGTGCCCCTTCCATGATGCCAGTTCCCTATACCATCCTCTTTTCCATGGTCTACTATTTACCTGTCATGCTGCATTGCAATACTGAAGTGCTTTAAGTCCATAATCATTATGATCTGGTCAGTCCTCCTCTTGGGAGTACATTTCATTAACATTGTTTTACAGATATCCAATCCCCCAATTCTGTCAACATCCAAGGTCAACCGCTGAGCAAGTGACAGCACTATCTGCATCATCAGCTCTGTCCACAGCTTGCATGTGAGGACACCTTGTGTAGCTATGCCAAACCTTAAAGCTGGGCCAAATATTGATCCCGTCTTCTATCTCACTGTTGTACGCCTGTTGTGTTACAATATCATGAAGAAAACCAGGAAGTGTTCAGCTCTGCTCTCTTTGTGAGCAGTGTGGAAGTGATCCCAGATCAGGGCCAGACAATCTCTTAGTTAAGTGATAATAGCCGCCTTTACCTTATTTAATGAGAGCTCATTTGTCAAACTGGGTTGTTACTCTAATGATATGTCTAAGAAGATAAGGATTTGGCTGTTTTTTTTTAGTACATTTTAGGTGCTGCATTCTTCCACTGGAAGTAATTCTTCCACAAAGTAATTTTTTTTTTTAACCGAAATCTGTACTTGTTATGTGTAGGAGCATTGCTTCCAGCTTAGGCTGATAAGGTCTTAGATGGGCACCAGGGATAACAATCAGTCACTCAAAACATTTACTTGTCCAGATGAGTCAATTGAGAACAAACTCTCATTTACAATGACAACCAGGCAAGAGGCCCACGCCACCACAAAACACAATAAATGAGGAGTAACAAAACACATAATCAATCATGAAACGTCAGTCGGCAAGGAGTAGACCCTGCGGCTAAAAGCAACCTCAGATATGAATCGTTCTAATTTGAACTTTTGTTGAAACTTATTCCAGTCATTGGCTGCTGCAAACTGAAATAAGCAACGACCAAAATCTGTTGATACCCTAAGAACAACCAGTTTGATAAAATGACTGGATCATTTTGGTGTAATCACTTTGCAAGATTTTTTTTTTTCCAGATTACTATATAATTATTTCTAATCGAACATGTATATTTCTTTCCTGATCATATTATTGAGAAAGTACAAGCTATTCTGCCCTACAGCCTGTGCTTTTTATTCTTGGGTTTCATTTTTTCAATTTCAGAAAAGAACAAAAGTAAAACTTTTATGTAACTTTGTATGTAAATGCACAGACAGCTGTAAATAATTGAACCTGTTCACATAATTGACACACATTTAAACAAAGGCCTGCATAGTTGAGATGTAAACATACACAGTAATATACCATATTTTTCTGAATTCCAGTGAATATGTAAATGATGTGTCCTATTCTACTAGCATTTTGAAGTTTTCTTCAATATTAATGTTGCTGCTCTAATTAACAATGCCAGTGATGAAAACTGGGCTTAATTGTAATAAGACATCAAAAGGTTATATTTTAGTTTAGTCTAAATAGAAAATGCTGTACTGAGGAAAGGAGAAATTTATTAAGAGCAACATCTAATTACAGAAACATGAAGGCTATTTGGGGCTCTAGGGACTGCATATGAAGTCAAATATCTGATACGATCCTGTTTTCATTTATATGGTGCAACTGAAAGTAATGGTATATTCACTTTTTGCTGATGCAGTGCGATTTAAATAATTTCCCCATGCATTAAAATGTATTGAAGTATATCGCTGAAGATAGAAAGATATTTGGTCTGGATTTCACAGAGGGAAACCCATCTGGTGAATAGAAAATAGAATGCCATTGCAAACAAATCAAAGTCCCCAGTTACTAACTTTTCTCGATTTTAAACGTATAAATATACAGAGACAATAACTATCCATTATTCATATTAAAAAGTCTTGAATGCATAGAAACTGGTGTTGATACTCTCCGCTTGAATTCAATTGGTTGTGAAGGACCTACAAAATCAGATTTAAATAAATGAAATAGGACTCTTTGTGTACTAAGCTCAGGGATCAAACGTCTAACAGTCAACGTGAATCTCTTCATGGTCATTCTAACGTAAAACGCCAAAAAAGGGTCCGTTGTTAATGATTTAAACAGCAGCAATATTTAGACATGCCGCTGTTTAGATCAATTGAATTGAAAAGGGGGGTTCCTGGTTAAAATCCATTATGGTGCAGGTCAAAACTATTTTTTGGAAAACAAGTGTACCACAGACTATCAGGGGCATTCAAATCACCTATCAGTGTTTGTTTTGGTAACTGCAGTCAAAGCACTGTGCTGTATGCTGGAGTCTATTAAAGGTGTTTATGTTCTTATTATGTGTTTCCATTGGCCCCTCAAACAAGCTTGATTGTTCAGATGCTAGAGGTAAGTATTGAAATCAGAATAGAACTGTTACCTCCAGCAATGCTTTACAAACAGAATATATGAATCTGCCATATCAACATGATAACAACCTCAAAGTAAAAAGAAATGTGCACCCTACAGCATACCAAACGCAGTACACAAAGAGGCACAATCTGTATTCTTAACCTGATGCTGCCCCATATTTAAATTGCTGTAAAGAAATACTTGGATTAAAAATGCTCTTTAAATAGTCGTGTACAACACACTTATTTAAGATATTGACACCCACAGCAAACATACAGTATGGAATAAACTTGGAAAAAATGTGGGTCCTGACATAAATGTTAAAACACACAGGTATACTGACATGACCTCCCTGCAATGGCTGAAGGCAAGTGACCTCATTCATTAACATGAGACAGCAGTTATATCTGATGATAAATAAGGAAGACCCAGGAGACTAATGGAGTAGAGCTGTGTGGAAGCCCGGATTTGAATCCAGTTTAGGTGGATTAAGTTAATTCAGGGGTGTCCAAAATGGGTCCTTCCACTCCTGGTCTATGTTCCAACCCTGTTCTGAATTGAACCAATTAAACCTCCATCCAGACCCTGAAGTAATTAATTATATAACTGTACCTGTTAAACCTGGAGTGGAATAGCCCTCCAGGACTGTGATTGGACAACCCTGGTGGTGTCACCCCAGCACTCAGTAGACAGCGGTCTCAAAACCAGGACACAAAACACGACAAAATTCTGCACAGTCTGGCAGAGCAATAAATATCAGAATTCAAACAGCCTTAATAAAAAGACAAACATTGCCATCTGCTGGTCAAATTATGCAGTGTAGTCAGTTAGTAGCACAGTGAAATGAGCCAGACTAGAGCCTGGCCAGTAAAGGATAAAAACACAGATAGTCGCGTTACTCCATTCAGTCTCCAGTGCTCGGCCTAATGACGTGGAAGCCACACAATGAGCTAACATGGAGCGGCTTCATCTTTAGCAAGGAAACCACGGCCAATGATTAATGAGATGATGGTTCCCCTGCATATAATAGCAGGCATGGAACCAGCAACAGCCAAACGGCCCTGAACTTGTTAGAATACAAACACCACAGGAGGTAATACATTACAGAGTTCTTTAAACACAATGTGTGATATTCCTAGCAAAGCTTCATGAGTTAATAGATGTACTGTATTCATACTAATAAACAGCAACAGAGCTGTACAGTTTACTGTATGGGTAGTAATATTATAATACTATTTATTTTAAGTAAAGTAAGTTGAGATTTACTGCAGCAGTCATTCCAAAAAAAGAAAAATGGTTACTCAGTTATATTAATATTACTGCCGAAGAGATTTCTGGTGTTAAAACAAACAAACAAACAGACAAAAAGTGATGGCCTTGGAATGTTCAAAAAAATGTAGTGATTCATTATACCACTCTGCAAATGTTATTCCAGTTATCATTCCTTCCAAAAGGCTGACACCTTGCAGTTTTAAGAATAGGATTTATAACTATGACCTTTAATGCTAAAAACGATATTAAACACTTTGAAGAGTGTGCTTGCTGCGGAATGCAGATGGGCTTCTATTACACCTCTTACGAGCTTGTCGTGTCATCTGCCTGTTACACCCTGAAGGTGAGGAGACTTCCCTGACCATTATAAACATAGGAAAGGGTGTGAATGGTACTTTGACAACAATATTAATGTATATTGTAGATCACAACAGAACTCAGAGCCAAATAACTGTAGCTCAATTTGAATTATATCACTGGAGGTCACATTAGCAGAGACACTTCCAGATTACTATGTATTGTAATAAATAGGAAGGATTGGTTAGCTGTCCAGCTCAAAGGGTTTTGCTGTACTGTAGATTTGTATTACAGGGAAAACAGTTACTGCAGTGTACTGTACATGGCAGAAACATATATTTATGACTTTGGAAATCAACCTTTATATGCCAAATAAAAATCGAATTGGCTAATTATCCAACATGAGGATGTAAAATGGTGGAGTCTGGGTGCAGACTGTTGATCACACACACACGGAATACATGTAGATAAATCCAGTGCAGCACATCAGCAGTACAGTAGAGTTTTTGATAAGAAACAGCACAAATTATGAGCCCTGGATATTTACACCTGCAGTCGTTCAAATGGTCCAGGGTGAAGTTTTAGTATGCACTGAATTATAATACAGTATAACATTAAACTGCAAGATATTGAATTTATTAATTACACATTGCATTAGCATGCAATGCAGTTATCTGTTCACATCAGTGCTGGGACTGTGTGGTGGCCACTGCATCCCAATGAGCTAAAACGGAATGATTTCTTTTTGCCGAGTCTGTGATGATAGTAAATAAGAATCTATGAAACAACTTTCTGCTGTATTGTAGTTAGACGAGGTTGAAGATTGTTATTACATTTCCAGCCTCTCTCATTTCACAGAGTAATATAGTCAAGTCATTATGGTAGACCAATCAGAAGTTGTCTTTGGGGTTGCTTGACATTGCTTACAAATGATTTTTTTGCAATTGCAGCCTGTAATACACATGCTCCTGTTGGAAGGGCATTCACTGTGTACACATCTTTCAGACTGAGATTTTACTGGATACTAGCTGATATTCTGCATGGTCAATTCATTATATCTGCTTAACATTACGGTAAAACTGTACAAAGGTAAATTTTACTTTAGATCTCTGAGCGCTCTGATCACAAGAGAATCACAAGAGTAAGCTTATACACTTCCTGTAAGTGGGAACTGGAAACTACAAATTATCCGTAAGATAAGGATTCTAAGCACATTATTTATAGCTGTTTATAAGAATATTTATATAGCACCTTTCATAGTGGACCACCATCACAAAGTGCTTTACAGAGGTAGGCTGTGAACTGTGCATTTTTTGCAGTCACTTACAATATCACAGTATATTACATTCGCTATTCTCACAGCATGAACTGTTGCAGGGGGAACTCCCTTGGGAGGGAGAGGGTTGTCTGGTCCCGAGGGATATTTGCACAAGTACAGATTGGGAGAGGAAAAGGGAAGAGTTTCCAGGTCAGCCTATCCTTGCACTCATGGGACTTTGTGGGGGGTGTGGAGAGGGTTTGAGCAGCTTTGGAAGATATTCTGACAAATTCTATTCTTTGCATTAGGAGACCTTCAAAACCTTTTTTATTCATGGTACAGTAAAGATTTTGGATGAAAGCATGGATTTGTAAAGGAGTTTTAATTTAACATGCTGTGTTGTGTAGTGTATGGCTGTTAGAGGTATCTCTGAAGGTGATAGACAATGGGATATGAGCTCAGATATACGCATATTTTTGTACAGTCATTAGGAAAGAAAAGAAGCCAGCTCTGCTATAATATTATAATACAATATGTATAAATATTCATTTATACATTTATGAAATGGTATGTTTTACTTTAACTATCTGTCAATATCGTTATCTGCAGTTATTGGTTTTTAGTTGACCCATAGGTAACCATTCACTCATCACCATATGCATCCTGTGTTTGTTGTGTAATTAAGCTGCACTTTTGTGAACTATTAACAGAGGGCTGGCCTGATAAAGAGGTGTGGATTGATCACACTGGTGTGAAGTTTGTTACCTTTTATAGATTCTTTGTCATCAGTGTAGCAACAGACTATGATTTATTGCAATCTGTTAAACAGGTTCCTATAATGAAACTCCCGGCACTTATTCACTGAATTCTGTCATTACTGTTTACATCTTATTGATGCAGATATGATTTGTATATAAACCATTGCAACACAAAAGTGACTGTGTTTTAACATAAAAACTGCATAGTTTATGAGAACATTATTGCTAGGTTTACTAGACCTAGGATTAGCACTAATCTCAGACAATTTAATTTTACTTAAGGTAAAGTGGTCTGAGATTAGTATTGGGTCTGTGAAACTAGTCATACAAATGAAGTTAGAAATTCACTTTAAATAAAGCACTTTTATAGGTCCTTTATTATATATATAGTAAAGCAAGATAAATCAGAAATCTTGTCCATTGACAAGATTTCTGATTTATCTTGCTTTACTACTAGGGTGTTAATTGTTTGTTTAATAATTGGACCTTGAAATGGTAATTACAAAAAAAACCAACATAAAAACAGCTTCTGGTGTTTTAGTGCTAAAGAGACAGCAGCATGGAAATTATCACAAGAGTAAGCTTATATACTTCCTGTAAATGGGAACTGGAAACTACAAATTATCCGTAAGATAAGGATTCTAAGCACATTATTTATAGCTGTTTATAAGAATATTAAAGGTCAAATGCAATCTGCCAATTTGACGAGTGTTAAGAGTTTAGAGTTAAGAGTCTAACAATACTTTAAACACTACAGCTTAACAGAATGTAATAGTGCCATACATGTAGACTTGCTGATGGATGAACTAACATGGTTTTATAAATATGTGTGTCTCTATTTTGTGAACCCACTAAATACTATAATTACAGGATGTAGAATCGGATTGTATCTTAAGGCACCTGCTTTCATTTCTATTTGTGTTGGTTGGTCCATGTCTGATATAACAGGGTCATTTTAGTTTAAAGATCTGTGGTATTACGGATAGTGATGATTAACTAGGACTAACAGTTTATTACTTCTGAATTTTAATAAATTACTAAAGGGAATCTTAATGTCATGTCATGTAGTCTTTCCGGTGTGTCTTATAAAGCCTTAGTTAAAACATTGCATTATTAAATGGATTATTTAATATAGCACATTCATAGAAGCATACTAAAACTATTGAACGTGTTATGCATTGATGGTCATTATGGTTAAGTCATGCCTGGCAGCATGACTAGAAAGATCTACTTTTGAAATGGTAATCGTTGCCATTATTTTTAATCAGGAATCTTTAACGTGTGTAATGAATTGGCATCTCAACCCATTGAATTGAATGGGAAGGCAAAGGCTGGACTCAAACAGCAAAACACATGGGAGAGGACCAACAACTTACCATCCAATGTAAGAGCGAGCTCTGGGGTTCGAGAGGTAACTATTATTAACTGATCAGCCGCTAGGATGAGATTCATTACACATGCTTTAATGCTTGTTTAGCTAGCTAGATACAGAGGAGGATATGGTTATGCAATAAACAGAAGCAAATACTGCCCTTTTTTTCTCTAAACACAAGGCATTTCATTTATTTTACATACAATAGTGGCTTTTAGCCAAGGTGTGATTTTAGGAACCACAGCTTGTTTAAAAAAAGGTATTTTCTTGAATGTTGTATACAATATCTATTACGTTTCCTTTTCGCTAAGAGGGCTGATATCATGAAATGTGCTCTCCCCCTCCAATTAACTTGGAGACAGTGATGAGGGGGCAGCCCTTTCCTTTCTGGAGTTGGGAGTCAAGCTCCAAACACTTCCGTGCATTG
This sequence comes from Acipenser ruthenus, assembly GCF_902713425.1. Taxonomy (NCBI): domain Eukaryota; kingdom Metazoa; phylum Chordata; class Actinopteri; order Acipenseriformes; family Acipenseridae; genus Acipenser; species Acipenser ruthenus. Next base: position 25,715,918 of record NC_081213.1, read on the forward strand.
ATGTGGAGCTCTTCTTGTGTTTAGTAGGGAGCCTTGATAGATGATCCTTTCCCCCTCCACTTAGTTTTTCATCTCGGCTGTCCTATATTTGATTCTGTTCCAGCCACTTACTTGTAACGCACAGACAGTGATGGGAAATGAATGAGAGACATTCTGGCTGTATGGCTGAAAAAGATTCTCTAAGGAGGTTATGAAATTGAAAGTAGAGGGGGAGGGGTTATAGAACTCTCTACAGTTCATCTTATGTCCCTGGCCTTTAGTAACCGTCTAGGCTAAAGGAAAATTCTCTTTCTGTTTTAAACACATTGAAAAGATAGCACTTTAGACCAAACAGAATGAACCAGGTGTAATATGCCTTACATTGACCATTTCACTGCCCATAATACAGATCACTGTCTGTATATAAATGAAGTTTTTTGTGTTCCCATGAAGAATAGTGATTAAAGGATAGTACCTATTATGTGGTGTCTTTGTATCTCAAAGAACACACATCTCATTCCTTAAATTGCCAAGTGGCGACGCACAGTCAGTCTTTGATCATAAATGTAAATGCAGATTTTTAAATAATGATCAATACCTTTGTTGGTTGAGCTAGGCCAAGTCAAAAAGGCTTTCATTTTTACAATGTGCTTTTGACATGGTCTGAAATTTATTGTTTTAGCCTTATTTACTATGATAACTTCAAAAGTTGTCAGGATAGAAGTTGAATTAACTAAATGAATCTCCCAGGTATTGCTTTGTCACACCAATGTGCAAAATAACCCATTAATGCCGGCATTTTTTTTTATAATTACACTGAGTGAAAACACACACACACACACACACACACACACACACACACACACACACAAACAGCTGCTGGCCATGCAATGTCTTCCACTAATGTTAAAATGTTCTATTGTGAAAGGGCAGCCAGGAAGTTAAACTGGTAGTAATCACACAAACAGATAAAGAAATACATTTTAAATGCCAAAGCACACTTAATCACAAGGAAAAAAAAAGTTTAAAACAATAAAGCAAAGACTCCCCCACTTATTCCGGGTTTTAAAAAACATATTTTTTGGTTAGATTTAACAGCAACTAACTTTGGGCTCCTGTAGAGCCTCCATCCTCCACTCCTCCCTGTAGCAAAGCCTGATTGCAGCCTTTACTCGTGTACACCTGGTTTCCAGGTGCATTAGTTTAGTGAACTAATTGGCCAACTGACTTTTTAATTAACTCAGGGAGCTTATCCAGCTGTGAAGTCAAGAAATCCTTAACAGAAATGGGCACAGAAAACCCAAGAGAATATAAAATATACATTATTTACAGTGCCATGGTTAGGGTTGGCTTGAAAATAGAGACAGGGTTCTCAGTAATATTTATATATCTTTTAAGGTTAATGTCAATAAGATGTTTAACAATGTGATTACAACTATGTATGCTAATATGTGTTAAACCGCACCATGAATCATCTTGGTATAAATGCTTCTTGCATTTGGTATTGTTCAGGCAGATAAATATATTTTACTTTAGTTGAAAAACTCTTGTATTTTTCAAAATATTTTTCAAAAACAGCAGATGGCAGTAAAATGACCATGAAATAATTAAAAAGAAGTTACCCAACACTTGCACAACATGCCTTGAGCCTTTACAGTACATCAGTACCTAACTAAATATTTTCCATTCCTATAGTTTTCCTAGGTTGCACAAGGCTTTGGTCTGCTTTAGAAAACCACATTGTTTGCATGGCACCATTTATTGTGTAAAAATGTAAAAATAATTGTGTATGTTCGGAGAAAAGTCAGCAGTATACATAAAAAAAATAAATAAAAAAAACCAGCTTTGCAACAAATTTCAAGAAAGTTAAACAGTGGATTGAAGTACCACCATCCTTTAACTTTATATAATCCTGCTGTTTTTAATTTTTTTTTTTTACTAGGGGGACTTTATTGACCTCTTAATAAGAACACAAAAGACAATACAAATAGAGTGGACTGAGGTCCCTGGGAAATGCAGCTGTATTCCTTTTAGAGCGCTGGTATTGAGATCAACACTCACGGCTTGCTGGAACTGTTGTCCTATCTGTTATGCCATCTTTGGAGTGTATTTTACATTGTTTTGCTAAGAAACCATGGTTGTGATGTTAAGCAGTGTACAATTTGATGAAATATTAATGACATCACTGACAACAGCAGTCTAGACATTACAAAACTTTAAAACCACATTAATTAATACAATGCCCATTCATTACCATACTGCAGTTTCAAGACGTACCTTCCATCTTGATTACATTTTTTTTCCAAAAGTAAGTTATGGCAAATATAAAAAAAATAATAATAATCCAGGTCAAGGAAACTATTGAAACTAGCAGGACAAAATCTAATGTATCATATTTGACAGTTTACTTAATAATTTATGATATGAATACATTTATTTTTAAGATTTTTTTGTTCTGGTTGTCATAGGGGAAAATAGCTGTTATTTCAGAGTGTTATCACCTGAGCTGCTGTTACAACAACGTAAAGAAGTCATAAAAAAAATATTGCTTTTTTTCTGAATGTTTATTCACAAGGCAAGTAATGTCTTGCTTTAAATGAAGGCCTCTTTGTAACAACCATAATTAGTGTGATTTTAAAGGAACTGCTACATTGTTTTTCCTGGAAGGGATTTTGATGGAAAAAATGTTTGCATAATTTTTTAACGTACCTGTAATCACATTTTAATTTTTTGCATTGTATAATAAGAGAAACGGTACACTAGCACACTGTGGAAAATGTTTTGTGGCGCTACAGTACACATTTCAACAAAAGTATGAAAAGTGGTCAACGTCAGAAATACCTTCTCCGGTCGGTGTAAGGCTCTTACGACTTTATACCACTGTAAACTATTCAAAGGTCCTGCATGTCATTTCCAAATATAACAAAGGGTCCCCAAAATAAATGAGAAAATTCATATAAAACGGTATTAACCTGCTGGAAAAAAAAAACAAAATAAAAAAAAAACAATCTAAAGCATGATTAGCACAGGACTAATAATCTGCTGTCCTCAGAGCTGGTCAAAAGCAGAGGATGTCTAGTAAATTCAAAATGAAATGTGATGTTCTGGCCAGAGAAGGTGCTTTTGTGCATGATTTGTAAAACAATGGCTGGTATTGCTTTGAGGTGAATACCCTTGACATGCTGTATCAATTCTAATATAACACTGACATGGCTGATTTGCACCGGAGTGGAAAGACACAGGGAGCCTTAGTCTGAAATTGTACAGAAGGTCCCGATGTCCTGTAAAAAATCGGAGGAGCTCTGAGAAAAAAAATAAATGGTCTGTTCGCACGGGACTAAATTTCACAGATGTTGGTAAAAATTCCGAATCCACCTGTGGTGATCTTTAGTCCCACGCGAATCAGGCTTAACAGTGGTGATTACTTGTGTACGGCACAAGCCATGCATGTATTGGGGCTAATCAGTAGTTTCTTATAGTTTTATATAACAATGGGCAGAACTCAAGGTCCTGAGCATCTCTTTTAACTTTAACCTGTTCTTGTTCATAGGGACAGGTTCACTTTCAGTTCATGAGTAATGGTGTAGCAGGCAGGTGGGAAAGACTGGAATTTGCCCAAAAGGATAAAGGATCAGCGTTGCTGGTGTGCATGTCAGGTTTAAGTTCTCCTGGCCATCCTTTTCCTGTTTATAACTTTGTGTATAGTGTAGTGAAATGATTGGTATCTAACCGCTGGAGGGGTCGCGAGGAATTTCATTTTTACTGCAACCTGGGTGGGATGATTTATTGGACTCATTTCTTTTTTAGCTAGATACCACTTGAACAACAGCAGCATTTGACATACAATGCACAACGAGGCTGTTGAATTCACATGCTTAGCATTCCTAAAAGATCACAGCAGAACATGTAAAAGTTTAGATGACATTTTTATAAGCTGCACGGCTTCTTTTGTGTTGTTGTATAACAATCTATTTTACCTGGCAAAGAAGGTGGCAATCCATCCAAGACAAAGTCATAAAACCAGCACACCGTCCAGCACAGAAGAGCAAAGTTACTGAAAATCCATTGATCCATTTCTATATGAACTTTGGAGATTGCAAAAGCCAGTGATGATTGAGACCTACAGTAAGCCTCTGATTGAATCCTAAATCACTGGTAAGCTGCCCCAGAGGGATTGTTGACAGTGTGAGCGAAAGATCAGGAAGGGCCGTAGGGAATGTGGTGTGTCCCTGCATGATCACTGGTTTGGTTCACTAGCCAATGATCCACCTACAAAGCCATTTTTATTAGTAGTAGAGCCTTTAGTTGCAAGTTGTGGAAGCGGATGCACAATTCACAGTACTGTTTGATCATTTCAAATCCATCGCTGCCACTGTTGGTAATGTCTGCAAAAGGTTCCTCTAGGGTTACTTCAGTGTAATAAACTACATTATTATGGTATCCAAAAGGTTTTTATTAAATAAAAAAAGTGCAATAATCCGGCCAATACATTTCCAAGAAGACTGTAGAATCCAGTGCTGTTTTATTTATTTGATCCCAAACAGCAGGTCAGTGATTTAACTCATTTTGAATGTCCAATGACGTATAATGTTTAGTGTCCAATACTTTATAGCGCTAATTCCTGTAAATGCCCACCGAATGTCAAGCATTCCCCAATTATTCCCCTTTAAGCAATCTTTTACATGAATGGAAAATTAATTGGATGGAAGTTCCAGCTAAAAGACAATTGATGTATTAGAATTTAAAAGTAATTGTTGTTTTTGGCATGAATCTTATTCAACATGTCACATATTACAGCGTTGTAAACTTGTTGCCATGCTTTACAAAGCTTTTTTAAAAGTTGTTTTTAACAGCAGTGATCTGTGTTTTTCTAGCACATTTACATTGGTCTTGCAGATTTAGGGAATGTTTTTGTTTATGAGCAATTGATTGAAAACTTCCTTTGAGTGTATACAAAACTGAACCTTTATGTGTGCTGTTCTGTGGCATTGTAACCCCTGTGATAGTTTAGTTTCTCTGTAAATGAGGAACTGGCATTTCCAAAGAATCCTGACAAAAACTTGTTTTTGATTTTTACAGTGAGCCCCAGCTTCCAAGTCCCTACAGGTTCACAAGTGATAAGATCTGAGGCTTCTCAATACTTTCACACTGGGTCTAGCCAGCTGAGGTGATACCTGAACTCATCTGAACTTGTTAGTTCACAAGGTCAGCCTAAACTCCACAGCACCCATTGTTTTCTGAAATACTGATGTGTGGCTGAATTTAATTAAAACTAAAATGTGCTGCTGTTAAATTTTAACAAAGGTTCTGTCATAGTAAGGTCACCACGGTCTGCTTGTGATCAAAAAACAGATCTTAAACTTCCTGCTACAATTCGCTTCCTTATATGTCAGGCTGTTTGAACTATGAATTCTACAGAAGTATATTCAAACACTTTTTTCAGGGATTTATCCCATGCCTTTTGTGGCGTAAGAAGCATAACTATTAAGATGACACCTACAAATGATCTGTCATCACATTATTTTTATTTATGCCATATTTATTCTCAGGGCTTCATGATTGTTTTGATATATTAACAGTATATATATATATATATATATATATATATATATATATATATATATATATATATATATATTTTTTAATTTTTTTATTTTAGTGTACCCAATTGTTTTACCCCAATTTTATCCCCAATTCCAAATGTCCTCGGATCCCACAACTGAGCCAGCTTCCTCTTTTACATAGAGGAACTGGATGTGAATGTCAGCAAGCTACTGACCTCTGGAGAACAAAGACCAGCCCTGCAAGAGTTGCTTTTGAGCTCACTGGGCGCCTGGCCAGCAGGGTTCACTGTAACGCGATGATGCGGTTTTGCCTCCCACCCACAGAAGCGCCAGAGCCAATGCGACACTCCCTTCCGAAGCCAATATTTATTTTTAATAACAAACACTTTAGTTGCCAGTACAGTAGGCGGGAGTGTGTTAAGATGGTGGTGGTTTTTTTTTTTACATGCTTTCAATGAGCCGGATGAACTAAGTGCAACAATTATTTATTTTGTATTTGTTTCCAAAGGTTTGCTGAAAAGGACATGAAATGAATGTGTTAATGCTCTAATGTGGTTTAGTTAGATGTAAGACTAAATAGATATAAGAATGTATTTAGTATAATAGCAATGACATTGGGTCCTATTTTCCACTGTGCTGTAATGACAAGGCAAGGCCAGGTCATTATGACATGTAGCTTGGTGAAGGCAATATTGAACTCCACGTTAATTCATTTCACAATGAAGGCTCCTGACAAAACGTGTTGCCTCTCCAACTGATGCAACGAATGTTCATGGATAGACTGCTCTGTTAGTGAAATCCATATTAACTGTTTGACTCCAGAAGACAGTGGGGGAAACTGAATTCCCCTGATCTAATTACTACCATTGTTTAGATGATTTAAAATAAGGCCTTTTGTAGACTACTATTAAAAAAAAAAAATCTTTTTTTGAATTCCAATTACAAAAACGCTAAGGTTCTGCACAGATAATTAATTGTACAACATGATACGTGAAAAGTCTGTGCATCTAGTGGTATGTAATTCAATTATATTTTTAATGATATTTTACAGGTTTGTTTTCCTTAAATCATAGAGCATCAGAACCAAATAAAAACAACTATATTTTCTTAATACATAAATGTATAAAAGTCATGGGCTCGTTAGTACAACACAACAGGGCATATTTTCTTTAGACAGGCTAAGGGTATTTTACCTTTTGTACCGTATCACATTACCATTTGATTTTGAGTTGTAAATGTGTTACGTTTGGGTGAAAATATACATATAAAATCAACATCAGTGAAACAGTGAACTTGTTTTCCACACTTGAACCAAATATACTTTGCTCTTGAGTGTACATTAAAGTGACAGTTAATGTACTTTCAAACGTTCTTGCCACTGTGTAAGCTGTAAGAAATGTGCCCTCTGAGGCATACAGTGCCTTGCAATCCACACTTTAAAGTACCTCTTCCAGGACCGGGTCTATTTATAATAATCTCTAGAAAATAATATATACTGCATTATCAGTAAATGCTTAATTGTAGAATAATGTAGAAAACATTTTATATTTTATATTCACCTTTTTTTTATATTTTATATTCACCTTTTTTTATATTTTATGTCCACCTCTTTTTTCACAGTGAATTATCAAGCAAAAAATATATTCATAAATGTAAAAATAACAGCAGACCCATGAAATGTCCCCTTCTTGTGCAGAGCGATGTTTAGCAGAAATATTTCCAATATTTGATGCAGCTGGTGTCTTTTTCGTTGAAGACATTTTGAAGAAATCGCGCAGCTCTATGCAGTGTGTTCAGTCATTGTTCAGTCAGACTAAACCTTCTGCCAGATTGTATTTATTTTAAGTGATAATAAATATGTACATTTGCACTAAGAAATGGGAATTCCGGCAATGGGTACATTTAATAGAAACATTTAAATAGAAAAAATAGTCAGAATCATCCGTCACAAGGACACTTGTGTAGTATAGTCCAATTGCTATTGCTAATACAGCAGCTGATATTCCTCATCATTGCTGTTCAAATTGAATCCAAATAAATGTTAATTGTATAAATTTCCATCAACTTTCCTCCATCCGAAAACATTAAAATAAATGATTATAACTTTGAAAATGGAAAAGGTAAATGGATGAGGCAATCCTCATTTAAAATCTGGATCCATATACTGTATGTTGAAGCCTATATTTACATACTCCGTCACACTCGACATGGTGAACACAGAAAAAGCCTTGAATTCTCACAATATTTATTTTTCAAACTTTTAGCATAGACTCCTTGATCACTATGGACCGTTATGCAGATTTTTAATCTATATATTAATGATGTCCGAATATGAGGAGCCAAGAAGAAATAACAGTTAATATTCAGGGGTCATTAACTAACACAGAAAACAATCGTCCCAGTATACTGGCAGTCAAGAGCACCATTGACCCATAATCATTACTTTTATAATAGAAGTTCCTAGAGTGCAAAATCACATCCTGCTTCTGGTACGGGATTCCCAGTCATTTCAATAGAGATGGGAGTCAATTATGTTTACCTATTTAAAATTGGATTTCATTAACAACCATTTCTCTCTGATCTCCACTGCACCTTAGGGCAAGGTGTTAAGGAACCTCTGTAGCCAAGAAATTATAGTTGGAAAATAGAAATTATAATTATAGTATTTGAAGATGGACAAAATAGGTTGACTTTAATTTTGGACTGGCTGACACACATAAAGTAATGGTAGTTGGATATATATGGACATCTTCAGAGTGCTTGTAGTATTTTCTGGGAAGTTTTCACTTACCCATTCTTAAATTAACGTTATTAAAAAGGTTGAAATTTACTTTAAACGATGTTTTGTTCCAAATTATATTGTTTGATTTGTTTCTGTGATGCGGTTACAAACATTCTAAGGGCATAAACTAGGGAATACCTCCCTCAACAGCCAACCACAGTGCAGGGAATCTTATATATAGGCATAAAGTACCATTTAGGAACTTTTACTAAAAATAAAAAAACAGAGATTTTATGAGCCCACCACATGTTGTCATCACCAGCATATCTATCCATCCATCAATCTTCTTGCAAACTGTCTATCAACACAGGTTCAATTGCCATTGATCTTGTGAAAGGTTCGTCTGGTTTGCTTCAAACACACATACCTTGAACACATAACAAACAATATATGTTTCTAACATTTCTGTACGCCCTGATGCCTTTTAAACATATTAGACTCTAATGTAACAGTTTCAAAATATAGCAAACCCAAAGTAATGATTCATTTATATCAAAGGGCCAATTTATGTTGGGTTCTTTTTTCGTTTGATTGTTTGTTTTTTTTGCTTTAATAATTCTAAAACCTAGTACATACATATATCTTCAAACTGAAAAAAATGAAAAGAAAAAAGGATCTTTAAACTTTAACCTTTATAACAAGGTCAACATAACATCAGCTCTGTGTAATAGCTTAACTATTTTAGGTTATTTCTGATCTTTTTTTTTTAAATAAGCACGATTTACCAACAATAGGAAAACAATACTTTTTAGCCAAAGCCACTGCAGGTGAAGGTTGCTAGATGGTTATACTGTTTAATTTGTTTTTCTGGCTGATGAAAATATATATTGGCGTTTAAAAAAAACAACCTTTCAGTTACTATAAATAATAAATAATAATACTAAGCACTGCTGCATCGCTAGTCTAAACCATGTGACCCCTCACACTCTTTGGATTTCTTGTATTTTAGATTTTTTTAAACGTAAACATTTTTCAGGACTGCTACAGAATACCGAAAAACAACAGAGCAAATAATATACAGTAGAAAATGCGATCCATGGTGCGATGTGAAGTGGTTAATGATTTTTTTATTACATGGAGTCTCAGTAAAACAAAGCCGGAAGGCTTTTAGCACTTTTCTTTGGTATTAAAGGGAATCTACACTGGTGTTTTGATAGGGAGTGCATGTATATCCTTGTATACCTGTAGATTGTTACTGGCAACTTCCAAACATCAAATAAGACACACAGTAATGCTAGATCAGACAGTTCGTATAATTTCACATAATTGATGAAATCCTATTATTTCATTTTAGGTAATTAAGTTGAAAGGTAGAATATTAAACCTCCTGCCAGTTAATTAAATACAAAGCTTGATGGCATACTTCAAGGTTCTTTATTTCTTAGATTCATCACTGTCTTTAGCTTTAGCAGAAAAGATTGATTTGGAACTAACCTGGTAACTGGATATAATTGAAATATATATTGTGACTTTTAAGTCTTTTGTGTTTTACATGTGATGTTCACACTGGTATACAATCGTCAGCTTAGATCTACTTGAAGTCTACAATGTTAACGAGCGCTGTAGCCAGCCAGATAATATTAGGGCTGTGTGTGTGTGTGCCAGTAGTGTATAAACAGTGCATGTAGACAAAATCCAAGATGATGATATAAAAACAAGTCTCAGTTTATTCTTCCTGTATCCAAGAAAGCTAAAATTGCAGGTAACAGTCACAACCCACAAATCTTGGTCATAGAACATAATTATTCCCGTACAGTATGTTTATGAGTAATAAAACTTCAGTGAAAGAAAAGGGTGATGGGCACTCGTCATCTCCTTAAACAAATCAAACAAAATAACAAATCAATCTCAAATACAAACACATATTTCATGTGCACAAATATCTAATATTGTAAAAAGACACTCAATGCACAAAATAATACCAATTCACAAATAATCATGCAAAATCCAACACAGCACACAAAACAAAAATCCAAACAAGTACAAAGAGACTGTATCTTTAAAGAGGCTATTTTCATGGACAGGACCTTTATATTTATTTTTAATTCATGACCGATAAAACACACACATAATACAAAAGCAGATTAAAACCCAGCAATGCTTATCTGGACAGGCCATAGTCCACATCTTACTGAAGCAATACAAAATGCAGATTACCGATCTCCCAGGTGCATTCATTAAATAAACCGTGTAACCTATCAAATAACAGGGATTTAGTCCACATTGCGCCAGGGGACAATCTCCTTCCCCCTCCTGTTCTCTACCCACCAAAAAATCTACAGGGAGCATAGGGTCTCTACCAAAGAGCAAAAAGTAAGAGGAGTAGTCAGTTGAACTGTGTGGAGTAACATTATAACAATAAACCAGCTCAGAAAGGTATACGGGCCACTGGGTCTTTTTCTCTGAGGGCAAAGTTTTCAATAAATCATGTGGCGTACTATTAAATCGTTTACACTGTCCATTTCCCTGGGGGTGGTAGGGAGTGATCTGAGGTGACGATTGGCAAAGGCCACCACCCTCCTTTCTCTGTCCTGCTCCTGCGACAATACAACACCTTCGTCATTGATCAGGCGTTTACTCTGTTTATCGGAGCCGGATGAGCCTCTTTTGTAACTTGTGGATCCTTCATTGGCTTTTTTTTCAGCTCCGTCTCTTTCGCCCGCCCTTTAGTTGTGGCAGCTTGGTGCAACCAGAGCTAGGCAGGCATGGGATAGATCTTGAAAGGTCTGAGCCTGCTATGCCTAACCCTATGCCCAGTAGAACTAGTAGAAGGGATGCTGGTATACATTCTAATCCTCACAGAGAGTTACACTCTGCTGGGCAACCAGTGGGAATTAGTGGACCTATATTATACACTACTGGCACACATGCAGCCCTGATGTTAACTGGCTGCCTGGAGTGCTGGTTAAGAAATAGTACCTGAAGCAGGGTCTGCATGTTTTAACAACGCTGGTGTGTTATAAATGGGTGTGAAAAAATTGTAAGAATGAGAGAAAAGGGTGGTGGCTAGTGTTGCTTATAAAGCATCATTGTGGTGATGTGTGACTGTGTTTCTGGACTGCTTTGGTTTTAATAACAAAAACAAACTTTTTTGAGTTGGTCGATCTTTGGACTTGAATTATTTTTGGATAGTGATTACCCCGCAACAGCCCATGGGACCGTCAGTCTCCGGGGAAGGGACACCTCCCCCATCACACATGGGTCATGTAACTGGGAGAGAGACTGGGGAAGAGACTGGAGTAGCCAGATATGTATATATTCCTAGAGAACATAAATTACGAATGTTTAGTGATGATTTAAAAAGTGACAGACGTTTTTGTGATTGAAATATAGAGAGTAATTTGAATTAGGAATATGTCTTGTTATGCGTTTATTATGTCTCTGTTAGAAGGTGCAGCACTAGATGAGGTGAGATTTCAGGCTGCAAATGGAGCTTTGAGATGAACTGAGAATTTACAAGTTTTGGTGCAGGCTTTTGGAGATACTAAGGTCATTACCTCAGTTAATAAAGGGTTTCTATGATAGGAAACAAGTGAAAAAAGAGACCTTAAGACTTTAAAACTAGGTTCCCTAGTGGTATATCTAATGAACAAAATGTTCTAAGAGACCAATTTGAAGAGGGGGTTAAAAAGCCTGAATTACGTAGAGAGCTTTGCAGTTATTAGAAACAGAGCAGGCATTACTTTTCTTCAGGTTTGTGAGGAAGCTTTTCTGAGAGAGATTGCCCCCTAGGGGCCTAGAAGGGTGTAACTCAGACTAATGCAATTAGTTTTCCCGGTTACACTGAGAAGCATGTTTTTACGAATCCCTAATCACTTTTAAACCATGAAAAACTGTGCATTTACACACTTCACCAACATTATATTTAAATTTGTGTTTAAGACTTTCCTGGCACGTCTGTCTATTATAAATGAGGGAAAAATAAAAAGAAACAACTTGGGAGGTGACTTAGAAAATAAAAAACAAATTCCATTTTGGGGATTAATGATAGGTTAATAGGGTAACCATATAATTATTGATTATACTCCAAATAATGCTATTTCCTTTGCAATTTTGCAAGTATTATTCTTTTGGCTGCCTTGCAGGATAGAATAGTCAAATTACTAAAACTATAGCTGCAAGATGGTACAGGTAGCTTCTTTCATTGCCGTCTACATACCATGCTGCCCGCAGACTAGTTATTACTTTTAAAAATTTTGCCTTCAGGCTACCTTATAATACCTTGTGTAGTCATTCCAAAAAAATGCAACTTGTGTTGGATGTGTAGATGATTTGTTTGTGTTTATCCCTACAGCAATCCTTTTTTTTCTTGAACATCATTAAATAAATTAGCAATGTTTGGAAATAGCTTGAATGAACCAGTATTTTATATGCATGTTTGATACCTTGCCAAAACCACACATCTTAAGAAATGAAGATTTGGTCTTCATACCTTTCCATACGCAGGGTATATATCCTTAATTTTTTATAAAGAAAGAAAAAAGACAAAGGAAAATGATTTTTTACATTTTTAAGCACTGGCAACGTATTCAATACAAACATACATATGAAGATATATAGTGGAAAGCTGTCTTTTCACACAAACTGTAATAGAGTGTATATACAGACACAATACTTTGTAGCAATGATTATTTGCTAGGAACAATAACTCTGGGGCTGCCGTTTCTAAGTTTTTGAAGCATCAGATCATCTACCCATGTTAAAGTGCACTTACCATCTTCATGCGCCAAACAATAGAAGGACATAAGGTTGAGGGACCAATGACTCGTTCATTGTCTTTATAAAGGCCAGGCTCAGACATGCAGTCCTTTGGGGAATGCAGGGATCTTTGCAATAAAACAAAAACCTAACCAAGTCGTGTAAGGTGGTTTTGTTTAATACAAACTTTCAAGACTGCATAGCTCCTTACTGAGCTTGGATTGCTTGTTCAATTATATAAATAACCATCTGAACCATTGGCACGGGTTGCTTTCTAGCACGATAGGACAGGTAGTGTGGGGTTGGAGCAGCAGAGGGTGCTGTATGGATGCTGAAGCTGATGTATTGCTACTGTGTCCTCTGAATACATTGCACCTAGAACTGACCTCAGAAGCATTACAAGCATTTTGTTCTAGCAAAATGATTACAGAGCATTCTGTAACACGTTCACATTGTATTCCTGGTTGTAATCAGGAATAATGTACAGTAATAGCTGGGCATGGCCTAACTTTTTTGTATGGTGAATTTTTTGGATATAATCTTATGTGTCACTGATGTGTTAACCCAATCCAAACAATAATACATGTCTGCTTCAACGTTATTTATAATGTTTTCCTCTAGTTAAAAGGAAATCTCAATTGGGCACAAGATAAACAAAAAAGGTGTGTTCTGTTTGGTTCTCACTCACACTGTAAATGAAATCTATAATAATAATAATAATAATAATAATAATAATAATAATAATAATAATAATAATTGAAAAAGATACAGAGCTTTGCATATCTGACCCACATATTATAGTCACTCAAAGATACAACATTTGTCATTTATGATCAAAGACTGTTCTGATGAACTCTTAACAGTCTAAGAATACCAAAGATGGAAACAGACCACCTAAACAGCGTTCTTTCAATAAAAACAATAACAACTGGGAAAGCTGGGCGATGATACTAACACTTAGCTCCAGGATGTTGAAAGTGTAGACGTCTACTCTGCATTCCAATGGGTTTATTTTATTTGTTTTTGTTCTTGGCGCTATGAAGTAAGTATAGCAGTATGATTTTCATTTGACAAATATTTAATACCTGTTGTAGTGACACTTAACTGGCATAATAACGTAGATCTTTCTGTAAGTGATCTTAACGTGCTGCTTTGAGTAACTGATCCATATCAAAAACGAATTATAGAAGCAAGTTATGTATTTATTCAGGATGGTGGGAGGGCGAAAAAGAATATGTCAACCAACCTTTCAACAAGAAAAGTGTTCCAAGACTTGGAATTTAATCTTTGAATAGAGATAAGTAAGAAAAGAATGACCTGTTGGGGAAATCCATGTCTGTATGTGTACTGAGGTAAGGGGGTGAATAAAGGAGAGATCATAAGACTAATTGTATGAGTTTAAAAAAAGGGCTATTAGGCTACTATAATTTGTGGGTGAGCCTTTATTTTTAATCACAAATTACTGCAAAAATGCAAAAATACATACTGGCATTTCCATTAATCATATTAGAAATATTAGCTACAATTCCATTGAATAACCATGAGCCATTACAAAAACACAATATTTTCTTAAAACTATTTACAAGCCCCTATATTAAATGTCTAAGCTGTTCTCCTTTCTGGTTTCATAGGTGTGTTTTCCCTTTTTGTGCTACTGCAGATTGGTGGCATAAATATTTTTAAGAATCTAGCCCAATATTTGATCATGGCTTGTGTATCAGAAGTTGCTGGAGTATCCAATAAAATAAACTCAAACAAACTAGTCACTTAATAAAAACATTTTAATAAGCAAAGAAGCAGGAAGAGGTGTTCAGATTTCTAACCCTTCTCAGAAGACCATCAGGAGATACAAACAGAGGGAAAAAAGGAGGAAACCTCTGGGGATCTTAAGCGCACCTTTCCTCCAGGCTTGATAAAGAAGTACAATCTTTACAATAAAGCCCCTCATCCCAGATCCCTGCCTGCTCACCATTAAAACAACTTCAGCCAGTCATTTCCCATTTGGAGATAATGGGGGGAAAAAGCCTGTATTAGGACAACCTCTATATTAGATACCTTTGGTACACTGTACAGTGCACGTCTTATGAATAGATATTGTACAGTATGACTCAAGACAGAGGTTAGTCTTCTTTTAGATTCTCAAAAACTACTAACAAAAAAAAGAGCGTGCAGGTTTCTCCTTTCAAAAATAGGAGATAATTCAATATGGCATTGCTGAGTGTTTGCCAAACCTAGGGAAGTGCTGAGAGTTCAGGAACACAAGAATATTGGTAGAAACTACACATTTGAGCAAAGAAACAGAAGTGAGTAGGTGAGTAGTAGTTTTTAGGAATTAAAAAATAAACAGAAAATAAACAAAAAATAAGAAGGTTCGCATTTGCTTCCAAGGTATATTTTTTTTCTCACAACACTAGACCTGCACTTTGTTCTTCGTGAGTAGTAGCAATTAAAACAAGTCAGGGTTTGTTCTTTTTTGAGGCAAAGATGTTTTTTTTTTTTAATTGATCTTGATGAAAAGATGATATTAACCATCTGTCAATGTGCAAGAAACACTCCTTATTGAGGCCACGTGGCTAGCTTAAGCAGCGGACCTACACACGCATACCATGGTCCAGACTTGAAGATTAGAACATAGTGCATTCTGCATATTCACATATCACTGTCTGTCAGTAAGTATGTAGGCACGGAACAAAACATTTTCCTAAAGTAGAATTGGACAATTTTCATGTTTTTAAGGATAACAGGAATAAACACTTCAGCTTTCAACTACAAAAGCAAAACCTTTTCAATAATACGGTTTACATCCACAGGTGCTGTAAAGATGTAACGTCTCTAATTAAAGCAGAGGAAGGAACTGCAATAAGGAATGAAAACGTCAGTGAAATATTTACCCCTTTCTATCAGCAAATATTGAGCAGGTTTAATATTGAGCAGGATCAGTCCGCTGTTTCCTTATCTGAGACTAAAGGACACCCCCTCCGTGCTCATCAAGGTTAATAGCTGGATTGTTCCTCAACTAACACAGCTTTTACATGCCAGTTGATTGTACAGGTGGGGTTGTAAACAGGGATGTTGATAGATGACGTTGTGACATCACTCTCACTCAGTTCAGTAATAACTCACAACTGAGACATTGGAGTGGGCTGTCATACACTTGCCTGTGTCCTGCAGTCCATAGAGCTAAATTCTTGAAGACAATGGCACAGAATTTAATTATATTAGTGACATTTTGTAATAAGGAGCCATTTCAACACAGTTGCAAAAACAACAAAATAGCCAGGCAATCACTGAAAGTCAAGAATGAAAAGTCTTTTTATGCGTATATAACATGATTTATATAAACATATCATATATTTTGGCATAGCAAAGGCACCGTGCTTAAACTATCTTTGGGGGATGACAATTGCTCTTATTCATCACAGTGGAATTTGTTAAAGCTTTTCTGAATTACAGAATGTTTTCTCCATGGTAGCGGCATGTGAATAGTCTCAAGTGTTATCATGTAAATGTAAGTGAAAGCAGGTAACATTTCACTGAGGCATTCTGGAAAGCAAAGTGCCATTTCAAGCCACAACGTGAGCACCGTGGGGTGATCAAATCATCAAAGGGGAAATCATTTGTGAGAGAAGATCAAAAAGTATCCTGTTACCGCTATACTTGATGGATAGGATTTTAAAACAGTAATCTTAGATGATCAGAACAAGAGAACAATAGGCATGTGTGCCTGGGTCACCAAGGCTTTTGTAATATTGTTTTGGTCATTATGGAGATTAATGTAATGAGAAGATGGTTATTTTTTGTAATGAGATTTTTGTTTACGACTTTCCTTCCTCTGTTTTTTAACAAGATCGGTATCATCCTGGTTTTTAGATGCAGTGTTTTGACAGATAATGACATGGGCATTCCTAATGCTCAAGGGGCATTAAAACACAATATAAATGCTGCAGATGTATATCTTGCATTTAATGTATGGAAAATAAAACCTTCTTTCCATTTGTATTGTGACATTGATATCCTAACTGTGTGTGTGGATTATCTGTTTATGGAAAATGTCTGAAGTAGTCCCAAAAGGTTGAAATCGTTTGAAAATTATGAAGTATTTAGATTATAACCTTGGCTATAAAATATATTCCATAAGGGAACAAGCTGTTGCCAATATGGCATAGATTGCCAGCATCCTTTTCACACTGCAGGCAAACTGCAATAAATAAGGCTCTTTAATTTTTACTGTCATGGTTGGAAACATGTTTTTGTATGACTTCATCCCATTTTATCTACTATTTAATACCCATACATTAAAGATTAATAAAGTCAGGTAAATAGTTTTACACAACACGTTTCCGTTTAACTGTTTCTTAAAATAATGTAAAGACACTTGTTTACGGAAACCAGCTATTCTAAGAGACAGGACTTCTAAAACTTCTAATGGAAGCCCATTATTTTCATACTATGCTGTGTATATTGCTGCTAATCTGGGACACCTGCTTGAGACAGGATTTAGCTGAAGAGATCAAACAATATGAAAAGCTTTTAAAATGTGTTGTGATTTTCCTCAGACCAAACTCTATAGTGTTCTTACGGCTTTCAATGAGCACACTGTGGCTCCAATGATTCCAATCTGTCTTTAAGCAGGTTTATTCAGGTATCAGAAAACATTTTCAAAGCATGCTGACTGAACACACAGGGCTCTATGAAGGAAAGGATGCTACAGGAGGTCAGCACACATGCCGCTGTCTATATTATTGCCCTAAACAACTCTTAATCTTCCCAAGCATGGGTGTGTATTACACAGCAGGACCATAATCATTTTCATTTTCGTTTTCATTGGTAGATCTGGCAACCAATTTTCCATAGCGTGTTTTAGCATCAGTATGCTCTTCCGTTATTAACTAAATTATTTCAAGTTTATGACTGATTTTACAGACCCTAGGTAGTAACTTTAGGTAATCCATACACATACACACACACATATGGTACCCATGTAGTGAAAATGACAAATGGTTTTTGATTCAAAAACACTTCATATACAAGAAAGGTATACCTCCAATACAATCATATAAACACAAGGTATAAACTGACTTTGGACAAGGCCTAAGTACAGCTCAGTGCATGATATATTTGTTTGTATCAGAAAACACAGATATCCATGGAGTCAATTCGAAAGAAATGAAAAGACTGACAAAACTTTACAATGTGTGATATTTATACCTTTGTAAACAATTGTTGACTCCCCTTCAACCCGACTGGTTTCTGTCCAATAATCGAGGTAGTCGTTCTCTCATCACACAACGCGAGCCTACCACATACTTCCGCTGTGGCAAAGGGGGCGGTGCTCTCTGACCTTATGGTCCGACATGTGCTACAGGCAGGGCATATCCATTTTGTCATTTAATGCACCTTCCCCACCGTTTCAGGGTCAGCCACGTGTAATGTGACATGGTGCGTCCATTTTGTCTTTTAGTTCCCCTCCCTCATCTCACACTATCTCTGCTTGTCTCCTGCCTGTTGGCGTTTAGCTCAGACACCCATCTGTGACTTTGAGTCGTGTTAGGCTATGCAAAACTGCATGTAGCTGGTTTTGCCGATGGGAAATGAAAGAACTCGAAACTTACACAATACTGTATAGAAACTTAATATAAAAGCATATTAAAGCAATTGAATTAAAAAGCAAATTAAAACGACTATAAACAGCACACATGCACAATTAAAACATAATGATTAAAAACAACTTAACTGTAAAAGACACACACATAATGCAAAACTTA
This sequence comes from Acipenser ruthenus, assembly GCF_902713425.1. Taxonomy (NCBI): domain Eukaryota; kingdom Metazoa; phylum Chordata; class Actinopteri; order Acipenseriformes; family Acipenseridae; genus Acipenser; species Acipenser ruthenus. Next base: position 25,734,706 of record NC_081213.1, read on the forward strand.
TAATTAATAACATAATTAATACCTCATGCAAGAAGCCAGTACTACACCCACGGTTTAAAAAAATTAATGTAATTATCAGTGCAGCTTTGAAATATGAGCGCCATTGATGTTAAATACTTTACTTTGCATTAGTTGGTTTTACAGCAAAAGTTTGGCCAGAGTATATTCGTTATCCTTGGAGGGAATTCCCATTTTACAAGCCTCAATCAATCTGTTTAATTCTTGCATATTTCTTCTCTTTGATCTATGATACATGCTGTGAAGGATTTCAGGTGTTAGAGCCTACTAAGCTGAACATATGTTTAATGTAAAATATTTTTAAGTGAATTATAATTAGGTCTTCTGATTTTCAGTTTTAACCAATAAAAAACGATAAAACACCCCCGATATATATTAAAAAATGAAATAGGTGCATATCCAATAAACACTGGAAAAGCACTGGAAATAGTTACTCAGTTAGTTGACTTTACCCCTTTCTCTGCAAAGAAATTAATAAAATACAATAACCTACAAAAAAAAAACTTTATCAGTGCAGTTGGTCCCTCCTTCGTGGCTTGCATCTCTCATTGATTCTTTATGAATACTTTAAACCCACCCCAAATACTGAGTGGCAGCACATTCGTACATTTATTCTGGAGGATTGTAACATGCGTGCGAGATTAGAATTACTGGAAGTGGAAGGCTGTTCTTGCTCGTGAGATTTAAAGCTATATTACAGGTCCATCATAGGGAGTATTTACACACTCGTGGAATTTTAAATTAAAAATGGTGTCAAAATATAAAAAATCACACAGAAAACCCAGAAGAATATGGCCGTGACCATAAGTACAGTCGAGCTCATACATATTACTGATATACCCCTTACTGATACTGCTCGCCAACTGAATTAATGGAAAATAATAAAAACAGGATTTATGAAATACATGACAGTCTAAGTCTTAGATAGCTATAAAATGGCGAGGTGACACTTTCATGAAAGCAACCTGATGCTGGAATGCTCCAGAAATCAAGAAAAATTGGCAGCGATATGTTTATATCTAAACCTAGAATACCTTTATTCAGCTGTACTTTGATGCTCAGGCTCAATTGTCTGGTACTAGACACACATGTTCCTATTTAGCATGGACTAAGATGTGCAGTTTTTTTGTAACTAGAATTTGGCCACCCACTCATAATGTTTGCAGGTACCTGGCTTTCTGTGTTCATCTTTATGTAAACCCATTGTTAAGACTTTTGAATAGTTTGCATTATCCCGGCATAATATAACAGTGCTGTTAACTATAAGATCCCGCGTGTTAAAAAAAAAAGACAGTGTGTTTCTGTTGATACTGTTGTTATGGGAATAATGTTGCAATGACTGCCGGCTCCTGCTCAGAAGCCTTGTGCCTTTTGTAGCTTTCCTGCTGGCATCACACCCTACCTTGTTCTTAACACAGTGCATTACACCTTACCAGTGCGTACGACTGCTTAAATACAATTAAGCATAATCAAGAGCTTATATTTGTTGTTATATTCAACTTTTGTGTTGACCTTATCCTTAATCAAGGAGTTTGCTGAGCAGTCACGTCCTAATTACCATCTTCTAATATGTTTTTACAAAGAAGTCATCGCATACCTTTTAATCCTCTGAACTCTTCTATCATATTACTGTTGGCATGCCCTTTAAAAATGATACACGCACAAAATAATAAAGGATAAGCATGTGTGTGACTGTATATTGGAATATGTATCTGACCATTTAGATTCATACTGTTGGATGCCTTTATATATATATATTAATATGGACATATGTATGTGTTTAAGACTGCTACAAGCCATCAATCAAAGTTGCTTCTGCAGTATAACCTCAAATACAGCTGCATCACCCTATAGAATTAACCAATTTTGCTTCATAAAGTCAAATTAAACCAGCTGAATAATGTTAACATATTGAATTACATACCACTGACAAAAATTAAAAAAATGTGACATTTTGAAATCTAACATGAAATACTGTACCACTATTATGCCTTCTGGTACACTTCTGCAATATCATTTTGTAGTTTATTTGATTACATGATGTTAAATAAAATATCTAAATTATGTTCACATTTTTTTTTAAACTGAAAATAATATAGTTGAAGTGTTAAGCGCATGTATGGGGTTGGTGATGGGATAGGCAGCTTTGATCCATTGACTTCTATGGCATTACAATTGTTGAGATGATGTAAATAAATACTTGGGTATACAGTTAAAGGCATATCTTGTATCATGCCAAAATACATATATTTTTAGGATTTAGCCCCTAGGTCTGACTCTCAAGATCTATTTTAAATACCATCTACATTTCTAGAATAGACATATCAATCCTCTGATGCCACAAGGCACATGATCGATGTAAGTGCATGCCTTTTCTTCAAAGAGTTCAGAAGTTACATGAAGATAAACCCTGGATCAATCTTAATGGAATGCCGATGGCAGTTCATGATCTTTCTGAGATTGTCTAAAAAAAATAAAAAATTGTGACTGATAGGTAAGCTTTTTCGTAATACCTGATGCAATTATATTAGCAGCAATAAAGGAGGTTGCCTTCCTTTTGTAATCACTCCAGGTAGATTTGTATAGCCTGGGGAAACAAGAAAATCACTGTAATTAATTTAGCAAAGGTCAGATTATCTCCACTGTTGGAGTGATGATGATTACATCACTGTCATCACTATCTGCGCACTTCAGTAAAAATGCTATCAACATGGAGACCTGGATTAATATCCGTGCCACCTCAATCTAACCTTGTTTTGGTTATGTTAAACCGTTTTCTTCTTCATTTGCTGCAATTCTAAACAATATTACACTTGTCTGGATTGCTTTGTATCAGGTGTGAAACAGCTGCAAAAAAAAAAAAAAAATCAACAAATCAAGATCTAATTAAGCAACATTTAAGAATATTTCATGTCCTACAATGTTTTTTTTTTTTATAATGCAAAAATGAATACAAGAATTTGTTGTACATAGAAATAAAAATTACATCTCAAGCAGCAATATGTTCTGAAATGTGCCCCCATTATCACTGTATCTAGAAATGACGGTATAGCTATATTACCAAGTCTAAAACGGTTATTTATGGGACCATTACAGTAACATTGCTGAGGAACGTCTGCTGAAGGGTATTGAAAGTGCTTCCCCTTGAAAGTAAAACAGCTCATAGTGTGGAGATGGTTTCCTGCACAGAAGTGCTGTGTACAGTGGCTGAAAGCACTAATGGTTGGAAGGGTTTAAATCTAGCAAGCTCTTCGTTTCGCTGCTGTTTAAAACTCTCATCAAATTGACTGAGTTGGCTACCATTGAAAGACTGCATTGTTTTACAATGATCCAACTCTTAGACAGGAATAGACAGGCTCTCAGAGATTAGATCTAGGCTGATTAATGTTCATTTTTAGTCTATAGTTACATGTTGCAGTGTTTTCGCATGAGTACTGTACATCTCACCACCTTCAAAAATGTTAAAAGGAAGATTGCATACATGACATCCCTATAATGTAAAGACAAAATGGTGTTTTCCTTCCACAGTATTACGTTTTGTTTACAGAGTCCTCTAATTAAGTACCACTATGGATTTAAATGTACTGTATTTTCAAACCCTTTAAACAATATATAAATAATAACATTCTGAAACTGTTTTGCACAAACACAGGTTCCCACAATTTTATCTATAACCAATAAATGAAGTGTTTAATGAAATATGTTATGGGCCAAAATAATAAGTAATATTATAAATTATGTGACACCAATCTAAAACTGTTTAACCTAAAATATAGTGCGGCACTGGAAAAACTGTGGAAGAAACCCAACAGAGAAACACACCAGACCAATGAATACAAAAATAAGAAGTTTTATTTCCAATATTTTATAAAACACATTAAATCTTCAGTTTACACAAATAATTAAGTCTGCATACTTCATTAAAACATCACAATCCAGTTTTCAAATAGATTTAATAAAATAAATAATCCCAGTTTGGATCCCAATCAGATCACTGAAAATGAGATAAGAGCCAATGAATTGAAAGAAAATAGTATGTGTAATAAGATATCCAGTTAAAAGTAGCCTTACATTTGAAATTGAAAGTAAATAAATAAATAAAAGACTGGGTAATTTAAACAGAACGGTGTCACAGTCAACATTGTCTCAAGAAGTCAGCATTGGGTTGAAACATTGAAAAATCTGGACATATGTTTTTTTTCTTCGATTCAATGACTCCGCGAAGCAGTTAAAATAACTGTATATAACCTAATCGTAATTTAACAGTTAAACAGCAGGTGTAATTATTGCAGATCATAACAATTCATTGTTTTCTTTTTATTGTCATCCAACTAAAATGGTAAAAAAGCTGAAAAAATAGACATGGTGCAGGAAATTAAACAGATTGTGAAACACACAATCCATAAAATTGTTTTGAATGGCGTTAACACAATCACACTGCTATAGTTTTGTACAATAGCAAAATGGGTTTCCGACCAGGACAAGAAATCTGGGCTGAAAAACGGACAATCCCATTTTTCCTGAGACACCTGGTAACCCTAAATCGACAGTACTCAGCGCATCTATATTTGCACGATAGAAGATCGACGCTGTATTTTCTAATTTCCTTATTCTTGATGTTATTCCGAAGGTGATTGGCTACTCTTGCAATTACACTGTGAATACAAAGTCATTACAAGCGACTACGTCAGTTCATTTACATTTATTTAAAACACATACAATTTTATGTATTCTGATTGGTCCAAATCAATACGTGTACAAGGTATGGGTTTTTGACCCAGATGGCCTTCCATATGCAGGCACAAACATCCGTCAACGCAGGCATACGCTCTCACACAGAGGTACGCGTTCCAGGGCTGGCTCGCCTATCAAGCTGAACTCTTCTTCCCAGCTGGCCCCTTCTAATTAAACAAGAGTAGTTTATATAGTGTGTGTGATAATCACCAGCTTAGCCTCGTATTAAATGGCCAGCCAATCTTCTCATTCCTTCCAATTGCTTCGGCTGTAGCTCGTTAATGTCTTAGTCCACCTGCAAAGCCAAGTGCTCAAACAAAACAAAGTCCAGGGATCATCAAAAAGTTCACATCACAATAAAAACGGGTAATATTTCAATAACTCAAATAGTGAACAAAAAAAAAGAAACAGTGTTATAAATAATACAGTGATAATACTTTGCAGGTGTGACATATGGTACTGAGAGACATTAATATTATCTCTGTTAATCTTTGAAACTCAGCACACGATATAGTGGTGCACCTGGGATGTGCAGCTTTTACACATACCTTAACGCTCTGTGAAATAAAGCAACACTGGATATTCACACCAGAATCATGAAAAGTGATGTATTTGCATTCTCATTGTGCTACACAACACTGCGACATAACCTTCCCATAACCTTCCCGTTAACAGGTACTACCCTAAGTAGAGATAATTATGGAGTTATATAAACCAGTGGAGGCTCGTCATAAGAGGTTATGGAGGCTAAGCCTACGTGTAATTTTGCAAAAGTAAGTAAGCTTACCTTACGTCATGCTTTCCAAGGTCTACTGAATTGCTATTGGCTAACATGTAGCCTAAAAATGGGTGGGATTCTGTGTGTCTTCCACCTGCAATCACCCTCTGTCTGTCCAGTTTGACTGTATTTGTACTGGCTACACGATGCAAGCTTGCGGCTAGCCTGTACCACTCATAATTAGACTGCTGACATCTGTTGGTAAGCAGGTTTTTGGTCACGTGTGGCTACTCCCTTAAGTTTCGATTTCTGTACAGTACGTTGTAGATTTTTAAAATTCGTACGCCATTTTCCTCGTTTTTAATTGAGGAAAAAATAAGAATAAAATAATAAAAACAAAGGTCGTCCAAAGCCTAAATTGGACCTTCTTCAACAGGGAGGACCAAAACCAAATTTTGAATTGCTCATGGTACGAAAAAACGAAATGGTTGAGTATTCACAGTTTGGTTTTTCAAACGAGTTCTTCATCTTCCAAATATTTTTTCTACAAATGACATCACTCAGGATTCATCAATCAGGTAGGTCCACAATGTGTTTATTATATTCAGTTGCTTGCCTTATGTGCTTCGTATACTATATTACTGTATTACATTTCTTATTAAATTACGAAGTACCTTTTGAAACATACAACGTTTTATTACATATAATAAAAATTAAAGTCAGGAGCCGCTACTGATATAAACAGATGTGCATTTTGTATGTATGTTTTTGTCTCATTTCATTTTCAATGCATTTGATCCATAATGTACCAGTAATCTCTGGAACAATCAAACAGGCACACCTTGGTCAGGTAATGAAAGATTAGCCACTGCAAGGTGTGCAAAAATATAATAGTGAATATGAGCACCTTGTACACATATCCAGATAAGAAGGTTATGATATTCTGCATCAGAAAAGGATACGTTCAATTTAGCGGATTACAGCACATCAGATGTATTTGACAATAAGTGATTCAGAGCAGAAGGAAAATGTTTTGCAGACAGATGACTCAACATCTAGCTATGTTTCCAGACAATGCGTGAATGACTTTTGTGTTTTTCCACATAGAATCCTACAGTTCCCAGTCAGTCGTGAGTAGCAGAACGTTTGGGTGAGATTGGAATTTCACAAGGTATAAATGCCATACATGAACAGAATCTCTTCCCATCTATGTATGGACGTATAATACAAACAGTCCCTTGAGATCAATATCTCCCTACAATAAAAGCACTTGATTTTCAACACCTTCTGATATCTGATTTGGGTGCTGTGCTAAGTGCTGTCAATCAACAAGACAATGATTGTCAACTATAATAATGCAGCATGTAGGCCATTGCAGGGTTTCCATTGCACTGTTTGTTAAACATCCTCTCTATCAAAGCAAACTCTTTTCTTCCAATGTCAACTAAATCTAAATTCAAGACACTCAAACAGAAATGAAAACCTATGTTTAATGAACCTAATGTTTAATGAAACTAATGTTTTAATTATTCCATATAAAATTCGGTCTCACTACTTTATTTTTTTTCAGGTTGATACAAAAAATATTTGAAAATATGCTTCTATTGTGAAACCTGATGAGGTTACAAAGTCGCTTTTCTGCTATCACTTGGTTGGTTGGTTGGTTGGTTGGATGGATGTGTCTCTCATCCTGGGAAAGAATTTACATTTTTCTCTAATTCCCAATACACAATGTTTACGTTTTTTTTCTTCAGAAGGAAGTGCTAGGTATGTCAACTATCTATTTCATTCAGCTTAACAAATAAATAAAGGTCATTGGAGCATCAATCCATACAATACCAGTTGACACTCTTTCTAAAAAAAACATTTCTGCATGTCTGTTCTCCTCTGTCTCTTTTTTATTTGTATGATTTTTTTTTCATATTGTCTTACAAATGTATGCATGCTGGTTATCAGGCCAGCATTTTTATTTTCCTGTTCCTGTCCAGTAAATAACAGATGAAAAAACAAAACACCTGCAGCTTTGTAAAACTTTATTAGAGATTGATACCACAGGCACCCGATGCTTCAAGTCATACACATCTTGGCATAAGCTCTGCTTACAGTATTCTGTGGAACACGTTCTTTATTTACTTTGGCTTTGAGCTTATCGGGTTTGATTAGAATATACTTATTTCGTGAGAAGGGCTTCTGCGGGAGGTCTTTAAAATCTGTGGTTCATTGCTTAGATACCACACAGGCGATCTGGGTGATTCATAGCTTTTTGACCTAGCATTATCTGAAAACAGATCCCTCTTGAAATTGCCAGTCATACAACTATCCAAGGGATGTTTTCTCACGTATATGTATGGCCACCAGAGGTCTTCTTAGGACCAATTATTTATATACCACTTTTGCTTCTCCATTGATTTAAAAGCTTTTGATTCAGTCTTACAGAACAATTGAACATTGGTAATAATTTACATTATGTAATTGCATTATTATTGCATAAACCACAAGAGTCAATACAGTGTATTGTAATTCCAAAAGCTGCTTGCAACTGCCAACACTTTCTGTTTCATAACTAAACAGGTTGTACCGTTACTGTGTAACTACATTGTAATTACCAAACCATTTATAACAACATGAGTGTGTAATACTATTGAATAATATTGCTGTAAATAAACTTCTGGGTCACATGTACTAACAAAAATATGATTTAAGGCTTTCATCTGTTGAGTTCATGAAATAAATGTCTTTGTTTTGAATGAGAAGAGGATGAGAAGACGCAGCAGTCTGTTATCATTCCCAACCCACAAACTATATTTGGGGACAATCATTTTCAAAATATTTCTTATATAAATAAATCTGGACATATTAGGAGGTATAATTTGTGTAATAAACACAAATACAGTTTTTTTTAGAAAATGACTGTATTGCAAAAGGAAAATCTCAATAAATGCCGTGGCAAGTACATCCAAGAAACCTGTATTCAGTAGGTCAAATGTGGACTTTAAAACAAAAACATCATGGTATTACAACTGTATGTGAACAAAACCAAACCCTGAATAATGAACCCTACTGAATTGGCAGGGGATCCTGGATTCTGCCTGCCTGTACCTGAAGAAGTTTCCATTTTTCCCCAGGTTCCGATTGGTGGGCTTGGATCATAAAAGCTGATGACGCAATGGGGGTTTCCCCATCTATTGAGACACTTTATGTTTATTTATTCAGAAGCTATTACTGCAAAATACCTGAATCTTCCAAATATAAATCAGTTGGCAAGCCTAGCTTCTTCCTGCAGTCCTGCATTGTAGTCTGTTTATCATCTTACCTATTGTAGCTCTCAATTAACTTGTATTATTATTTAACTTATTATTTAAGTTGTAACTAGTTTGGTAATCATTTTGTAAAGATTGTCCGAGTACAATATTACAATTTTAAATTAAAAAAATAAATAAATAAAAATAAAATAAGTAACTCTATTCATGGATCCACTATAAAGGAAAAGGAATCTGAGGATTTGGGAAACTGGAGAAGTGCAAAACTACTCTTAGCGATGGCTCTTTAACCCAGACTTTCATCACCTGGCTTAGGTGGGTCTGGGTATAACAAAGGATAATGGCGATGATGACGGATAGTTCTGCTACCTCTCTGTGTGGCACACAGTGTCCACCTGTCAGAATGCTGCTGCTTTGTAACAGTGAGATAGATGCTTGCATGATTCCAAATTAAAGAGCATGTTGTGGTTCTTCCACCTTGACGAATAGAGTGCAATTATTTGTGGTGCACTTGTTAAGTTTATTAACTGGTAACGACTAGTTTACAAATACATGAACAAATGTTGCTCATTTCTTGTTAATCAGAAGTTAATATAGAGTAACCCATTTATAAACTAATAAAGGTATAATAATACAAACCCTGATTTCAGAGGAACGACTTTAAACAAATGTAACCCTGTTTCAATTATACCATTCAGTTCATAAATAGGTTACCATGTATTAACCATTAATAGAAAAAGGAATAACATCTGATGTTGGTAAGCTAGATAGTAACAGGTAATAAAGTAAAAAAAAAAAAAAGGTGTCCCTGTTTTTTTTATAGTTTAACTCATTACAATCAAACTATTAGGTTGTTTGAATGTATTTGCTGTGGGTGTCAAATTGTATTTCAGAAGACTGTCTCTGTCTGCCCAACATGTAATCAGATGGCAAACCCAACACTAAATCAGACAGTATTTCTCCCTTTCAAATAGGTGTCAACCCACCACTGCTACCTTTAGTGGGCATTGGAACCTTGGATGTAAAGTAGGGACCTGTTTTGCTCAGTGGAAGTCCAAGTCCAAAGCTTATTTTGTAATTCAAGAATGATATAAGGGGGATAGTGGATAATTAGAGTATTCTTTGTTCTGGGAATCTCAGCATCAAGCTTTATTTTGTTTTTTTATCTGACGCCTCATTGAATATACTATGGGCTTCCTGTCAGGTTTGTATCCAGACGTGTCCTCACAAGAGGAAAACACAAACTGCAATGTAAATCAAGAAGGAGTATTGGTGTTCTGGAGGGTCCTCAGGTATATCTGGTACTACCACAACCGCCAATGCCTGTTTTTAACCCAGATTTCGTAAGATAGCCTGTATTTATTGAGAGCTGCATGTACGGGTGGATAAATCAAATAGAATGTAGATATACTGGTTAATTTACTGTAGCAGTGTTACCCAACAGAGAGGGGTGGCCAGACATTGTGGTTAGTATCTATGTCAAAGGCCTATGCTTTTTATTATTTTTAAAACATTTTTGTTTTTGTATTCTTCCACTTGAGGAAAAATATAGTTCCCTTTCCTCCTTTTCCATACCTATAGTGCCTTATTTTTCTTTATGTAGGGATAATAATTGTAATTAGTGGTTCAGGCCACTAACATATATATTTAGGTAAATATAGGCATACAATACAGTACATGAGCAAAAACGATATACCTGCACAGTGCAGTTATTTGTCTACTTGGTAGCACATGTATGGGGTTTCTATTATGATAAAGACAGTTCAGGCTTACAAATTTCAATTGTTTTCATGTATGGTACAATATTACAGTAGATTGGAAAGTTTTAACAACATCTTACAAGTTAAAACACTAACAGATTTTGCATTCCTATCTTTAATATAGGTATCTTTGTCCAAAGCCCTTGAAACGCCCATTGCACGACACCTCTGTTCAGCTGCTAAAGACATTCTTTAAACCTCTAAAGCAAGTTGTTGTGGCCTAAAGTAACAAATCAGTTTTGGAATGCATGCTGTCTGTTGTAAATGGATTTGGGGTAATAAATTTCCTGCTGCAGAGCAATCGGCAGAGTTTCATAATGATGAAGAGTTTGGGCTTGTCTTGAAAGAAACAATGTCACCGAAGTAGTGAACTGTTTTGTTATTACAAAAGGCCATTTTCTTTCCCCTTAAGGTGGAATCTTGATTGGGTTTCGTGTTGTGCTCTAATATGTTTTCACCACATGTACGACGCAGATGAAAATTATTGTTATTCGTCTATTGTGATTTACTTCAAAAGTTAGTGGTTACTAAGATGTATATTCATTAAAAAAAAAGTTTCATATTCCCTGCAGATGGTCTTTAAAATGCAGTTGAAAGTTCTGGTTCTTTCATCTTGAACATGATATTAAATAATAAAGAGGTATTTGGCAAGCTCTTTTCCAGTTTTGTTTGTCGAAGTATTCCTTCCATCTTTATAAAGAAAAAAGAAAACTAGTACAGTATAATATTCATTGAAGCAATTCAAGTGGACCTCACTAACAGTAACAATCATATAGTCGTTGACAGATGAAATGGTAGTCGTATCAGTCCAGAGATGATAGACAAAGAGAAGGAGATGTGACACCTTGTATTGGACTAACTAAACAATAATTAATTAGAAGCTTTCAAGAATCTGGAGTTAGCCAATCACTAAGGGACTGAGCATTTGTGGTGGCTTAAACAAGTCTCTGCTAATTTAAAGTGCCACTCTCTTGCATTTGTACTGAGAAGAATATATAGACTTCTGTATCTCTTATTGTATAAGAGATGCCATCTCAGACTGTGTGGATTGACACCCTACCCACAATATACTCACTAAATCAATTCAATATACATTTATTTAGCACCTTTAGTGTGCTGTACCATTTTTGTACAATAACAGTTATAAAACCAGGATGAAAAACATTATTAAAACCAAGGACTTTCTATTAAATATGAAAGAAAAAAGTTAAGGATAGCAAATATATCACAAAAAGCACCTAATTATGAATCTTTTATTATGTACTGTGATGACATGACATTTTGACTGATTTGTAAATGTGATTGGTTGAATTTTTGTATGTCATTTTAAATCTAATGTAAAACTGCCTGTGTCTGCCCAGACAGTGAAAAAACACAGAAAATCTATGTTGCAGCTCTTCAGTTTTTCCCTATCCTTCAGTAAGACAGGGTTGTTTTTCATTCACACTTAAGATAATAATGCTTGCTCCAGCTGAACAATTACAGTGCATTAAAAAGGCATAGAGGTGTCAACTAAATGATAAGTTGTAACTTTTAATGATTAAATTGGACCTTTAAATGCATTTTTGAAGTATGGTTTATACAACACGCTTTACTAGAAAGCCGATAATGTATTTTAGGAATGTGTTTGATTGCACCCAGATTCCAGTTCAAAATGTCAAGATGGGAAATAATATAAATATCCTGGACTTGGACGACTGGGTGAATTTATTTACATTAAAGAAAAAGGAGGGTATTATAAAAAATTGCATGCTTAAATTAAAGATATTCTGTGACATTTTCTGACATGCTGCAGTTATGGCTAATTGAATTGAGAAAAATCTATTCCATTGTCCAAGTATGATTCATTATGCTCACTATACCCTATGCAATCCTGTGATTTAGTCATGCATTTTTTAATGGAATGAAGATCCAAAAGTAACTGTCAACAAGGCAAAAAAAAAAACAACCATTGAGTCAAATGTCTCAGGAACTCAGCATTTAAGCAGTGGTAAAATAAAAGGATGCAATCAATTTCATTTAATTGCTTTTAATTGCGTTTCTGTTGTAAAATTTCCCTTGAGTAAATTCTGTAACAAAAAAAAAGTAAATAAATCATTGTTAAAAGAAGTTCACTTTTAAAGTATATTTGTTATGCCTCATTCTGTCTGTGGAAAAGAAGCTTTGTGACTATAGAAAACATACATTTTTGAAAGCTGCAGTCACAGCACACAAAGGATGGCCATCAGCAGCTGGTGGGCACACTAAGCATTTGGTGAAAGATCTGCTGAAATGCATGACCACTTTAAATTAGAGCTACCTGTGTGGGAGGCTCCAAATGTACCTGTCTAATGTTTTCACTACTTATTTAAACCCATCACAATGCAATCAACCTACAGTTCTGGAATTTCACCCAGGGTCTTCCCTTTGCTAGCACAAACCCTTTCCTTGAAAAACTCTGTTACTGTAGGTGCGAATTGGAGTTATCTTCCAACACATGCAACACACTTACCTTTCACTATAAAGAAAAGAAATAGGATTCAATTAAATTATTTCTATGATAAATCAAGTTGGAAAATGCTGCTCTGTATTAAAGTGTAAGAATTATGAATCCTCTATTTAATGAGGGCTGTTTTGGAATCACTTTGAAGTAAGAAATATGTGTGTTTTAATGCATTTGCACTCCAGTCCCACTTTCCTCTGCTCTCCTGTGAGGATAGATGTATGAGAGACGCAGCTTAAGAGGGTTCTTTCATCTATCTTTGAAAGCCTGCTATAAAAATAATTATTTATTGTACCTTTAGTATCGCAAACAATTGATCTAATGTGGACTTTTGTTACACACTGCACAACATGAAAGGTACCTGCATTGATGTTTGTTAAAAACCATCTAAACATTTAGAAGATTACAACTGCATAGGGATGTAAGTCTCTGCTACCTTTAATCAATGCACAAGTAACTCTACATGTCTCCTATTAAAAAAAACAACATGTTTTTAACATGATTAGAATGATAGATCTCCCAGAAACTGTTACTGTACTCTACATTGGTCACGGGACACCCTGCATGCAGACGGTATAAAGGAATTAGTTTTAATCTCTTCCAGAATTGATTTGTGATCAAACAACTGTCTTATCAGTAAAATAAATTATTCCAAGGCTTTGCTAGATAGAAGAAAGATGATCACCTTCCTCACAATCCTTGTTATCTACTATCAGAAACATTTTTGTTTTACTGCACTGTTGCCAAGGAATTCAGTATTTTAAGAAACGTGTTTGTATAACCACTGTACTATTGCAATAACATTGTTTGTAAAATCATTTGTAATCCTAAATAGCTGGGAAGAATTAACATGGGGGATTCTTTCTCAGTATTTGTAATAAACAGTTATGTACTTGTGATGTGTCATAATCTATCACAACAACACCTAATTATGGTTCTTATTTTAGTTAGTTACAGACTGGAATTAAAAATTCACTTCCCTGAACTTGGCAGCGTTGATTTACTGTATGTGCACAGTGTGTGGCTGAGTAATATGCTGCCGCAATGGTTCATTATTATTGAAAACAAAATCAAGATGATATGGTGGTTTAATTACTTGTAGAAGTTTTTATTTTTAGATTTTGCAGTTCAAATGCACATAGATTTAACATGGTAGCCTGATGCCTTCCCCTTGTCAATACAAGGCTGCCAAAAGTGCATTCTGCAAAGAGATAGCACTGTTACTAAGGACCGCTTGGCAAACGGAGCCACAGTGTTATGATTTATAATGACCTTCATCTTGTTGAATACATGTCAACATGGATAATGGCCTTCCTTCTAACTGTGGAGATTGCCACATAATAGACTACCCTGATTGAAGTCAGGAAATAGGGTTTTGGTTAGGATTTTGGTTATTTTTACAGGTGGAATGGCTATTCCAGGTGCATTGTTTTGTAGTGTTTGTCATTGGTGTATTCATTTTAAAACTGAAATGGATTATTTTGCATAAACGTTCTCAAAATGCTTTTTAAATGCATCATTGAATCATGGTTGTCGCTGAAGCTGCGATGACACAAACCAGGCCTTGCCTTACCCTTTGTAAGCGCATGGGCCAATGTAGCACTCCCAACCAGTATTGGAAGCATGTGCAGGATTGTGGGGCCATGGGGACCCCCACAGTTACAGCCTATTGAACTTTTAAAACCTTTTTATTTTAAATGTGGCTGGAACTCTTGACGTTTTGTTATTGTAATATAAGTTGTCAGGTTCCTAAATAGTGTTCAGAAGGTTTCACTCACAGAATTACCACTATTTTTGCCACTTTACTCAGCACTGAGGGCTTTAATATTCATATGAGCCAGTGAGCTACTACTTTAATACTGTAAGACCTCTACACACCAGACGCGATGCGACAAGTGAATGTGTCGTACGACACACTGCACCACAACAAAAAGAAGAAAATATGTATTTTTGATACAATCCGTTCACAGTGCCCGCAATGCGACGGGCGACACTGAAGCGATGCGAAAAAAATAGGATTGGTGTCTATTTTTGCGATTTTGTCGCACCACAGCTAGGGAACTGACCAATGAGGAGCAGCTTCCCTTGCACGTCTTCAGTAAATAATGGTGGAAGAAAAGATAATTCCTGCAGTATCAAAATACCTGGAGCTGTAGGGAAAACATCTGGCAGTCCATTTCCAGGGAACTGGATATAGCTGGTGTGTATGATTCATTTACCTTTACTGAAATAAGTATTCTGAAATGCTATTATGTATTCTACATTTTTATTCCTGTATAACAGGACTATCATATATGTGATTTTTTTCAGTTGATGATACAATCAGAGGAGAGTCGCCTATCACATCGTGTGCACACGCCTGTTGCTACTGGTGTGAACGGTAGTGTCGCAGCGAAAGTACCATTTTATCGCAGGACAAATCGCATTACGTCTGGTGTGTGGAGACCTTTAGACATACTGTAGTCTTGTATGTTATTAAACTTGTCGTATCCATTTTGTACTGGGTACATTCAAAACTATTTGACTAACTTTCACTCTTCTGGTTAGATGTGTATCTAGTCTATTGTCAACTATTTCGAAAGGCCCTTTAGCCATCTCAAGGGGTTTATTACATTTAATTATTACATTATGCCAAAGGCAGCACAATAATCTGAGCTTAGAGGTAAATACTGGGAGAACAATTGTACTCTGTGATTGAAAGCTTCATGTACTGACACATTTGAATTATAAATATGTGAGTTGGAAGTGTTACAGCCAAGGGGCTTATTGAAGGAATTTGCCATTTGTTTTCTGGACAAGAACTCCTGGTTAACCTGCAAGGTAAGCGAAAGTTCATCCACAGGTAAAGTTCACCTCAGGAAGTGGCCTGCACTGTCTGTATGGCAGCAGACTTTATGTAGAGACATGTTGACTATATGCAAGATTTCAATGGAATAAACAAAAAAGGCTGTAAAATATGTCCTGATGATTGAAAAAAATGGACTCAAGTGAACATGGGAATGGAATCCTTTTAACCATCCAGTAGACAAGTAATTAGAAATACAAGAAAACTAAAAATGACAAGAATTAAAATGTTTAAAATGTTGTGAATACCTTGTTTATTTAGGTGTGGTCACATTAAACAAGTCAAAGACTGCAAATGCGTGAATAATTTAATCTTGTATAACTAAGCATTTCGGGTACGCCAAAGGGAATGGTTTGCCATTGTTGTGTGTTTACCAGGTGATATATTTACCCGGTGATATATTTACCAGGTGATATATTTACCCGGTGATATATTTTTTAACGGATCTTCCCTTAGACAGCACATTTTGGTTGTGCTAGTGAAACCCAGCAAGGCGTTTGCAAACCCTTCTAGTAATACATGTTTTACAAAACAGTGAGCTCAGTGTTTGTTTCCTGTGGTACTGAATAATCATCTATAATCTCAGCATAGCGTGCTGCCGGTTGTAACCACATTACCACATTATAAATCTTGTTTGAAATGTGGAACTTTACAGTTATTTTTGGTAATGGGTGGCTTTCAAGTTGAAGGTATTGAAATAGTTTTTGCCTTTAGGCCTGGCATACAGTGTTTGTACTACATGTGCCCGTATTTCAGAAGCAGTCTGCAAGATACCCTGACATTTCCTGAACATACAATGTGTTTATTCTGCCAGAAATCTCTCTCCTACAGGAAACACGTTCTTGTAAATACAGTTTTCGGTAGTAGCCTGGCTACATTATTGGCAACGCATACTTATAAGTATTCAAATAAAATGAGACTAATTGCTTGCTTTATTTTATTTCTTTGGGGGAGGAAATTGTGTTTAATAAAATCATGAAATAATAAAAATAAAAATAATAATGAACAACTAATTAAACTTTAACACATAAAAAATAAAATTCTCTACCCCAAATATATTATTTATTTATTTATTTATTTATTTGGCAGCCGACTTTATCCAAGGTGACGAACTATGTAACAGATAGTATATATTTTGGGTGTAATTTGGAAACCCTTTTACTACAAGTCCAAAGTGTCATTTGCAATTTTTGTTTTTCTAAAAAGAGAAAAACACCTGTTAATGCCACAAATAAACAATGTATTTAAGAGCCCTTGGATTTCATTCCATAGTTGTTGAGCTACAAAGAGATGTACTTTCACTAGTATGGGTCAATCTATAATGTTTAAGGGCTCCTAATAAAGCCCTTGCCATTCCTAAAGACAATCTAATTGAATTTGGAAGTTTCAAAGTCCCACCTCGAGGTAACATGCAGTTAGGAAAACCATTGTAGAAGATTCAAATAAAAAAATGAACACATACAGGTACATATCAAATGAATCTCTGCAACAGGCAGTGCAGAGTGCCAATAAAGACATCATAGAGTGTACAGAGATCCCAGTACACGTGTTACTTCAGTAAATTTCAGGGGGACAGCTAAGTGGCAAGATACGGCAGAAACCAGATGTTATGTTTCCTGAAAATTGAGATGTTTCAAGAGTTTATAGGCGGGTGTCATTTACCCCTTTCATTACAACTTCAGTCTTAATTTACTGAAGATCAAACCGTGACTCTTAGTCTCTTACTGAAGTTAAATATGTGCTTCTCTTTAGTGCTGTATTTACGATTGTCTTCTTGTTTTGTTTTTAACCTATAGCTGTACTGATTCAAGAAAAGGTAAAGCACAATCACAAGCTGTCAGTGATCAAAGTTACACATAAAGATCTCTATTGATCTTTTTGAGAAACCATTTGTTATAAACAATTATAGGACAGCTGACGAGCAGTTGCATTCTATGCATCCTTCAGTGTAGAATTATTGTTGTAGTTCTCTTACATTGTGTTATCTATGGATCTGAATCACAGCGCTAAAGCAGGTTTGTAAAAGTGACAGTTACCTTTTGAAACTGTCTTTCATCGCTCTCTCTCACAGGAAGCAAGTCTGCCACTACTTAACAACAGCCTTCCTTACCAGTGATGTATTGGGAATCAGAATCCTGATTGATGGCAACTGCTTTGTAATTTTCCTGTTATTCTGTTTGATCACTGCAGAGCAAAAAATCGTCAACTATATGCTTTCATAGACACAAACATCTTCACTAAGACAGATTTTGATTTAAAGAAAATATATATTTTTAAAAAGTACAATCCTTTTTTTTTTTTACCTAACACTTAAAATACTTGAAATACTTAATTGAGTCACCCAGTTAAACCCTCATTTACATACTCATAATCATAACAAGATTTCCAAAATGTTCAGTCTTTGTTCTTCAAACCAACAACGAGTTAAAGGAATACTTTACATCTTATGTGTTTATTTTCCCATGATATGTGTCTTGGCTTGTTAAACACAGCAAATGTTACCCTTGAGGAAATCTTTCAGCGAGTGTTAAAGATTTGCAGAAGAAATTATCAAACAAACTCAGTGTTTCACAGGGTACATCCCAAGTCCCATGTTTTTACTTTTGAAGGTAAAATATGCTTGCGACTTTAATAAACCATGAGTGCTGACACTCTAATAAGGGATAATGAACATCAAAATATATATTATGCTGATTCAGAAGGTATAAAGCAGGCGTGGATAATTCCGAGTCTGCAGTTCACCTCAATGACTGGAAGTGTGCACCCCTGGTATAAAACATTTTGAAATGATCATGTAAATCCATCAGATTGTGTTCTCCTATATAAGAGTTACCTGTCAAGGTGATTTCCATACTGTATGTGTTTTATGCAGCTAATTTTCTGCCTCTACTGTAACCAGAATGACACCGTAAGCTGCAATTGACCAACTGTGTAGTTTACAGACAGCCGGAAATTCATAGGATGTGAGTTTTAGCGGTCTGTCACTTTAAATTAGCCAAGCGAAGCACAATGTGTTCCAGGTGTCTGCGGTTAATTAGTAAATTAGCCCCAATAAAGTGAGGATATGCGCTTCAAGTGTGATCACTGAGACCTTTCGATTGTTCGAGCTGTCAGGTAACAAGCCTGGGGTGACGAACTCATTCTGTTTAAATGTAAAATATCTGCTGACGAGTTCAACCCTTTAAACTGTTGACCTGGTTTTAAATCCGTAAAGTGGATGGAGGATCAGACGTAAAATGTATCTTGAGGTTGTGGTGTTGGTTGTGGTCACGGGTGTGAAATTCCTTTTTAGATGAACTTCATTACAAGCCACAGGTGTAATATGCTTGTTTAACCCTTTTAAGGAGTGCATTCCAGTACTTCGTATTAGCAAATTGATTCCACTGTGTGTCGAGAGAAAAACTGATTGCTCATCGCAGTTCAGATGTATCTTATACCCTAGAAAGCGTGGTGTGGATAGGGTATTACAGGCATAGATAAAAGAAACCAGTGATGCTGTATCAACCTGCTATACAGGGAATTTCAGGGGAGATCATGTATAAAGGATACCACAAATTAATAATGTAAATTAGTAGAGCTATTGAATGGTAAAAGACGCCTGAAAAATTTACCAGGTTCACTGCACAAATTTCAATGTTAGGCTCTGTTTTATGTAACCACTCCAAAGGTGTTGCAGGGACCAGTAAACGGTCTGTTTGATTGCATTAATCTATATAAAAGCAATGGAAAATAAGAGGCATCCATCATTAAACACCTGGATATTAATGTAAGATGAGTCTTCCTCTGGCAATTAGTATGGCTAATAGGCTGTTCTTTTATTTTATTCCAAATAAAACACAGAACGGAGAAAACAACAAGCACATGGCACACAGAGAAAGGTAGATGCAAAATGGAGTTTAAGGAACAATGTTTGAAAGATAAAGATGACCAGCTGACCTTGTAAACAGATGGCTGCAAATGTGTTTGAATTCCTATGAAATAGCTGTAACTCCAATAATACCACATTGCTATTCATTATCAATTATTATACTGTACTGTAGAAATACGAAGTTCATTTTATTTTACCATTTACCTTTTAAAATGTATTGTCCACAAAAAAAAAAAAAAAACTGTCTGGAAGATATGACCATCCTTAATTGAACAGATCTTAAGGGGAAGGATTATAATAAAACTTTGCCGAACCCATTGCCTTGTCTGCCCTAACAATAACATAGCTCCTGTATTGCCCTTTAGGCCATTTTGTCTTAATATTTCACTGAAAACTCAGTGCCTGGAACTGTTTCCAGTTATATTCCGTGTTTACTGAAGACTTGTTCACGCGCCTTGAAGTTCTGGAATCTGGTAGGTTTCAGGGTGGGAATTTAAACATGCTATAGCTGTGTGGCAGGCCTCGGGCACATTGATAAAAGTATATTTTGTTCTCTTAGGAGCCTTTTCTAATCCTAAATGGCATGGCTACTTTTAAGATTTTAAGTTTAGGACTGAAGCTTAAACGTATTGCATTACATGCAGCATTGTTTGTGAAGGAGGTTGTAGATAGTCAATTGGATGTATTTTCAATGACGTGATATGTAATGGAATTGCCTTGGCCAGCATGTAAGTGATCGCTGTGTGTATAATGCTTACACACCATTTTGTACTGCATTTATAGTTTTTTTTTAATGTATAATAAATACAATATTGGGTTACCACTTTGGAAAATGTGGGTAAGTATTCTACCAGTATTTATATTGAAATGTGTTTAAATTCTCTTTTGTTTTTAAGATATTGCATTACAATAAACTATTTGATCCCCTTCACACAGTTTGGAAAAAACATAACCTAATAGAAAGAAAGACAAATGTATTACAGTCATTGCTGTTTGAAATACTATGAAACAAAAATCTCTTTGAACACAGCTCAGAAGCTCAGATGAAAATGCTGTATTTGTTGTTGCGGGTGAACGTCTTGAGGATGTCAGGCACAAAGACATGCAGCGATCTCATTACAAAGCTGCAGCCAGAGCCCTTGTTGTTAGAGGAAGCATCACAAAGGTGACTAACGACTAGTGTTACAGCTCGCTGGTGGATTAACCTCTTAATACAGAGGTCATGTGCTGTTGCACCTTAAAAAATATGATCGTTTAACCATTGGACTTGGGAAAGAGGCTGGCCGCAAGCTTATTAAGAAAAATATGCTAAAATACTTTGAAGAGAAATATACCTTCTGTATGAGTTTGGGGAACACTTTACATGAACTGTGTATTTACATAGTAGTTACTTAGTAAATACATGTGTACCTACACAAAATATAAATGTTATTATGCATAGTTACAATGTACTTAATGTGTAAATCTTTTTGCACAATAGAACCCTAACCCTTTTCTGATACAACTGCAAAAAGATTTACACATCAAGTACATTGTAACTAATGTAACTATGTGTAAGTACACATGTATTTACTAAGTAACGACTATGTAAATACACAGTAATTAGAGACACTTAATGTAAAATGTTACCTGAGTTTGGACTAATGCAATAATATTGATTTAAATAATAGAAGCCAAAGTGTTGCAAGCTTCATAATTAGAAAGTTAATGGGTGTAACATGTAGATTATCTAGGACAACAACACATCAAGAGCCACCTTTTCCAGTAGGTAATGGCACAAGTACTCACATTTTCAACCAGTCTATGCCACCATTCCAATATACAGTGCATAATATAGTTTTGAGATACTTCCTACAATTAATCCTGTGTAAATAATGTATTACTTTTTGAACAGGTGCTTTGGTGCCAAAACAATGGATAATAGTTAACTGGCAAGGCTTTTGATTTTTTAATTTTTTTTTTTTTTTTTACAGTGGTTTTACTTTCCTTTGAGGTGCTTTGACTGATATGTGAAACTGCAAAACAACTGCTTGTGGTTTGAACTTTAAAGGAAACCCTATTGATTTATTATAACCCATGCATGATATCATTCAGTTATTTTTTAAATGATACGCAGTCTTCAAGAATCTACTGTGCATTGTCTTGTCACACTTCATAACCTTGAGTAGAGAGGTTAAAAGGTAAAACAGGCAGAACAATGTGTATTTTATCTAGCACTAATCTCAAATGCTTAATAAATCTAAATAGCACTCTAAGTACTAATTAAAGATGAAAGTACAGAAAAAAATGCTGAATGACTTCTACTCAATCACTAAATCCATACATTAAAACACCTGTTTGCATATGCAATGTATACATGACCAATCATGCAAATACATATACCCATGGGTGGCTATGAAATTCGCAACTAGACACAGCTAGTGAAAGTGTCAGGAGAAGTAACATGGAAGAGTACAATTCAAACCCTTTGACTGCCAATACCGTTTTATCAGACACATGTTTGACACTTACAAAGAGTTAGTAAGAAGTATTATTATTATTATTTTTATTAATTTTTATTTTCTTGATTCAGCAAATTAACCCGTCAGCCAACAGAAACGGTCGGTGTATCTCTTAGGTGGGCAAAATCATCATGCCAAACCTGTAACATCTTTAAAATTTGATTTGTTCAAATTTCTCATTAACAAAATACCCACAACGAACCATTAAGACTAGCCTACAGTAAAAAGAATGGCTGACATCACTATTTCAAACTGAGAGTAGTGGACACATTTGCCAGTAGAGTGGGAGGCAGATTCACAGGGTTAGAGGAACTTTATTGGTGTTTCATTTTACGTTCTTCTGCTCTTCTATCAGTCAATTCGGTGAGGCTGTTGATGGGGCAGATGTCTTATATGGTTGTGGGTACTGCCCCTAGTTAATGCTGACTCATTCTACATGAGGATTAAAGATCAGTAATCCATGGCTGATTGGCCAGCTGTACAGAATCCAGGTAAATGATACAGTACTTGGTCGCTTGCCAACCTATCCTGCAGATTTAGTTGGGGAGAGAACCACAAGCAGTATAAGCCCTTTGTACTTAATGTGCAAAGCGGTTCTCAATCGCTCTAGCTGTTACCATATAGCTCTGGCCAAATGTTTTGCATCCCCCTATAGAATTAACTAATCTTGCTTCATAAAGTCAAATGAAACCTGCTGAATAATGCTACGTTAACATATTGAATTACACACCGCTTGACATTTCAAAAGCTAACATGAGATACCGTATTACTATTATTATGACTTTTGCAATATCATTGTGTAGTTTCTTTGATTACACAATGTTAAATAAAAGATCTACATTATGTTTTTTTTTTAATTAAAATTCTAGGTGATGCTAAACCTTTGGCCATAGCTGTAGACAGCTAAAGAAAAACACAACAAACACTGTCCAGCTTTACCCCTTAATAATCATTCTTGTCGTTTATTGATCCCACACAAATAGACCGTTTGACACACATTTAATTTCATCATCTGTCATGGTCTTTAAAAGCATGTTCTCTATAGTGACTATTGCATTACTCAACAATTTCAACAGTGAAACCCAAATTGACAAAATCACTGTCAAGACTATCAAGAATATAAGCAATAAAATAATTGTAGATACAAAATCTGTTGGCAAGTTGTTGGCAGTATGCCCTGGACCGCTTATGTTCAAACCCATACCTGTTTCAAATCAAATACAACAGTGCAGGTGAAACTTGTACTATTAACATATCCAAAACGATTACTGGTAATTGTTCATTAGGTTGCATAGCAATAGATGGATCATGAAAAAAGTGTATCTCTGGATTCATGTAAGTCTTTATGTATTCATCGAGATATGTCTGTTTATTTCCTGTATGTCAGATATGTCTAATGTCATCTTATCTTCCTGATATGACACAGAATCGATAATGATAGAGTAGCACACGTTGACACATGGTAAGGTATGGATGCATCTGATACTAGAGATGAAGGTTTTTCACTGTTATTCATTTGTTGGTGGACCCCCAAAAAACTGTCTAAAACCTAGAGCGCCTGTAAAAACTGTATTTTTGCATGTTAGTTCACATAGTCCCTTTTGTCAGATATGTTTAAGCCTTGAGGGACTGAAGTCATTTTTCATGTGAAGTCAGCAAAACCTGCTGAACTGGCTTGAGATGGACACTAAAACTGTCTACATTGTATACAGATCATATGAACATGTGTTGTATTGTGTGAAGTTTCCAGTAGCTAGGCTAATGCTATACATGCACACTAATGATTCTAGTTTTTGCATGCAGGTTTTCTTGTAAGAAGTGAAGGCATTGAATTGTAATTGCAATGTCTAATTCTGTACGTTTAGTACAAACTTGCAAGAATTTGTTTAAATTGCGAACAGTTTTGTGAATTGTGTTGCATTGCTTCAAAATACATGGATCCATTTACAGTAACTTACATGTTCTTAGTTGAAATCACTAAATTTAATAAAAAAAATAATATATATATATATACTGTATATATATATATATATATATATATATATATATATATATATATATATATATATATATATATATATGTACAACAAAGTCTGTCTTAACTAACTCTAACCCCTATTGATGTTTTAAAAGTTTTAGAAGTGTGATCAACTAACAGCTGGTTCAGGAATGTTCAGGAAGGCTATGTTTTCTGTTAAGTGATATTGTCCATATTAACTCACCACAATTAGATATTTAACTCGAAGGCTCTCCATGCTGGCATTACTTTCAAAATGAGGGATTATGTGGGCTGCCCATTTTTTCCCCTCATAAGCCCCAGAAGGTAATTCATTGTGCTTTTACCTGTATCGGGGTGATGTTACCAAGAATATGTGCCCAGAGTGTCAGTTTTAGTCTTCAAGGGCTGGATTGTAAGAAATGACAAAGCTGTGTCTTTTTATGAAATATTGCTGGTAAACACTTTGAAGAAAGAATATTACTAGTATTTAAATCTTACAGATGTAGTATAAAGGGGCATTATCAAGGTAAAATGATTTCTAAAGACATCTATGTTTAATTTGACATGTTTTAAATAAATTAAAAAATGTTCTGGAGCTCGGAGGGAAGGCAACTGTCAGCCTCCCTCCCCAAAGGTCTCATTTGATTTTACATGTGACCTGGACGATTCATACACTAGACTTAAAAGACAACGTCACCTGATAACAGTGATAAATATCCCTAGTGTACTTTTAGTTAAGGAACATAACTCTCAGGTATCTGGAGCTTGTGTGCCTTTTACCAAGACTGTTGAGTGACAGCCTTTGCTTGCAGAGAAGTTTAGTTTGTGGCTATTAGTCTTTCATCATGGGAGGTGCAGCTCTACCAGGAAGGAAACATTAAGACCCTATTGAGCTAGTGCAAGGACACATTTTTAGAAATTGAGACTTTATTTTTAGTATTGCTTGTTTTACGCTGTATATGTATTCCTATTCTTCAATATTGCTTATTTATGTGTTTATGTTTTTATTTGCTTGTTTTTTAAAAAAAGTGCAATAAAAAAAATATTCAAAATGTATTTGTGCCTTCCCAGATATCTAAAACTATATATCCACAGCTACTAAATATGTATCATCATATTCAAACTTACTGACATTTAAGTATAGTTTATGGTGGAAAATGTATTTTTTTTTAAAGCAATTCCCCTCAGGAAAGAAAAAATGAATATTTGTTAATTTGGTAAAACAGCAGCATCCGTGTTTGAAGTATAATCATTCCTTTTCTTTTTAGTAAAGTAAGTTTTGATCTGTTTTAATCATACCCTGTAGCATACTGTTTGAACTCCACAATCAGACTGGAACATGGAATAAGATGCTAGCAGTGAGTCACTCCAGTAGAGACCCTGCCAACCACCACACAAGCATATTACAGAAAGGATGCGAGGAACAATAAATACATTGGATGTGTAATTGCTTTTATTTCAATTTTTCTAGCCTTTGTTAAGCCATTTTCTCTTTTGAAAAGTTGGACTTTTTCATGTTTTCATGTGATTTACAAAAATAGGTGTGGGTGTGTGTGTGTGTGTGTGTGTGTGTGGTGATTTAAAGAGGTGGACCACTAATGCTCAGCTTAAATCTTCTAAATAACTGCAAAAATCTTTTTTTTTTTCTTACCCTTCAGCGATCCAGTCCTAAAAGGATCATGGTATTAAATATGACCCAGCTGACACACCTTCCATACAGAAATTATGCCCCCCCCAATATGATTTGAAACACTGCAGGCCAAACACAGCATTAAACTGTGTCATTTAATCTTCCTTCGAGTTTAAAGGGCTTTATTGGATAATTTATGCAATTGTGCAACTGTATTCCCTTAGGGTCAGGATTTGAATCAAAAACAGACCAGATCATCAGCCTGAATAAATATGGATAAAAGCTCCACGACTACTCTGTGTTGTTGCAGAGTTAAGGTCTCCACACACCAGATGCGATGCGAGTTGTCCTGCAATAAAATGGTATTTCGCTGCAACACTACTTCTCACACCAGTGGCGACAGGGGCGCGCGATGTGATAGACGACTCTACTCTGATTGTATCATCAGTTGGAAAAAATGATAGCTCTCTTATACAGCTAATAAAAATATAGAATGCGTAATAGCTTTTCAATACTTATTTCAATAACAGTAAATGATTCATACACATCAGCGATATCCAGTTCCCTGGGAATGGACTGCCAGATGTTCTCCCTCATTGCCGTGTCTTTATAATTTTTGTATGCTTTAATGTACAGATCCGGGTATTTTGATACTGCAAGAATGATATTTTCTTCTGCCATTGTTTACTGAAGGCATGTATGGCAAGCTGATCCTCATTGGTCAGTTCCCTTGCAGCCACGCGACAAAATCGCAAAAATAGACACCAATCCTATTGTTTTGCATCGTAGGCAGTGTAAACGGCTCGTATCAAATATATATATATATATATATATATTTTGTCGTGGTGCGTTGTGCCATAAGACACATTTGATTGCCACATTGTGTCTGGTATGTAGAAGCCTTAACGCTGTTTTGCACCCAGCATCCCTGTTACACAAGAACATAGGATTAACCAACATTGATACCAGATACATTTGGTATATCACTAAAAACCCACATAATGTATATAGCAATAATATTGGTGGCATTCATCTTAGGTTGCAGGTTTCTATATTTTCAGGGATTACAGATTATTTTGGTTTTTCTGGTTCCTTTGATATAACATTATTTAAATATATCTTACATGTTGGGCTAGTAAGTAATCCACAGTGAGTTTCATTTAACCACAGTAAATCTTGCTTTCATTAAACAGACTTACTAAAGTTTAAGGTTTTAATACCCACTTAAACAAATAGAACTATCTTGAATTGTGTCACTGTGGTAGTGTAAAGTGAAACCCTGGTGAAAATGTATGATTATTAATCTTATTAAAGATAGTGCCAGACATTATCCTGACTACTGAAAACAGCTGTAATTATATGGCTTGGATAGCCTTGTATAATGTAACTAGTAAGTAGTTTGTAAGGGGTAAGGAAATGTTTAATCTGTCATTGTGGTTAACTGATGATGTTTAACTTTTCTTTGCCCTCTACCTCTTAGGAGTAATTTATTTAATATCTGCCACTTGAGGCTTACATGGCTAACCAGTTGGGAGAAATTAAATGAAAATATGTAAAGTGCACACAGGGGCACCACTAAACTGCACAACTCTTTCAGGGACAGCCACTAGCCTTACATAAAATGTGTTTTCCTGACTCACTTTATTCCTAGCAGTCTAGCATATTGGCAACGTTAGGGAGGCACAAAAATGAATAAATTTCAATTCATGATATAGAATTTGCAATAAACAAAAGTGAGTGTTTGGGTCGATACAGTATGTGGGCCTGATGCCATTGGATAGTTCAATGGAAAAATACCTTGAATACAATTGACTTTAAAGCATAAGGAAGCACTGCACAAAGTTCCCTGTTCTTTCTGGGTCACGTGCTGATGCTGCACTATCTGTGCATTTGTTTGGTGTTTTTCTTCTTCAATGACAAGATACTGGGTGATGAGAGACTGGTGAAAAGAAGACACAGCTGTAGCAGGTGCGAAGGGGCATTTCAAAGACAAAACAAACCACAAGGAGGGAAGGCTTGCCCCAAGCCATCTGAACTGCCCAAGGGGAGTGTATTTTGTTTAAATTAATCCCCTCCCCACCCCCACCCCCACCCCCGCCCCCAACAGATCATGAATTTTCATTTTCTCTGGAGAAGACTGATGTGTACACATTTCTGTTTGAGAGTGAAGTTACCCATCTTTTTGTTTGTGAAGTAAAAAGTTGGTCCATGTTTCCCTAAGGCAGCGATTTCCCTGGGAAGCTGCAACATTGTTTCAGGAGGATCAAAAGACGTTCAGAAATATTTTCTAGTCCCAAATGACTCTGACATCTGACAAAGCAATGTCCCGCAGACCGAGGGATCAATCTGTGTGTGGGATTATTTCCACAGGACATCAGTCCAAATGTAGAGTAATAACAATTTCCATGAACTGTGCTTATGGTACTGCGTGTACTGTACCAGTGTACAACAAAAAGGGGTGATTGTAAGAGCAACATTACACATGTATATAAGCATGTATACAAGTTAAAGCAGTTTAGAAACCCATGCCCTCTCCCAGTCCTTGCTGTGCTCCTGGACTGATCAGTATTTCCATTCATAACTGTTTGCTATGTTTCAATAGGTACATATCGCTGGTGGCGCTTGCCACTTGATCGACCAACATTAATCTTCACGGAAACTTAGAAGAAGTAGGATTTCCTAACCAAGCACCTTCTGGGCACACAGCCAACCTGCCCCGAGGTATTAATTTAAAACCTTCAACCTCCCAGTTCAAAGCCCCAGCCTTTTTGTTTTGTAATTGCTTCTTAACAAATGGCTTCAGTTTGTTTTTAACTTAGAATACTGAGTCCTCATCTGTGTCAATTGACCTGGGTCTGCTGTCTGGGTCTATATAACTCCTGCAAAGAATGATTAGTAATACCACTTCGCTTCCTAACTCATACTGTGACAGTGTATATTCTATACTTACACCATGCACCTCAAATATTTCAAGCTTTTTTGCGTTGTAATTGTTACTGCTGTGAGGTCATCTTGCTGTACTATTAGTATGATTGTCATACAGACTAAAACAATTTGGAGCGTCACTGTTACTAGGTTTTTAGCATTAAGAAGACCTAAAAAACCCAGAAGCTAGTTATCTCTCAACGGCCACAGTAGCATATAGCAATACTCTCCACTCCGTACTTTTATTAGTAATCATAATAGTCGTAGTCATCATAGCTGTGTTTCTCATCTTATATTTTAGATGTTTAACTATCAGTATGCAAAAACCAACATAAATGTCAGCAAAAGAAAAAAAAGTGACCTCCTCCACATTTCCTTTTCTGTGTTCTTGTGCTGATCAGTCATCAACATTCAACCTGGAATCCTGTTTAACTGAAAATTTTGATTCGCTACAGCTTCAACAAGAAGCCAAACTATAGCATCAGTCAGCCCTCATTGTTATGTTTTTCCCTACCCCTAGATGGCAACTTCTCATCTTGTTACAGGTTGCAAGTCACAGCACTTGAGGGTGAAGATGGATCACAGCGGGTCCCAGTGACAACAAACCAGAGCAGTGAAATCAATCTCTGAGCTTCCTCACCAGCATTCCGTCTGATACAAGTTGTTGAAGCTGACACCCTGGGATCCTTCAAGAAGCTGCTTGATGAGATTCTGGGATCAATAAGCTACTAACAACCAAACCAGCAAGATGGGCTGAATGGCCTCCTCTCATTTGTAAACGTTCTTATGTTCTTATGTTCTAAGTGCACCCCAAAGCTCAAAGCATGTTCTGTATCTCTCTGGCTTTACAGTATTTCAAAACTCCTCTTACAATCTGTGAAGTAAGAAACTTACAAGCCCACCGCTAATACCCTATATGATATATCTTGTCCCACGTCACGAACGCTCTGTGACGCCTACATGAAGAGGGGCTATTGAAAGAAAGTTTATGCTTACATGTTTTTATAACTACCTTGTTGAAATAAAATGAGCAGCAATCTGACCCATTCTTGTATGTTCTGGACAAGCTTTCTCTCGTCATAAGCATCTCTTACAACAGGTAATCAGTTAAAGATTTATAGCATTTAAAAAAAAAAAGCTTGTTTGTAAAGTCATTTTTACCTATCTCTGTTTCTTTCTATGTATCAGCAGCAGTAACCCACCCAGTTGCTGAAAATGTTGGGAGTGCCACTGGAAAGAGACCAAGCCGTTAATAATTAATGTGACTTTTTTTAAATTAAGCATTTGCATATCACCAAGCAATTCTCAGCACTATGTTTAGGCTTGTTCTCGACCTTCTATTCCAAGTTATCTATACCGTACCGTTCCATCTGGACTAGTCTGAATAGCAAAAATATGCATTAATTGTTTTCCTTCTTTCAATAACGTAGTATTGTGTCAGTAATCAGTATGCATTTTATATCATAATTACTTTAAATGTTTTTTATGGAATAGCCCGTAGGTGGCATCTTGTAAAATAAAAAAAAAAATAAAAGATTAGCTGGAAATGTATGCAAAACGAGGCTGCATTTTCTGTAGGATTATCCCAATACAGCAAGAAGCTTATGATAATTCAGTCACTACTGCCCAAAAGATTCTGCTTAACTACCCCTGACTGGCATTGGTGTTGGTATCTGTTACAGGACTAAAACAGGAGCAGAAAAGGCTGTTAATCTCAGGATGCTGGCATATTCCTATGGCACTTGGAAACCATGCTAAGGATATTGAGCTTGGCCCACTGATCTTGGATGAACTGCTAGATGTGTGGATTAATTTACCTAGAAACAGGTAGGAATTGTTTCACAGCAAGAGAAAGTTTTAATCCTTTGAAAGCCTAAGCAAAAACAAATCTGCTTTCACCCTGTGATGACAGAGAGTACAGGCTGTTCCTGTTATTGAACAGCAATGGACAGCACATAACAAAATATGTTTTAGGAGATGTCTAGATTTGATGGTAACACTTTACATTACCGGTAAGTGTCTCTAATGTCTGTTTATTTACCTAGTAGTTACTTAGTAAATAATTGTTACTATGCATAGTTACAGTGTACTTAATGTGTCAATCTTTGTGATATATTTAAGTACACAATTGTATTAGAAAAGGGGTAGGGTTAGGATTTTATTGTGCAAAAAGATTTACACATTAAGTGCATTGTAACTATGCATAATAACATTGTAATTATGTGTAAGTACACATGTGTTTGCTAAGTAACTACTATGTAAATACACAGTAATTAAAGACGCAGTGTAAAGTGTTACCAATTTTATTCCTTTCAGAAAATTCCTTGCACTCATTGCTAAATAGTGCTCTAAATGTATATAAATGTACACCTTTATTCTGATAGTTTTCTTTATTGCTTGTTTGTGGGTAACTTATTTGGTACAGTGGCTTTTTTTTGTTATGATGCATTTTTGCAATGAAGGTGTTTACAGAACAAACATAATAACCTCACAGCCATCTCCTGTGCAATCAAACCCCTTTATGTGGGAAGGAAAATGCTTTTGTAGACGTTCATGTCAATGTCAGTACATAGCTAGCAGAAAAGGCCTCTAAAATGTAATACTTCTGTCATTAACTTGAACAGTATTGATACAAACTGTACATTCATTCAAATGTGTTTATGCGTGCAACTGCTTACAACTACATATATTATGTGTTCACAACAGGGTGATACATTTGAAAGTCCTGACTTGTCTTTTTCCTTTAACCTTGATGTTTTGCCACCTGCAACAAGCTTCCACGTGTTTGATGTGAGAACAATACTGCCAAAATCTTTTTAAAAAATGTCCCTCAAAATAAATATCATGCTTCTTCTTGCTTGTTTAATGTTTCTTGCCATTACAGAAGCATGCAATTATTAGAAGTCCCCGTTCTTAGAAATAATGATAAAATGAGCTCAGATTAATGCGAATAGCTGTTTCCTTTGCCACACACACTGAGATAAATGAACTTCAGTGAAAAGTTGATCTGTTCTTGGAGAAAAAACATGTGGCATGTGGCTGATACATATGATGAACGAAATCTTTGTATCTTTCAATGTGAGTCATAAAACTGGCACCACTAGTAAATAAAGCTACCGAACTAACTATATATATGTGTGTGTGTGTGTGTGGGTGGGTGGGTGTGTGCATGAGTGCATGCATGCATTCGTGCGTGTGTGTATAAGAAATTAAGAAATAACATTATAGACAGATTTAAATTGCCAAATAGAGAATTGACACAATATAAAAATATTGATTGTTTTGTATTTTTTTTATATTAAAAGCATTAGATTAAACACCATTGTTAACTAATTAATGAATCATCTAGAAACATATTTTCTGGGTTTAAATGTTTAAACCCAGACTGCTCAATTCAACCTGAGCACTGGTTACATAAAAAATAGAAAATTCAGTCCTACCGTTAATGTTAAATTGACAGACAAACGAAAAGTACAACAAAATAATGGCAAGACAGGGATCCGATGTCTCCTGATCTTATAAAGCAAAGTAGCTGGAACAAACACTGAAAGTATCTACAGGGAGGTTTGCAACAAGACTCTTTATTGACTGAATGCATCGGATTTGACTGCAACACTATCCAGTAATACAATAGGAGCTGTCCAAAGCCGTACAATTAATCACATACATCAGTATAATAACCTAGCCCCAGAATATGCCAAGACAAGAGGCAGCTTGGAAAGAGCAAGACACCATAACCAAACCACAGGCTTCCTCTGTGCTTGTCAATGAAATCAGAAGACAGTTTTATGAGATTTGACAGCTAGGAGGAGCACATGCTCAACAGCCACAATACAGATACTGTGGCTAACCACAAAGCCTGATTTATTATACCAGGCCCATCAGCACTGAACAGTGGATATCCAGGTGACATGTACACCTAGCATGAAATAAGGGCACAATTGTGCCAGTTCTGATGATGATTTTATAGGATTCACAATCTATAACAGAAATGAATGAAAAGGAATTGTCTGCTATGATGTACAGTATGAAAACAAACCATGGCTAACACCAAGTTAAGATGCATCTTTTAAAGAAACACACTTAGCTTAGCCTATGAACAGTAGCCATCATTTTTAAGAGCTGGACAAGGCTGACCTGCTTGCCTTATGGTAGGCTTGAGGTAAGATCGGAGAGCAATGATGGTAAGATGGCATTGCATTTGTAATCAGCTTACTGATCATATGCAGTATCGGTTGGTGAAGACAAGAAGAAACCTTCTGAACAGAGTTTTAACATCAAGATAGAGTTACTGTTGAACAAGTGTAATTATGTATACTGTGAATATACAATGGGAAATGTGTAAGTTCTGTATGCAAATAACTTCATTCATTAAATCCTACAAGCGGGTACTGTAAGTACGATGCTGATGGCTAATGCCGGTTTATATTCCTGGCTCAGGTTTGTGTTTTGAAGACTTGCAGTGGAAAATAAGATTTTTAGGTGTCATCTTAACTTGAACTCAAAGACAAAGTGTTTTCCCTTTGTTTATGCATCGCCGCATGTTAATCTTATCTTTCATAGCTTCATTTATAATGTTGTTTGCATCTTGGCACAGGTTTTTTTTCTTTCTTTCCGTGCCTCATTCTGGAATTTGCAGCTTCTGTGTAGTTCAGATATCAAAATGAAACACTGTATCTCTCTCTCTCTCTCTCTCTCTCTCTCTCTCTCTCTCTCTCTCTCTCTCTCTCTCTCTCTCTCTTTCTCTCATTCTCTCTATACACATATATATATATATTGGGTATGTATATTTTTTTTAATGTATATATATATTTTTTTTTACAGTGGTGGGCAGGATTCCAAAGCAACTTCAACAACTTTCCCGAAGTGCAGGTCATGAATGCTGGCCTGCTGCCATTGGGAATTGTGCCTGGCTGAAAGAGATGCTATAGTTCTGCAGCCTCCTCACAAATGCTGGAGCTTAAGGAGGCACTGCTTCTCACACACATTAGCACTCAAGACGGCTCTTCTGCTACCTTTGTGGCAGGCCCTGACAAACTCTGGCACTTTGACCTAATCCAGTTCCCTGCGCAGCTGTGCTGAAAGTCACCTTTAGTTTTATCACATTTTAATGCAAACAAGGCCGGAAGGGTGCTTGTTTGGCTTGCTGAAGCCGTGACAGTCCCTCTGAATGGAAGATCCTGTAGTTGGGGAGAAAAATGTGACATAGAGCTTTATCACCGCTCCCTGCAAGACAATCTGAAAATTATTGCTTCTTTCAGAACAAATTCCCTTACTGGGGGCCTAACCCAATACACAGGATCTACTCAGCAGCTCAACAGCACTGTGAGTAATTCCCCCATCCCAAATACACTTTTTTTTGGCTCCATTGTCTTCTGCTAACCCTGTTTTTCCTAAGAGGATTAACTGAGAGTGGTTGAGGCAGAGCTGAGACAGTTAACAAGACTGACGTCTAGTTAGTGGCAACGTTGCCCAGAAGCTACTGACACTTTTCCAGCAGACTGTTACATATGCTTGTGCAGAACGAACCATGAATGACGAAGCAGTTTATGTGTGATATTCCCTTTATTTTATGCATATTATTACATTCATGTTTAACTACCCTGAAGATGTTCTGCAACAAATTAAAAAAAAAAAAAGAATACAAAAATAACAAAATATATGTCTGTCCTTTTTTATATAAATATCCATTTGGGATTGTCTCACAACAAAAAAAAAGGAAAAAAAACAGCAGTTGCGCCTATACGAGAAAACATTTTATTGGAAATAATATTGAATTCAGCAACTGCTGATGTAAGAAACATGTTTGTAATTATTATTGATAATCATAATTTAAAAAGAGCCATTAAGACAACTTTAAATATTTTTTTTTATGTATGTGTAAATAAGATATATAACAATCCATTACTCACTATCAGAAACATACTTTGAATCTCACTAAAGGCAAAACTAATTAGTCGTTTATTTATTTTATTAGGCACATTGGTTACATTTCAGCAGTTTTGAAGATGGCAAGCAGGTTAGTTCAGGCAAAGGGAGATTGAAAGGGTCCGTTTTTGACATGACTGTCTCTGCTTAATTAACAAGCACAGAGTTTATTATTCAAACTCTGAGTGACTTTGGAAGCATGTACTGTACATTCCAATGCCAAATTGTGAGTGTATATTATTGTGAGCTCATCCGCTACACAATGAAAACCTTGAAGCCTAAACGTAATTCAGCCCCAGAAATAACATTCAGTGTGAGTGAGTTTATACAGAAGATGAGATCAGTCTGTTTGACATCATGTAGACATTTTGAGTTCCCCTAGAAATCTTCCACTTACTTCTTTGTGCTTTTTTAACAGGCAAATTCAGACCTGACCGTACCCAGCTTAATTCCTTTTGATTTTCATGATCAAATCATAAATAGTGGCTAAGAGGTATTTGTCATTGCTTTGTTAATGGCTAGTGGATAGGAAAAACACACAGTGTATGCGCTGATATTGTATTTTGGGTTGTGATACTAAACCTGGCCTGAGGGAAGGTTCATATCACTGAGCAGTGAAGGGAGAATGCCTGCAGTTAAAGAGCGGTTGGCGCAGGAGGATAGAGATGATGGATGTGTGTTACTGGATATGTTAATGAAGTCCTGTCTGTGAAGCATGAGAGAACTTGTTATTTAATGCTATTCATTTGCCCATTTCTTGAAATGAAAACTTGAGTTTAGCTCAGTTTTTTTGCAGTTTTTTTCATGCTTTTCCCACACATTTTACTTTAGTTTACCATGCTGCACCATCCCCCTCTGTGCTATACTTTTCCAGTGCTTTACCGTGCCTTCACTATGCTTTTGCTTTTTATAAGAATTATTATTATTATTATTATTATTTATTTCTTAGCAGACGCCCTTATCCAGGGCGACTTACAATCGCAAGCAAATACATTCAAGTGTTACAATATAAGTCATACAATAAGAACAAGAAATACAATAATTCTCAAGTGTGACAAACCACAATTCAATAATACAGCAGATAATAGTGAAAGTTACATCAGGATATGATTAAATAGTGATAGTTACATCAGGATATGATTAAGTACAAAATACTACAGATTAAACACTTGGCAGATTACAATATTCTGAGGTACAGGATTAAATGCAGTAAAATAGGGGGCAGATAAGAGCAAAATAAAGCATATTTAAATGAAGGGTGATAGTGTCCCAGGATACAACAAAGGAGTTCTACAGGTGCTGTTTGAAGAGGTGAGTCTTAAGGAGGCGCCGGAATGTGGTCAGGGACTGGGCAGTCCTGACATCTGTAGGAAGGTCGTTCCACCACTGCGGAGCAAGGGTGGAGAAGGAGCGGGCTCGGGAGGCAGGGGAGCGTAGCGGAGGTAGAGCCAGTCTTCTAGTGCAGGCGGAGCGGAGAGGTCGAGTGGGGGTGTAGGGAGAGATGAGGGTCTGGAGGTAGCTGGGTGCAGTCTGATCAAGGCATCTGTAGGCTAGTACAAGAGTCTTGAACTGGATGCGAGCGGTGATCGGGAGCCAGTGGAGCGAGCGGAGTAGTGGAGTAGCATGGGCGAAGCGAGGTAGAGAGAACACCAGGCGAGCAGCAGAGTTCTGGATGAGCTGGAGCGGACGGGTGGCGGACGCAGGGAGGCCAGCCAGGAGGGAGTTGCAGTAGTCTAGGCGGGAGAGTACCAGGGCCTGGACCAGGAGCTGGGTAGCATAGTTGGTGAGGAAGGGTCGGATTCTTCGGATGTTGCTCAGGAAGAATCTGCAAGTGCGTGCCAGAGTGGAGATGTGCTGGGAATAAGAGAGGCAGGGGTCCAGGGCGACTCCAAGAATTAACGTGGCTACAATGGAAACTTACCACCAAAGGCCTTTGGTCTGAACATTTATTGGGGGAGGTGATTGTACAAGAAACAAAACAAAAAAAATGATGTCTTTGTCATTTACTTGTTTTAAAAACACAAAATTATTTCTGTAGTTTATTGACTGATAAAAGCAGGTTACTTCATTCTTCAGGTGACTGTAAAGACAGGTATTACTGTATTCATTGAAACCTTATTGTAGCTACACAGCCCTTGTTTGGTTGGCATTGTCTGTTAAAGAATGTAAAACAGAGTAGTTAGAACCAGTTAGAACACTTTCATGTGTTTATTTGAACTATGACTGGCTCTACCGTGCATGCTACCCACTCAATATTTAACTCACTTCTGTGTCTTTATCTCACCCTTTGTCAAAACAAAGCACTATAAAAAAAGCCAATGCATATGACTTTGAAAAATACATGCTACGACTTTATGAAAATGTTAATAAGAATACGTGTCTTTTAAGACTCCATTAATAAGCGAGTCGTGCTAAAATGAATATACTAATATAATGAATATGACAAATGAGAGGAAATAAAAATATCAATTGGATTAACACCATAACACAACACCACATTCTATTTCCCCTCAACATGTGTAGTCGGCTGGGATGATTATTTCAATACATTTGTAGCTTGCGGCTATATGACAACGAAACATATTCAGCGAGCGTGTGATTATGATGCATGATAAAAAAAAATGTCTGAAAAAAACAATTGGCACTCTTAAAGCAGCGACCTTTTCTTATTCAAGCATTTGTATTTATTTTACCATTTTTTTATGTAACTCAATCCTTTCCATTATGAGGTACCATAATGGTGTTTGTTTGACTGCTACGAATGCACAGGACTGTGACAATATTGACTATTGCAATGATCGGAAAAAGAATGACTCATGCAATATAAAGTAAAATTCAGCTGCCCCTCCCAGGGCTTTGCCACTGTATTTGAACAAGGATCCAGATCTAAATATATGTGATGATTAAATCATTAGAACTGGATCCCCCTGTATTTAAAGACAGAAATACACTTGACAGTTTGTGTTCCATAACATGCAAATAGCCCTTCATTTGTAATTCTTTTAACAGTAGTGCTATTTAGACCCTCTGATGTTACCGAATTCAGTGTGTATGGAACAAGGGACACAATTAAACGAGAACGCAATGCCAAGGTAATGGCATATATGGGGATGACTTCAAAACCTTTCATTACTTTCATAAACCCTAAGATTTAAGAGCACCTAACTAGAAGCTGGCACATGTGTTTTCTTTCCGTGGGTAATTACACCATTGCCTTTTGCCTGTGGTATAATTACCGCATTTCATCATACACATTTTACATACTGTACACACACACAAATCAGCATGCCGTTCTAATGCCCTGATTAAATTGAGCACAATGTTCTTCTACCTGTCACATGTCCATCAAAGTATCTTCTCACCCTGCAGGTCCCCACCCAAATAGAAAGGAACACGTGCCTTCCTTCCCATTCCAGAAGAGTGTTAAAGAACATATCATTTGTGAAGAGCAGAAACTTCTTCAGGATGATGTCAATTAACTAAAACCAACCAAAATATGTAAAAAAAAAAAAAAATTTAAAAAAAAATTAAAATTGATTTATTATCTTAAACACCTAAAAAGAAAGAAACGCATACTTTTGCGGAATTCTGATATGCTTAAGTTCATTAAAATCATGTTCTTGCGACATTATAACATTCTATTGGTAACCCAATACCATAGTAGCCTTTTTTTAAAACAGTGAGTCATAGTGCTCTACGAGTCTGCCACTGTTTCATTTTATTAATAAGAAAAATACATTGGAGGACGTCCCCTGCTCCCAGCTGCTCTAGGGTTTCGTACTGTCACACTCATAGCACATGCCTTTGTTATCGCTGTCGCTGTAACTGGAGATTAGTATTCTTGCAGAAGTGCAATTTCTGGTGGTTGCGATCGCACAAGTATCAGCTGACAATGCCGTGCTACATTTTATTTCAAAGAGGTTGCGGTAACAATGGCTTATAGTAATAACAGTATACCCTTTCCCCTCTGGGAAAGGGAGTGAATGCTATCTTGCCACACCATCTCATTTCTTTAAAGCTTTGCACTAACCGCTGACATATCACACAAATGCCTCCTTTATTACCTGCCAGTGATTGTCTGCTTTATAGGGAATAGCCTCCGGAACCATGGTCCTCATGCCAGCAAAGTGTTACACTTATTCCATGTGAATTTGACTCTGGCTAGCGTTCCATGAGGCCCCATTATACACCTGCCCTGTCTTACTAACTCAGGGAAGCCTAGGTTACACTGTCTATGAAAGGCCTTTGTGTAATCCGCTTGGTTGCATGGTAGTTTTAAACTGGCACAACTTGCTCAATATTTTTGGAGGGTTTGTGGCATATACTAAAAGCTCTGTTCCCGTAAAGACAGAAAATCTGATCGTCTGATTGCTGCTCAGTGGCAGAGTTCTAAGTGTTTTTGATAAACACCCATCTTTCTGTCCTCAATATTTCCATATTCATTTAAATAAAAAACACTTTTCAGGAACATGAAACAGGTAAACATCGGTTAAAACAACTCTCCTACCCATGTTCCACAATATAAACTAGTACAAATCAGTATACATAAACAACTTGAACAGTAATGTAATATTAACAGTACTAACATCAATAAAACAAAGCGTTATAGTCGCAGCTTGAGACATTTACTCGCCTGAAACCATGCCAGGCCAAATTAAGGAATCGTGAAAAATAAACTTTGTACATCCAACTTGAACATAAAAACTCCCTTTTCACCAACACAGTTTTAAAATGAATAAAGTCTGCTTTGATTGTAGTAAATGCAGACATTGAGGATCGTTCTGGATGTTGTAGAAAAGGTAAGAAGTGTGTGTGTAACAACAACAAACCAGATACAAACTGACGCGGGAAGCCTTCTCGCGCGCATTCTCTCTCAGCAGGGGATGTTGGGAAATGGAGTTCAAAATGCCCAGCCAAAAAAAACCTGCCTGATTAAATTGTAAAAAAAAAAAAAAAAGAATCTGCGATCAAATATTTAGTTGATTAATCGGTCCGATAAATCTGTTCATTGGAGTAGCCCTATATATACTGCTTGTTCCAATTGAAACAGTCATCCTGGTGTGCAAAATAATGTGTAAATCAAGAGGTGGCCCTAATTAGGATTCAAAATGTCTGTCCAGCCATACAGTTAAAAAATACCACCCTGAAAATATTATTTTATATGAATGTTTTCGTTATTAAATAGCTCACAGTTATTTGCATGAGTAATGCATTTTTGTCTGCCTGGGGAAGGACAATCAGTTTGTGAAGAAACTCAAGATGTCTAAAGGGAGCCACCAAAGAGCAGCCAGTGACTGGATGAGGATTCAGCAACACAACAGAAGGAGGGAGGAGAAAAACACTACAGCGACAACCAACACTGACATCAAGCTTCTCACACACAAGCTTACCTCCGAACATACAGTGGCACGTGCTCCGCATTCCCCTCGACCAGTAAGCATATAACATTAGAACTTCATATTTCTGAATCACAGATTACAGAAAACCGAATGGCTTGTCTTATCTAAAATTGGTATTAGCTCTTTATAAAAAAAGAGACAAACCTAGTGATGTATGTGGGAATACAGAAAGCACATTACATCTACAAACATTTAGTAACATACAAGTAGTTCTGAGGGTCTGAGCCCCCTTGTCTCAGTCCTGACCTGAAAGACCACCCACTCTCAGGGTAACAGGGTAGCTTAGTCGCCCACGGTTGAGCAGTCAACTGATTGTATTAAATTGTTTAGAGGATTTGTGATGTCTGACCCCTGACCAGTGCACTTTTTTTTTTTTTTATCTCTGGTGATTCCATGAGCCTTGTTGAGCAAATGCCAAGTTGGATCCCACCACTAAAGAAACAGGGATATACTAAGGCCCGGACCAAATCAAAACTTTGACAACCCGCTAATTGCACTAAACAAAACTGTATTTAATAGCGTTTTCTTTTCTTTTTTGTAAGTATCTTATTCCTTCTACTCATAAAAAGTAAAACGCTTTTTAAATTGAATACAGTTTTGTTAAGTGCGATTAGCGGGTTGTCAAAGTTTTGATTTGGTCAAAGCCTAAGTTCTGTGTTCTTACCAGTGCCCCCCAGTGATAATAGTTTAGAGCATGCACTGATTTCCTGTAACAGGGAATATCCTGAAACTCCTTTCAGCAGTGAGCTGTGATTTATATCTAAACGTTTTGCAACTGCGGCTAATCTTTGCAAGACTGCATTGCAGATTGGTGACTCAGATCAGTGAT
Organism: Acipenser ruthenus; assembly: GCF_902713425.1. Classification (NCBI taxonomy): domain Eukaryota; kingdom Metazoa; phylum Chordata; class Actinopteri; order Acipenseriformes; family Acipenseridae; genus Acipenser; species Acipenser ruthenus. The sequence continues at coordinate 25,775,602 of NC_081213.1, forward strand.
ATATATGCAGGGAGATGCTTTGGAGGAATCAGAATTAGGCAATTCTCATGATCGTTTCAGAGTTTCTGTTTAACATCAGGGATGTTTTTTTTTTCTTTTCTTATTGTGAGTTGTTCAGGGAGGCACCGGTCCCAGTCAGCATTTTAGCTACTTCCAAAAACATTACAGCCCTGATAGTGATTTACATAGTGCAGATGGCAAAGCTGCAGCATTTACTTTCCTTTTTTAAAAATTATTTTAATGTAGATCCCTCATCTATTGTTCCTTTTATTATTTGATTAATATCAAACTGACTTACATCACTAAAGACATCACAGCTGTGTTTTTTTCTGCGAAATTTATGACATAGACAGAACCCACTAGCCTTATTTTGAACTGCATAAGGGAATTTTAGTTCCAATTGTCAAAACTCCACTTGGTTCTTTGAATATCACGCACATGGTTGTTATTTTATATTTTATGTGATGCATATTATTTAAAATGAGCAGTAAAAACAGGGATTTTAGTGGAATTCGCTATAAAATAGTTTTTAATCACTTTTCTTTAACTCTGTTATCCTTTCATGTAATGGTCCGACGACTCAAACACATGACTCAATATAATAGCTAGTGGGTACTTGCTGTATATAGCCTTGTGCACCGTATATGCCAAGTGCTGATGGGGCTTGTTATAACTGGGATGAGCCAGTCACAGGGTATTTGGTTGATTGTGTTTTTTGCAGTAACAGGAATTTGCATTTCTGCCATACATATTAAGCACAGTGAAGACAACTCCAACGAGTGGTAAATCTGAATCCTTAGTGTAAATATCTACTTTCCTTCTCCAAGAGGCTTCAAGCTGTCTAAACAATGACAGTGAGGGACAGTAACAACTAACATGAAACAACCCTGGGAAAATAGAATGCAAACTTAGAATAGGGGTTGAAGGAAAAAAGTCTTATTTTTCTTTGCCTAAGAAATATGAACTTGCTTCCCACATCTGTTTGCTTAACTAGCTGAGTTGCCAGGTGCAGAGAGCTACCAGGTCAGGACACTGTCATGATATTTGCCATTGTATACATTTTTTCACATTCTTATCACTGCATTTGGTAACAGTATTAATGCTAAAAGACATGTTTCATCTTTTCCATTACATGTTTTCAGTGCAATATGTTAATTAACTCTCACGGATCTAGTTATTTTTCGCTGTTATGACAGCTGACAGCATGTAAGGATGGTGTCATTAAGTAATTCAATTCGGTATTTGTTGAAATCTATTTTAAAGCATGTGACTGACTTTTTCTTTCAGCATGTATACTTATAGTGCGTACACTTATTTACAGCGTGTGTATATTACATGGTGCTTAGTGTTCATCACCTCATCTCTTTCATTTTTAACAGGGGGTGGCATTCCCTCGGCACAATGCGGGGAGTCTATACAAGCTTACCCTCAAAGAACAACTACCTCTGCTATTCAGTCTTGTGTCTTTCTATTGGTCTCAAGCATGCAGTAAACACATATTATCCTTTTACAGCATGATATTGTGAGAATTGTGAGGGTCTGGAACCAACTCCTCAGTAATGTTGTTGAAGCTGACACCCTGGGATCCTTCAAGAAGCTGCTTGATGAGATTCTGGGATCAATAAGCTACTAACAACCAAACGAGCAAGATGGGCTGAATGGCCTCCTCTCGTTTTGTAAACTTTCTTATGTTCTTCTTATGTTCTTATATTTTGTACAACACAAGGTAAGAGAAAGTTCTCAGTTTGTTTGCTGTGCGTTCAGGTTGACAGCATCTTAATGGCTGCAAAGCATGTCAGTCATCAGGGGAAAGCAGCTGGTTGGTTACTGACATGAAAGTAGGCGTTGAAGGAGAGGGGACCACTTTACTCTCCAGGTGAACTGACCAAGAAAGCAAGGAACGACTGCAGCTATTCGACCTCAGAATCTTGTGTTTAGGAAAGGATAGGTGTATAATGAAAGCAGGTAGCCTTCTTTCAAAATGTGATTTGTTATACAGTATTTTCAAATGGCTGAAGATATATATATATATATCAGTAGAAAACAATAATTAAAATAAAATACATTCCATTTAGATAATATGAAGCTTTTTGGGAATTGTATTGCTCTGGTGTTTGGGATGACCTCATCCTGTTTCTTTATTGCATAATGTATATCTCTTTTGATCTACCAGGTCTGTGGGTGGGATTCTTGTATAGTATCTTGGCTAAATCCCTCACACTGTTATCTCCTCCATTGTGTTAGCTAGTGTTCCTATGTTGAAATGTTTCAGAGTTCTGTTGTATTCATGATGGCAATTAATTATTCTAAGCCCATGTTTTTTAGAATGTATTCCAATAAAAATGTTATTTCTGTTTCCTGAGTCAGGACACAGAAGCTATACCTGTCAGGCATATTCACAACCATGCCATAATCTTAACTAACACGGATAAGATCACCCAAGTCAATGCTGTGCAATCTGCATTGTTCCCTGGATCACATATGTACTAACACGTGGTATTGCTGGGTAGGACAGTCCTCCCAAAGCAGAACTACAATTGTGACTCAGTCATGCCAAAGGACATTGAAGTATCACACCTCCCAATGTTACTATTTATTTTTTATAGACACCCCCCTCCCCCTCCTCCCAAATGTACTTCTATTTTTAATTAAAAGATGTACAAATATCTTAAATACAGTCATCAGCATGGGTTTATCACCTTGTGTCACATTACAATGACTAGGAGTTTAGACTCAGTTGGAGTAGCTTGTAGAGAACTTCTTGAATCGTGGCCCGTCCATTGTCAATTGGAGGAAGACAAATCAGAATCCTCCAAAGATCATAATTCCTCTGGACTAGTAAAGCAGAAGATGATTGGTGTATCATCAACAGCACTGGTGTCTGGGTTTCATAACAAACAGACTATGGCTTTTCAAAGTCACCTCCTTTACTAATGGCTTCAGATCTCAAGATGTTGGGATTGAATGGTTGCCTGTTCCCATCTGATAATGGATACTGTAAGTGAGTGTCAGACATTCTGAAGTAATTTCTCCTACTCTAGATGAATTGTTTTGTCTATTTGTCTACAACCCCTACAACCCAAGGACTCTGCCCACGATTCCTGCCATATCTTTTGCATAACATTCAATGGCTAATGGGGAAATAAGTAATTTGTGTGTAGAGTGACTCTTGCTGTTATAAGAAATGTCATTGTGTGCAGTTTGGGTCTAGGCTGCTCAAACCGTAAAATGATTTCTGTTATAATAAAAGACATTAAGATTAAATCACAAGAAATTTGTTTTCAGGAAATATTAAACATAAAAAACTATATATATTTTTTTGTTCTAGGAACGGGATAGCATCTATATACAAGATAAAATGTAGTGGCTTTTTTACACATCATTAACAGTAATTTGTTGATTTCTCATACAGGATTTAAAATAAATATTGGCAACACTTTATATTTACTGTCTCTAATTACTGTGTAGTTACAATGCTATTGCTCATGGTTACTATGTACTTAACGTGTAAATCTTTTTGCATGATATATGTAAGTGCATGATTGTATCAGAAAAGGGATAGGGTTAGGGTTAGGGTTATATCGTGCAAAAACATCCATGCAGTAATTATATTGTAACAATGCATAATGACATTGTAATTATGTGTAAGTACACATGTATTTACTAAGTAACTACTATGTAAATACACAGTAATTAGAGACCTAAATATTGATGTTGTATTTGTGGAACATTTTTGTGATTATTAAAAGAAGAATAGCCTGGTATGAATCTTCAGTGAACCAAACATAAAGACCTTGTTTTGTGGCATGTTGTGTATTTTAAAAAATATATATATTTTTAGTATCAGTGGCGAATTAGACATCTGATACATTTCCCCAATGACGAGATGGAACCAGAATATTTTTGCACATCCTTGGAGACTTCTTGACTATTGTATAATTTCAATGACAAATGAGTCTGTACAGGCAGCCTGCACTGTAAATGAACCGTATTGTCAATAGACACACAATAAAAAGGATTATTGTGTTATATTAGAACCAACAACAGTAACGTTGTATGATAATTAGTTGATGTTCTAACTCTTGAAAAACTGAATTATTTCTTTTTTACTCTTGCCAGAAGTATCGAAAGCTACATTTTAAAGGAATGCCAGGAAGTGGCTAAGCTTGTCACCTAATATCATGATACCTTTACCAGATTAAAGATATTGTTTTTCCCTCTTTACAGGCACTATCAGTACATTGACATTTTGTTTGTAATCTTATTTTGAGTCCAAATAAAAGATATAAGTTGGCACAAGATTCAAGTATAAAACTGTGGGGGGGATATAGTGTCATAACTTCCATACAATGTCACTTGGCTCCGATTATATTTGAAGGTATATCTTTCCTGTAAAATGCATGTCTGGTCACTTGTTAGGACTTGTTTCTAATCGGAACGCTGCGGAAAGGTATGAGTTCACTGAAACAACTGTTGATGCTACCCATTCAAATGACTAAACCATATAGTCACAGCTCTAGTATGATCAACCTGCAAGCTTCCAGACTGTGTCGTGTTGTATTATTTGAGTGACCTCATAATGAACTACAAGTTGCCAAGTAGAAAAGGAGAAGGAATTAAAAGTCTTGGCGTTAGTCTTCTCTTTTAGAATTTGAACACCTTTAGAGTTTGAAACAGATTACATCAACAAAAGATGTGCTTAAAAAAAAAAATGCTTTTCTGAACCCTGCTGGAGGATTTTTTGGTGACACTTCAGTTTAGGTATCTGTTATAAGTGGTTATGAACAATTTATTAATTATGCTATTAACAATTATATGTTTGTTATCAGTGGTCAATTATAACGGATATATGTCTTTTCAGGTCTGCTTATCTTTCTATATCTGTCTCACCAATTGTTTGGGGCTGCTTTGCTTTTGCAGTTATACACTGTTTTTTTCTATTGTTTATAATCACGTATACTGGATACCTTAACTAAAGTGTTCCCGATAATAAATGAGCAAAATGTTTCATGCCATGTCCACCGTTCCTCTTCACCTTGGTGTTTAAAGCGTCTTGCGATACAGTGCATTTGTACTGCAAACATTAAGGGAGAGTGTTTTAATCTCTTTCAATTCCCACCATGTGGGGAGGGGATCATCCATCTATAAACATCTTATAAGGGATGCTATAAGCAACACTAGTCAACTTGTAATAACAATAGCAGGATATAGCAATGCAGTGTTATGCAATCTAGTCATTTATAAGAAACCTTATAATCCACTAATTTAATATAAATATAACCATGATTTGACCGGCATTTCCATCCCTTAAGTTTTGTTATGTAAATCTGTTATCTAGTCATTTTCATTTTCCTACAGTGAGTTAGTCACATACAAATTACTTGTTTTAATGTCAGAATGTGTGTAAATAGCAGGAAATAGCACAAACTTTCTCAAAGGTAGCGTTCACATGTGTGGGCCAAATGAAAGGACGTTTTTTCACATGTGGGCTTAGAAAAGATCGTATCTAAATCGACTGTGCTCAGCCTCGGCTCACAGATAAACAGGCCTGCAAAGGTTATGTGAATTAATGAGCAAAATGTCTCTCAGATTTCTTCTGTTTCCCTAAACTTTAGATGGGTCAACAAGTTCCTTAATGCCTTCCAGATTCACAAAGACAGATACTGTGCAGTGAGGAGCACGTTAGAGGCTTTACCTGCCATGCGTTACCTGGGCTGGCTTTGTGCCTTCAGCTTAGAAATTGAACACTAGACTCTGAACCCTTGTAGGCATGAGATCGAAAAGAAAGGGGGTCTCTCACTGTTATTATTTGTGTGGACATATTCTTCATGGTTAGCCAGCAGTTAGGAGGAACTACATTCTTTCAAAATTATTGATTACTGCATGCCTTTCAAACATGAAAACGTTTCTTTGTTTTATTTTATTTTTCTCTACAGACTGTCCTGAGTAAAGGAACGTTCATATTTATTCATTAATTTCCTACTTTCCGTACATGAAGCTGGCTCTCACAAGAATTTCAATTGAATCATACCTGTTTGCCTTGATACTTGTATATATCTTAACTTGAGTACAGGATGTTGAGATGGTTGTGCACTGAAATTAAAAATCATATTGTAGCTATACCTACAAACGACATCTCTTTACAGATACAGAACATTTGTCACAACAAGCTGATTGTTTGGTTGGGCTTCTAGAAGGTGTACTTGTGAGGTGGTTGGTTACTACAGGATTTTAAAGAGTTTGTTAAGTTCTACCAAAGCTGGGACCTAAGGTGGAGGTTGGTGGGAAAGCTGGGTTGGAATATATGCTGACTATAGGCGTCATTTACACAGGGGACATATGAGGACATGTCCGCCTCACTTTTTCAGTGACGGGGAAATGTCCCCCTCACATTGCAACAGTTTTTTTTTTTCTTTTCATTGTGACATATCTGAATTGTGATACCATTTCCGATACCTATGGTCTCAATACGATAAAAAAAAAATTATTTTGAACACTGCGATCTTATCCTGTCCTCCGCAGGGGTGCCAATCTGAATAAAATGAACGTTTATTTTGTATTTTATTACTGTACGCCTCAGCTACAGAAACTGTCCCCCTCCACTTTTGGAACCAAGAAACACAAATCAGTACTCACATGAAATGGTTTTGTCAAACATTGCTATTTACCTTCAAGATAATACACATAGAAAATAATGCTTCTCAAGAGTGCCTTTAAAATTGAAATAAAGCAAGAAATAGTCTGTATTTCTGGAGGAAGAATGATGTAAGCATTGCCTGTTGTTAGTGTGACATGCATGATACACCCTTGATTAAAATATTACTGAGGACTATACCAGATATTTTGCCATGACTGATATACCGTCAGACTAATCCTTAAATAGTGTTTGCTTTTGCCTTCCCTTTAATTTCAGTGTTATTGTTTTTCAGAGTCATTCAGTGCAGTGCCACACAGGCCATCATAGCTGTATAGCTTGGCTCAGTGATACTTCTTAGCACTTTGAAGAGGTTGCAGCAAAAGCTTTGAAACCCATGTCACATGTATAATTTCAGCCACAGTCAAAACATAATTTCTGATCCATGTTAATTAGTGGCTTCAAAACAAGAGTAAACCAAAAAATAAAGGAATTTTAAATTGCTTGCTGCAAAGCATGCCTAATCAATCTCGATCATTGACGCGGCATACTGTATATACACCGGCTGGCCATTTTATTAGGACATGTCTTCTCGATTTCATTCGACATCGCCCAGAATTAGACATGCAAATTAGATTGCTCATAGGACACGTGATCCCCGCAGCCCTTTAAAGCTGCCATCATTTACTTAAGCATTGTAAGACTTGAACGATTCATCATCAAGACCTCTTAGATTGAAATGTGTGTGACTGAATGGATCCCTCGAGAGACACCTTCCAGCCCCTTGTGAAGTCTAGTCCACGTTGTGTGAATGCTGTGATCAGGGCAAATGATGGCCCAACACGATATCACACACAGGTCCTACTAAAGTGGCTCGGCAGCATATGTGTTTAATCACTTGTTTGTACGACATGTTTAGTTTACATACTTCAGGGTTATGGAAAAGATTATTTTTTTAATTATACGATCAATGTGCTACTGTTCGTCTTGACAATCAGCTGAATGCAGTACCACAGGAGTCTTATCACCATAATAATCATACCCCTACCCAACTCAAACCCACAACACTGTCTGTCTCCCTTTGAAGTGTTATCTGTATACTGCTTCACTTCATTAATCACTATACTTTTGAAAGGCAATGGGTATTTTCATTCATCTTTCTGGCCATCAACCCTGTATTTATCTAAAATTGTGCTGTGTGTGTTATTGTATTCCAGTTTCCTCTGTGAGCTTTATATTTACAATTTTTTGTTTTTTTTTTGGTTAAAAGTGAAACAGGTAGTTTGACATCCATGACATAAAACAAAATGACACAAAACGAGAGATGAAAGGATGGTTCATGTCTGATCAGGTGTGTTGTTAGTTTGAGACGGCCCCTTTTGACTAAACATATAAATAGATACTATAAAGAGGTACTAATCCATATTGTACATGGAGACTCAGTGAAATGTCTGAAGAGCGCATTGCAATGAAAGATGTGGAAGCCTGAAGTTGGAGAAGACAGACCATTTCAGTTTCAAGAATTACCATACGACTGACCATAGCAATGAATTAATATTGTATAGCTGCTCATAAAGTACATTTCCTCCCTAAATCATTTCTCCTTGTAAGCCAAATGTTATTGCCTGAAGCTCATTTTTGTTAATGAATGTATTAAGTGCTGGTACATTGTCATTGTAAGTGGGTACTGTAAAATTACCTGTAATTTGTCCTGTTGGATTTTTGTAAATAACCACTATTGCAATATTAATGGCAGTCAAAGCCATCATCATGTGCTTCATGCACAATTGATTTCGTGTTTTGACACAGTCAGATACAGTACCAGGCACCAAATCTATATGATTTTTGGTGAAATTCCAATAAAAACAACATATGAGTGTCCGTCCCCTCGTCCAGGTGTACACAAGTGTTGTGTGAAATGGGAGATGCACATGGTGTTTATAAACATAATTCTATTACAGATCTCAGATAGTTGCGGGCATTCGCTTTAATTGCACCTTAGCAACTGCTGAACAGAACAGTATCACAACATAAATTCTTTACATTTTCTTTGCATGATTTCCATTTTGAAGGTTAGACGCTGTAGGTATCAGGTATAAGATATATCTCCTGGATACTTTAGATGCACAATTACTGTTTTGTTTTTAGGGCCAGAACATTCAACTCCTGTCATGTGAGTGTTTCTTCTTTTTACAGAGGGATCCAGCAACGAACTGCATTGCTTTGTTTGTTCAGTGAATATGGGTGGCAAACATTGAGCAAAAACTGCATGGCTTATAAAGAACCTTTTGAAAGAGCTAACTCCTGGAATTTCCAAAGGATTTAACTTTGATAACCACTATAAATGTACAAAATAAAGGATACCGTTTAATGCTTTTACAATGAGCTAGTATTGTGACATCATTTTAGAAAGTAACTAAATGGCAGTCAAGGCTGGGTGACTCTTAATTAGTATACAGTAGATCTGAACCCCACTAGTTCATATTGATTTATAATCCAAACCATGCCATCATAACGAAAGGCAGGCTGACAGTAGTCATAGAAAAAAGATTTCCATAAAGCAGTTGTTTCATTGTATTTTTTATTCGAACATAAAATATAAGAATCAAAAACATAAAGCAAAGATGAAACAAGGCACTTTTCCGTATGGTACAGATTCCAATCAGTACTTATCTGAACATGGTCCAGTCCTGACAAGTTTGGATTAAAGAGTCTACTGCACGTGGATATATTCTAGTTGCACACATGCCATTTTAATCTTGGTGCAATGTTAAATGAACATACTTCTAAAAGGAACAATTTGCAGCCAAAGCTTCTGGCCCCTGAAGTCTTTATTTTAAATCTGAAGACACATCTTTTTTAAATGCTATGTTAAGGCGCATGCATCTCATTATTGCATTCTTGCTGTGTCTCAGAAAATGTCTCAGTGGAAAGAGGAACTTGGATGAAAGCCTTTACTGGATATGATCATCATTTTGGTTCAATCTAACACTTTGTGATATAATTACTGTGTTACTGTATTTATACACATTTAATTCTAAACTGGGCATACAAGTTAATACAGGCATGGAAAACATGCCACAAGTTTAAATTCTTAAAATGTTATGTAAAATACGCACCACACATGTTGACAAAAGCCCTGTGGGAGGACATTATATATAATTAAGCACATTTCAGATAATATTCCTGTTGGCAAGTTGAGGATCAAGCCATTGTCAAATAAAGGAGAGAAACAAAGAGTGCAGAGAGAAGAACTGGGGGCCTCAATCATACTTTCCAGGCATATATTTATTATTTTTCACCATCGGTGTAACGGTTAGAATATTTTTTCTGAATTAATTATAATTGTTCTAACTTGACTTCATCACCGGAAGCTGAAAGCACAGCACTATGTGTATCTCACAAAGAGAACACATGAAGAACCACATCAGTACAAATATAAAAACACTATACAAATACAGCAACCACAACAAAAAAAAACGCCACGTTCCTTTACTCCCTTGGGTCCCTTATTAACCAGTCTTTTCTGTCTATTACAGCTGAAGTTTTACTTGTGCTTGGTACTAAAACCAGATTTATTAGAAGATACTGAATGATTACTATGCCTTGGATATATTTTATCAAATGCAAAACTCAGAAGAACTACTCAAAAGTAGACTAACCACATTTTTCTCCAAGGAAAAGTAACTTCAATGTACCATATTAAGGTTGTTATGTTAACCAGAATAAGGAAAATCAAATAGGAAAAAATTAATCTTGATTACAATCACCAATGCTTTCCTTTTGCATGCTGTTTTGTGATGCCTGTGCTGAGAATAAATTTGTTTCAGAGATGAAAAGTCTTCACTGCCTTTCATTGGCTTTACTGGAGCACCATAGCACCACACTCCCAATCAGTCAAAGCCAGAGTCAAATTGCTTTCTACAGAACTATTTTCCTACAAAAATGGTAACATATATATATTATATATATATGTTATTAACATATATGTGTTATTGCATTACCTCGCAATTATCTCATTAAAATGTACTATTACTGTAAGTTTTTCACATTTCAAAGGCTTAATTCCCTAAGACTGTTGAACGACTCTCCATACCAAATATCGATTAACACAATAGAGCGATCTCCTGTGTGTGACAGTTAAGGGTGCACTGTAATCATTATGTTCAGGAGATCATTTCATGTTCTTGAAGGCACAATAATTCACACAGAAAAAGCCCCCGAGATTCTTTTTTTTTTTTTTTGTCAAAAGATAAATTCTCTTTCGGTGGGATCCTCTGTCCAGGTGCAAGGGAGAGACTGCCTCAGGACCCACCATTGAAGAGGAAAGAGGCTTTTTGTTTTCAAAGGCATAATGATTAATTGACCGTGGCATTTTAACTATGAGAATTATTTTTTTTATTCTTAATGGAAATCCACCACTATCTGATAGAAGTTGGAAGTTCTTTGAAAACACCAAAACATTATAAATTATGACTTAAAAATGTATAGATTGTGTGGTGTTTTTTTGGGTTTTTTTTTTTTTACAAATTAAGATTATTTATTTTTAATGTAAATTTGGCAGGGATGGGGTTAAATCCATGTGCAAACTGTGGCCAGGTGCTGACTAGTTGATTGATTGATCGATTGTTAATCAGCCCTGGCCACACGGTAGATAAGAGGAGCCAGTCCCTTTGTTTGTGGCTCCTTTAGTTTAGAGAAGGGCTAAGGGCACTATGTTGTCCTTGCTGGTCTGCACGCTGCTTGGGTGCTGATTTATTTTCTATGATGTTTTGTTTAACTATTTATTTTGTTTAATTTGCAAAGAATAAAAGTGCATAGCAAGCGCTTGAACTGAGGTCTTCCGTCTCTGTGTCTGCTACAACTTTACAACAACAACTTACAGAAATGAGTTAAAAATCTAAACAGATAGTCGTGTCAGACAGCAAACCTGAAACCAAAATAAAATGACCTATTGGTTGTCCACACATCTGTAAAATTGAGCTTAATTATTTTTTTCTGCTAAGCATGTACCCAACAAATGATTTAGCCACAAAGCAAAACACGAGCGCTTTACTTTTGTGACGCTGTCACTCTAAGGTGACACGTTTCGCCAAAGCAACAGTGACTGATTTCACATGTATCTGAATGGGGTCTACAATAAGGGGATTGCTGTTTCTGCCTGGCCTAGGCTAAGGTTCTTGGTCCTGGTGAAGTCACCAGGCTTTGGTTTTAAAGGTCTATTGTTGTTTACTTGAAACGGGTGTTAGAAGGTAGTCCCTCAAATAGCTTCACTTCATCTTTCAAAACACACTACAAACAAGGCTGATATTAAATAGCTTAGCACATCTCCAATAGCAGCAACACAGCACCAAGGGGGATTATCTTTTTAAAAAAATATTTCATAAATGTTTTTAAACAGCTTTTATAACCTTTAGTACTTGCACGCTCCTAATTAGAACTGCACGGTGGCACACACAACATGTTTGATGTGAAGTCAGATCTCCTGCAGCTAATCAAAGGGAAAAGAACACATTGTTGTGTACTAGAAAAAACAAAACTATAATCAGTATTCAAGTGGCAAGGGCAGTGGTTTTGAAGGCTTAGGTTCTTTTTTTTTTGTTGTTGTTTTTTAATAACTTGATACCTGATACATATACTGCATGTCTTTGTAAAAGCTGCTTGTGTAACATTTAAGAAGTGTATCAGGTTATTAATTTGTACATTTCTGTTACTGTTGTTCTGTACCATTATTGTGTTCTGTTATATGTTATAAGTGCCTTCAAAGCCAGTTAGGGCTAAAGTAAAATTGTACTGCATTTGATTATTACAGATTTGTATATGGTTTATATCGGTGTAGTGTAACACATAGCTATTGTCAACAAGTACTTAATAAGATAAAGAATACTTTAATTGATAAGATAAGGATGTACAGGCAATTGCACATAACAAGGCTGTAAGTCTTTTAAGGATTTCCAGTGACATAATCACCAGATGAGCTTCAGCCATCACCAGAACCTCAAGTTAAAATGTACATGTAGAATGTGTACATGTAGAATGTGTACATGTAGAATGAGTACCGTTTTGGTGTATTTGATTTGTTATAATACATGGTGTATTTATCTGATTTTTACAGCTATTCCCACTTATTATGTACTGTGTGATGAGGTGTGGGGCACTGTGGTCGAGGGCCGGTATTTTGGGCCTCGGATTTTGCGCAGTCTGTACCCTTTTTAAGGAAATGTAGTCCTGTTGGTCTGGCGCAACAGGACTTCAATTCCCAGGAGGCCATGGGACTGATGGGCAGCCATTTTAGATGGCACAATTATAATAGGTGATTGGGTAATTGATTCAACAGCTGCCTTCAATTTAACAATTGGGAGCCTTTTAAAAAGGGCAGGGTCAACCTGTTGGGGGAAAAAAAAGGAGGAGAGTTGGAGAAGGAGCTGTGAGCTGTTTGAAAAGGGGAACAAGAACCAAATCTTTTGTGCAAGGTGGGACTTAAAAGTCCTGGTGTTTTGGGGCCGGCAAGCAGCTTAGCTGCCCGGACTGTTAGATAGGGATACTTGCTGTTTAGTTAGAAATCCATAAAGGAGTTAGGCTTCTGTTTGTTTATCTTGGATATTTTTTTTTATTAAGTACTGTTTGAACCACATTCCTGGAAGTTTGACTGTCTTTAATTCTAGAGGACAGTGTAAAAGGTCCAGAGGAAGTGACAACCATAACACACATTTTCAGAGTTGTCACAACTGATAATAAAAAGCGTAATAGCTTACCACACACCAGAGGTATTTTATTTAGGTTGTGTGCACAGATTGTTGCTTCCAAAACAGGGGTGTTTAATCTTCATCTTGATAACAGCTTTTAAGAGCTTTCCTTCAATACCTGTGACTAATACTGTCATAAAGCAAACAAAGAATAATCTTACCAGTGTGGTTCAATTAAAAATTCTGTTTATTCAACAGTACAGTGTATAGTTCATGATTTAAATATCTAGATATCTTTATTTCTCAAGAGCAATCAGGCCACATACTTTGTATTCTAAAGTAATTCTCTGAATTCAGTTATTTATTTTTTCTGCATACATTACACTGTATATAAACAGAGCACTGTAAACATGGCCATCCTCATGTGGAAGAACCACAGCACTCCATGAACTCCATGAACATTGATTTATTGGAAGTACTGATCTGTTGGAATTGGTACAGAAAAAAAAAACTTTGTATTCAAGTTCTGGGAAGGCGATTGGCTGGACTAATCTGACTGGCTGTGGACATTGAGAGGAATTAAAATCCTATAATGTGCTTTCTTTGTTCACGCCACAGTGACCCCAACTTAACCCTTTGAGAACCTGACCATTCCAGATCATGCACTGATGCACGTCTTTGTTTTCTCTCCCATGAAAAAGATCTTTCTAGTGATCAGTATGTATGTTTGCAGTAAGACTTCCCGAAATAATCATACAGAAGTGCAGCCTCTGTCAATTTCAGTAACTAATGGAAACCAAGTGAGTTTCAAAATGAGTTTTCAAAGTGTTTAAGAGTTGTTGCAGGGGTGCAAACAGCTCCCTGTAGCCTGTGCCAAGGAAGTTCTGTTCAGTCAGGAAACTCATGTGATATATTATTTATTAAAACCGACTAGACTACATTTTAGATATTTTACACTGCATTCTTTGGCCTCGCCTTTCGAGGTACCCCTGCACATAAATTAACTTGCAGATAAGTGGAGAAGCTGACCGTAGGGAAGCCATGTGCAGGGGGGCAGGATAGCTGCCCTCCCCCATTAGACAAAGCCAAAAAAGCAGGTGGAGGCTGGGGAGCCGATCACTGCACAGATTATTTGTTGAAGGACAAATAAAAAAACTAGCTATTCGATTGACGATTTAATCTGGTATTGGAAGCGCCTAAAATACGTTTGATGTTTACGTGATTTGATCTAAGTTTAAAGTAAGTTCTCTGTCAGAACCAGGGCTTTGCTTCATTTCTGACCAGCCGTGATGTACTGCATGCTGCCAGGCAGGGATCAGATATAATGGCCATTTATTTTTACCCTGGAGGTCTTTCATTAGCACCATGTGATCAAGCTATGGCTGCACAATGCAATTCTAAAGCATTCAGATCCCTGTCTAACAGCAGCATCAGTACTCAAAAGAAAGCATTACATGGGTGGCACCCAGACCTACCTCTATAATGATATGTCTGTTTTCTTTTGCTCATCAAGACTCAACAAACTGAGGAATATAATCTCCTCTAAAGCCCTCTCGATCTTCTAAATTCTGCCCTTTTTTTTATACCTTAGTGATTTACATAATTAGAATTGTAATACTTAGGGCAGTTGTGTTGCACAATAAATATGTGCATTACAGGCTTATGCGTGCCTGTTTTTCATGTTTGTGTGTCTGTTTAATTTGGGTGATAGATGCATAATTACAGCCTGCCTTTTTCAACGCATGTATAAGGCGGAGCATTGTGCAAACATTGCATCTCTGTTCTTGCAGCCATTGGAAAGTTTAGCATCAGTTTGTTAATGTTCGGATTACTATTTTAAATACCATAGCCCTGCCACTTCAGTGAGCGATAACAGTATACAGTACTCCATACACTACACCACTATGGGTGTGTATGAAGCCCGATTCCAAACCCCCAACCATGCCAGAATGTAGTCAAAACGCAAAGAATTCAGAATGTATGGAGTATTTCAATGGCTGCAAGAGACAAACAGAATGCCTTTGGTCTGGTGGACAGTACCAGGTTACTATGTACGGTGCAGCTGTTGTGATACTACCAGCCCCTCTTCCTGGTGTATTCTTGGGCAGCATTGTAAGCAATTGAGAATGTTTTCCATTACCAGCTGCTGAATAGACACATTTTAAATATTGGGCTCAATGTTCTCCCTGAGAAAAAATATATATATATAGAATTTTAGGACTGAGACTTAATGTTAAAAAAATCTTTATGAACATAATAGATATTTTATTTAACATCATGTAAGCCTTCAGCCGTAACAGTACTTCGTATGTTAGTATGTTAGATTTAAAAATGTCACATTTTTCGTTAAGTATGTGGAAAACTACAAAGCGGTATGTCATTCAATATGCGAACATAACATTATCCATGACATGAAGAACATTAATGCTGGTCATAAACTAGAGGTTGCATAGTCTGAACTTTTATGGAGTGAAAAGGATTTATAGCACACACTGTACATGCTGTACAAAAAAAAAAAAAAAAAGCAATTTTCACATAACCACCATAAAAAGCATCAAACATGCCTAGCCATGTACCTTTTGTATCATACTATGTGGGTTCCACTCCATATTGTAACAAATGTTGTGCAGTGTTTTCTTTGTTCTCAAACCTTACCATTTGTAATCAGTGACAGTAAGTTTTAATAAGTTTAGGAAATACTTGTTATGTTTATGATTTAATAACAGCACATCTAACCCCATAATTTACTATGGATATTCTGAACAATGACAGCAGTGAAGCAAGCAGATAAAGACAGACTTGTGCTCTGCAATGTACTGTGTCTAGTTTAAGTGCTGGGGGTACATGCCCCAACCAGAGAGAACACCATTTGAATTGCTGGATACTTGCTGCCAGTGGGTATGATTTATGGAGCAGTTAAGAATCGAATGAGACAGCCCTTTTCTCTGTTACCTGGTTTAGGTAACGTTGACTATACTGTTACCTAGAATAACCAACCGCAATTAAAGAATATTTTACTGCAGTTGTCTATCTGACCCATTTTAGTTTAATATTAAAAGCAAATTGAACACTAGAAACTTGCATAATCTCATTGGCTGGGGTTATTCAAGGACTGCTAACAGGGAGAGTTTTATTTTGCAGCTGGGTAACATTGAATATTTTAGTATCTGAATGCTTGTATTTACACCTTTAATCACTCGGTTTTAGTCCCTTGCCTATAGCATGCAATGTAAAAGTTTTAACGTTGGGGTGGAAACATCAAAGCTGTTGGTTAAGCTCCAGTTCTGAATCCAAATGAGAAATTATGGGTCGAGTTAAAGAAGACTGTCAAGCACTAGTACTGAGTAGCTGAAACTGATTTGGTTGAGGAAAGCGGAAAAAGAGATTTGTTCATGAAGCTGTGATAAATTCAAAAGAGGTGACGGCGGGCAGGGTGGAGGCAGACGAAGGTGAATGCTCAGATCGGCTTTCAAAACGGACACCAAATTAGTTCTGTCATTGAGAATGAATTCAATATTTATTTAGAAACAAAACATTCAGACTGATAAATGATCAAATATGGTACCAGTATCTGGGTGTCAGTACTTAGTATTACTTCATAAAAAGGCATTGGAGCTTAATAATGCCTTAGTTTCCTACATGTCTTTTTTTATTTTTTTATTTATAAAATATCTTTAATCTAAACTATGTCATGGTATAAACATTGGTAAACTGAAGATTGTTGGTGAACTTTGAATTGTGTGGGACCTGAATGTGCTTCATGTGAACATGCCATTACTGAGACACACTTGAAAACAGGAGTTCACCTGTTTGACAAAAACTCAAAGAAAAGAAAAAGAAAAGATTGCATTCATCCGGATTAAAAAATGAAGATTTAATTAAGCAAGGTGCCCAACTGAAATGTTAACTTGACATAATACAGTAGGGCATGTTAACCGACACTCAGGTATGGCAAAAATCCAGCAAAAACCGAGCTCATCATGGCAGTGTCCGTCATAAATCACAAACTCCTGTCTCATTCCAGGTGTACGCAGGTGCTGCAAGAAGCAAGCAATAAAAACGGATGTTTGTAAATGAAACTCCATTTAAAAAAAAAAAAAAAAAACCTTTGGAAAGATTAAGGTATGAACATTGGCAGTGGATTCCAAATGTTTACACAAAACACTCTCCCAAGTATTGAATGCATGTTTCTATGATCTGTCTGCGGAATTCATATTTAATGTTCCTGACAAAGGAGTAGAATAAAATGTAGTGTAATTACCGGTATTATTATGAGTGAAAGTGGAAGGCACTTGTAAGTGTTTATGCGCATATCAGCTAGTAGGTCTTGCGGCCTAACTTTAAAGGATACCAAACCAATGACAGAAATCTAACAGTATTTTAGCAGTCTATGGAAACTTTAGCATATAACTGCTGTACAAACTATTGTAATAGAGGCCATTTCAGTCTGCCTTTTAAAAAGAATATGAAATTGTTTTAATGATTTTAGCATCATATGTAGTTGCAAAACATTACTAAAAATGTTGCACGTTTTTCTAAAACACTCATTAATACGTCATTAAGTTATGTTATTAAATAGCAGTAGTAATGATAACCATTTAGTTTTTCTGTTTCAAAAACAGCAAATACTATAAACAATATTCCAATATTAAGATAATAATAATAATAATAATAATAATAATAATAATAATAATAATAATAAATCAAATTATCATAAACTGTTTAACATTTATTCTTATATTTTCTAAAGTTTCTGAAACCCCTTTTTTGTCACGCTTTTGTTTAAGGATACATTTTTAAAAAGCATCTGTCTCGTTATAATTTGGAATGATTTGTTGATTTTTGCCTTTGATTTTATGTTATTTCTTGCTGTTTTCTCCTGCCAGGACTCCCTTGAAATGAGATGCGTATCTCAAGGGTCATTTTTATATCATATTTTCAAGGAAGGATTGGTGTAACTGGAATGTAAATAATGACCTAAAATAACATCATCTTTAATCGATTCAAAAGAGAATCAAGTACTGTAACGGGAAACGTCCTTCACATTATTTTTGTAAACCACTCGTAGTAACAAAACAATGGTGTTACTTTACCCAAAGCTATTTTGTGTAGCTTTCTTTTCTTTCTTTCGGGTGTCTTTTGATACGAGTGGTCGGATGTTTTGGAGGCATTGTTGCAACGGCAAAAAAAAATCTTTTCTGTCTATTGAAATGAAATTCCTCTCGACATTCTCTCTTTATTTATAATTACAACGCTTTTGACTTTTTAGACAAAAAAAAAAAAGTTTGCCGTTTTTTTTTTTTTTGCATAGTTAACATTTTGCTAATGGGGAGCCAAGATTCTCTCAGCAGCTCAACAACATTTTCTAAAGCTTTTTTGCCGTTGTTGTAGCAACTGGTGGCTGATCTGTGAATAAAGCAGATGTCAGTGCGGCAGGGTGAATAAAGAACCATCTATCACCAGGCAGCTTCCACTCCTACTGCCCAAGCAAGCCATCAGCATGACAGGTTCACCGCAGCAATCTTCAATTAAACTAGCTGTAATGCCTTTTTTCACTCATCCTATTATTAAACAGCAATGCTATGTTATAAATGTGGAGTATTTCACTGTAGCTAGTTCGGTTTCCTGACTCCCTAACACTATGAATCTATGAAAGCATTGATTGCATACCAGCTCCCAATTACTCACAATCAGGGATCGCTGTGGTCGTCATAGACAGGGCTTCAAATCCCTTGTTGCCTAAATACATACAACATGTATTTTGCAAGTACTTTTTAACAGTTATTGTGTTTCAGAACCTGGAGTTAAAGCTGCATCAGTTTGTAGTGCAATTAAACCTAAACAGAAACATTAAGAACAAATGCAAAACAAAAAAAGCCCAGTTATTTTCTTCAGACGAGTTTGACCAAGGTTCAAAGGTATACACATTTCTTTCTCTTCAGAAGCCATTACTCCAATTTCGTGTTTTTTTTCTTTTCCTCTCTCTCACAACATTTTTTTAGAGCTGTATTATAAAGTAACTGGGGCCTGAATTAACTCAACTTTTATGTTGTTGCCAAAGCTACAGTTTATAATGGTTACGGCACCCCCATACTTTTGATTTAATCCAGACCTGGGATTAAGTAAATGTTAAAGCAGAAATATATTGTAATGGCGAAGCAGAAATAGTTTGTATTATTTATATTTGTTTAGAAAAAAAATAACATCTTATAAAATAAAGTACTGTAGCCAATGTGTTGCATTTTAAAGTTAGTAAGGCATGATGGGAAATGTCTTAGATCCAGCCTCTAATGGAAACCACAACGCCTCCCTTCCTGTTATTTGGAGCAAGTCAATCAACTGCTCTTTTATTCTAAGAACAGTGGTCTCTATTTCAACCATGCAAACAATGTAAAAGTCTTAGCTTTGCTGACAGACATTCAATTTGCAACTTTGGTTTGTAATAGCATCCTCTTCCCTGAATATTACTTTCAATTACAAGCAATCCAACTGATTCATGTTCACTCCACACTTAGAAATAGAAATGTCCTCCTCAGCTATATGAAACAGTGAGGTCTACTAGCACTAATAAGACTGTGCATCTTTAAGCCATACTGCTTGGAATACAGTGGATCTTTAACATCTTTAGTGTATGATATACATTGTCTGCTATTTGTGAAAGAGATGGTCTGAAAATATTTTAACCACACAATGTTACCCATACATCATAACATCTTTCATGAAAGTATTTCTTGCAGCAATTTTCAAATTCATTTGGATATGTTTAAAACAAGGTGTTGCTCTATTTATAAAAAAAAAAACAGACAGCACACCTTTTCAAAGAAACGTTAATAACGCAAAACATCAATTTTTCATGGCCTTAGGGTTAGCTTTTGTGAAGACCAAGAGACTTCCCCATAATGTGAACCAATCATTTTTAAACGTGTTCCAGTATGTTATCTGTTTCATCGTGCAGTGCTGCTAGCGATATTTATTTTAACAAGTGTACACAGTGATGAATATGAAGTCAGTACCAGAAGATATGGATTAGGAAAAGGGTGGATCTCAATATCGACACTCTGCTCTTTCACATGCATTATTGCAGAAGGAATTTATTAACATGAATCATTAAAATTGACCAGTGTATAAACTTGAAGACAGTACGGCCTGGTGGCTGTGTTTATGCAGGGTATTTTTGGCAAACCAATTGATCTTCATAGTATGTTTTTGTGAAATGCTTCAGAGGTGCTTCATGAAGTGCAAATCAAACATATTCTCCTTCCAAAAATTCTTTATAAAAGAAAGAAGCGCATTCTTCATTGTTGTTTGGCGAAAACTCTGCTCGTCCCATATCTTATCTCTGAGAATCAGACAGAGCGTGTCTGGTTCGTTTTTACAGTGCGAGTCGACCCCATGACAATGACAAAATGAAATTTGACAGCAACACAATGTGGAGATTTAACTGACGGCACACAAAGCACATTTGCTGGTCATAACGCCACAGTTTAATGACTGAATCAAGCAGGAAGATTGTTTTTTTCTCTGAATGGGATACATGAATATCCAGTTAATACCAATCATGGATTCAAGCTATCTAACAAAATTGGTGCTACATACCCTGTTCTTATTCTGCATGCTCTGCAAGTTTTGAAATGCAGTAAACAAAGCAGTTTGTACACACATCCGGAAACCACTAATCTAAGAGAAGGGTAATAGGGCAATACAACACAACAACCAATTACATGTGAATGTATCAGCCTTGCTGATGATGTGACCCCAATATAAACAGCCTCTATGCAGTTAAATACCTTAACAATTACAGCTTGTATGTCTGCTTAGAGACAAAACAAATACAGGATATGGAGTTATACAAGCAGAAATAGTATAAATAAAATATTCATATAAAAATAGTCTCTCACAAAATATATTCTCTTAACCTATGGTTCATTTTTTCCATATGCTGGAAATGTGTCTGGAGTATCACCTTTGCTTCTATAGCATTTTAAAAATGGGCTTCTCATGCATTTTAGAGTTATATTTGAACTAGAAAAGTCAATACAGTAGTTAGAAAATAATGATCATGACCAGTTTGATTTTCCAGACAACTAGCAGCAAACAGCAGTAAAATAAAATATTATAATAGATGTCTGTTTTCATTATCAAAAGCCTGGCTTTGCAGGGAAGGAAAAAAAATATGCCTGTGCCAAAAACATCTATTAGAAATGTCTGATTAAGACTATGTACAGTTCCAGTGTTTTGTTTTTTTTTACTGCAGAACAGTCCCAACAATATCAGTAGATTTTTGTATTATTATTATTATTATTATTATTATTATTATTATTATTATTATTATTAAATAAATTAATATTAGTTTTATCTAAATAAATTGTTAAATATTACCATTACTGTTTGTTTGAATCATTATGCTCAAAGATCCATCCACAAACTAGGTGCTAGTAACAGCTACACAATAAAAGAAGCTGGTAAACCTTCATCGCTGGAAAACCATGCTTTCTGTATCTAGTCCGTGTGAGATCCAGGCAAAACAAGAAGACGCTCAAATCTGCATAATCCACAATGAAAGCAGTCCTTCTGTGGGCACTGTTGAGGCTGTTCCCTGTGAGGTCCACATTCAAGGTTTTTAATCAGGACACCCATGAAGTATACCGCCACTAAATACTCAAAATTCAGCAAAACCTATGTGCCATTCTCTTCACGTGGTCGACAGGACCTTGTGTTCTCTCTAAAACATTTGGACAACATATTCTGCCTTAGAGTCCCAGGCTAGCGTAAGACTGCGTTCATCCCTCTTGTGTTTCTCGAATATATGTCATCTTTGCAGCTTCACATAAACCTTGCAATTCAAGACGGGGACCGCCAGTAGCTTTCCACTGTGATAGACAGCAAGGACTTTGCTGCAAATTTTGTAGATCACAGGTTGAGAGCATGTGCAAATGTATTTTTTCTCCAGGGTGAAAGAACCCCTTTAAAAAAAAAAAAAAAGCATAAATATGTGTTCATTTACAAGTGTAAACTTCTGTTCTTTCGCTGCAGGTGTTGCATTTGACGTAGCAGCACCAGAGGAACTTGCAGTTGCACTGCCACACTCTAGAGTACTGGTGTGTGTTGTAGCCTCGGCCACAGCACATCAAGTCACAGCTACTGGTCTGCTGTGCCGTCTTGTTACAGATTCGTCCCTGCGTCCCCACACTGCCCGACAATGGGTCCTCTTCACAGTAGTTGGGTGATCTCTCTAGGTACACCAAGTCTGTATCCATGGGCTTGAGAAAGGAGGGATGCTTCTTTATCTTGAGGAAGGTGGGGCGCTTGTTGCGGGTTGCCCTCACAGGCTCCACCTGCACTGCCTTGTTATACTTCTCCTTGAGAATGTAACCCAGCTCCCTGAACTTGGGCAGCGTCGTCCAGCAGGTTTTAGTAGTGCAAGACCCCGACACTCCATGGCATTTGCATTCTAATCTCATGTTCTCTTCAAGTATCTAAAAAGAAAGTGAAATTTGTTTTAACACATCTGATAGTACATAGGTATGGATACTTTGAAATATGTCCCTTACAAAACAAACAAACCCATACAAATACAGGACTATGTGGTTTTTAATGTATGATGCCCATACTAATGATTTAATGCAAAATACTATTTCCTGGTAACTGGAACCATGGAAGAGTCCTGTAGTCAAGTGACTCATGAGAGACACATCATTTATGTATCTCCCAGCAGCCTTTGGAAACCCCTGTGGTCCTAAACACTACCTTTCACTTACCGTTAAGATGAGAGGCAAACAACACGCTAAGCAGCAATATAGAGGTACACAGCAGACACCCCACAAAGACTGATACAATTAATGTAATGTAATATATATAGGGCCCTTCATTCTTCTGTTTTTATTTTTGGTCACGTGATGTCCCTTTAAAGTTATATTGAGCCGACTCTGTTCCTTAATGAAACTCTTGGAAAAGCGTTGACTGTGAAACAAGATCACTTCTGCTTTTTCTCCTGTAACTTGAATGACGAGGATACTGCTTCATTGATAATGTAAAAAATTAAAAAGGCAGCTCCTTGTTTTTAATTCAAACCAAACACAAAAAGCAAGTTCAGTTAAAGTACTTTTCCTGGATTTAAAATCTTATGTTAGAACCTGTTTTGCTAATAATAGTTTCCTCATAATTACGATTTAATTAAATAATTTATCTTCACTCGCTGTTTAAGGAGCTGCCTTTTTTTTTTTACATTATCAATGAAACAGAAGTTAGTTTCAATCAAGTGAACTTGTTTTACAATCAGCATGAACAGCCCTAAATATAAATTGTGATTCAGATCAAATAAACACCTACCTATATGTGCTTTTAAAGTTGCCCATATGCATCGTATTAAACGTTTCAATGCTTTCTGATTCAGCAAACACAGCTGTCTGTAAGAACAACAAACCTCTTCTGCATAATCGGAATTGAGCTCATCTTTAATGTCAGCAAGTACATGAGAAA
Organism: Acipenser ruthenus; assembly: GCF_902713425.1. NCBI lineage: Eukaryota > Metazoa > Chordata > Actinopteri > Acipenseriformes > Acipenseridae > Acipenser > Acipenser ruthenus. Next base: position 25,799,401 of record NC_081213.1, read on the forward strand.
GGCAAGAGGCCAAGGCCTAACCAAGTCCTTCAAAACACAGACAGGAGTAAAAACAGTAACTCAGGATAGGGGATTCCTAAGGAAATTTCAGGGTACATTGTTGAAGTAGATTAGCTTCATCCAACCTAATCCTTTTGGAAGCTGTTTCGGGGGAATTATTTTTACAATATGCAATATGCTGAGTGATCCAAGTAATTGTATGCATTTGAAAGTGACGCTGTGTCAAACTATCATGTATTAAAGAGAGCAATGACTGAAAATAACAGGTCTGCAGTCAGTAACACAGTATATTATGAACAGCTTCTTCTCTAAACCTCCAAGTGTTTATAAATGTTTGGTATAGTCAGTGATAAGGGAGTTGTACAGCAGCCCATTCTACTGCACTGTGCAAACATTCCCATGCACAGATCCACTTCTGTTTCGTGAGCAGCGAATGCATTGTGGAGCACTTCTAGGATGAGAAATTCACTGTCCTCCACCTAGTATCTTACTAAGATGAGACCAAGCCTGAGGCAGTGGCAAGGGAGGGCTTGGGGAGGCTGAAGCTTCCCCAAAGTATACCTTATCCCCCCCTATAGCCCCCCCCCCTCCCCCCCCCCCCCAAGTGAAATTACTAAGTCAGGCTCCTATTCTACCGCTGTTTTTAAATAAGCAAAGCCATACAACGTTACACACTGTCTCACGTTAACCTAAGCAAGCACAGAGAGGGAAGGCTTTTCACTTGTTAAAATATATTGATGCACCTCAACCTTACCTTAGAACAAAGATCCCTGTATCGCTATTTTAAACATTACTACTAAATTATCTACTGGACACATTTATATTCGTGAGCTCATAGTTTTACCAAGCACTTTTTACACAATTATTATACCAAATTAATCATGATATATTGCTTATTCAAAATAGTTTTCGTTGTTTAGACACATTGCGCAGACTCTCGCATCTGTATTTGTATTTCATTCATTTAAGTTTATCAGTGTTCCAAAAAAGCCATGCCTGTGTTGAACAATCCCATTTCCCATGTACATGCAAGATGTTCCTGTGTATGCTGCTTTTAAGAAAATATATCATGGCAATTTCTTGTTATCCTTTGAGGGTAAAATACATACAGCACATGTTTAAATGCCTGCTGTACACACAGGTCTGCTCATCTGACACGGAAAGTGATTCAAATGTATTTTATGTGTACCCGCACAAAGTGGAGTGTAGCCCCCTTCATTTTTTGTTCTGCCCCTCTTGGCCCCCTCAATAGGAAAGTCTGGCACTGCCACTGGATCAAGCCCATGCTTAAAATGGCTAAGGCAAAGTGTTTGCCTGGATTTTTTCCAGCAAGTAACCACTTACAAAGTAGACTTCTCAGTTTATAGATATAGCAGGAGTTTCATGGTTCAGATTGCTGGTACCTGATCATTTTTAAACACATCTTAAACAAGGTACTCAAAAAAAAATCTGGATTTTATGATAAAAAGTGTCAGTAATTCAAATGCAATGATGAGTGTGAAGAAACCACCTATCTAGGAATTGAATTCAGCTACTGTACAGTTTCAGCCATATAAGTACTGTAACTACTCTTGGAGGCAATAAAGACCACAGTTTAACCCCCTATTTGAACTATTATTGAAACTCATTATTTAAACCCAGCATTTACATTGATTGATCATGAAAAGGCACTTTTTTTTAACTGTGGCCCTATTTCCACTCAGAACCAGTAACCACTGTGGAAAGCAACCAATCACAACAGTTCTAAGGGGCTGTTGAGTACCACTGTCAGTTTTTCCTAGTTTTTTGTTCCAACTTTATGTCCATCAGACCCAATGCAAGAGCAAGGGTAAGTCTGACAGACAGGTTAAACCACGTTTCAAGTTTTTTTTTTTTAAGCCAGGGTACCACATATGTCAGTAAAAAAATATGTCGATTTGCATCGCAGAGATTACTTGGCCTGTGGAATATGTGTCTACAGGCTTAGTACTGAAGCTTTTTTTTTTTTTTTTAAATAGTTTTACAGGTTGAGACAAAGGTTTTTAAACATTCCAAGTGAAAAATGCAAAAGTTCTTCGACTCATTGTGCCAGGATATGGTGTGCTTCACACTTTAAACCTGAAAGAAAAATGGGTTGTAAACGAAAATCAAAACAGCAACTACCAACTTCACAGATCGACATGCAGTATACAGTACACCTCCACTAAACTTCTCAAACCTTTACGAATAAAGAAAGACACTTCTTCCACTGCGAAGTACCACAAGCACCAATCAAGCATGTTCAAAAAACAAATCAAATACGTGCAGACATTCTTTCCAAACTAAGCACTGGGAGCCTAGCAAAACAGGCATAATAGATCTGAAATAAACAGACTGGGAAAGACGTTCACAGAGTGCCTAAAAACAATAGCCCTGTGTACACTGTACACAGATAAAGTGAAGGCATCAAGTTTCAGCCTTCCATGCCTACTCAGGGCAATCTGTATCTTTCACTATGCGACCAAGCTTGGATGTGTAGAAAGCCATTACTTAAGAGACATTAAACATTCTTAACTTTTCCTCTTTCATCTTGTCTGTAATAAGTTGAAGTAACCTGAACGCAAGAATGAGTATTCAAAGGTTTGTACAAAGGGCTGTTTAATATATCGGCTCGCCTTCATTTTTTTGTAACTAAAATTGCAAAAGATTTTTACTGGTCATTACCATTTTATAGACATCATGCCAATGACAGTAATGAAGTAACCTAATACTTAATAAATGAGCCTTCTTGTATTTCAATACTTTATTCATAAAATAACTTGTATCAAATTTGTAGTATACCCACAAGTTTTCAAATTGAATTTCCCTTATGAAACAAATGTTATGCTAGACAAAAAAAGTACAATATCTTTATAATGTTATTAGTAGTTTGTGGTTAATTGAATTTTCAACAGAACTACTACTTATTTTTCAATGGAGAAGTTTTAACAAACTGAATTAATGTGTTTGCCCAATTATTAAGAGAAACACTTTCCTACACATGCACAGATGGAATATCATAGGAATGAAATCACTACCAACAGAATCCATATGATTTGCAGACATTATTTTTAAAGTGTTACCAGGCTTATATGTGCTTTGTTATAGAAAAACATAAACAGATTCAAGATTTCTCCAAAAAGTGTCTTCATTTACCTTTTTCAATATGTCTGCGCATAACTGTCTGGGGAATCTCGCTGATTCGCGAATGCTCATTTACTGTTTCCAATATGCTGTTCTTTTCACGTTGCATAGTAAAACACACAGTCTAGAGAGTTCATAGCTGGGCATCAAAAACACTAACACATCAACTGTACTGTGACTAAGCACTGCTGACTCCCTTTGTCTTCCTCTATGAGATCTGTGTGAAGGAATAAGCTCCTGCTTTAATGTAATTAATTTGATTCGCATAAATAAAAACTATAGGGCATAAGAGTTCCTGGCTTCTTCACAAGGACAGGGGAGGAGAAAAAAAAACAAACGGCTCCATAACTTCTACTAATCATGAATACAGTATTTGTTATAGAGGGACGATTTACCTGCCTGGCTAAACGAGCGTGGATTTAATTACACATAATGAAAACAGCGGATTGCTTTCTTGCAGTCTAAACGGTATCTCCCGTTACGCTCGGAGATGGTGCAGCTGTGTGAAAGCCAGCTCTCTGTGGCTCGGGATGATAATGCCCCCTGATTAGATGCTTGTTTCCTGTTCAATGAGTAGGAACTCTGAGTGCCACGGCAGCCTCACCCACTTTTTAATTATTCTGTTTTCTATTTGAGTACCTAGACATTCTGGAGTCATTGAAGCAATTTTCAACAGCTTCAAATATATTGCAGAATTTATCTTGGTCTGAGTCCCACTTCCACTAAAGCTCTTAGCTGTGGCTGGTGTAATACCCCCACTGGGGGCACCAGGCACGTCAGAGGTCCTCCGCGGTGCTGGGTTACCTTGTCAGGCTCTGTATGCTAGAGCAGCAACACCAGCTCTGGTAACCTGCAGTAGAACTGCTATCTTAGACTAGCTCAGCAAGAAAGTCTATCAATTCTAATTCAAATCTGCCCAGAGGTCTTCCTCAGTGCTGAATGAAACTGTAAGACTTGTATAACAGCTAGGGATATGCAAATGAAAATGCCCCATCAATTTAGGATTATTATGATGCATTACCCGTTATTTAAATCTGCTGTACCTAACATTATGATTCAGTTATTCAAAAACCCCACTATAAAATGCTCTTGGGGGTTTTAATCCCCCCCCCCCCATGCCCTGTCCAGAGTCCTGAAATGTACCGATCTCAAAGACTGATGAAAACGTTTGATTTCTTTCAATAATAAAAAAAGGCAATTGTTACTGCCAATCAAACTAATATAGCTACCGATTTCCCTTTCACTTAAGGCCAATGAAACAGAACTATTTCTCTTTCTTCCTTCCCTTCAGATGCATCATTTCTACAGGCTGTTATCCACGCTACTGTACATGCATTCCCTGGAAATAATGCCAGCTTGCAGCTGCACAGATCTGTACATTGGCTGAAACAGCTTCTTCTGAAGTACACTAAACACAATGTGGGCACAATAGCACTCTTTGCGCTAACCTTAATCCTATGAAGGCTTAGACTTTTAGTTTCATTTCTTTTGATTTTCATATAAAAATTACTGAAAAAAAGTATTTCAGTGATTTGGCTCTAGGGTATGCCAGTGGGAAGCTAGCACCCCCCGATGTTGTTGGTACAGGTCAGGTCACTTGCCAACTCTTCCAATGTGAGCAGGAGACTTCTGTTATCAGCAAAGGATTGCTTACCTCCTGCACAGTGTAAAGAATGTAACCAGTCTTTTCTAAATGTTATTGCTTTGAGTTGCCCATGGTATTTGCTTTCTGACTGCTGACTATGCGGGTATGTTCCCAAATGATGCTCCGTTAAAGGGGTCTGATGCAACTCACTCTTTAACTTGAAGGAAACAAGTGTTATATACATTTTTATTCACATTAAATATAAGGGGGGATTAAGCACTCATTTGCTATGTTATTTAATTAAACTCATTCAATTCTGTAGACCATATCTAGGATAATAACCAAAAGAGTTTGACAGTTTGTTCACAAAGGTCACTATAACTTTGACATCACACAACCTTGCTACGCTATAATTATAATACATAATATACTTGACATAACAGTAAAAGATGAGAAAAGAAGATTTAAAATTAACACAGGAAACAAAAAACACTCCAAAGGGACCGCAAGTTTGGCACCCAATCCGTCTGTTATAGGAAAAGTTAGATAGACAAATAAATAAACAAGGATGGAGTTCACGGATTCTTCTTGCCATCATGCCCTCCACCTCCTGTTTCAATCAGACTCCAGACCCCCTACTGAGCTTCACTTATCTCCGTTAGATTTCACTTGGCTCTTCAAACGTGTTTATTTTGCTTTTCTTCCTAACCTGCATAGGCTAGATATATCTGCTTCAGGCTCTGGTTCTTTGCAAACATGAATCACTTCCTATTTCATCAAAATCAATCCAGAATCTGGTACAACAGGGCATAGCTACTGACCAAAATATAATACAAAAATAAAATAAAAATCAGGACCATATTCCTGAAAATCGGGCTGATTGCTGGGGACTGGTTGTTGCCTATACATAGTTTCTTTATAACCCTTTCATAAATTTTCTGCAGTAACACTAGAAAATATTAGTATTTTACATTGCTGCAGTGCCGTGAGTGCCATTTCTATTTAGTGATTCCATTCCCCTCCCCACCCCTAGATGGTTCCTCTGTGTTTCACGTGTATAAACACAGGTTCAAATTACCCGCATTTTACAACAGACGGGGCCAAGTTGAAAGGTCACGTCCTCAAACAGGTTTCTGCCGTGAGAGAGGAATAGATCCTGTAGGTCCTGAACTTGGAGGTAGCTATAGAAGGAAATCTCTTGGGGAACAGAACTCAGACCCACTGAAACTGATTGCAAACACCATGGAAAATGTTAAATGTCTTTTGTGGATTAGTTATGTAGCCAAGCAGTCGTTTCTTAAAATATCTGTGTATTTACTAAAAATAAAAACATGTTACTTCACTGTCAGTTCTTTTCTCAAACTTCTGCTATTCTTCACTATCTTGTTCGCTAAAACAAAACCGGAAAACCAGGGTTAAACTGTTATAGGGTTAAACCTCAGCAGCAATACAGCGGGACGCAAACTGAGGCCCTGCGGAGATCCTTGGTGAATTTTATCAGCTGGTACAGGGATTGTAAATCACACTGCCAAGGTTAGACTGCACTCTGGAGTTCTGTTAACCCATGATAACTATGGTGCTTTATAGATACAGCCATGTTTTCTTATCAACGTTGCTGCAAATGTTTATTCCTGCTCTAATTAACCCAATATTAATAAATCAAACCAATTCCTGTATTTAAAAAAGCAATGCCCACTGACCTACTGTATGCAATGCACCCCTTTACCAACTGCTCTCGTCCCTCTTTAGGCTCTTTCCACTTACAGATTACAATGTAGGTACCTTAGAATGCAATCAGAAAACCAGCAACAACAGTACTTGGATACAACACCAGGGAAGTAACGCTCAGGAATACATATAGGAAAGAAGACAGTGATGATAAGTAATGAGTTTGTTCTAAACTTTATACACTAATTGAAACTAATTTCGGCCAGGTGATTTAGAGCATATTATTTTTATCTGCCTCTCCACACTGCGATTCATTGAGTTTCTGCTCAACGCGTTCAATACACACCTTGCGTCCTGCCTCGTTGTTGTGTAAGTTCATGAGTGTCCTTGCATTCTGTTTGATCTCCCTGGCGTCGACAAACACCTTGGAGAAATCCAGGCCGTAGCGGATGTCAGCAGAACAGCCTCCCCATTTCCAGCCTTCCTGTTGGGTGTAAAATCCTTGCTTTTTTTGGTCACAGCCACAGTTGCTCAGGTTCCCTTGGGTGCAGGCAGCTGTGATGGCATGAGCAACACCCGCGGCAATGATGGCATAGGTGAAAGCTGCTTCTTTACTCCCTGGATTAAGACAAAAGGCAGGTCTCATGTAACAGCAGAAGATGGATTGTGAAATTTACCCTCCAAACTTTTTAAATACACTTTTCAGAACCAGATTTGGAATCTCACACTAGCCCTGCCTCCAGTCCTGGATTTCAGGGCTACTGCGAGTTCTCAAGCGACGACAGTGAACCAGAATCAGTCTTCCTGCATCTACTACACCATGATTTGAACAGTATCATGACATTTGATATGGTAGCACAAAAGGTCCCAGAGCAGTATTGGAAACTGCTATGGACAGTAGAGGTACTGGATAAATGATTCCAGTCTCCCCAGTGCCTTAGGTTTCTTTTCAGTAGTGCTTGCGGTTAAGCAAGTGAGCCTTCTACTTCCACATGTTTACACAAAATACCCAATCTCACCTGGCTCCACTGATGGTGGGCATCCGACTAGCTCTGGAGCTGCCTTCTACACTGAATTCTAGTGCATCAATGTGTGTGCTACCCATTGGGATTGCTTGTATGAAGATGGTGTTGTACAAAGCTTCTCTAGAATGTAATCTCCAGCACTTCCCTAAAATAATTAAGACCATCAGACCTCAGTGAGTGCTACACCATTTGCAAGCAGGGTTGTGCGACAGCCTTCAATACTTGGGTAATAGAGTTATATATTGTCTACTGCATATATTGCTGGTACTCAACATTATCCATTAGTTTGCCCATATAAGTTTTTACAGTAATTCATTGATTTATGCATCCCTCTAACATTAGGCTGTTTGTGAACAACATATTTTCTAAATAAGTGTGACTATTTTTACATTATGTTAAAAGATATAAACCTTGCATGTGATTAAACCTAAGGTTTTTTTTTGTTTGTTTGTTTGTTTTCACTAAGTTTGGAAGATTCTGCACCCTTTGCACTGCAGCAATGTGTAGCATTGGTGGAAGGAACAGTGCTTGGAATTCTGGGTGTGAAACTCTTAGGATAAAGCAATATTATTTTTAGTTCACTTTCAAGCCAAAAGGACTTTATCACAGCCAAAATATGCTATGCAATACGCTTCTTTCTCTGTATTTATTATCTAAATAATCACTTAAACTTGAAAGTGGATCATCATGCACCCATTTGATCAGATTTGCCTTATCTGCCTGCATTCTAAAACAAAGAAATATGCATGGAGATAACCGGAGATAACTGCTTTTTAAGCATCAGACGGCCATCCAGATACAGTTAAGTATGTCTGTCACTGCTACAGACACGAACAGCCTTACTTCCTTACATATTGCTATGGAGTATACCATAGAGAAACAACAACAAAACCAACTTCTTTGGTTGATCTGTCAAAGATCTGCTCTTGTTTAAATCTGATTGATCTCCATGTGTAAAGCTGCATAGCTGTCAGGCAAGCATCTCTCTCTCTCTCTCTCTCTCTCTCTCTCTCTCTCTCTCTCTCTCTCTCTCTCTCTCTCTCTCTCTCTCTCTCTCTCTCTATATATATATATATATATATATATATATTGTGAGCCAGCTCACAAGTTTACCACCAGGAGTCGTTCACGGCAGGCTTGGTATGAGCCCACAGAGGTTGCCAGTAATGATATGATCAAATGGACCTGTGGGCAGCCTACATGCCTGCCATAACGTCAAGGAGTTAACGGGCCAACAGGCTGCAGGTGTGGTTAGGTAGGCAATTATGGTTTGACTATTGTTAGACTATCATTGGCCTTAATTGGCCCACACCTGTAGCCTATAACAGCCAAATGCCTGGCTGGTAAAAAGGAGCATGTGCTGCCAGTCTGGTGGGTTGTTTGTTTTGTTTTCCTGCCTGAGAACTTGGGGGGGGGGGGGGGGGGGGGTTATCTACAATAAGACCAGAATAGAATAACTGGAATCAGTGTCGGATAACGTTGTGGTCCTTTGCATCTGCACTTCCCTGTTCTCTACAGGGGCTACGAGGAACGGCCCGTCCGCTGCTGGGATTCGTAAAGGACTGGACTGCAGAGTGAGGGTAGGAGAAGGGTTTCCTAAAGAAGAAGCCAAGCAAGCTAGGAAAACCCAAACCCCAAGGTGGAATTACCTATTCACCAACTGGATGTGGTTATTGGTCCAGTTGGTTTACATCGGCATTTTTGTTTTGGTGGTTTTGTTTTGTTTGAAATCTTGTTTGAACTGTTTACTTTCTTTATGGACATGTCTCGATAACGCAGCTGACATTGCAGTATAAGAGCAAGCCTTATAGAATACTGGAATAAAAACTTGCTCTGTTTTCTCTGTGTGCACCCACCCGCTCACAATATATATATATATATGCATGTATGTTTACGTGTTGTGATAAGTAAATCAGGGGTTGAACTGTATGTACCCAAGTATCTCTTATATAAGTTTAGAAAGATAATTTTGCAGTTTTCCAATGCTTTTCCCATGGTTATACTATAATTTACCATGGTTTGCATGTTTTTTTTTTTTTTTTAATATGCTTGACCATACCTCTCAGGGTTTTACCATGCTTATCTGTGCTTTACCATGTATTAACTTGAGAAATATTAGTGCACTAAGGGTTTTTAAAAATGAAGCCAAGCTAGAGCTAAATCTTTAAAAGCAAGACCCAGTTCTCGTTACAAACATGTCACGAAGTTAATCTGGCTTGTGAAAAGGTAAGTGTACAAAACTGAAAAGTGAAGCGTGCGACTACCAGCAGACCTTTGTGAACAACACAGACGACAGCGCTTACGTAGGCCACCATACTGAAGACATGGGGTGGGGTGGGGGGGTTGTTTTGATGTTCTAAGAGCCTTCAAACCCTCTGCTCACAACATTGAGACCTGCGCCTACACAGTTTAAATAATGCAAATTATGTATTCATTTTCCATCTCTGCTCACCTTCATTCTTTTGTTGTTAAATAGGGAGAGAAAGTCCCACACACCTTATTTACTACTTTCTTTGAGAACGAAGTACAGGCTAACCTGTTTTTGATAAACATCTTGGACCGATGCCTTATTTTTACAATGTTCAAAAAAGGCATTTTAAGCATCAGTTCTTCCATTTTTTTTTATGGTTTGAATGGGCATACAGCCAAAAAAGAAGGTGCGGCAGTAATTCAAATGAGCCTGCGCTACTTTAAAAATGTGAAAATAGTGCAATTCCAAAATGATGCCTCTTGCTTAGTCCACTGGATCAGGGAAGCGTTTATTTAAACCTAACTACAAGGCAATGAAAGAAAGACAGATAATAAAATCATAAAACATATGTGTAGTAGCCTTAGTTATTCTCTGTTAAAACACCATCCTACAGCACAGCAAAAGGTACATTTATAAACCTCACACAATATGCTTGTCAGGACATGAGAATTTATCAGGAAAAAAATGCTAGTTAGAATTACTCAAAATGGCAGTTGAACACTTGACAGCTGCAGAGGTGTAGTGTAGCGGGTATTGCAGCTTAATAACATGATTTAGCAGCGGCTGTGTTTCAATCTTTATTTATCTATCTTTTTGTATTTTCTTTATTTCTAATTACTGCATTTTGTATATATGTGTTTCTTTTGCATTTTTATTGCCTGTAATTTGTATACTTTTATATTTTAGTTTTAGTTCAATTTTCTGTAAGTCGCTTTGGATAAAAACGTCTGCTAAATTAAATGATATTAAGAAGAAGAAGAAATGAGATGCATTCAATGCTTTACAGCAACAATCTGTTTGACTGCTTTCCGCTCATTTCAGAAAAAAATACCCTGCTCTTTCTGTACAAAAAAAAGAGAGTTAGGTTAATATTTAGGTTAGTGATTTACCATTTTAAAGACAGGAGAGTGATTAGGGCACATACATACCAGATAATTGCCATAGCAACAAAACAGGGATTGCTTCTGGCAAGGATTAGTCTAAAAGGAAATATATTTGTAAAATATATATATATATATATATATATATATATATATATATATATATATATATATTGTCAAACTAAAAAAAAAGATGAAAGAAAGTAAGAATCCTCAGAACTTAGTGTGTTTAATTTATTTTTTCTACATAACTATACTTCCATCTTCCATTGCTGTTTAGCAATTTCAGTGTCTATTAAAATCCTGGCAAGTTATGACATTTTCAGAACCATAGGGTCTTTCAGAGTTAGAAACAGCGAGTTAGACTGTATGAAACCTCCTACCAGTAGTGAAATCCTCTGTTTGAATGAATTAACCCTGAGCGCTACTGTGCTGGCATGCAAGCCCAACCATTCAGCAGAGTTACAAAGCAGCTGACAAGTACATGTTCAGTCACAGACGCAGGTTTAACAGTGCAAGCAGTACCTTATCTCTTCTTCAGATCAGTATATTAATCTCTGAGCAATCTGCCATTACACACACAAGGGACAAAACAAGCACCGCTGCCAAGCTTCACTGTCAAGTTTGTTCCTCCAGCACAGTCTACCAGCAATGTGATATGCTTCCCCACCTCACTGCCCCAGTTTTTGCTGGAATGATATCATAGATAGAAGGGTGAACAACAACAGAGAAGCATACAGAACTCACATAATTGAATGCTTCCTAAAAATCTAATTTAGTGAATGACAAAGAACCAATAGAAACACAAGATTATAAAGGTCAGCTGACCATAATTTTTTTTTTTTTTTTTATGTCCAAGCAACTGCATCACCAAAGGCTAGTGGAAGACTTCCAGCATTGTTTCTTGCCAGTATCGGACACTGAAATGTTTTCTATGCCACAGGCCTCCTCCTCTGTTAAATTAAGTAGTCTGATGAGTTCACCCCCACTGCACTATACTAAGATAAAGGTCAACAATACAGTGTGTCCCAGATTTCTCGGCTGTCCAATCAACCGCCCAAAACAACCTCTTATGGGATTTTTGGCTTTGCTCTAAATATGTCAAGACAACAAGAAAAAACAGACTAAAACAAGATCTTGCTACCTTTCTTTAAGAACAGGCCATTTCAGTATCTCATCCCTCTCTGGCCACCTGCCAAAGCTCACTAGCCAATAAGCAGGCTGCATTTTCCAACAAGTGAAAGCCTCCTGTCTGGTAGAACTGATCTTCCCACCAATGTCACTCGAGCAGCAATTTGTCAATGCGCTGAGACTTAATACCTCAAAAGAGTCTGTAATGTGCCTCAGGAAAAGGGGTAGCGTTACTTTTAAGAGAAGAGTTCGGAGGAATTGTAACTCTCACTTATATACATTTCAGCTTTTCTTTCTCGTGTTTCTCCTTGTCTGTGTAATCCCTACTTTTATTTCAATCTCTCTTCAGTCTTTGTAACACATGCTCATGAAACATTCAACAACCTGGTGCTAGTCCCACTGAGCGTCTAATGATTACTGTAGATATGCTATGTGCTATGGAATACACACTCTTCAAAAAGTCGAGGGAGCTTGATATGGGGGAAGGAGCACGTTCAGACAGTAGCAGGCTGGGTTTTTACACCCCTGGTGTGTTTGGATTCTGAAGAACCTGAGATAAGATGACCCTCTCTCTCAGCAGGTCAGGGTAGAAATAAAAACTGTGATTTACTGTGGCTGCTTCAATCAGTTCAGCTACAGATAAAGACATTCATATTCCTGGCTAGTCTAATCTCACTTCTGTGAAGGCAAGCACGCTCCTTCTTGTTTTGATAGGGTCATAATGACAGGTATGTTGAAACACACTGACACTGTTCCATTTCATTAATCCACTATTTTATTACCTGTCTACAGTAATACAATTACAAGCAATGGAGAAACGTGTATGGCTTCATTGTGTACTGGGAAAGAGGATGCTTTACACATCCTAACCACGATGTGATGGTTTTAAGAAAGTGACACTATATAGGTCTATTGGGGTGATACTGAATAGTTGAGCATCTACTGATCCTTACAAAAGCACATAATACTGTAGCTGGGTTGTGTAAACTGTAAATACTGCAGTAACAATAAGAGAACCTGGACTGTAGTTTCAGGTTGTGTGAAATCAAGACAATACAAATCTAAAGCTCTTGGAATGGAAATCCCTCTTTGAGAACACACCATATCTAAAAGGAGCTGTTCAGCTGTGCAAGGCCTGGTAATGTTGTGCCAAGTTCACTCTGCCTTGTTTAGCACAGGTACAATGTGATATTGTCTTTTTATGATAATGGCATTTCAGTATTTATAGAAATGTTTCGTTTTATATACAATGCCTGCTTTTCTGAAAATGCTTCTGCGGTAATTTAGTGTCTGCAACAGGAATTGAGTGTGTTAGATCTTTGCAGCACTAAATGCAGTTATGAAAAATGCAGTTTAAAAAGGGGGCGACACTTACCTGTACTGTACCCCAGGGTCTACATTCTTATTTGACATTTTTAGACATTTCTTTCTACACAGCAGTTATTATAGCAGGCGTGTAGGGGTACACTTAATGCTAGCTGTGGATGTGAATGTCAAATTTCCAGAATCAAAGGGCGTTAAAGCAGGAAGCACTATAAACAATAATTCAATTCAATTGCAAAAAACGCACACCATTAAGTGATGTGTACAGTAACAGGACAGTTTCGTATAAATGCCAAGCATGGAGGATTAGATTTGTAACATACCCACTTTCAACTCTTTTCCAAAGACAGTCCTCTCCCCGAGAGCTGAGCAGTTCCAGCGACCACTTTTGAATTGAAACTGGCATTCGTTGATTCCCATTTGGGCTCCTTCTCCGATCACAATGATAGCATCGGGTCGGCTCTGACAGATCGCCCGCTGTCTCGGGGCCAAACCTGGAATCTTGTTACAGATTATACTCGCTCCCAATGCTACAACGGAGGAAAAGCCCCTACCAAAGACAAAGAAAACAGCAAATAAGAAAAACAAGGGCATTTTATTTACAGACAGGCGGTTAAGCACAACCCCGTTCGACAGTTACACGATCTGGATCCATATTTGAATAAGATTCCACGCGTGGAAGCAAATGGTGCTGTTTGCATTCTGTAATCTATTGTTTGCCAGTGTAATTGTTTGTTTTAAATATTATCATTAACATGCTACATTACACAACTGACGTGCTTTCAGGTACAAAATAATAATTAACACGATTTTACGCCTACAGGTTTACGCAAATCAGTTCTGTTAACAGTGTTACTGAAGAATATTTTATTAGCCTATGTGCAATTCGTGTTTAGTTCTGTTTCCACTGTCTGTACAGGAGGCTATATATATCTGACCATGAAACTGTAATATTAATGACGTTTCAGGAAAAGGCTGTGTTGATTTTATGGACATGTCAGCCTTCCCTTTCCCCTATCACTTTCTCTATAATTAAAACACAGATGAAGAATCGGAGTCCTTTGCCAAAACGTGACAAAGCTTCCTGAATCATACACGGCCTGAGTATAATCAGAATGTGTCTAACAGTTTGAAGATTTGTTTTACTCCAACTTCGAGAGATAATAATAATAATAATAATAATAATAATAATAATAATAATAATAATAATAATAATAATAATAATAAATGCGTTTTATGAACGTTTTTATCTGCAACATGTGGATTTCAAATATCATTAAGAAAAGTTCATTTTAATATAATGCAATAATAGTTACAGATACAATTGTATTATACGCTATACCAATATATTATTATTGTGTAAAGAAATGTTTAAAATAAACTAAAATTAAATTTCAAGGTTGAAACATTTTGCATTTCATTTTTGTTTCTTTTAGAATTTCTAAATTCAGCACTGTTGAGTTTAACAATTATGGCCCTAGTATTGTATTTATAACGATCCACTTAATTTTCACTGTGACGTCAATGCGATGTGAATTTTATCTTCATTGGCAAATAAACGGTTATTGCTGTTAAACAATGACTAATACCTACACTAATATTTTACTTTTTATGACCTAAGTGGTATTTAATATTAATGTTTTTTAATTTCATTTAATTTAAAGTCTTATATTTTAATTTACGTGACAGTCCATTAAAAAAAAAACTCGTAGCTAAATAATGTCAGTACATAATAAATTTGTAGATGTAATAACTGTATGCGTTTGATAATTTTTATATAAATTACCATGTTTGTGATTAAAATGCGTAAAACTGTCACTCTAGGCTATTCCAAAATGTTCATCGTAACCTTTATAATTCATAAAGTGTTTGACGCACTGTAATCGGCAATGTGAATCAAGTCACTTACCTTTTGATTATTTAGTGATATTACTTATTTACCTCATGAATATGTAATATCACAAAAACGAAGACTAAAGTATATACAGATTACTACTGGCCAATTTTACAGTTATAATAATCTCAACCACCATAACTGTTCTGGTTTTCCAAGCATACAATTCCCTCTCACACAACCTTGAGAAGTTAAGCATTTATCAGGTCTGAACACGCTGAGATTAAGGAAAGATTCTTACCCTATTTTGAGATACACAATCCCGAGGCAGAGAAAAATATGAAAAATCCAGCGCCGAGTTTTCCTGTTCATGATGTTTGCTTTCTGTCTATGGTTTGTTCTGTATAATAATTCTATATAGTTATCGGTGCTCTGTTTTGAAGATCAGTGCTGGACGGCTCAACACCAGGTCAAGGTGTAGGCTACAGACAAAACAGAAACCCGCTCTGTGCTCAAAGTCACCTCACACTGTGTGCATTTGTAAATCCCAGTGGAGAATCACACTACTGTATCCAGCGACCCTGCTTCCCGTCTCTCTCTCTCTCTCTCTCTCTCTCTCTCTCTCTCTCTCTCTCTCTCTCTCTCTCTCTCTCTCTCTCTCTCTCTCTTTCTTTTCTGAGTTTATTTGGTATTTGTATGCGTGTCACACGTTACTTCAGAGATGTGAATGCCTAGGCAGGACTGCAGTGATCTCAACCACGCAGCTCCTGTTCTTCCCTCAGGTTTTATATAACTATCTCATCTATTTGGGCGTGTTCTCCAGAGAAAAGAGCGACCTACATTGGAATCCCATAAATAACTCCAGAGTGCGCATTCACCTGTTTATATTAGCGAGTCTTTTCGGAGGGCTCTCGCATCAGTGAGGCACTGCTAATTAGAGTTCTTACCGGCTTGACACACACGCAGCAAGCATGCTTATAAATGCAATTTAATTCTTCTTTACATTTTGTAATTTATTTTGTTGAACCCGCAGATTTAAACTGTGCATATATATGTTGCCTTTTCAGTCTTTATTTGTTGCTTTACTTATATATTTACGATTACAGTTTGAATGGGCGAAGCCCTATCTCTTCAGGAAAGGAAGCGTTCCTCCTTAATGTAGATAGCCTACTGGTATGGATTTTTTGTTGTTGTACTTCTTCCCTTGCCGGTGTAATCTCTGCAGCTGGTTTTTTTTTATCTATTTTCCACCACACAGGCGCTCCTCCCTCATTCTACATAGACATTTGTTTGACTTCATTTCATTTTTTTTTTTTGTTTTTTGTTCATCTGATTTACGAGTCCGGATTAGCGAATTGTCACTCCAGTAATTCTTTCAACAGCATCGCTCAGACCACTGAATGGGATTATCTTGAATAGACAGTGGGAGAACAACTCGGTCAGCACTGCAGCTAATTTAGCACAATCAAGATCGTATCTGATTTATTAAGGAGGCGAGACTAGTTAAAGACCACACAAAAAAAGCCTTTGTTTCTTTCCTGACAACTTCATTGCCCAAGCGTCTTCACGCATTATGATCAATACAGATATACTGTACGAAGCATGTCATTAAAATAACACAACGAACCTCAAGAAACCGCAAATGCTGGATGGGTGAATTTGTTTTTACTACACACCTGCCTACAACACAAACAAGCTATACACACAATCATCACTTTTTTTAGATTAGCATATAGTACTGTATGATCTGTTGTGTGTTAATTTTTAGCAAAATAGGGTGCGGCAGTGATGTTGCCTCCGCTGCAGTGGTATTTGATGTGCATTTAACTAATATGGGAACCACAGAAACAGTGTGATATCTAATTTCGGAGTTGAACCTGTGTATATAGACGGCTGTGTTAAAGGTGTTTTATGACTGGCGTCACAGGCACCGATTAGTACTAATGATGGACTACCTAATGTTAATTTGGATAAAGCAGCCCAAGGACGATAGCTTCTAATCAGTGTCTTTGAAACCAGCCGACAGTGTGTAGAGTAAACTAAGGGCGCCCCCACCTGGAAACCCTTATAAACTCAACTAGCTGCGTCCACCTTTCTATTGCATTAGCCAAGCCTTTGCTGCACTGCACACTTTTTGAGTAAAATAAAATAAAATAAAATAAAATAAAAAAACTGCTTTAACACAAGAGAAAAAAAACTTGTAACTTCAAAAATACCAAATAGACTGTAAGGTAAGCTAAGTCAAGCAGACAAACGTTTCTAGTACTGCCTCCACCAGTATATTCAAAATGAATATAACCAGCTTTTGAAATAAATCTTCATATTTAAGAAACTTCAGTAATGTGCTAGAATAGTATAACTCTTTTCCTTTAATGGGAAAGATCAGGTCCCAGAGCTAAATTATATTCCTTTAAAGAACTTAAAAAAACAAGCAGTATATTTTTCAATATCCAGTAATAGCCATTCCTAAATATTCTTGGATATTTCAGATGCGATCCCCACCCTTGATCAGTTTCTGCAGTTCCTCTATTGCTGGGGCAGCTATCACTGCTAGTCCGCACTCTCAAGGTCTTTCCTCTGGATACTTATTGTTGCAATGATTCATCTTCCAACCCCTGCCCTTCCTCACTCATAAGGAATACCAAAACTCCCCGGGACTCCTGGGTCAGGCTCGTGCCACACATGTCATTTCCTTCTGGACACCTTGACAACAAGTAGGAAGCCAAGGGTCACATTTCCTTTATTAAAAGCTCAGTCAGCTTTAAAGGTCAACCCAACTACTACTAATAGGATGTTATCAGAGCTGTGGAACTTCTCAGCCGCGGAGTACAGTAGCTTCTCGGTAGGTGGAGTCGATTTCCATATCAGTGTTGGGGAAACACAAGCCATGCTGTGCTCTGACATCCCAGTGCTGCTGCCAGTAGTGGAAAAGAGTTATCGCCTGTACATCCTGGCTTTTTTTTAATCTGCCTCATTAATTATCATGTGGCAATGGCAAACAATAACACGTGAGGTGCACATTAGGGTAAGAAGCCTATTGGAGGAAATAAACAGTAAGATGATAAACACTATTTTAGACCTGCTATGTATTGCACTAGCCTATACTGTAGGTGGCTCATTACATGTTGCTAATTGCCCAGTATGTATTCAAGTTTCCTTGGTTTATTACTGGTGGAAACTTGCTCACATGATCTCTCTTGTTTTGAGTTTTTTGCCTTCATACTTGACATAAGAACTCAACAGCAACCACAAGTGGAACACGATTCCATGCAGGCAGCCAACGTCACAAAGATTCTTTTAAGGTTCAGAGCAACTTAGAAAAAGGGCATTACAAACAAAATTCTTATCTTTTGTCTTCTTGCAACTTGGGAGTGCTACAGTATATTTCAAGTGAATCCTTTTACTCGTTACATAAATATATTGCTGATGAAAAGGCACCAGTTTTGCACTTGAGGTGAATCAACCAATGAAGATCTGTGGAAGGTTATGATAAACCACATATGAAGTGTAGACATTTTAGGTTACACTGGAAGACTATTGGCCCTCAATCACAGTAGCACCAATGTCACAAGACTGTGAAATATGAGTTTTAGAATGATGTCACCCTTTGTTTCCTTACGGAGACCTTACCTGCAGTAATACAACCTGCCTTCTTTACACCTTAATTTCTCAAGTGTGGTTACGTACAGGCAGGGTACATTGAAAATGATCAAGTGGAAGAACATCTTTATTTAATAAATACATTATGTACATTATATATATATATATATATATATATATATATATATATATATATATATATATATATATCCAAATACTTTCCATGTTTCACTAACAGCATGTAATCCTTTCACAGAAGTGGCATGGAAAAAGGCTTTCCTTGTTTTAATTGCACATCGTGATTTCTTATGGTGAGTATAGGACACGTACACACTGGCACAGAAACCAGGACAAGTAAAAAAAATTTGAACACTAAGAAGCCTTTGTTTTTACTATAATGTTTTCCGTATAAGAGGAATTCAAACTTAGTCACGGAGGCATTTTAAACAGTTATTATTATTATTATTTTTTAATCTGAGTCATTGTGCCTAAGCCTTGGATAAATGACCAGCAATCACCTTCACTAACCATAGTAACAGTACAGACCTGTCAGCATGTTTGAAATCGGCACTAACGTCAGTATTTGGCGCAGTTTTCAATATGGAAGCACCTGCCAACCAAGCGCCTTCTCGCAGCCCTCTATGAAAGTTTGCCAGTGATTCCATTCACACAAACGGGTTTGCTGCAGTTGCAGGTGACTCTGTGTTTTTGTCTAACCGCTGCAGGGTCTAATGAGACCTCCTGTAGCCATTTTTTCACTTAACTGCTATACAGTTTCCCCACACAGATGAATGACAAGATGTACCTTCCCTAGATGATAACAGCAAGACCTTTAAACATGTAGGGGAAAACAAAGACTTTTGGAATCCATTCGATCAAAAGGGAAGGATCAAGCAGTCTCTGTATCTACTTCATTAAATCTCCAGAGACAAGCAAAAATGTTATTGTTTTCATCTCTCCCTTTCACCTTTATCATATTTAATGCAGTTACTGCGGCAAATCCTCGTCAGCAAAGCCCGCCTCTCTTCCCACAGATTTTAACTTTCATCAGCATGTTTAAACACAGACCAGTGCCAGTCAGATTACAATCAAACACGTTTTTACCCAAACCCTTATGAATGAAAATACATGTTGTAAATACACAAACCGCCCCATATTTAACACATTCATTCCTTTCTTAGTTCAAATCAACCCGTTCAGGGGGAGGAGAGATCGATTGCACGGCGTACTAATGCACAAACAAGTTGATCTGAAAGCAATACATACAGTAATATTCAACTGTACCCAATGTGACCAACTCTGCAATGCAAATAAAAACGCGTTTACTGATTTGTTCTTTTGGAGACACTGTAGCAAACCAGGAAGTAAAGGGCGAGCATTAAATGTTAGACTACGGAGTTACTGTAGAAGTATCAAAACAAAGCTACATGTGTTTTAATTAGTATTCAACCGATCAAATATCTTAAATTATTCTTAAACTAGTGCTATACAGATGGAGTGCGATTTTCCAACCCTGCCATTGGACTGTCTTGTTTGCATCTTCTCCTATTTAGACGCAGAAGATCTGATCACGGTTTCTTTAGTTAATCAGGTGAAAAGAAACAGTCATATCAATTAGCAAAGGAACGACGGTAACGTTCAGATGTGTGAGACATGATTATGTTCGTATTCAGCAAACGCTTTCAAACATTTCAAAGCAGTAGTGGTGCAGCTCATGCATGATGTGTTGTGTCCGCTGGGTGCGCCACTGACGTACGGTAAAGTATCCACAGAATTCGGGTAAAAAGTAAGGTTTCACAGATAGGGGTTTTATCACTTGTGTTTACTCAGTGGCGTAACAAGCGTTCTATTTATTTAAAAATGGCTTTGTATCCAATATTTTAAGAAGAGGAATTAACTTTTTAAAAACTGTTTTTGTGTGTCTTCAATAGTCATGGAATGGAGCTGCAGAAACAGCATGGTTGTGGAGGTAAGTCTTTACTCAAAAGAATGACGTGGTGTTTGCCTATTCGATTGTTAAAGCTATGTGAGTCGATCTGCGTAAAAGAACATGCGAAAAAAAAACATTTCTGCAAGTGCCCAATTTTATGAACCAGTGTTTTAAGTAACGTGTTGTTACCTGGTTTGGCCACACGATGGCGCACTAAGCATACAGTATGAAGAAATGCTTTACTGTTCGACAGCCTCACAATGTCCTCGATCATTTTTTTATAGTAAAGAAAGAAAAAAAAGTATTATAAATACAGGTTTCAAATGTCACACTGTAATTATGGCAAAAAAAAGTGAATAATGACATTAGTATTTTGTTAATTTGATATAATGATACATACATATAATTTGTGATTTACATATCATTATTTAAATTTTTGGGATCTTCATTATTTTATTATTATAACATAATATGTCAATCATGGTAAGGTTTAATAACTGCATTTCACACCAACAGACAGCTGTGCATGCACCGCTGGACGTTTTGCAACCTCTCAAAACTGAATCCAGAAATGAAGACGTGGAAAAATTACTACCTTCGCCGGGCCAAGTTGGAGCAACACATGACGTCAGGAAGAGCATTTGCAGACTACACCTGTAAAACCTTGAGAGGTCACACCGGTACGTGCAATGGTTTTAAGTAAGCAGGGCGTTCTGGAGCATTCGGACAAATCAACAACGTCCCATTCCTGCACAGTTCTAGCTTCTTCATTATGGATTTGTCAAAACCTATTTCTGAAAAAGTTACCGCAATTCGCATATTTGACCACTAAGTGGCATGTGCACATTTGGATGGCATTATACACTGACATTATTCATTTAAACATAGGTAACTATAATCATCAGAAAGAGGAGGACATCCTTTTGTGACAAAGTTTACGATAACAAGGCGTTGACAAATATTATTATTATTATTATTATTATTATTATTATTATTATTATTATTATTATTATTATTTACTTTCTTTGTAGTACTGCTGTGTAAGTAAACGTTAAGGGTGAATTATGTTTTTTATAGGTAGTGTAGTTGGCTTGGTTTACCTCTCCGACAGAAATCATCAGTTTGATTCAAAGTCCATTGTTTGCTCTGCTTCCAGTGACGGCACCATTCGAGCTTGGAGCATTCAAGAGGTATTCCCCTCCTGTCTTTTTAAAAATGTATTCACACAGCTCCCCGCTGTATTCTGTATATGCAACACACATTATCATGAGTCATGTATTTCATAGGTTGTTTTTCTGGCTTTAATGTTCCTTTACTTCTACATCCAATGGCAGTATAAAAGACAATTCATGTACTTTAACTTGCAGGCTCATAGTCATCTCTGTGAAATCAATAAGGCACACAGTGATTGAACTCTGTAACCTCCATGGTTACAGTATACTAATGCATTGAATTCATTATTTTACATCATTTCATCTGTAAAAAAAATGTTTTGTGATGTTTTGGAATCTGAATACTGTTTTCGTCTTTTCCAGGGCATTCAGCTGTGGTCAAGCCAAGTACAAGACGCGCCTTTGACAAAGATTATTGCTGATCAGCAGACAGGCCTTGTGATCAGCACGGACTCACAGGGGAGGATTAAAGCCTGGAAAGCCCAAACAGGAGATGAACTGGCTTCATTCCCTACTGCATCGTCAGCATGCACATTGCTAACCTACTACAGAAAAGACCAGTCTTTCTTGACCGTAAGCTTTTTTTTATTATTATTTAGCCGACGTGCTCAAATTTACTAGAAAGACAAAGGATGGTTGTGTTTTTTTTTTGTTTAACTAGTTAAGAAGGCTGTTTTCTCAACAATACTTAAAAGGAGCATGGCACACTCCACACCACATATTGATGTTCGTATTTCTTTTGTTCCAGGCTGGTACATCAGGCGGTGCACTTCACACATTGACTATCCCAGCTCTGTCTCAGGTTTCCCATGTCAGAGCTTTCGATACCTATAAAATAGATATTTTGTTATTGTCACCAGACAAGCATTGGGTAATAGCTGCTTTAAGGGAAAGTTTAGATTTGCACCCGAAGGTAAGGTGCTTTCTCTTTCATTAAAGTTAACATATAGGTGGCATTATTTAAGTGTGATTGACGGGGATATAAGAGCATTAAGCTTTTTATTTATTATTAAAACTTATTATAACAACGCTAACATACATTCTGAAATAATTAAAATGTTGTTCTATACTATTATTATTATTATTATTTATTTCTTAGCTGACGCCCTTATCCAGGGCGACTTACAATTGTTACAAGATATCACATTATTTACATACAATTACCCATTTGTACAGTTGGGTTTTTACTGGAGCAATCTAGGTAAAGTACCTTGCTCAAGGGTACAGCAGCAGTGTCCCCACCGGGGATTGAACCCACGACCTTCCGGTCAAGAGTCCAGAGCCCTAACCACTACTCCACACTGCAGCCCTGTACTGTGATCTACACTTGTGTGAGGGCATTTAAAAAAAATAAAATAATGGTAGACATCTTAAAATGTGATTAGATGACAGATCAGGACCAGAGAGTTAGTGGGGGAATCATGTAAAGAATATCACTGGTATTAACGGCTGTTGGCTCATGTTTGCTTTGTTATAGTAAGTTTACTTTTTCTTTAGGTCTATTTCACTGAGAGTTTAAGCTGTCCTTGTGAAGATGATCCACCTGTATCTGCTTCCTTACCAGTTAACGGGTGCACAGCAGCAAGTTTCTTCCCCTCAGAAGCCGCCAGGGTGATGATCGTTCACAGTGACGGTCTGTCAAACGCCAAAAATATCTCCATCTTTGACATCAAATCAAAAAAATCTAAATACAAAACAGAAATCATGGGTAAGATTCACTTTTACTAATGATAACGCAGCTGCTCACTTTACTTGCTTTTACACTACAGTCAGCACTCACATATCCGACACTTCAGTGACGGTTAAACGAGTGTGACGCATATCTGATTATTTAATCTGATTTGACGTGTACGTAGGGGAGCACGTTGTAACCAGCCCCCTACCATCCAAACAACCCCCTGCCCTGCACACACACACACACACACACACACACACACATTTCATACTGAAAGAAAAAGTATGGCTTGGATTTGAGGAAATGTACAGGGAGACGTATATTTTAGCCATATTTTTCTTTTCTTTGGCACTGTTGCTATTTTATTTTTCTTATTTTTTTGCTTATATCTGACATATCCCAAGAGATGGCTCATGATGATGGTAGATCTTCCATGGAAGATTTGATTCAGCAGACTCAAGGCAGGATAGTTACAGCAATCTGTCTCGACTGTTTAGCTATTTGAAGACGGTCCTCCTGTTAGTTTCGTTTTTCATCCAGATGGGTATTTAGTTGATTCTTTCATTGAAATTTGTTAGAGCACGAGTTGGGGGAATAATACAGCACTAAAAGACAAACACTTGTCCGTTTTGTCAGGGAACACAAAAAAGATACAATGTCAGAAAATACATAGCCGAGTTTTAAAATAAGTCGGCTTCAATTTAGATGTTCTGTAGTTGGTTTTGTTGGTACAGTACTATATTTTCAACAAAAGTAGCGTTTAATTCATAACGATGATTCTGAAAATATCACTTGCCAAAACAGACGACACGTGGGCTGTAGTACAGCACATACATTTAAATCCAGTACATATTGTACTAGCGTTCTGTAAAATTCTCCATTAACGATCCAACAGCAAAATTAAATTAAAATCTTATCCATACAGAACTGCGTACAACGTAAAAGGCAATGCAATTTAGCAAAAGATTAAAAACAAACAAACAAAAAAAAAAAACACCAGTTTCCAGAATTAAAACAGTATCCAAAGTCAGTATTCAAAATTGCAAAATATAGTGCTCGATAAGCCCTAATGTCAGTTCACTCGCAAATGAAAATGCACAAAAGCAACTAAAGATCAGATTTTTTTAAATAAATGTACCACAGTATCTCGTTCGCTTTGTTTTTGGAGGAAGCCATCTTAACTGCACAATAATAAAGACAAACTTATTTGCCGTGCCAGAAAAAAAAAGAAACACGGGCTGTGCCGGTTAAACAAGTCAATTCTAACACTGAAGAGATGGACTTTGTATCAGAAAACTGGAAATCGTGTGTGACGGGCAAGTGCATTCATTTGTAACACACATATATATATATATATATATATATATATATATATATATATATATAAATAATGGGGATTGATTTTATTCTTAATACAAGGCTGGTAAAACGTGCCTGACGTGTATCTGTGTAATGGGTACCCAAGTGCTGACTGTAGTACTTAAATAAATGTCTTGTTGTAAATGTTACTTGACTTGTGCTCTGCTGTTTTTAAGTTGAACAGGTTGGAAGTTTTGAATTGCTGTTTGACGGATGGAATTCAGATATCCTCCTTGAAGCACATGGAAGTGGCACGATTCTTATTGCCCAAGGGAAAGAACTGAAGTTGTATTCCATTGCGGGTACACAGATTGCAAGCTTCCTGGATCACAAGGAACACATCGCTGCCATGTGTGTGGTATGACCAGCATTGTCTTTTAATCCGTTGCAGTTCATTTCAATAGTTATATTTATTTGCTAAATGTTAATCTTTCTACTTGTTTGTGTCATGTGCTATTTTAAAGGACTCGTTCCGGGTTGTTACTGCATCCTATGACCTATCCCTCAGGGTGTTCACTTGGAAAAAAGAACAAAACAAGGACCTTTCTCTTGAAAGCCGTTATCATTTGCTGGGAGGATCCGACATGTTTTCAAGGTTTTCCTGCAGGGCTCTGGATTTTTCATTTAGGTGCTCTTGGAACCCCTCCTTTGTATTTTGGCAACAAAGAAAAAAAAATGTGGATGTAAATGCTACATTCTATACACAAATCTATCATTTTGACAATACAATTAAATTCATTAAAAAATTATTTAGGTTATATTACTTTGCAGTGAAACCTCATTAGTTTAAATTCCAATAGCCATTTTAAAGCATTTAATCAGAGACAGCAACTAGATTTTTAGCATAATTACCTTCTACTTGTGGTCTTTTACACTCACCCATCATTTTTTTGTTAATTATTCCTTTTTTTCTTGTTCACAGGGGATTTACACATGTGGCTTGTGACTACACAAGCATAGTGGCCTCTGTAGCAGCCAAAGATGGAAAAGATGTCTTGAAAGCCTATTCCTTCAATGCATAAGACTTTCTGAAAAACCAGTCAACCAAATGAACTGTTAAAGTTGTAGGTTAAGAGTTTGGAGGATTTTGTAAAGGTGATAAGAAAGGTTTGAACACACCCTCAGATGAATTCCTTGTTTTGTAATGGAAGAGGCTTGCTTTGTTTAAACGTCTATGTATTATAATAACCTCACAGATTTTCAGCAAGCCATTATACTAGGATACATGCCCCATATTGCTAACAGCTATATAGCTGTATACTGCCTATAAGGCAAACAACTTAACACTGCATTATGAACACTCCACTATAGCAGACCTTGCTTACTACAGTAGGCATGTACAGTTCACCTTGTCTGCTTTTATTTGTGTGCAACCAGAGTGTAGCCAGCCTCTTGTCAACCACAGCAGATAATGTGAGTAAAATATTTGATAATTCAAAGTTATTTGCTTTAATTTCTTAATTGTGTTTGTTTGTTTTTTTTTTTTTTTTGGGGGGGGGGGGGGGGGGGGGGGATTTCCTACATGCCTACAATACCTACCTAACATTAAAAACCAAAATCGGTTACATTTTTAAGGGTGGCCTGATGGTTGTTAATTTTTATACATAACACATTTCATTTACAATTAATAGCTGTTAAGACACATTTGTTTACAGAAAACCCTCCAGTCAACACAAACAGTTTAAACAGATTTCTTTTTTTATTTAAAAATTTAAAAAATCGTACAAAGAAACTTAAAAACAAATAAAACATACCTGTCATACTGCACCTTCATTTCAGTGCGTGACAAACACCAACCTTTGAACAGTTTTTTTTCCCTACATAAGAATGTTTAAACAAGTCACACGGTATAAAGAGATGCCCACCCTTTAATTCAGAAAATCCTGAAAGGCTGTTCATAATAACAGGTGGAAAAGGGTCAGTCTCGAGGTGTTAAGAATGAGTCAGGAAGCTTGCATAACAGCATACAATCTGCTGTGGTACAAGCAATACAACAGATCGCTTTAATAACTACATCAAAATCCCCAAAAGAGCAGGTTAATTGTAAAAACCATCCTTTATGCAGGTAACCCCTTCAGACCTCTTTGACTCTCCTAATCCTTTTATCATTTATTTCCACACCTTCTCAACGTACCCTGCTTTTAAAATGAATGTCGCTTTTTTTGTCTTCCGTGCCAGCCTTTCTTTTGGTGCTCATTAAAATAAACTGCCTATTGTTTGCTCCGAAATAATACAGGAAACCAGCCATAATGTGTGTGCATATATATGAATTCCGATCAATTTAAATATTGTGGCCATACTTAGATATTCTGTTGCAATCCTGAAGCCCTAAGAAAGGCAGCAGCTTGTATAGTTATCTCCTCTGGGGCAAAATCCCTGCCCTACAACTATGCAACCTGCTACCTCTCCCCAGGAGCCCCTATTTCACTTGAATTTCTCCAAGGAAGACGTTGTCTTTCAGACTGCTTCAACCGATCCAGAAAAAAAAGAAAACTTTAGTGTTCAGGTAATTCATGGTATGATGCATTTTATATGCACGTACGCTGCTGATGAAATAAAATTAACAAAAGCAGGGCTCGAAATATACTTTCTGGCTTTTGTGTGTGGGGACCGGCAGGCCAAGCGCACCTTTACCTTTTTTGTAAATCAAGCGTGATTTATATTTTTTAACAGATGAATTACTCGAAAGATCTTTAATAAATTAACTTAACCACTAGTGAAACCTTTAGTATATATAATAATATTGCAAATGAAAGACCCTGACCCCCCCTTCCCGCCCAGGATATCAATAATACTGCACCTAAAAATAGGGGGGACTTGTTCTTAGGGGGCTTGTCCCGTTAAAGCCCAAGCCCTTGTTCTTAGGGGACTTGTCCCGTTAAAGCCCATGTATTTCAAACCCTGAACAAAATGGTTGAACACCTTAGTTATATGCACATCTTGTTTTATTAATGAACCGTTCCAACAATGATGACAAACAGTGCTGCATTGCTGCTCCTCAGGGAAGGCAATAGATTGTATAGTTATCTTCTAAACAGGGTAAAATCACTACCCTACAACTATACAATTTACTACCTCACTCTGACAAGGCATGATTGACAACAGGTGATTACACTTTGCAGAGAAGATATTCTATAGCATAGAAACACAATTTCAGGATGGGTTGACTATTAAAAAAAAAAAAAAAAAAAACATTTCATGTTACAGTTTTTAACATATTCCAGTTTAATTTGCTTTTTCGGTTCTTCGTTGAAAACATACAATGATTAAGAGCTTCTGTCTTACTTTACAAGTATTTCGCCACCCAGAACCTTTATACAAAATTACTTTTCCATTCATTTAAAATGAATACAGTATAAAACACGGAAAGCGCATCATAATGTTAGTTTGAGCTCATCTGTATACCGCATTACAGTATGAGCTCATTATTATAACAAACACAGTACACCTAAACCCATCATTCTTACCTCACTTCACTTGTGTCCACATGGTAATATGGTATAAAATAATAAGTATAAAAAACGTCCCTTGTCCAGCTGTATAAGTTTTAATCTTTATTTAAAATTTCTTCAGAATGCTACTAAAATGAATAATGTACAGGCTATAATTTAAGAGGGGTACTGATGATTCAGAGAACGTCACAGATGATTTTCTGCCACTTTAGGAAAGACAGTAGATTGTATAGTTATCTCCCAGTGTGGGTGTGACCCTAAAACTATACAACCTACTACCTCATCCCACAGTGCAAACAACGTCTTCGTACCTGTTTCATGAAAAATAAGACAGATCGTGAACACTGTACTTCACGGTGAACTCCAAACGTAACTTAAAAACAAATACGGTAGTCAAGTGCTTCAATGTACCAGCTCAAAATCTTAATACAGCTATTGAAAAGTAAATGGTGTTGGCTTCTCTCTGCTTCTGTGTAGGTGTTGTCTGGAATTACATCTGCAACTCTGGCTAGACGGGAGTAGATAAAAAAAAATACAACTTTGTGGACTGGTATTTTGAACGAGGTGCAGAATGCATGTTAACCGCGTCATCGCATCAACTGAGATGCATCTCAGCCATTCAGCAACTGCTTTTAAGAACAGTAAACTGCACGGCCTAGGAATACATAATGTGTTTTGGGAGTAAAACAAAGAAGCAATTAGGCATTCTCAGCACTAAATGGCTAGACTCCTTTTTTGGAGGGAGCTGGTAGGATGGGAACCAAAATAAATTTGCCTTTCAATACACAGCAGATCTTGGCAGAAACTTTTTCTTGTGGTCCAGTCTACTTTTTTTCTGTTCACACAAAAATAAATGCGCAGTGCAATAAAACTCGGAGGCTTTGTGCAGCGCTGGGTCCCTCACTGCAGAAAGCAGCCATGTTTTTATTGTGTGCCTGCTTTGACTGTTAACTGACTTTTCTACTAAGCATGAATGTCATTCACTTTAGATGCCCTACTTCCCATAACTAACTGTCTTCATTTGCCAGTGAAAAGGGAGTGAAGAACCTAGGAATAATGAAAATCAGAATTAAAACGTGCATTTCTACAAAGCACAATTTTCTCCCAACGCCATTCAGTTGGCAAATGTTCAAGTAGCCGTATCCCCTTCCGATATTTGTAGTATAGAATTTGAATAAATAGTAATATGTAGCGGAATTGCTTCCTAATTTCTATCTTTTTGAGGAAGTAAAGTAAAGGGTAGTAATTCCTCAAATGATTGTGACCCACTTTTTACTGTTCTTTACATTCCAGTTAACAAAAAGCTCAGTGCAATAAGTCATCTTGATCAGATACAAATATAGAATTGATACAGTATTAAAATATATATTTTTTATGCTGGTATATATTTTGTATTTTATTTATAGCTTTTTAAATTTTATTTTATTTTATTTTTGTCCCCCCGAAGCTGAAATACTTGCCACACAGACGTGCAAGAATTCGGAATCCACTTCTTGGCACCATCCCCTCTGCAGAAAAACAAAAAGAAGCCATCAGCATTTCAGGAAAGACCAGTCATTCATAAACAAAAATAAACAGTAAAAACCTTTTAAAAGCATTTGGTCCATTTATACCCGATACCTCTCCAGCGTCTCTCAAAGCGCCTCATAGATAACTTGCTTTAGCTTCTGAGACAATAAATAAGTCTTTGAACAAAGCCTTGATGAAAAGACAAGCTGTACTTCTGATGCATGCTAATGCACTGAACACTAGCCTCGTATTCAGCTGCATTAATATTCAAAAGCAAAGATGACGTTCCTTCCTACACCGTAATCACAAACCTTTAGTAGCATAGATGTTTGTGTTTAAAAAATAAAAAAAAAATAAAAAAAAAACACAAGCGCCATAACCTGCCATATTCTTTTATACCAACATATGAACAATGATTTGAGATTCTGCCAGGGCTTGGCGTATGTCCCAGATATGCTTTCGTGAACCCACAGTGCCCATTGTCAGAATCTAATCAAAAGCATTTTTATTTTCTGTTGTGTTTTTTTAAGTATTCCAGTGCACAGATGGGTGTAAGCAGTTGGTCCAAACTATCCCCTAACACAGATACATATATTGGCACAGGGACAAAGATCAGCAGCCGTTATGATACATTGGCACAAGGCCTTCACTAGATTAGGTCAATAAAGGATCTCGCAAAGGCCCACGGCAAACTAAAACCATTCAAAGGCAAAAACGGCAGCATTTTTTTGTTTTCTTTTTTGGGAGATTTCAGCTAGCTTCTGATTGCCCGTATACAAGTACTTACCAAGTAAACATGGGAAGCCCTGGGATGGCGACATACGGCTCAGCCTGTTAATAAGACCTGCTGATGCATTCCCGATTCATTGACTCTGATTACGTCAGAGGATGACGCATGTAACCGCACTGTCATAAACCTGTCCCTCCTAACAACGAAACCTGCGGGCTTTCAATTAAAATCAGACAAATCCATTGCAAATAATAATAATAATAATAATAATAATAATAATAATAATAATAATAATAATAAATGTATATATTATCAAAGATTAGGCCTTAAAATATATAACGCTACATACATATGTTTTAATAAAGCTGCAAATCAACTCAGGACACTACAGATATATTATTATTATTATTATTATTATTATTATTATTATTAATATTATTATTAATATTTTTTTTCGGGGGGGGGGGGATTTTATTTTGCAGGTCAGTCTGTTTTGCTTGTACACTGAAGCTAATACGGCTTCATAATTCCTGTAACATGTCATTCTTGTCTCGTTTAAGCATCACATGCTTATGTTAAAAAGTATTACACAGCAAAACAAATGTAATATAGGTCTGACACTGCATTCTGGATGAATTGAAATGAATTACTTGAGAGGTATCAAACAACACTTGACATCTCAGCTCAAAAAAATACATCAGTAATGTACTAAGTTTATAAAATAAAGCAAAGCATTTTTTTTATGTAGATAAATGTAAAAGTGTTCTGATCGATTGTGAATGTTCCTTATGGAGCAGCTCCCAGTCTATATGACTTTTGAGCTCTTAAAAAAGGGCCACCGCTCCAAGTCTTGAAAAGTTCTCAAAAATGTTTTTTTTTTTTGAAGATCTCAGAAAGTCTCTGAAATACAATAATTTAAAAAAAAGATATATATACAAAAAAAAGATAGTTTATTTATATATTTTTTAAACGTGGCATTACCAGACAAAAAACTGCTAACCATGAACTCATCAAATGCAGCAGTGCCTCTGCTAGTGGCTCAGATTCAGTTTTATAGCAGTGTCCCAATTCCTTGGCAGCCCCCAATACAAAAGGGACTTCCATTCCATGCAGTTTTAGTCACCTTTGCCGATCTCAAATCCATGTAAAGACTGCGGAATGCAGGTCAGGGAAAATCAGAAGGAGTTTTACGTACATGAACAGCAAGCCAAAAGAAATGAACTACAGCGCTGCTCTTGCATGTTAGCAGAGCGACCGCGTAAACCGACGCTGCAAGTCTGAATGGCTGCAGTTGGCTGGAAGTTGCCAGTGTAACATCTCGCCATTTTCTCATAGCCAATTGCAAATCCGTGCTGTGCTTCCCTTCCTTACGGTTCTATTCTGAAAAGGGAATCCTTGAGCCAAGAGCTCATCACTGGCATCTATAGTTTCTTCGTCTGACTTCAGTATGTTTGTTTTAATGTTTCAGAGTGATGTAAGCTTTCTAAATGGTGATGCCTGAATGGGCCTGTTACAGTATGTGTTTTATCCTATAGCAACAGTGTATCACAGCCAAGTGTTATGCTTCAACAGAGAGCCAGGGGCAGTAAAATGCTTTTAATCCTTGGTTACAAGTCATATGCAAGTCGATGCAAACATAATGAATGCATATTCTAATAAAATGTAATAATTTATCCCCAAAAATGTATTAACCACCCTAATGCCAAAAGGGAACAAAGCACTAGTTTTACACCAGCAGGTTCACAATTGTATTACATTTTGCTTTGCTTGGTAACATAATGGTGTTTGGGTCTTTCACGTCAGTTAGTATTAGCACTACATTGTGTGGTAAGGTTTATAACATTGAATTATAGTTATATAAATTATTTTAAGCAGTGATGTGCATTTAAGCCATTCTAGTTCATTCAATTACGTTCATAAGGACTCCATATTGACCACATCCAACCCCGTAACTTCAAATCTCTTAATAATAATTAATAACTCCCAATTTTTAATAAATCGGTTAACTGTGATCTATTTGATCTACATAGTTAATTTACTGTTAACATATGGGATCTGGGTTACACTGGCTGTGTTAGGTTTTATTGGCTGTATTAGGTCTACTTCATATTAATGATGCAAGTTCTGTAATTCAAAATCCATTAGCTATATCATCACTCAACACATTTGGCATGCAAACGTCTAAATACACTGCAATTGACGTTATTACCAGCACTTTCAATGCGCAAAGACGTTAAGATATATCTGAGTCCTAACAGTACTGGACTCAGGACTGTAGGTAATCTTTAATGTACCAGAGCTCCCGCTGCACCCCTTAAGAATTAAGGAAGAGGCACACCTCCTTCTCCTTCCCCTCCCCCTCTGAATCCCTTTCCCGCAAGGCCAAGGTCTCCGACTCAGCCTAGCTTGACAGTGGAAGTGACGGCGCCTGGCCAGATTGACAATACGTTAAACCAATCCGGAGTACAGACTGACCTCCTGCAACCAATGCGTGAGAAGAGGGGTCGGGATATCCAGCCTTTTTTTTATTAGGTTGAGAGAGGAAGGTAGAGTGCAGTAAATGTGACTGAGTAAAAAAAAAAAAAAAAATCTAGTGATACCGTGATATACACGGGGCCACAATTAAAGATATAAAACTAACAAAACATCAGTATAAAAACTACTAAGCGTAAACGAAACCATATTCAATCGTCAAATATAACTATTTTTCCCCCCAAGAAGGTTGTTTTTTTGTAGAAAGAAATTAAACAGTTAAGAGCTAAAACTAAATAAATCACATATATATTAAGAGCTAAAAACGCCCATTTTTGAAACGCCGAATAGTTGCTGTTTTACTTTACAGTATCCTCCGCCAATCCCATTAATTGATGGAATGAAGTAAAGCGGACGCTACGACCGCATATTTTAATACCCTTCCATAAATAAAAGGTCGCCAACATCGAAAATAATACTGACCTAAATAGCAGAAATTAAATTGAATCAATTCACTGTGTATATATAACAAAAACGCACATCTATTTCCCTGAACTGAGTACTGTATGTGGTCCAGATAATTGTGGAATGTGTACGCCAAGGAATTTTATTATTATTATTTTATTTTTACTAACTGTTCAGTACAGTCTTTACTTTAAGTACATGGATAATGAAGAATACTGAAAGAAAATTGCCTTACCGTCTCCTGAATTTATTTTCCATCAAGTGGGACTGGGTACGGTAAGCAGCTCACCTCACGCGTTGAATCCCTCTCCCCTCCCCCCTGCATTTCTGTTAAACACAATTACCCAATTCCCTCCAAACAGCACACATTATTTTGTTCACAAGCAATTCACGAACACTAACTTCTCCTACAAACTTTCCTTCTTTACTTTCTCCTTGCACACCCCTCTCCCCCGTTCTGAAAAAAATGGCGGTTTTCAAAGACATGGCTGCGATTTACTGTCGATTATTCCCATTTTTTTTTATTAAACTGTAAAAGACCAAAGGCAAACCCCGTGTTTATCATACCGCGCAGTCCCGTCTGCGGCTGCGTTTTTTCAATCCTCCTCAAAACTAAAACTGCATCATCTGACTGTGTGGCATTAAATATTTGTCGAATAGATTTTTTTTTTTTTCTACATTTTTTCAGTCTCCCCTCCTGGGTCCCCCCTCACTTACCTGCTTCTGCTCTCTTTCTGTACTGTACAGTACAGTAACCCGGAGATGGAAGTGCCCGGATGAAGCTGCTAATTTCTCATTCTGCTCCTTCTAGTTGGCTGTGCAGCAGCCTCAACCTCACAACTGTACATGTGCTTGGAATGTTGCAAGCATTCAGTCCAGCGAGCACACACACACACACACACACACACACACAAAGTCCAAATGCATAGCATTCTGAAAAGCTCTGCTGTTCTTCAGTGCAAGATTTTTAAACTGTGTTTTAAATTAACACTACGGTGATTTAAACTCATTTTGTAATCATGTTCTGTTCAAGCGTATAATAATTATGCAAGCAGAATGTAAACATGTTTATGGGTGTACAGTATTACTGTATAATCATCCATATAATATTTTTTATAAGGTTACAGTACTGTTTTTATTGCTCTAATTATTAGACACACACAACAGCCATTACACTGTATCTCATAGAATAGAAGAAGCATATATTTTTAAAAAAAATAGTCATAAATTAGTCATAGCATGACTAAATATTGGTGCAGCAGCTATACACATGTGGGTGGTTTATCCATTAGCACTGTAATGAAATAAAACAGGAGCAGGCTGAATTGTAGCTGCTTTTGTGGTAGGATTTGTACTCTGGACCCAGGTTACAACATAAGAATGTAAGAAAAGTTGATATAGGTAGCTCTATAAAATACCCCAGCTTACACAATGACTGTTGAAAACAGATGCTTTCTCAAGGAGATCAGAAACAATGAATATGACAAGAAATACATATGAACCAATTAGAAATGTAACTGGGCTGGTAGCAACAGTAGATTAAATGGAAGAGGGGTGGTCACAGTGCCTCTTAGCAGGGAATGGCATTGCACACTATTACACACAGTGCCAGTTTTATCACTCACATTTTTTATTTTTCTTTATGTTAGTCATGTCCATAGATGGGGTCAAGAAAAGTGATTTTGAACCACTCTATTATCCTGCTATTCAAAATGAGCTAAATGTCCCTTTACTTTATTTAACAAGTTCATCCTGTATATGGCTGATTAAAAATGACCTGGCCAGATCACACAGCTGGTGACTACAATTCTAAACAGTTCTTTATATGGGTGTGGGCTGATCCGAATGATTAGTGCTGAGGAAATGTTTAGTTATAGTGCGTCTGTCATGACATCATGTCATTTTTGGTTCGCTTTTAAATCTCTATTCCAAACCACTTTTCTATTGTTTGGATGAATAGCAAACTATTACTTTCATTTAAAAAAAACAACAACAAAAAAACAACCTTAATACTAATTTTGTAATGGAACTATTTTTAATTTAACAGTGTACTTCAAAATAATATGTGTAAAAAAATGTCCACTGCGTGAACAGAAAAGTTTTGGTGAATCCGGTCTCTGAGCCTCTTCAATTAAATCTGCTGTGTAAGTTCCTTATGTATACACTAGATGGTG
Organism: Acipenser ruthenus; assembly: GCF_902713425.1. NCBI lineage: Eukaryota > Metazoa > Chordata > Actinopteri > Acipenseriformes > Acipenseridae > Acipenser > Acipenser ruthenus. Next base: position 25,834,997 of record NC_081213.1, read on the forward strand.
CTGTTAAACATGGGAACTGCTTATTTACAGCAGACAATATACTAAATTAGTTTTGTGTGCATGCTGTTTATAATTAACCACTCACCTGCACATTCCCAAAACAACTACTGCCAATTAAAACCTGGTTTCCCTGGGGAGCAACCAAATAATCCCTCTAACTTTTAAAAACACCATTAAAATAGAAACATTTTACTCTGATGACAAATTTAGCTAAATGTGTGTATGCTTGACTTATTTAAAATAGTTTCAGTTGATTAAATACCGTAATGTTTGATATACATGAAACTGTTAGACTTCTGTTTATTTAACATCAATCAAGAACATGAATAGCAAACATAATTTCATGCATACTACAGTCTTTAAATAACTCACAATGACAATCCTCTGGAACATTTTTTTTAAATGCTAGTATTTCACTTTGACCCTTTGAAAACAGATTATATGATAAAGTATAAGGATCATTTAGGAGCAGTAAGATCAAAATCAATTCTATTAACTGTTTTACTAGTAAGCTTAGTAAAGTAAAACATTGTATAATTGAAATGTCCCCAAGAAGACGCCACAGGATTTATAAAGATGTTTTTTGTATTGTGATAACTTTAACCTCTTCTGGGGAGTAACTATCTTCAGATGAACCGCTGGTCGAGTAAGGTGACGGACATTCCCAGCTCAAACTATTGTTTGCGTCACTGGACTTCAGTGTTAAACTTGACATCATTTTGCGTATCATCTGATCCAAGCCATCGTAAGATGACGTATCTACATTCGAACAGCTTGAACTCCATGCTGCATACTCATCACCAACTTTCACAAGAAGATCGTCTGCTTTTGATATGGCCACCTGTTTAATATCTATGCCCTTGATTAGCTCTTCAATATACTGCCCTACTGAAATGTTATCCCTCTTGGGCACAGGCAGCGGACGGTCATCTTTAAACAGCTTTGCCACTTCAATTTTCAGCTGCTTGTCCTCTTTGAGAAACTGTATGGGATTGATGTGTTCCTCCAGGAGGGATTTCATTTTCATGTACAGTCTCCGGGATCCCTGTAAGTCTTCCAGAGCGGATTGCAGTTCATTGCATTTCTCAGCGCTTTCCTTGTCCACCTTCATCTTTAATGATGATACTTTGAATCGTATTTCCATCAACAAGCTGTCCCCGACTGCGTTGATCATAGCTTTTGTTTCTTCGGCAGTTGAAAGAAGTTGATCCTGCAATTTTTCCAGTTCCTGTAAAAGAGAGACTGTGTTAGAATTTGACACAAAGATCAGTATTAAAAAATTAATTTAGACTTTGGAGACCTGCCTTCTATATTGGAGACTATTTATGACCATCAGTAAATCACTGCAATCAGCGATTCAGTGTACTGCAGAGATCAGTGGTTGTTACATGCAGATATGAACGTCTGTACACAAAGAGAAGCTTAATAACAGCTCACCAGGAACATTCAATAAATTACAAACAATAAAAGATGATTCTGTTGGTAGTTCATTTGTCTGTGTGTCACTGCCTAAACATCTCTATCAGGATTATAAACTAAACCTAATAGTATTGCATTACATCAGCACCCTCTAAAATGGCATCATATCTGTGTACCTGGCTGACTCTTGCTGCAGTTTCAGATTTCAAAACTATTCTCGTGATTTCTTCAATAAAACTATTTTTCCTTCCCTGATAAACTTCAGACAGTCTGGCCACTTCATGCGTGTTGTGGTCCCCAAACAATTTGCAGATACTGCATATCGGAATATCATCATCCAGACACATCTGTGAAACAAGACACAAATCAGGAGGTTTATCTTGAATTTACAAAATAAACTCATCTATCAAACCCTAATGTCTACAGAACACACCCATGGCATGAATGCAGAAAATACATCTTAAAATGTTCTCAGATGAGCATCTTCGAGTGAAAGGGAGAATAATCCAGATGGGGATATAGAGGAGATGCCCTCCACAGATGTCACATATTTATCTATAGAATGCAATACCAATAAGTGGAATAAAGCAATACAGTGTTATGTTTGCTTGGTAACCTTCATATTAATAATACTGACATGGTTATAAAAGTCAGATACATACCAGGTTCATCACTTCTTCATGTATCCTGCATGTTTGGGATTTCACATTGTGTTCTCTCACTTGGATCTTTGCCATTTCTTCTTTAACTTTTTCTAGTACATTTTCAACAAATATATTTCTTTTTAATCCAGTTATTCCTCTTCCCCGCAAACAGATAACCTAAAATAAACACAAAAAAATGTCCTGTGGCTTTTAAGATGTAGAGCTTTTATATTTCTATTCAATCTATAGGAAATTGGTGTTGTGGCTAGAATGCAATAGTTGTAGATAAATACATTAAAACTACTGGCTTATCATCTTTGCCTTGCTTTATTTATTGATATGTTTGCATTTACGGTCTACTTCGCCTTTTTTCACAGAAATATATATATCAATATCAAAGCAGCATCTCTTACCTTCCTGCACATGGGGCAGCAGAATTTCCCATTGACATGAGTGCAGTTTTGGGAGATAAGAGTCTCATGAATGCACTGCCTGCAATAGTTGTGGGAGCAGGGTAGTTCCAGCACTGGCGGGGTGAACAGCTCCAAGCACACAGGACAAGAGAGCTCTTTACAGAGACCCTCCATCTCCAAAGTCTTTCACCACAATTTCACAACTGACTTGAATAAATAATCTGGTACATTCTAGAAGCCTGTTTCAGAATTCTAGAACCTACTTGTTGACTGTGTAACTCACATAACAATAATGTGTTTGTTATTTATCCTAGCAACTACTGCATTACAAATACTTGTGTAAAAACAATTTGGATTGTTTTTACAATATGTTTCATCATACATTGTCATATAATTGTGATACTCACTATGGGCGGAAGTCAGATATTTTGGTCTAATTCATTTTGGAATTTGGAAAATAAAATTATCTCAATAAATAGAGTGAATATGGGATTGAGATAAACTACAGCATAAACAATTTTGTTTTTGTTATTATATTTGTGTGTGTTTCAAATAGCTAACAGAACATACTTTCACAAGCCAGTTTTTTCCAATATTTAAATATTAATATTTAATATATGAACAAACAAACATATCACCAGAAGCAGCTGAGGATGTGTTCCTCAACTGCAATCTCCAGGCACAGTTTTATTTTTACAGAGTAAATACTGACCTTAAATTATAGTTTTACAATACAATTAAGCAGACTTTTTAACAGTGTATATTTCCCCCAAAGGATATATAAAACTACTGTAAAAGTCAGAAGAATCAATGGTCGTCCCATAGCTCACACATTTAAAAAGCAACATATATATATATATATATATATATATATATATATATATATATATATATATATATGAAACTCTATACTAGACTTACATTAAGTGCTGTACTAACCTTAATCAAAGAAATACAGTACCAGCAACTGCTGACATGTTTGATCTTGTTTTCAGTAGTCTAGTACTATATATTCAGGCTTGGCAATACTGTACAAACCTATTAGTTGCTAGTAAGAAGTGTAACTGCATAAAAATCGCTGAATCGATTTGTGTTTCTCATTACAGAGAAATTGAGGTTAAAAGGTTGGAATACTTGACAATCAAAGGTCTAGAATTCTTCATCCATATCTACGACAAATATTTTAATAACCAGAATATATATACGATGGTTTTTGCAATCATTTTGAGTGGTCCTTGGTTCTGTGTTATTATGTTTCTTTCTCTACTATAAATCTGCTTTATCTGGCTTTGAACTTGATTTCAGCTTGTCTGATGAATCCTAGGTGCCAAGACTGAACAGACTTCCTCATTCTATTCAACAGAACCCAAAAACATCCAGAATCCAAATTATTCCAAACTCCATAAATTAGTAAGGGAAATGTAATCAAAATCAACCTATCTATCTATATCTACATATCTATATCTATATATATAATAGACCCAAAGCCATATATATCATGTACTTAGAACCCTGCCATTTCCTGAATACTTAAGTATAATGTGGGATAACTTACATTTATTTGCAATCTATACAGCTGAGAAGTACAGTACATTGCATCATTTACTAATGTTGAATGTTGCTAAAATAGATTTGAATAGCTTATTTTCAAGACTATGCCGGTCAATTGAAATGTTTCTACGAATGATGACCTGTTTAAAATGTGTACCAATATGCGAAAAATAAATTAAAAGGTTGGTAAAAATAATTAGCTTTCTTAGTTGCATATCCAGTGTGAAAAGGTTAATGAAATTGTTTTTTGTTTTTTTTTATCAAATCAACTTTTCGCTGTTGCAATTCCATTAATCCCATTTGCCAAATATTTAACACACAGACAACACACCAAAAAATTGATTATTAAATACATCTAAATAATAAAAATATTACATTTCAACAATGAACAGAATGTACCAAAATTACTGTAAACACTAAAATACAGTATATTCAAAAATAAACAAACACCTTTAAGCATTGCAACATGGCACTTGTCAATATGGCAGTTTATATTAAAAAAAATGTTTTTAAAAACAACAACGATTAGTTCAGATGTGAAGACACATCTCGTCTTATTTTTTACAACAAAATAAAATACAAGCAAATCACCAAATAGCAGCAAAGCACTGATTCCATCTGCTGGGATTATAATTCGCCTTGTTATCTGTATTCGTTCCATTTCCAAACCTGTGACCACCAACATATTAAATACAGACAAGCCCAGGAGTCTTAGGGACAATATAAACAATAGCAGGAGTTTTCTGACTCTTCTATGGCTCTTCTTCTCTTCTCATGCAGGACTGGCCTTAAAATAGCTTTTAGGGTGCTGTATACCATTGGTCCGTCAGCCGCAGCAAATGTAATCTGGTTTAAAAAATGATATAAATATATAGATGTATGATTTCAAATGTAGGTAAGGTAATTACACCTATACCTAGTTAACTCAATGTTGTATTCATACTGATGAAGTATCCTTCAACTATCGTCGAGAAAAAACATTTCAACACATGAAGAACATACATTAAGCTTTAAAAACATTGTATTATATTTGCAAAGCCTGTTATGGAATATTATTAAAATCTATTTATCAAAAGAAATTACATAAATTGATAAACAGTTTGGTTAAACAGTAAGTACAATTTATAGATAAAACTAGACACAAACAAAATAGTTAAAATGTGAAATATACACACACAAATATACACTCTGAACTTGCCTTGGTAAAAGCTTTTGTAATACGTGCAAGAAAAGCCTCCTCCACATCCTCTGGTATCGAATGTAAATGTGCTACACAGTCTACAACAGAAACAATGGTTTGCTGTGGTCCCTAAATTGGAAAAATAAAAAATAGTGAATAACTTAATTCAAAAGAATTCAGAACAATTAGATATGCTACAATTCAGCAAGCACGTACATACATATAATACAAGAATATTTTTTAAATAATAGTTAACAGACTGACTGCGCTAAATTAGACTGTAGTTGTACTGCATCATATTAAAAAAAACTGTAAAACTGTACTGTATTATCTGTTTGTTCAAATATAAAATGGGGATTAAATATGACCTTTTCCAGTGTGTAAATGGCCTCATCCGGATTATCACATTTTTGTGCTAAAATTTGAATATCTTCTTTGGTTATGACTGGCTCCTTCAGTTGCTCCAGCCAGGACCATATAAGGCCAGACAGTACAAAGGGATCTCTTTCTGTGCATATTCTGTCCCAGGCTCCTTCTCTCGAATTAAGTTCCCTCTGTCAAGTAAAATAAAACAATCATATCACAAAAAGTATAATCCTCAACCCTCAACCATTTGTAGAGTTGTATGTGCAGAACCAAGCAACAACAATAAAACCAGAAGTCTTTTGATAAAATTTTTTCATCAGGTTTTGTATAGATTGTTATTAAATGTTATTCATGTGTTACAGTAATTTAAAACTGACATTCTACAACCTTTATCTTGGGAAAAGGCTTGCAGAGGCATCAACCGACTGCACTCACACATCATCAGACCACCCAAAATATTTTAACGAACAAGAATGTTTTACAGCTATTAAGAGTTACTAAGCCAGGAGCAGCACCTGCAGCTGTAACAGTGGCTACTTGCAAGGGGACCATGGTTGGAAACAAGATCTTTGGGGGAGTCAAGCCAGCTCACAATAACAGCTGTGACTCCAGCTGAAAGCTGATGCTTCTGTGACAGCTACTGAGATTTCTTGAGACAGACAGAACAATCACATGAACACATACATGTACACAGTTAAAATACAGCTTGCATGCAGTGCATTCCACCTAAAACAGACTGATCTTGACATACTGTCAGTAATTCGTTTTGGAGCTCTGCAGTCCTGAATTAGGCACAGCTCAATCCTGACCCTCTACTACCAACTCAATCACTACAGTTGGGAAAACTCAAAAGTAGAGGCTGTTTCAAGGTATTTTACCAACATGTTATTGTAACTGGAGAATACCAACCAGCTGGTATGTTGGTAGTTTTTATGGGATGGCTTCAAAGGAAACAACCACAATATGATATTTACCTAATAAAACCAGAACCCAAGACTAAATTGGTACATACATTTTTAATAATAACAAATGTTATGAATGTCATTACTTCCTGACCAAATTGATTACATGATGAGGTTAGTCAATACGTACCTGCCAACTTTCAACTTTTTCTATGAGTTCTGCATCCCCATCACAGTCCAAGTCAACTGCAAGTGCTTGTGCTACCAACACCCTTCTGGATTCAAGAGTTAGCTCAGACTGTAAAGTAATAAATGGGATCTCCTCTGAACTATCAGTATCTTCTTCTCCAATATGAAAGACAGTTTTTGAAGATGTGGGAGCTTCTGTTAATGGGGATTGTGAGCTGTTGTTACCCTGTAACACACAAGCACTTTTGCCATTAACAGAAGATTCTTTCTGTTTGGCACCTCCACTGTCAAACTGTGCCTCACTCTTGGTATTTTTTCGAGGTCCCTCCGGCTGGTTGCTAGTTTTAACAGATGAGGACCCGAGAGAGAACGTTCTGCTGCGCTGCACTTCTTTTGGATGTTTTCTCCTTTGGAAAAGTGGAGATCCATTTTGTTCCACTGTGCTAATTACTTTTTTCTGGTCCCAAACACTTGATGTTGTTAAACAAAAAGGATCTTGTTTGCTGTTGCCTGATTGCAACGTTTCAAAGAGAGTGGAAAAGTTTGGTTTTGATGGCTCTGTTACTATACAAGATTGCAAGTTGTTCTGAGACAAACATTGTTTACTGAGGGAGTTGGGGCACAGCATCCCTGCAGGCATGGTCAGAGGCGGACCCCTGTGCTCCAGAAGGAATTCTGCCCTCCTCAGATCAGAGTCACTGTAACTAAGGCGCTTTTTCAGATAAGATAATGGCTGGAGACATTCAGCATTACGTCTTTTCCAAAGAGGACCAAATTCATTTTCACTGGGAAGTACAGAGTCACTAGGTACAAATTCTGCTTTGGGCATTTTGGATACCTCAACACCCTTTCCATGTAATTCTTTGTCCAGCTGCAGGATAGCCAGCTGCGAGACTGTTTTCTCTATCTCTGCTGAAAGGTCTGGAATCTCTAAAACCTCTTCTTCTATAACTTGTCTGTTCTCAGCAATGTCCAGCAGTAACTTGCAAATGAGTTGAACAATTTTTGGCACGTTTTTCAGCTGTCGGGCCTCGTAGCCATGCAAAAGGTGACGCTGGCGGATCAAATACTGAGACAGAGTTACAGCATTTGCTTTGGGTTCAGCACAGGCAAAAACATTTCTTAGTGGAATCAAAAACTGGGCAAACTCCCGTACACACAACAGCTGACCTCGGGTCTGAATTGAATTGGGTCTTTTAGCCCTTACAAACAGAATGGCTTGGTCTGCAGTCATTCTTACTGCAAAGACTAAATAACAGGCTAACAAAACCCCTAGAAGAAAAAAAAGAAGAAAGAAATGACATATTTTAGATGGTAACATGAATGGGGTAAAATCACTTGTAAGGTCACTTCAAAAAGTTACAATATCATAAATATAAATATAATATGAATTAGGTCAATCTGTGCAGAGCTATCCATAACGACATGATTAAAACGATAAATGAATTGGTATTATTAAATATGCATATCACTTTAATTAATAGAAAGTCTGTTTTGTTATATGAAAAGTACAGGACGATTTTTTACCTGTTCTTCCAAGTCCTGCATGACAATGAATTGCCATTTTCCCCTCTTGCATTGCAAATGACATGACTTTTACCATATCAAGGATAGTAGTAAGTGAAGCCACACCATAGTCCTTCCATCCAAAATTATAAAAGTAAACTGAAAATGTAAAAAAAAAGAAAAAAAAAAAAATATATATATATATATATATATATATATATATATAAACAAAAATGAACGTATCTAGAAACAGGAACATTTCATCTTGCTTTTGAACTGAATTCATAGATTATTTAAGCAGCAAGCTCTTTACCTACCTACATGCTGTACAAACACCTCCAACATATACCTGTCAGCAGGACATTCATCCCACCAGGGGGATAAAAATAATCATAAATCCTACTTGTCAATTAAAAAAAGAATTAACCTTATCCTGGGTGATGAAGCAGAAATCTATTAGTTATGTGCTAATTAAAAGGAGAACAACAGAACAGCATGCATTGACTCACTTCCAGCATCCATAAATATCTCTGGCCGGTAGGTGAAGCCACTCTCTTGTTCCAGTGCGTTCCCACAGCTTGCATGCTCTCCAGGGCGCTGCAGATTAATTATGGTCTTTACATCATACCTGAATCAGCAAGTACCACAGCGAGACAGTAATTACAATATTGATTTACACAACTGTAGGCCATTAAAGATTTATATTTCAACAAGCGTGTATGGCAGAGAACATATCGTTCACTACCTGGTGATGTAAACTAGAAACAAACAACAAATCAATACAGTCCATGGTCTCTTCAACACTCAAGTTTTTTTGTTACTGATTCTGTAAGATTTTGTTGTTCCTGCAACAATATATGATGACATACAAAGGTAAAACTGATGTATTCTGTTACCAATCATTTTAACCTTACCTTTGAAACTGTTTAATTATGTTGTACTTTTCAATAATTTCAGTTGAAGGCCGTGCCATTGCCAGTAAATTATCTGTAATCCTGAAATAAAAAATATTTTTTTGTCCAATTTGAAACTTGTCATGCATACTGCAATAAAGGTTGTGCTATACTTTTTCTTTCATCTGAAAAGCTGATCAAATGGAACTGTACTGCTAAAGACATTTGCACCACTACAAACTCTAAAACTCTGTTCAGTAAAAAAAAATAAAAAATAAACCCTCAAACAAAAGTCCTTATCCCTACAATCCTGATAATTATTATGTATTTGAACTTTGTTAATATAGTTTTTAAAACAAAAGTCCTATGGAGCTTTAAAAAAAAAAAAAAATCTATCCCTGCTGATGGAATACAGTTCTAGTTAATACATTCATTTACAATTGATTTTGTTTGTCACAGTATACATAGATTTTTTTGGTCTTAATATTTTTATTACAGCATACATACTTGATTGTACTAACTGCAATATGTGTTTCGATATGTAAATATAGATGGGTTCCTTTGCACTGTTTTGCACCATTTTTGAATGTTTAGAGCTCTGTATTGTTTACCATGAAGAATAGAGTCCTTTGATCGCTTGTTCCTCGTCACTCCATCTCGATGGATTTTCATACTTGCAGGCACGGCCTCCACACGCCATTGAACACTGCATGTGACCTGGGATGACATGTCGCAGTCTCTCTCCAACTTTTGTATATTTTGCAGTTGGTCTTCTTGTAACAGCTAAACATAAACAACAAAAAAAGACTCATCGTCATCTTAAATTGCACCTGTAAATCTTTTCTAAATACTATAACATTTAAAAAAAATGGTCAATAATACCTGCTACTATATTTGTTTGGATGGATAAACTAACAGAAGGTTTTAAACGTCAAAGAAATTGTATTTTAGCAAACAATCTAAATAATAGGAGCAGCATGATACTGATAGCACAAACTAACACCTAACACGACTGCCAGGTGCTCCACAAATAAAAGAAGCAAGCAGACCAGTCCCATAGCATTACATTTACTCCCTGACAAGTCAGTGTTTGTCTCTGCGATGCTGACTGAAGAGACAGCCGCCATGACCCGATGCGTGGATGACGAAAGCCTCTCGACAGCAGAGCTTCGCCGCCTCTGTAACACGTTCAGAAGAACATCCGAGGCAGAGTGTCTCTGTCCCTGCCTGATGCTGTTTAAAAAATCCAAACCTGAGGACCTCTTCCTGGGACCCTGCGTTCCCAAATCCACTTTCCTCATCTGTCTGCACTTCCACTGAGACCGAGATGGAATGACACTCTAGCTAACAGTGAATCAACACAGTGCAATTCCCCACTGGTACAGCATTGTTATGATGGTCCAATCCGATCTACCAGAGCTTGAGATGTTTCTATGACAACCAATTCCTAAGCTATCAGTTATAGACTGTGACTGCTGTATTCTACTATCTGACAGAACTAGTCATACTGAGCAGCCGGGTAGTGGTTTGGGAAGATTTTTTTGTTTTTGTTTTGCCCCAATCTAGTGTGTTAAAACGTATATTTTCTTGGTTTATAAAAAGGAAATACTGCAGAACCAACTGTTGTATATGGGCCAGGTATGTTATGTTATTATGTAACTTTGTCCCCATGTACTATGGGATACACACAGAACATGGATACAAAATACTTGTGTGTTAATTTCTATAAATGTGTCAGCTAACAACGTTTAGGAGGGATTTAGGAAATGTCTCAAAATCTTTAAGTCTAGGATTTTATAACATTTTGTAGGCAATTACAACAAAAGTCAGCAACCACACAGACATGCATTGAAATAACAGGTTATGGTACAACACAAAAGTTAGAAACAACAAATCAAAGCTTGTTTATCAAGTTTTAATGTAGTGATTACAGTAGTTACTAATAATACTATACTAATATATCCGTTTTAGAGAAGCACTGTTAATTTATATAAGATTCATTGTAATTTTAGCTTAGATACGTCATGCTGGACATCCCACACACTCCCCTAGGCTATAGATGTAATTACATTCAGTCTGACAGCATTAAGAAAAGATTAACAGGATATTAAATACTGTAACAATAACAGCTGTTTAATGTTGTCTATCACACATCCCACCAGAAGCAATATCCACATTAACATATCAATAGCATAGCTAGTTGGCATGTATCAGAAGTCAGCAATACAAATGAAGATTAGACGTCATCGTCAAATTGAAGATTAGAACAGGACAAGCTAACAAATAAACCAGTTAGGTTACCTAGCCAAGTGCAAAGCTACAGAACAAATATGTGGACAAGCATCGAATGATTATTTTCCATGAAGGGCATATTGTCAACAATCAATTGAGATAAATATTTAGAGCTTTTCAGACATTTCATTTTTCAAGCCAGCCAGAAGGTGAGTTAAATTAGATCACAGCAAACTAAACTATGCAATAATGTAGTAAACAATGTGACTGTTCTGTTCTTTAATACCACTTTGAAGATAAAGTAATAATAATAACCAGTGTGGAACTGGACAATTAAAGGGTTAATTAAACTGTATTACCTGATTCCATTTCTGGATTATATCCCCAACTATTTACTACTACTGGTGAGTAAGTTATTTCATTCTGTAAAGAAACACCTGCTGCCATGGCAGTACCTGTTAGAATAAAGAGAAAACAAGAGATTTGAGTTTAAACTTTCATAAGTGAATATTGGTTTAATTTCCAGTTTTCCGTGAATGTGATTATGTGCAGTTTATACTATATTACACACATTTATGATATGACTGTGTACTGTAACCTGTACAGTATGATCTACTGCATATTTATTGTCAAATACTGCATGAAAATAAATACTGTAGTACATTACTACTGTATTTTTTAAAGCTAAAACTAGGTACTGTAGTGACAATAAAAGCAAATAAACAAACCAGCAAAACAGTTTGGGCTGCACCAATTATGTGTGTAAAGTGGCAGAATATTTAACTTGGGGATGAGTAGCAGAACAGTCCATATCAGGTTTTAAGAGATAAAATGTGTAAAGTGGGTGCGAAATACACTTGGTTTATAAAAATAAATCAATAAAAAACCTTTAAAACCTGGTCTGGGTCATTCTGCTTATATGTGCAGTTGCTTATTCTGTGCTGGATGTAGAACATGGTATCTGGAAGTAAAAAAGTTATCTTACAGTATAGATTTTAAGATTTGAAGCAAACAATCTGGGCCAATTTCAATTAATCATTTGAAAAGCTGCCAATATTTCTCATTGGTTGTTCCATATTACCTCCTTAACACCAGTGACCAATAAAATACAGGATAGTAGTGATGGGAATTGCCGCTAGAAGTATTTTGTACACATCAACAGGTTTACGTGTAAATGGGGGTATACAGTGTGCACACCAATTAACATAAGGTTTGTCTGGGTTGTTTTTTTTTTGTTTTACCTTAATGTTAAATACCAAGGCAGAATTACAGTATAGCATTTAAACTAATGTTATGAATATTATGAATTAATTTACATTGATATTTATGTTTAAACCTCAAAAAGGCCTCATCATTTGTGATTTTACATACAAGCCTAAACAAAAACGATCTGACCATTCACAGATTTAATTTAAAAGTCAGAATCTCCATAAAAAGATAAAAACAATAAATAATGTGCAATTTGCAATTTGAAATGTGGTCTAAACCTGTATACATCTTTAAATCAATATATAGTATAGGATGAAATGCAATATGCCCACAATTCAAAGAAATGTAATGGAAAGTATGTAATTTGTTCAGTGCCTTACATAAACACATTTCTGGTCAGATCCCGTTTGAACAGTTTGTCATGTCCCAAAGGTTACAATTAATTGAATCTATAATGTGAGTCAAGCAATAAGGTATCAGCCTCAAGCTCTACTGCCACAACAAGATTATACTTAAGGTGGTTCAAGGAACATCAAGAAGCATTGAAAAGCAGCAATGTTATTCTTAATTTAGCTCTATTCAATATCCTAATAAATGTTCAATTATTGAAATTTGGATTTCCAAAACAAAATGGAAGAAGCCTTTATTGTGGATATTTAGACATGATGTTACACTAAAATGGATTTAAAAAATGTAACACTTTATGATATACTGTACATTAGCTGCATATTAACTGTGTTCATATAGGCACCTCTGCTCCCATATTTAAAAAAAAAAAAAAACAGAAGGCTATGCTGTCTGCCAAAGAATTCCAACATATGGTGAACTGCTGAAAACTTAAACATTATTTGTAGTTTTTCTTTGGTTAGACAACTACATCGTTTAACATGAAGAAAGGATTCTTTACCTGTTACCCAAACAAAGGAATGACTTATAGTCATCTGCATCTTCTTTGAAGGTACAGTTACTGCAGCTAATGAAAAGAACAGTAGACAAATACAGAACAACAAAAGCCTGATGTCCTCTTGACTTCAAAAACACCCCGAGAGAATATTATAGACCCATTGCAATCCAACAAAGTCACAGTAAAAGAATAGCGTCAAAGATATTTACAGCCACTGCGCCTGCCTCCTTGTCCTACTTAATTCACATTTATCCTCCCTGATCCTTTTGGGTAATAACTAACAGAGATGATAACAAGATCCTAGAATTCAATTTATCACATTAGCAGCTGGCATTTTGTTCAAAACACAAGCTTAATGTAACGCTGTGAGATGTAGTGTGAATTCTTGTTTGCCTATAAAAAAGTAAGGCTGCCAAAAGTGTGTAAAGCTGCATGGTATACGTGACAGTGCTGGGAAAACAAATCAGATGGCTACTTTTGACTCCTCCTCGATTAACAGCCTAATCCAATTACTCCAAAAATAGCTACAAAATCTACAAGGTATACCTCTAATAAAATAAGGAAACAAGTACATTTTAAAGGAACCTTTAAACTGTAAACATCTATAATGTGCCAAATTATCATTTACAGTATATTGTATGTTAAAAAAAGGTAGACAATGGTTTAAAATATAAAATAATTGTATGCATTGTACCTGTACACATCAATAACAAAATAACTTTAAAGTATCATGATGAAAAAATGCAGATTTAATTTGACCAGATCTAAATGTAAAAAAATTTGTAACCAAGGGGTGTGATAAATAATTGTTGTATAAATAATGAGAAAGTGAGCACTGTACTGCTACTAGATAAATCGTACTGGAAATGAAACAGGGCTGGATCAGGTGTATTTTCCATAGCAAATTAACAGTAAATAAAGTAATATTTCTCTAAACCTAGTTTTTCCATTCACATGTACAGTATTATAGTGCATTGATGTAAACATCCATCTTATAATTAATACAATTGATTATTGGACTGGCCTGAATACAACCTCTGATCTTGTTAAGCTGGCTGGAGCTAGTTCACATCTGCTGCTGTTTGATGTTTAGTGCACTAAACATCTTCAGTGAGGAAACAGAATCAAAGAGCAAATGCCACATCTATACTTAGCAAAAAATTTGTTCAATCTACAAAACATTGGCCCTGAAAATAATTAAAAGAAATAGATTTGTTTTGTCTTATAAATATTGCATGATGTGTAGCACAAACGGTATTTTCTTTTTCTCAAATGGTCTTACAAAATGTTGGGGTAAAAATATTATAAATAAAAAATATATTTAAACTCAAATTCGATTACATCCAGGGGAAAGCAATAAAAAATATATAGAATTTGGAGGGTTCTACATTCCAAATCAGCACAGAAGTTGAAAATCAAATTCACTGTGCCAACAAATTCTAAAACTAGGACAAGGACTGTATTGTATATGCCTATACTTACAGAAAAATCTACTGATACTACTTGTATACCTACAGCATGTGCAAAATGGTTTGACTTGGAAGTTCTTACAATACTTAATTTGTTAGTCAGATTAAACAGACGATAATGTACTGTAAATTAATTATGTAGAAGTTAGGCTAGCACTTGGGCTTGTCCGGACTTGAGAAATGATATGCGGTTAATCAATTAGAACACTAACAAGCAAAATATGTTTGTTTGTTTTGTATCTCCAATGCTGACTAATGGAAACTGCAAAGCTTTGTTGCCAAGAGACACAGGGCTTTTACCTTTAAAGTGTTGGAACTCTCATTTCAGTCTGAAAGTTAAAACCCTGCTACAAAAGCCCTCCCCGACGGTCAGAAAAGCTTTGATATTCAGGGCCAGTATGTCTTAATCCAATTTTCTTTAGTAAAATTAACTCAAACTTCATAATATTGTATTGATTGCAGTATTTTTCAATGAAGTAAAACATTATTGTATACTTTCTTGAGGCTGTCTTGTTTAGAGATTGCCCCTCATGTCTTTCCAGTTGCTAGGAATATGGAAAGCCACATAATCCCATGTCTAAGGCTATAGGAGACACTGTGATTGGAAGGAAGTTATAAAGGCCACTCTGAAATCTTGTATTGACAATATTTGTAAAGGAAGTTTGCCACTTTAAAAATGTAACATTGTAAACCACCTACAGTAAATTGAATGGCATTTTTAAATAGAGGAGCACAGCAATCTCAAGCAAATAATTTAATTGAAAAAATAAACCATGAAGTAAACTGCCTAAGTAATATCTTTAGATTCTTGCTGCTGTGCTACATAGTGCATTCACTATTATAATAAAGAACCATGAATATAATGCGAATTGTGTGATGTTGAGTAACTGAGCAACTATACAATGAAACTATCTGAATGTCTAGCACTTACCTCGTTTACAGTATTAGATCACATGGTGTTGCAAAATGAAGTCTCGTCTTATCTTGCATTCTGCACAAAATCTCCTTTTGATGAAGAAACCTTCACAAGCGAGCTACTTCAAAGAGGGAGCTTACACAATTTCCTTGTCACGGCAAGTATTTGGATAGTATTATATACTGCTTTGCCTGCTGTGTGTTACAAGACACACTACATTGCGTTTAGTTAAAAAAATAAATACAGTGGCCCTACATACACTAACTAGTAAAGGGAGGAAATGTAGTTCAGTGGGGAAAAAAATAATCAACTAATAAGATGACAGCTTGCTATCTTACCAGGATTCCTGCAATTAATAAGCAATGAGTTTACAAGAGATTAGGCACCAACCACATCACTTATTTTTTCTACTTCATTTTTTTAAAAAAAATAAGTTCCAGGACTGGATTTTTGATGTTTAGTGACAGTACAAAACGTAATGATTCTTTTGAAGATTTTTTTTTCAGTTACACTTGTGTTTTTCGCTCTTCTAAGATTGAATGAAAAAAATATTAACTGACTTTTTATAACCATGTCAAGAACACATTCTTAAATGCTGAAAATGGCAAGTGCCAAAACACAAAGAAACTCTTGTATTGACAGAGAGAGATCCATAATTTTGTAGACACTATGCTGACACCCAAATCGTCTCGGTCACTACACGTACACAAAATAAAATTAACCACACGGTATAGAAATCTTAAAGTGGTAATAATGAAGCGGGAATGTTCCCTTCACTCGTTTTTTTTCCCACAGTCAAGTCCCAGAAGAAAATGTCTGGCACAGTTCACAATAATACACAATTAGGATTAGGCAGAGTTCTGTGTGTAGCAACCATCTCTGCTGTAGCCTACCTACGGTAACAGAAGAAGTCATTTTATACAGTACCTTGTTCTTCCCTTGACTTCTTAAAGCTTGGGTCAGGTCCCTTTGTTCCATAGCGACTCAAAACAAACAGCACTGTGTTATTAAAAGCTCACATCTAAGAGCTTTTAGCCAATTTTACCGAATTGTGTACATTTTCTATTTACAGTACTGTCATGTATCCAATACAGTGACATCTCTCCCTGCTCCTCAGAAGCAGCTCCCATTCGCCGAGGCTTAGCATGTGACCACTCCAACGCTACAGCGACTAACGGCCGCTGAGGATTTGGTTCTGTGCGCGTGCACATGGGGGCACGTGCACACTCTGCTGCAGCTTGATCAAGGCACTTGTCTTCATTCCCAAGTTTCCGTTTTTTTAAAATGGTTTCAATTTAATTTTTTCAAAATGTATTACAGAGTCACTTGAAAGGTAAGGGTTTACAATTATATGTATATATATATGAAAAAAAATGGGAAAACTAAGTAACGTTTTAATATTGTTTTTTTTTTTGTTTGTTTGTTTTTTTTTTTTTAACTATATGCAACGGTATACGCCGAAAATTACGTAAAAACTGACATAATGTAAAAAAAATTGAAAATACGATATAAAAAAGTTGGAAGGGATAGTGCTGGAATTAATACAAAATAAAAATATGAATTGTTCATACTGTTCCACTATCTAAGTAATTGTGTCTATCCATACAAATAAAACATACACTGTAATATATTATTGATGTGTGTGCATATATATATATATATATATATATATATATATATATATATATATATATATATAGATAGATAGATAGATAGATATATAGTTTTATCACTCCCCCTCCCTGTAAACTGTATTTGCATTTGGATAAATAACTTTGCCTTTAGTGCTGCCTGGTGGCCAAGTGTTATACTTATGATAACAGCATTATGCCACCTGGTGGATAAACGTTGTACTTGTAATTTTTCTTTGCAAGGGGAAATACAATCTAAAATATATTTTGCTAAATAGTGTACCTTCAGTTTATGTAGATCACTTTTTTATGCTTTACTTTAATAGCATGTCTTTCAACTTGTTTGTGGCAGCCACATTATACCATCAAAATGATTAACAAAAATGTGAACAGTGTCTGTAACCTCTGTGTTTATCCATTAATAAATGTTAAGATCCACTTACTTGAAGTTCATGAACTGTTCACCAAATTGCTTGCAGTCTAAAAGTGGTTCCAAAATATATTTAATATAAACAAAAACAAATGGCTTTTGAACAAAAAACAAGAGAACGTTTTTACCAGAAGACTATGTGAATGTACGGACCCAAAGTTCTGCACAGCTCTTGGTTCTTATTATGAATTCATTATATTTATTATACAAGCTATACTTGGTGGCAAGCTCCCATGGCCTTGTTCGCTGTGTGACATCATCCTGGCATGGCTATTGACTCATTTGATGCCAAGTTGATGAATTAGAATCAGTCACCTCCAGCCATGCATTGCTATTACTGGGCTTCTTTAATGCCACTTTCTTGAGCACCTATATTCGTCAGCATTAGTATCCAAATTCAGGTCCTGTAACACCTCTCTTAAATGCACAGGCAAGCCTATTTTCAGATGTAAAGATGCAAACAGGCGTGTTGGTTGAACTGTCTATATCTATAATCTGTGCATTTGTCATTTTACCTGAAGAATGAAAATGTATTGTATATATTACCCTTGGGACATAAATTAATTGTTCTAGTGTAAGAAATCTGAAGGGCTTCCTATTGATTAGTATACCCCCACACCCTCATAATCAGTATGATTTACTTTTCTACTTGTGTGGTATATGTTTCCATCTGTGCCATGAAATGTATTTTCTGCAAGCTAAGCGTTTGATAATGTATTATACTGTATAGTTTAAGATAAAACCGGAACATGTTTAATAGTCTCTGAGCTCCATTTATTAAGGTTTGTACTCCAGTTTTTCTGTGAGTTACAAAACAAGCCACTCAAAAAAATGACTGACTAGACATTATTAGTAGTTCTTTGGATCTTGTTTAAAGCAGCTACAGATTTCGCTTCTAGAGGTCATAGTAAAACCTGTTCTAGATCTTTTGGGAGGTCGAATTGGAATCCCAAGAGGTGGTGTCAGCCATCTGTTGGAATGATATCACCAGGAATGCTTCGGAATGCTTGATTTTCAATGATGTAATTCCATCAGTATAATACCCCCAAAGTTAACATGGCTGTGGGGTTATGTTCCCTCGAACACCTGTTCACACTACTTCACCACAGTGTATGTTAACTGCATATTTACATTTTACTCCTTTTGTGCTTTATTGTTACTGAAAGGGTAAGGATAAAATGACTGTACTCCTCTGCTAAAACTATTGTTTTCTATTGATATATTCAATTTTTTGGTAAAGACTGCAAGTGTGTAATAACAGCTTGATGGAGAAAAACATGAATCAGTTCATTTAACCAAATAAAAACATGCTTGAGACAAAAAAATATTAGTCTCAAATTAATTAACAAACTAACGTGTCCAAGTTATTGTACATTATTTCATGTTGTGCTTATGTTGTTTTTAAGACTAAAATTGTATTTGTTTTAAAATATAATAAAAAAAATACATTTTAATTTGCAAATATCAGTACATAGGGACTGATTCTCAATTTTGAGAAAATACTGATTTTTTGCAATTTCAAAAGTGTAAATATGCTTTGCCTTTGAATCTCCTGCAGACATCTGCATAATATAAAAAATGCTTATTTAGTTTCAGAGCTTTCTTATGAGATATTTAATCAACATAAGACGATATACTAATTTAACAGGTAACAGATGTCAAGGTGAAAGGTTCAATAAAAATATATGACAAAAAAAACACTTTATAAGTTACAAAATAGTGTGTGTATTTCAAGATGTGTCTGTGAGTTCTCTGAATGGTTTTCCATTGTGTTTCTATTGCTTTACTAATATGGCATGGTGCTATAAGTGTGCTTTAACCCTTTTAGTTATTTCTGGTGACCTATTATGATAGATAGACCCCCACATGTAACATATAGCAGCCATACTTAAATGCTTTATTAATTTAAATGTGTGGTGTCACGTTTTCCTTTAAATTGTGGCACTGAAGGTTTCCTGAATATCAAATACCATTAGAAAGTAAGTTAGGGGTTAGAGTGACTAATTTCCCAGTTCAGATGCCCTGAAGGGGTTGGTGTTTCCTTGAGTGGCAAGAAGGTCAGGCGCAATTACAACCAGATGCACTTGGACAAGAGTGCAGAGGGGGAACCTGCCTGCCACCACCCACATACCTGCACAATGCAGCATTTAGGAAAACGAATGACTTTGTAACACACTTTCTAACACAAGACCAAGCTAGAAAGACATTTCATTGGTTTCTGTTTAATGGTTTCTGACAGATCTCTGTGCGTGCATTTAATTAAACTCCTATAGTGCATATAATATAACTATATGAGTAATAAAGAGCACCGTGCATGGTGCTGAAGAGATAACACTCAAAGGGTGAGAAAGAGCTGGAAAGGGAGATAGACTTTATACTGACTAGGTTATATGCACGTGCTTCGGCATTACCGTACAGAAAAAAAAGAAGAAAAAAAACGCTCAAATGCAGGCCGAGTGGATACACATTTTCGTATGCATTTGAAAATAATTAAGTATACAAAAAGTGTACAATTTGAGCATGTTGTACCTGTACACATACAAAATATTAAATCGTGCAAGAATTTGAAACGGATAATTATATTTGGTAGTCCAACACTTTTTTTGTGTGTGGATTTTGTGTTTATCTTGTGATCCGTGTGTTTGCCTTGCACGTTTCATCTTTTTAAACTTGCTTATTTTTTGCATTAAAAAAAATATATATATATATATCACAGATTGGTAGTGTGTCTTCTTCTGGGTTAAATGGAGATCATGGATTAAATGGAGACGTTTGACCAATCTAACTTTTCATACTTTTTACTGTAGGCCTATGTATTCGGTCTAACTGCAATAATGCAGTGTCAATACAATGACCGAATGCGATCAACGGCTATGTTTGCAACGACTTTTAGCAAGCCACAACGGTGCGTTATCACCACAGTTTTTATTTATTTATTAATAAATAAATGTATTTATTTATTAATAAATAAAAAAGAAAAAAAGAAAAATCTTCATGTAACTGCGTGAGACAAAACTGCGTGAGACAAAAGAAAAAACACAGACTGGTCTCATTCCACAATCCCAGGCACACATTTTTCAAAATGTTTTGTGGCGCTTGACTTTTTTATTAATATACGTTTAAAATACGCTCGCAGTTTTAATAAACCGTTCCCTGCATTACCGGCGTACATTATAAACACTCATTTTGCAGACTTGTTCCCTTAACATCAGGTAATTAAGTGCTGATGTTACCTTTAGGCTATTGCCATTTAAATGCATACAACATATATACAGTACCAGCGTTCCAGATATTGAACTCTTTCACACGTATGAACACATCCGGAGTCTAACCTTTATATTTCTTAAGAAAGCGTTAACAGTGTGACAATACAATAATGTACCCGAGACGTTAAACTAGTTTTCTTAATATGTTTATGGGGTTGTTGCATTGGGTGTTATTATAGGCGCACACTTCGAGCCACGTAGGGAATGAATATGCTAAATATACAGTAAGGCCTACATGCTGTACAGGCTATGTTTTTAAGACACCATGCTGTGCTATATTGCTATTGTTAACAATACGTTTATTTTATATTTATTTTAATATAGCGTATATCCCAAATTTATTTTAATTTGAACTTGAATATTAAACTCTAGCATTTTAGCATAACCCAATTAAAATACAATGACGCCCACCTCAGGTCACGGATAAGTTTGTTATAAACCTTCCTAAAAATGCAGATATATCGAAAATGTGCAGTTACGCTAACAGCGTGCCAGTTTATTTCTTCTGTTTGTTTTAACGTAGCCAATCTCTCACTTTGACATTGGATTAACATGGGGCTAATGCAACAACAAAAAGACGTAAAAGGCATGAAGTGTCACAGTTTTGTTTGTTTGTTTCTGAACAGAATATGAACATCTTTTAAAATATATTATATAGAAGCAAAAGTAAATTGCAGTCTTTGAGAAAGCCCATTCTGTTTTAATTTTGTTCTTCTACAGATGTTAAGCTGGCAAATCTAAGATTGTGTCTGGTGTTTGAATCCTAGTGCAACTTTGTTTTATATACATGTGTAGGGCTGTGTCCACCCGTTTGGGTACCTTGTCCCTAATTTCCCACATTTACTGGTAATTCAATTAATAAATTCCGAGTGTGTTTGAACAGCACAGCAGATATTTGATATTTGGACCACCAACTGAGAAAATACACATGTTATGATTATCAGGTTACCTGGAAAAGAAAAAACTTGTATGGCCTTCCGTCTGACTCATTATTGCTAAGAATGTGCAATGCGCCCCCTGCTGGATAAATTCGTCGTTGCACATTTGGTAAACTAATAGTGAGATCGGTTATCTTTGTTGGAGCAATTACAAAGGCTGTAAGCGGTAACATGTTGCTTCAGTCGTAAATATAAATATACGTATAGATATTAATAATGTAATAATTAATATAGGCACAATATATGAACATCCTTTCCCTTTGCGAGCACGTTTGTAAGAATTATGATGAGAATCAAAAAACGCAACTTGTCGGCTCCTTGCAGCTACTGTTGGCTTATCATCTTAGAGCTATAACAATACACGATTTAAATAAATAAACGAAACTGATTTAGAATGTATTATTGTATTTTTAAAATTAAATAACTTACTCCTCAAACGTTTTTCGTGCTAAACTATTAGGTTCACGTAATTCGAAGTTTCTAAAGACCCCTAACCTGAATATTGCAAGAAATTAAAAACTAAAAAAAATACTTTAAACTCTGAAAATGAGTCTCTTAACACATTAAAGCCACTGTAAATTATATTAAGTTTCATGTAAAAAAATCTTCATATTCCAAAACACTATTTTCACATCACAGTTGTTTTATATTATTATTTTTGCATATATGTTGGCTTAAATTCTTTAGTTAAAAATTGTAATTATCCATAGGCTAATGTATTTATTTATTTTTTTAATCCGAAATGACTCACTAAACACAGAAGTGGATATTACGACAAGCTATTGAAAACTTTTGTCCAGCAAATTAACTGAATTAATAATTATGTCAGCTGCGCAACTAAGTTTATATTTAGTATTATTAGTCATGTTCAAATAAAGAAATATTAAATCGTAGATATGGTAAATATGTCACATATCTCTCTACCACATATCTCTGATTTTTTTTCTCTTTTTTTTGCAATAACATAATGGTTTTGTATTTAGGAACAAAGCGTGAAATAAAACAAAAAAAATACATAAAAAACTGTTATTCACGAGTTAAACAAAAACTAATTTTGTGTGCACAAATTGCGACTCAAATGCATAACTGACTATTTGGAATGTACTCCTCGTATTATTAGTTTGATTGTTTGTAAAGCACTCCTAGAGCACGTTTAAAACACGTTTTCTATAAGTTTATTAAAAGCTTAGGCATGTTCCTGTATGACGTACGAAACTGACAAATATAAGAAGAAATTATAAAAGCACTTCCACATTTTACCAATATTCGATGTTTCATTCGCAAGGATGAACTGGCATATAAATACACCGCAGATCCGCTTTCATATCACTGAAATAATTAACGCAAGGCTGTTTTGCCAATGGCAGACAAAGAAATAAAACGGGTCCCGTCTTGCTATTTAAACTTGTATAACATCTAAAACAACAGTAGGCTATGTTTTCAAATTTTTCTACAAAACATTACCTCATCTTGGATCCTTGTAACATCAGTTTAGTACTACTCATATCACGACTTTCCGATTGCCATATTCCATTTTCACTGGTTTCTGTTAAAAAATGTTGCTTGATCTTGTCAGAAAATAAAACCTACTGTCAATTAAAAAAATAAAAAAAATAACGTGCGTAACAACATAATTTCCTTGTTTTACGTTTTTATTATATTTTCTTTAGAATGTAAAGGCCCTCATATATTATTATTATTATTATTATTATTATTATTATTATTATTATTATTATTATTATTATTATTATTATTATGAAGCATTGTTTTGTAATCAGTATAAATGAGTCGTCTGGAAACAATAAACCATCATACCTCTGGCAATTTGGTGCATTAGTGTTGAACCTTGCACTCCGCTATATTCTTATTAAGGGATATTTGATTTGCTAACAAACTTTTACATTTAAGTTGTTCTTTTTTGATTTTATTTATTTATTGTTTTATGTTTATGATAACGTCGTTTTCGCTTCATATTGTGAAATGCTATTACAGTTTTATATAGTTTGAGAATAGTGAGCTTTTTTATTATTCTTGTAATGGCTGCGTTGTTATATACAAAATAATATCTTTATAAACTCGTCTTAATCCTAACAGATACTTAATTTAAAAAAAAAAACATTCAAGCAGCAATATAAAAAGCATGGATAACGGGTAAAAATGCAAATTACACCTCAATTAAGTCTATTCTTTTTAAGGCCCCTTTTGGGGAATATATTGCTGTTTCTATAACGTTTAATAAAGGTTTAGTTTAAGTGATATTTTGCAACGCAACTGTATTACATTTAAATATAATTATACATTATTTAAAACATTACTCAAATGCGCTGTAAATATAATATATGAATAGAACTTTATCCTTTTTTTAATAACCACATACTAATTGATAGGCTGCTTATTGAAGCTGTGCGTATTCTGTATTTGCAAAGTAATGCGTGGATAATTCTAATCGAATTTTACTTATCGATAAGATAACCTCTTTTTTCCCCACACGCTCTGCGGGGTGATTTGTGTTTCTTTTTTGCAGGCTAATGCAGAACTTTTTAACTTTAAGCCATGTGTTAAAATGTTATGTCTGGGATCCTGTCACATTGGGTACGCGTGTTGGGGAAGAAAGGGGGTGGCACCCTTCAGTTAAAACCAGCAAGGGGGCCGTTGAAGCCTCAAGGTTCTGTGCGAAAGTCCCGTTTATCCATAGGTAAGGCTGGTCCTGCCGAGAACAGTAATAGGCTGTTTTACTGAAGACTGGGCGGGGAAAGCCAGTGTCTCGTATGACAAGCTTGGACGGGGTTGTACAACTTGTAGTGCCTCACTGCTGAACAACAGCCTTTGCATATCCGCAATCTGGGTTAAAAAAAGAGAGGGGAGAGACAAAGACGGATACATCCTAAATCAATGCACTTTTAATTTATTATAAGACTTACCGAATCGGCAAGAAGGAGTAACAGGATGCATTTGTTTAACCACATTTTGCACTGAAGGAAATGTATACGCGTTAGCCACCAGAAACAAGAACATCTCGTGAACCCATGAAGCTCTGAACATCGTTAAAGTTGAAAACGCTGCGTGGATTCTAGAACTTCAGTTTTGTTGGAATAGTCCATTATTATAACGCTTTAAGAATGCAGCATCCTTTGGAGCTGGGGGCCCATTATTTCCCACCAGAAGCCCATCCTGACCACAGGTCCCATCGCTACAGGAGTTTTATGATCGAGGAGATCCTGACTGACCACCCGGACCACAAAATTTCAGCCCCCGCGGGAGAGTTGCTCAAATTCGGAGTGCAGGCTCTGTTGTCAGCGAGACCCTACCACAATCACTTAGGTACGAGTTTAGTACAATCTGGTGTAATAAACATGACGCCTGTCCAGATTAGAGAGGCCGGATTGCCTGCATGCGACAAATTATTGACAACAGTGGCCTAAAATTAGTGTTTACTTTACTCCCCTTTATGCGAATTAATTTAGTCGCAAGTTCTGGGGGGGGGGGGGGGGGGTTCTGAATAATTGTATTATGCAAAATCATTATTTAAACATGATCCCAGATATAATTCTAAAAAAAGCACTAGGCCTATGTGTTGTTTTTATTTTTATTTTTGTATTTTTTTTAACAATTGGAGACTAGTCTAGTGTATTATTAATAAAGACATGCCTCCGGGGCGTTCTTTAATGTAGACGTCACATTTTAAGACACAACTGAATATATCTCCAGAAATGATTAGTACCTGTATATGGATTCATTCCATCCATACGGTTATTATGCCAGGTTAGTTACCCTGATTAACCTTGATTGGTGTTGGTATGTCTACAGTTTCAAGCACGTACTCGTCCTGTACGCAGTGCCACACAAACGAAGTTTAGTTTTAAGTTTTGAGTGTTATTTTTGGAAGTTGGCTGCTCTGCACTTTTTTGGTAATGTACTTTAGAGTCATCTGTTCCATAAATATTAGCACTCAATTAATTATACATTAATAAAAACAAATTAATGAATGCTGCGGTCTGGCAGATAGATGTGTGTTTCCTCTGCAAAATTAATAGCATAAGAGAAACTTTGTATTTGGGAGTTGCTAGTCAAGCAATAAATGGTTTAATTGAGATTCTGCTCATTTCCTATTTCCCAACATACAGTTAGACTTTGTTTAGTATTAAGGAGCAATTAATCAGATTGTGTAAAAAGTATCCAAACAAATGTTATGGAATGAAAACAATTTGCTGGTATGTTTACTGTTACATTTGTGTCCATCATCAATATGTTCCGTTTCTTCTCTAATAGAGGCCTATTACTTTCACATTTTAAATTAGGGGACATTTTGAGGATAGGCCTACTATATGGAACAGAACAATTGTAGCCTCGTCTGACAAATTACATACCCCAGAGTAAGTTATAATCGTTTTGTGCCCGAAGCATTTACTTGTAAAATGTATTTACTGTAAATATTTGGTGTTGTGTTCATTTTCATTGTCTTAAAAATGACTGATGAACAACTTACTATATAAACGTTTTTTGGGTTTTTAAAAAAAAAAATGTTGATAGCTTTATTTCATTTCTTACAGTTCTAAAGGCAGACCAGTCTAGTGTTTTTAAATTTCCCATGGCTCCTCTATCCTGTTCGCTGGGCGCCCCTCTCGGATCAGCGCTGTTGTCCGGCGGATCTAGTTCCCATCACCTGCCGTTAGACCTTCACCTCCGGAGTAAAATGGACCCGGGGTCAGATCTAACCAACAAGTCAAAAAAAGGCAGGAGAAGTCGGACTGTCTTTACTGAATTACAACTAATGGGGCTGGAGAAAAGATTTGAGAAGCAAAAATACCTCTCAACACCAGACAGGTACGCAGATAGGTCTTAAATGTTTATCACGTTACGTTTGCAAAACTATACCAACGATTGTTGTTTCCAATAAAACACACGCCATTTAAACAGGCCGTGTGATTTGCTTTTACCAAAACACGGCGACTATGTTTTTAAACATTTTAGTGCACTTTAAAATATTAAAATGGTTACATTTAAAACCGTTTAGCCTTTGTCACATGTGTACCTACACTATCGATGTATCTATAGGTCTATTTAGCTCGTTCTGTCTTTATACCCGCAGTGTATTTACACGTGGTACAATACAGAATCAGTAATTAGTCATTGTATTAGAAAATATGGCATCATACTTACAATTATTATTATTTCTATATATTGCTCAACAGAATAGACCTTGCAGAATCACTGGGTCTCAGTCAACTGCAAGTAAAGACGTGGTACCAGAACAGAAGAATGAAATGGAAGAAAATAGTAAGTTTATTTATTTATTATAATAAGCCTACATTAATGTAACTAATAGCGACTGAATTTAATGTGAGCAACAATCTCTTTTCATCCGGGAGAATAAAGAAACCTGGGACTTCTTGAATCCAAAATGTAACTTGATACAATTATTATTATTATTATTATTATTATTATTATTATTATTATTATTATTATTATTACGACTCTGGATTACAAATTGGTGAACAAATTGCTCAACTAATTGGTTTGTCATTTCACAAACCAAACCCATTGTATTCTAATTTGAATTTGTAGAGACTGAGGTCCATTAGGTATGGAAGCATTAATAGTATTCTTCTTTACTTTTCTGTCAGGTTTTGCAAGGCGGAGGCCTGGAATCACCCACCAAACCCAAAGGGCGCCCCAAAAAAAACTCAATTCCAACCAGTGAACAACTTTCAGAGCAAGAGCGATCAAAAGAAGCAGAGCGACAATCCGAAGGTTCTTCTTCCTCACATTCGGACGTCAATCAGGAGGAATAGCTGATATCCTTCTGCAGGCCGCCAGCGTGTATGGACTAATGAGGCAGTAACAATCAAACTGCTCTAATGAGAGGAAATTGTGACTGCAGCTCCGCCGCTTGCAGTCTGGAACTAATATCATAACTGATGTGCCATATCGTATATTTTAAATGTCTAGTGTTTTTCGCAATATGGACCCTTCATTTGTTTTTTGCGGGATAAACTCATCTGATACACCTATACATTTGTTTCCAGTGGAGGATACAAAACAAATGACTTTAATTGAAGAAGTCTATGGTCAGTAGATCGACACTACCTTTTTAATTTCCAATGTATTTAAGGGTATTATTTCTGACCCTCACACGAACACACATTTTCTTCATGTAAAATAGTCTATGCATTTCACCAGAGTGTTTTAATTTTTTTTTTTTTTTTTTTTTTTTTTTTTAAGAAACTGCAAGCATCGGGTCTTTGTGTTTTTTTCTTTTCTGTGGTAGGCTCTATTTTTTGTGCATACTGTATATGCAATAAAAAGGTACTTAATGCTAACTGTAATGAGCGAAAGAGTTTGAGTTATTGGGGCATTCCTTATTTAAATATATTTATATAACATTATATATAATGTTGTGGCAGTTAGCCAGTAGGTATGATTCTGTTTATATTAAAATGTGCCCAGTTTTCTTGAATGACATTTTCAGTCTGTACTGTAGCAAATTGAGATAAACAGTAAATAACACACCGGTCTCATTTCGCTCTTCTAGCCTTCCGATTCCCTGCATTGTCTGCATGATGTTTTCTGTTCTGTTTTTGTAGGTTTCTTGTTATAAAATAAATATTTCTATATTTTAAATCACCCTTTAACTCATATGTTACTTACTTTTTTTCCTTATTATTTCGCACAATGCTTATGAACTTCAAATTATCTGGATTATTGTTTGAAAAGCACATAATTCCAAATACTACCTATTGTTACATTTGTAAACAACAGTGGTCAAGAGCGTTTGTTAAAGCATTGGACCCCTAGTAAAATAAAATAAAATAAAATAAAAAACAACTAATATAATAATTCGAGCTGTTATAGCCTATTGTTGCTACATGTGGCACCATTTCTTTAACCATTGGAAGCCCAGGCTATTGTTGCAAGATCCGCTTGACGAGAAAAAATAAATAAATAAAGGTCATATAACGTTGCAGGGTATGCATCGTTTTAAACTTACAGCACACCGTTTTAGATGTGTTGCGTTTACTTATACACCAGTGCATTTACTGTAGCTTTTTTTTTTGTTTGTTTTTTTTAATGAGAAACAGCTACGGTGTATCTTCATAGCTTAACTAACGCGTTAACGATTGCGATAGGCCAATTGTTAGTTGAGGGTTGTGGTGTCTATCAAATGGAAACGGGGTTCCCATTACAAACTGCTGTCTAGTGTTTTCATCAAGTTGATTTACCCCTTACGTCACAATGAAAACAATTGCGCGTCTTCGTCTGGACTGCACCGTTTAGGAAGTTTTTAGAAATCTGACACAAACGCTGCCCGAGGGCTTCTATTTTAGGCAAAGTATAGGAAAAACACGAAGGCAAAAGGTGACCAAAAGTGCAAACAGGTGTGTACTGAGGAGGGGGCGGGGTCTTAACATCATATGGATTGATGTTTTATGACAAATTTAAACAGATGACAAAAATACAGTCGAACATTAAAAGCTTAATAAATGGGTTTTTTTTTCTCCAATGAAAACACATTTGAACTCGGCTCACCAGTATTAATTCCTATTTCGGCCTAGTTAATGCGTAACACTTATGAGATGGTTAAATTAGGACCATAATTAGCTGTGGTTTTCCAAGTGTCATTTGTTAGAAATAAGCCTACTGATTACATAAATAATTGGTAAAAATGTTAAAGCACTGGGACCATTCACCTAATTAGTTTTGAAATAAGCAATGGCACTTATATAAAAACTTACTTCATAATCCATAATTTACCTGTAAACAAATAGGTGTTTGTAAAGTGGCTCCATTACATAACCTTTGTATAGATGCAAAATATGTAACATATAAGCGGTGTGTCAATTGTTTTTTTTCCTTCATTTTTATTTGTATATGTATAGCGTATATAGGCCCTTGTTATGGCATCATCAATATTAATTTGGTGCTGTCTGTAATCCAGAGGTTCTGTTTACTGTTTTCACCGCAGTCTTTGCATAAGCAACCTCTTTAATGCACATTTACTGCAGGAGTTTGTAATGCAACACCCTGAGTTATTTATTCAAAGCTTTTTAAAATTAATGTTTTCCCTTTAGGGGGGAAACAAACTGATGGTAACAGCTTTGTGAATATGGCACTAAATGTGTTCTTGCAGATTACAGTGTTTGGAGTGATTTGTGAAACAGCTTGAGACCAGCATACCTCTCCTCTTTACATGACTCGTTCTCCTGGGTACTGGTGCCTGTTTCAAATGCTACCGATAGCTGTCAATTTCTTTCTGTGCTTTTAAACCCCAAGTGACACACAAGCCTAAATGAAATCAGACTATGCTGCTGCTATAGATAAACTTCACAAAGGCTTAATACTAGTTTTTTATTTAATCCAGGCCAGTATCTGAGTTTAGTGCTTTTCCAACTAGCCGTTTCTAAAGTGGCATGTATTTGCATCTAGTAAAATGTAACTGTGTTGAATTGCTCCCTTTGCTAAATTGATATACTTAAGCCAGAGAGGAAAACATCATACTTACCTTAAATGTATGTACAGTAAATGTTTTACAGTTTTTTTTTTTTTACTTTAAGCTTGAAAGAAAAAAACCCCACCAATTATAATTCTAAAAAGACAGTTAAAGACTGTGTTCAGTACAAGCCTCTAAATGTCTGAGCTTGTTTATTTCTGGGTATGTCAGTTTTTTGGTGCATTTATCGAGTCTTAACTGTTTCGTTGTAGTCCAGTGTGCTCGGTATCTTTCTGAAGAGCTGGTAAATTGGACTGATATTCTGACATTCTAGAAGACTTTTTGAAAATCCCATCAATTGTTATCATTCCATAAAGTTAAAAATTTAAAAGCGTTT
This sequence comes from Acipenser ruthenus, assembly GCF_902713425.1. Lineage (NCBI taxonomy): Eukaryota > Metazoa > Chordata > Actinopteri > Acipenseriformes > Acipenseridae > Acipenser > Acipenser ruthenus. The sequence goes on from NC_081213.1 coordinate 25,865,880, forward strand.
AAATTCCTTTTTCATTGGACGTTTTTCTAAGTTATGATTTGTTCAGTTTAATTTTCAACGAGTCTGTATTTTTTATAGTCTAAAAATAGGTTATATATAAGCTTGAACCACATCACATATAAAGACCTTTAAGATCTTTAATTTAGGGCAGAAGTGTTTAGAATTAGAGTTAACTACTTTGGCAGTGAAATGTCCTTAAAGGATGCCAATTTTCATTAAAACTTGAATTCAGGGAGAACGTGTTTACTCTGTAGTGTAAATATGTGGTACGTGCCATTGACTAACACAACATTTTCAGAACTTTGAAACAACTTATTTATTCTTGCAGAAATATTTACAGAACTCTTTTAATCACCTAAATGACCTCTATGGTATGCTTTGTATGTGCAATAATTAGGAAAGTCATTGCAATACTTGTTTTAATTAGCAGATACAGCAAGTTAGCAATGGGGGAACGATATATATATATATTGTTTTCTAGTAAAACATCCATATTCAGTTACTCTATCATAGCTTTTTTTTTTTCAAAGGCTTCTCCGGGCACATACTATACTGTATATAGTTCTTCTTCTTCTTCTTCTTCTTCTTCTTCTTCTTCTTCTTCTTCTTCTCTTCTTGTTATTTTACTTTTTTCCCCTGCTGGATAAACTTGGTGACCCCAGCACACGGTCATGTATCAGTGGCGATGGCTTTGCCTTCAGAACAGGAACGATGTCATATTCCTTCTTATTAAGTATGTAGATGACCAGATTACTCTCAGTCCACTCCACCTCTTTCACATGCACCACAGGAACAAGGGGACACACAGAAGCAGACATGTGAGAATAGGAGCTGGTTGCTCTCATTGTTTTGAACATTAGTTACTAAATGTGCTGTTCATGTGCTTAAGCAAAGCGAATACGTCCATCTAAAAATAAACACCTACACTCTCCCTAAGCCCCTTTAGCAGTATTTCAAACCAAATTCATTGTCGGTTATAAATATCCTGTTCAAAGCAATTATCCGTAATTATCAACCCCAATTTAACAATTGTGTATGTCTGCCTGCAACGTTTCTAAGTTAAATTTCCATTGGTGTTCCAATCATTTCACTTAATGTTCTAAATATCACATTTCACACGTTGTTTGGGATGTTTATTTTATTTTTTTCTTAAACCGAGTTTTAAAAGATTGGATAGGTGCCCTTTTTTAAATATATATATATATATATATATATATATATATATATATATATATATATATATATATATATATATATATATATATTTCTGCTACATTATAGGCTATTTAAGAATGTTCTATGCATTCTTATATTTTCTATACATTCTCCATGGATTTATTTATTTGTGAAAGCTTGGTGTTGGCCCTACATGGCCATTATTTAAACAGAATGTACTGATCAGATATTTCATAAACAATTTTCGTTCATTGTTGATGATATTTGTATATAATTAATGGTAGTTGATGGCTTTGATCGTTTATCATGTGTTATTGGCAATCAAAAAGCTTCACTTTGGTAATTTCACATAGTTATATTAATCAAAACCAGCACTCGGACAATAGCTTACATTTTACAAGCAGACCTACACATTTTAATGGAGAATAAAACACATTTACTACATTTTAATTATTAATATTTTTTAAAAAATCTGAATTAAAGTGGGATATATAGATTAACACTACATGTTTATGTCAGAGAATAACAGCTATTTTCTTTCAGTTCTCCAAACAAAAAACATTTTCATTCATTAACAACCACATTCCAAATGTGTAGTTCTTCTTTCAAAAATATTTGTATGTCCTTAAATATATGTTCTTGCAGATTTTAAACTAACTTGGGCCACTATACAATGTTCAAAAATATTTGTACGTCCTTAAATATATGTTCTTGCAGATTTTAAACTAACTTGGGCCACTATACAATGTTCAAAAAAGTACTTTAGTGTAATCCGGACCAGGACACCGTATGGTTATGGTGTTATTGACTGAGCAAAAAAAAAAAAAAAAAAAAAAAAAAAGAAAGAAATATAGTCAGAAACGTACGATGAACTGTTTTTACTTAGTTTATTTAGCTTAACTTATGTATTTTTTTTAAAAAAAACAGTTTATTTTAGTAATATACTTTTCTTCCTTCGCTATGGTTTTTAATCACTTGAATCTTAATCTCAGTCATGACGAGCAGAATTGCGTAGGTTTTGAATGCATAGCAACTAACTGCCCCCCACACTCACCCGTGTTTTATTTTTTTTTAGGATGTTCTTTTAAATAACCGTATGAATTTAAAAAAAAATCAATATATTACCACACAATTGGACACACAAATGAATACTACAAAATTCAAATAAACGATATAGCTAGCAACTTCTATTTAATGTTGCATCAAAATCCCACTGTGTTACATAAACCAACAAAGAGTCATTGAATGTCTAATTTAATATTTAACTAAATCACTATTACATATGTTAGGACAGATACGACAGGCTTTTATATATATATATATATATATATATATATATATATATATATATATATATATATATATATATAATATATATATGCATAATTATTAAGGGACCTCGTGGGTTGTGTTAGGAGACGAACCGGACATGAAAATCAGCAACATCTGCCGAAACAGCAACAAAAAGCAAGCATTATACGAGCAGAGCTCGCTTACAGATACTCAAGAAGTACAAATTAATAAGGATTTTTTTTTTGAACAATCGTGTAACGTTTTCCTCAGAGAGGATGAAAAGGACTAACAATTGCAAATAAAATAAATGTTGTCAGCCGCTATAACATGGGATCAAGGTAAAAAAAACAAAACAAAAAAACCAACACACAGTTTATAGCAGTTTGAGCTTTAAACTAAATGATAAATATTAATCAGTCTGAAACTGCTTCGGACGACTAATTAAAAATAAATAGCTTGCCAATCAAAAACGGGGGTCTCAGGCCACATGTGCAAATTCTTGCACGTGGGATGGTGAGATTAAATAGACAATTAACCTTTTCATTTCATTAGAGAGTTCGTGTCATTTGCTGCAGCGGCCGGCAGTTTATCCTCTCTTACTAGACGTTTTACTTTAGCTTGCTTCCCCTTGTTGCCGTGTTTACGATTACAAATAAAATAGTTCAACTTTTTGGAAGAAACAAAAAAAAACAAACACGTTACTTCAAATGCCAATAGTATAGCCTGCAAAATGTATTTTTATAGACTTGATGATACTTGATAAATTTATAATTCTTTACAAGGGCAATGCCTTGAGTTTCACAGTTAAACATATGGGGTACTTGTATATGTTTATAAAACTTTTTAAAATGCATCGTATTACTTAACATAGCATGCTATTGGGCACACATACATCACGTGCAATCATTAAGAACGCAGACCTCACTGTCAGCGTTTTCTATTAGTCAATTTAAGGCTTTTACATTTTGGTCTTCCGTTTGTAGTGAAAGGCAGGTGCGCATAAATCAGGATGAAACGGAGCATTCAAGATAAAAAACAGACGAAGAACTACAGCACTTAAGGACATGTTAAGAGTTTGCATTCAGCAGCGCTTAAATGTGTGTACGTGTATGCTTATTCATTATAACCAGCAGGTTAGTTAGATCAAGTCGTTGGCCACACGCATGCGGAGCCTCGGGAGGATCATAGCATTGCAAAGCAGGACTTTTTACAGATACTATTACATAGAATATAATGATGTGCATATGTATGTGCAGTAGCAAAAACAGCATATCTTCATTTCATTGTGTTTCTTGTCGCACACTATTTTGTTTTCGGTTCAATGTTCATTGTAGGCTGTCGATGAAGAATTACCAGACATGTACTTTAGTTTGAAAAAAAAAAAACAGCATTTGAAACAAAAACCAGAAAACACACAACACAGAGAGCTGACTAAAATATCTTAAAGCTTTTAACTAAAGAGGGCGAATACAACTAACAAGTACATTACGTTATATGCCCTTTAGATGTTTATGGATTCATGTGAAACATGCTGTCATCACAATATACATTATTGTATTTGATTTACGAAGTACTGTATACAGTAAAGAAACAAAAGTTCCAACTCGTACTACAAAGGCAAAGGCAACAGGATTTTTTTTTATACAGGTCATTTATTTTTAGAAATATTCTAAAATGTTACAGTTGCCAAAAACAAGTATGGTAAGTAGCTGTTGTATTGCGTAAGATGTACTGTACCAGCCACTGTTATTGTTATACAGTGATAACGTCTTGCATTACGTGGAATGCATTCCCTGTTTTGGCAAATACTGAAAACCAGTGTCTGGAAATTAATTTATATCAACATTATTCAATTAAAGATACAATTATATGAGCAGTTCAACGTAAACATCGAACTGCGTCATAAAATAATCTGGTGCTAAAAAACTTTTCAGACTTTTCTTCATTATTTATTTTAATTAATCTTCGGAGTATTTTACGCAGTGAGTCCAAAAGCAATAACTTTCTACTTTTAAACCACCACCAAGCTTAATAGCTGTTTATCAGTTTAGGAAAAACACGAAGCACTGCGGTACCTAGATATGTGTTAATGGCTGTGAAGAACCAAGCCTGGGAGCCAGACAGTGCGTTCTTCTATCTCCTTGCTTGCTGTAATGAGAACATCTAAACGACGCAATCCCCGGTACTGAGGCTAAAGAGAACGAAGTTGCGATGGGGACATAGTGTTACCTTTTGTATCACAAAACACCTTAATATTCACTAATAATCCAGCCACAACCATGGATTTATATGGACCGTAATATGGTACTTATATATATATAATACACTTCTCACGAGCCATGTGACAATGGTTTTGGGTCTGCACAGCTATAAGAATGTGATTGCTTCATAAAATATTAACATTAACTGTTTATTAGCTGTTGACTCAGAGCAGTCTGAAAAAATGTTACTATTTATTTTCTAGTGGGAAAACAATGATATTGTATAGAAAATTAGTGTACAAGATGGAACACGCATGTCCCAATGCGTCACATGATATACAAAAATATAAAGCTGATTTGTTATGTGCGGAACACTACACACATTTCCATTTTTCTCAAAACGTGTAATTGCTGATGTTTAAAATGAATGCCCCTGCCTGCAGTAAACAGTGGTTATCCCATTACTGTTCTGCCATTACTGGTAATCTTCCGATTCTACTGTATTACTGTAATCTCTTGCCATAATCTAAACAGTCCCCTATTAATGTGACCTCGGCTTACTCTTCTGTAATGTATGTTGACATTTGTTTGGGAGCAATTTAGTCTTAAAACAAAAACATGTATTTAAGACAAATTTAGTTTAGGCACAAAAGTTGGCTGTAATAGGAAACTGATGATGGAAAGCTAACATTTGGTGTGTAGATCTTTTTCCTGGGTCTGTATTTTGTAGAGAGGGGAAAAAACAAAACAACAGTAAAGCGACAGTAAATGATATGTCATTATTATCTGGGTTTATTGACCACGCACCATTTACTGTGGTTGGCGGGACTGTAATACATTGAGAAGGTTTCTTTAAAGATAGAGCAGTAACTCATTCTTGGTCCTACCTCCCACATAATCATTATTCTAAGAAGGAGAGAGGAAAGTGGACTCCTCCTAATACTGGAGTAGCACTGAATGTATGTCCTCTGTGTATCTGGAATTTTACAGCTCTGCAGTCGCTTCCAGAATCCCATCATAGTCTATTGAAAAACATCAGTTTGAGCATTTCAGCTTTGCTTTTGTAGATGTAAATACTTTTTCTTCAGGAAAACTATCCAAACATTACGATATAGGATAACACAATTTATCCTATTGCTATAAAAAGCATCAAGGAACAATTTAATACTGTAAATGCCACATGTTAGCTATTACACAATTATCTACATATTTGAATTGTACCATAATATTGCTACCACAAACAGGATAAATAATATTTGTTGGTAGAAAACAACCAAGGCGACTGTATTTAAATAGATTTAAAACTTTTTTTAATGGGATTTTTATTCCATTTTAAATAATTTACTTCAGATTAAATCTCTCAGCTTGATTGGATCTGGCCCAAACAAACTTCCTGCCTTGGGTAATGTTTTTTTAATTATATTTTTGCACAGAAAAAAAGGCATACCACCTAAAAGGACCATGTCAAGTTTGAATCCAAGTTCAATAATCTTATCATGTACTTCTTTGTACCAAATCCCTTCTTTTTTCTTGAAACTGCCACATGTGCTTGCTTAAATCAAGTTAGAGTTAATGTTTCTCTTGGCATTAGAATGATGAAACTGGACGAACTGCCTATGTCTTGGAGCCAGAACTAATGTAACAATTAGTTTTAATGAGATTTCTCAGAAAATTACAGCAGGGTTTTGGGTTTGAACATTTTAATCTTTTTACCTGTGTTCAGTAAAAATGACATCGCTCGTGGGCAGTAAGCTTATTTGTGTCTGGGTAAGAAACCGTGCAGTAAAGAACCTGCTGTGCGCTCATAACAATAAGACAAAAACCAAAGTATCCAAGTTACATGGCTTTGCATTTTCTTGTTTGTAGAATCATTGAATTTAAAAGGATATCTAATTGAAATGTGAAAATGACATGATATGGAATAGACTAAGATCAACAGATTTCTATAATAAAATGCCTTTCTTCTTCTTCTTCTTCTTCCAGTGATCTCCATTACCATTGGTTCACCTTGCTATCTCTTTGAGATTCATAAGCATGTTGAAAAATCTTGACACCAGCAACCACCAAGTTTAATTGTAAACATCATAAACAGCAAAGGACAAGGTTAACACTGACTTCAAAAATGTAAGTTTATTTAAAATGTTTTACTATATCTTTAAAAAGGATGATCGTATAAGTATCTGAATCATAAATAAGTGGAAACTGGTCATTTGTTTCAGTAGCCACTTGTTCTATTGTGATATTTATCACTTTTATTAATGGGCATTATACTAAATGAAAGTCTTAACCTCTTATGATTAAATTATGAATAGCCAGAACCCACCGGCATGCCAGCTAATGCACTGGAATTCATATGAATTTATTTGTGGCCCAGTATTTTAAAGCGTAACCAATATCTTTATTAACCACATAACATTCATAAAAATGTAGCCTGAAAAGAATCACAATTTACTATGTCAGTGGGATGGAAAGGAGTCTGTAAAATGTCTTCTTATTTAATGGGCTGCATGAATTTTATAAGTCGTGGAAACTTTCCTCCTCCTTCAATGTCATTAATCAGCCTTTGTTTTTCCAAACCTGCATCATTCCCTTCCTTTAATGTGACAGTGTACGGCAAACTTCAGATATGGACCTCAACCAGGCAAAAACACAAGTCTTTCAACTCAATATAATAAAGCCTAATTACTTCCTCCTGTTAACTTACAAGGCTGGGCAGCAACAAAAAAAAAATCCTTATGATGTAATCAGCTACACGACAGTGTTAATTTCCCAAGAGGAGCTGCAAATTCTATTTTGCTAATAAAGCTAGGAGACTTGTTTTAAGCAATGGATTCAAGTCCATTGAATGTAAACAGGAAAATGGTGATTGACAAGAAAATTGATGGTACTGAAAGAAAAATAAAATCCTCTGTGAGCTGAGTGCCAGCAAAACAAAAAGATTGAGGATCTGCATTATATGGAGTGACTGGAATCCTTATGTAGCAGAATCAGGGATAGTTTGACGGCAAAATACTGTTCCTTAAGTTCCAAATTAAACCAAAAATGCACTGACTCCATAATAGCCACTACATATTTGTTTTTTCCCCCCAAAATGTACGTTTTTTTGGAATAATTAATTTGCTTTCTTCTGAGCAGAAAATGGACTCATTAAAAACCCTTTGTATACAACAGACTGATGGCGCCACAGTACTGTAGCAGTGCACAGTATTCTAAATAAAAGAGAGATTAATTTTTTTAATATATATATGTGCTTAGTAAATCATTCAAAATACCCTGTCATCTTGAAAGTTACACTTGTCGCTTTTAAAATGACAAAGTTTAACAACACCATGTTATTAATATTTAATTGTTTTGTTATTATTTATAAAATGCATTAACATAGGTATTTAGGGCCCTGTTGTCCAGCTTTCCGTAGTGAAATGGCATGGCTTATTCTATAGTTTTAAAATGACTTGCATTTATTTTATATCAGTACTGTAGTGTAAATTGTTGCATGCCATTAATATTACATTTTCAAAGCATTATGGTAATTTTAAAGGCCTTGTAAATTGTGTATTTCTAGTTTTCCGAACACTTTTTCAAATCCTTTATGAAAGGTTCAGTCTATAAACTATAGCTATACTTTCTACCTAAATAACTGTCCCAATAGCATAACCAATGGGAAGCCTGTTTGCTTATGAACCCTGTGGTTAAGAAGCACTGCCATGGGTGGACAGATGTGCAATACAGATCTCTATCATAGTGGTAGTTTTGAAGAAGCATTTTAATAACCCTTTAATGGAATCTAGTCAGTAAAATAACAAACACTGATGATAGACTGCTGGTATTTACAGTAATATGCTGTGTCACGGTCTTAGTTGGTACATTCTCTCATAACTTCTTATCTGCTACCTAACACTCCCAGGCTTTCCAGACACATGTTCCTTCCTCTTTGTATTGCACGAAAATAAGAACAATGGGGAAAACAACAAAAAAGCAACACAACATCCATATAATTGTTTATGCATTTCCATGCTTTTGAATTTGTGTGGTACGCAGACTGTTCTGGGTCCTGTGTAATTTCCACAGAGACAATGTTTGCAGACATGTTTGATTCAAAGGCAGTTTTAGAGTTCGACAAAGCTCTGTGTTTTCACAGTCATTTCACCAAAACAATTTAAATAGGGATTTTGTACCTGACAAACACTGGCTCCATGCACTGTTAAAGAAAAAAAAAAGCGAATGAGGCAAACTGTTGAAAGCCGTTTAAATAAATAAAAAACAGTTAAAAGCAAACCTCTCTTGGCTTTTTATTCTATTCTTTTTGATGTGGCTCTTATTTGATAGATTAACATCTATCTTAAGACCATAAGAACCCACACTGTCCCTGCTTTGAAAAAAATAATGAAGCGCACCAGACAATATTACATTCCAACCTATAACTTCGTTCTTCATCAGCTACACTTGTCCAAAAAAGGGGGCTTTTATAATCCGTGAGAATAATGCCAACTGCATTTACCTTGTTACCAACAGCTTTCAAGGAGGCTTTGGGTGCAGGTGCTGACATTTTGATTCACTAGACACAATACACTGTTTTTGCTGTAATGTGTTTAAGAATTTACCAAAGCCTTTAGGAACAGATTATCACATTACTTAAGTGGGACTGTTTAAATTCTTGCTGGAAGACATACCTTAAATAAACCTTAACAAATACAGCTATGGACAAAAGCTTTGCATCTCCCTATAGAATTTTATATAAAAAAAGAATGTTACGTTAACATATTGAATTAATTACTGTTTTGTAGTTTTCCATATACTTAACGAAAAACGGACAAAAATTGTGACATTTAAAAATCTAACATGACATACTGTACTACTATTTTGGCTTCTGGTAGACTTTTGCGATATCATTTTGTAGTTTCTTTGATTACATGATGTTAAATAAAATATCTAGATTATGTTCCTACATATATATATATTTTTAATTATGTCTCAATCCTAAAATTCCAGGTGACGCAAAACATTTGTCCATAGCTGTATATATGCATGCTTCAGGTTGATAGTTAATGAAGGTGAGCTTATTTTTTCAAACATACAGCTATTTAACTCAAAGCACTAGGCGTTTGACTGCATGAACAGAACAGAGATTATAAAGAACCTTCAGTTGTTGTAAACCGATGACAAGAGACATTTACAATCTGTGTAAACAGTTTAATGGATTGCTGAAAGGATTAAAGGAAGCCTCATTCAGTCTGATTTAAAACTTTTTAACATTATCTAAAAAATGTCAATTGACCATTCAATCTCCTAATGGGCTTTTCAGTCTGTCAGAATGAGTTGAGTGCACAACTCCTTTTGCACTTGAACGCTTAGCTGAAGATACTGATCAGTTTCAGGTTCATGTTTCTTATTGCAGATCCTGGTACTTTTGATTTTCTTGCATACATTTTTTTTTTTTTTCTTATGCACCAATATTTTCTACACTTTAAAAATAAAGTATGCATTGTATCACAGTAATAGAAAATGGATCTTGTACATTGAAGTAACTTAGACAATTGTAATTTTGTGGCAGGCTGACAAACATTTTTAGCTTCCTATTAGAAAATGAGGGATTGAAGGTCCTGTTAAATATAAGAACCACATTTGAGAATACCAGTGATGCAGACTAAAGGCATGCAATTATACAGTAATCACACAAAACTCTTGAGTATTGCTGTAATCATTACCACATCAACACTACCACCCAGAACAAGCCCTAGGGTGTCCCAGCTAACTCTCAACAAGGAGGTACTTCCTTCGAGTAGCACTGCTTTTACAGCCATCCAACTTATCATTGTTGACATAGGAAGCAAGAGCGAATGTATCGTTATTAGTAAAACAATTTATTTTTCGTTGTGCACCACACCAGTTGTGGCCCGCAGTCATTACAGACACATTTATCACATTAGTAGCAGCCCTCATTATTGTCAAAACCCTATACCTAATTCTGACCAAAATCCAGTTCATGGCCCTGGGGCATTATTAAGTGTGGATCCGGTATTGTTTAGTCCCCGTACTTTTTCAACCCAATTCAACACTAAGACTCCAAAGGGTCAATGACAGCTCAGGATAATTCTAACAAATCCTTAGGCCAAGGACATAGCTTGGGTATGGCTTTCTAACATTTTTAAATGCTGCGGTTTAAGTCTGCTAAGATAAAAAAAAATTGGTATGACTTTGGTCTCCTCTATTGTATTCCATACTTGGAATGGATAATTACTATTCTCTTTTCAGAAGCAGTTCTTGTTGTTCTGCTCCAAAACAAACACATTAAGTGTGTAAACAAGCAAGGGCCCCTGGGCATGTTTTCAGTGAAACTCCATTTTGTACTGTATGTTCAGCCAGGTAAACGTCAGAATATGAGAGATTGAAGGGATTACCAACTGCTCTAGGTATGACTGGATTGGAAGTGCGATCAGATCACTTACAAACTGTAAAGCCAGAAAGGACCTAATCCACCTGAGAACCCATACAGGAGAGTTAGGTGTTATTTCTTCTTGGGAGGGAGGTTTGGTAGGGGGAGTTGGCAGAGACCTGGACAATATCATCCACAGTTCCTCACTTGAGGAGGATTTCAGTGTTGACCAATATAAAACTAAAAGTGCCATTAAAAGATGCTGTTTATTTATGTATTGTAATGCTATTTAAAGGATGATCTTTGGGGGTACAGCAGTGAGGTGACATTTAAAACGGGCATTTCAAATTGGGAACAGAAATACCTAGTATGCACTCTAAATAGAACATTTAAACATCTGCATATTTGTTATAACATGAGGTCAAGTAGTTGAAAGTCACATTATATAATAAAAGGACATGCTTATCTGTTTCATGATATAACACATATTATAATAGTAGATATTTAGTCAGTAATACTAGCTAGAGCATCCCAGGCTGGAACATGTCTTGTATCACTGAAACTTAATAATAATCCTCAAGATGGGCTTCTGCATTGGATTTTATTACTTGAGGCTAAAGTTATTATTCCTAAAAGAAAAAAAAAACCCTAAGAGTTATCAACACAGTATTATAGAGTGATTAGTGCGATTTCCATCCCATAATACATGCAATCCTAGTTGTATCTTCATTTGTAACACTGTCAATCACATCCGTCCATAGAGTACTGCTAATGCTGCAATTGAAACTGGCAGTGAGGTTTTTTTTTTTTTTTCCTGAAATATAATTGTTAGCAATAGCATTTGAATGGAGTACAAGGTAGCTGCTGAAAAGAACATATCTAAACCCCCTAGATAGCTTTCCAGAAGGTTGATACCATTTCCCTTCACTTCCTAATGCTTTGTTCAGTAGAATCCCTTGAATTCATATTGGTAGCTCCAGTCTCACCGAACTAAAGATTGTGGGGTAGGGAACTATATTAAGAGGACTACAGCTCTGGCCATATGTCTTGCATCACCCTATAGAATGAACTCATTTTGCTTCATAAAGTTGAATAAAACCTCCTGAATAATGTTACGTTAACACATTGAATTACATACTGCTTTTTAGTTTTCCCATGTACTTAACGAAAAACTGACAAAAATTGGACAATGTGACATTTTGAAATCTAACATGAAATACTGTACTACTATTATGGCTTCCGGTAGACTTTTGCGTTATCATTTGGTACTTTCTTTGATTACACAATGTTGAATAAAAGATCTAAATTATGTTCATATAGTTTATTTTTTTTACGTCTCAATCCTATAATTCTAGGTGATGCAAAACTTTTGGCTGTAGCTGTGCAAACAGTAGCTGGAGATCTCAAAACAGTGGCTTACTTGCAGAGGGTAATATCTCTTAATGCAAGTAAGACTTACAAGTTCACAACATCAGAACTAATCATGGATCTTTTTTGGTTTAGAAGTAGCTGCTGCATTCGGCGTGTTGCCTTCAGAGGCAAACGTAAAAGGTCCAACAAAAATGGGGAATTGACAGGCCCACCATCAAAGCCCTGTGATCCAAAGGACCATAGGATCTTCCCTAGATAAATGCAGACTGCCCCAAGCAGCTCATTTCTTAGCGCTCATTCAGCATGATCAGCAAAGGAGTAATCATAAGATCTTAGAGCATTGTGTAGAGTCATCAGATTCATGTGGCTAAAGCACGAGATCAGCTTCATCCGCAGGTTCATCCCCAGGGTCCTGTGTATAGCGTGGGGTCGGACAAGTGCAGCTTCCAACAGAAATTACAATCAAGAGGAAGAGTCAGCACTTAGGAATCTGGGGATTTTGAACTTCAATATGAGATGCAATTTAATCATTAAGGGGGACTTTCGTGGTGGCTAGATAGCATGCCTGCAGAAAGGGGAAGCTGACCTCAATTTTCTAAGCAGGTGTTTGTGAAATCAAAAGGTGCGCCTTTAAACAGAATAGGAACCAGGGCCAATGGCAGGCCGCCCGCTCAACACACACAGGAGGCATTATCTACAATTAAAGCTTTTCTGATTAATAGTGCTTATGTGCCAAAACTGCACATGTAGAGTATGATCTCAATTAGAGTGAAACCTAATTGAAGCGAGGCTGAGCTCCAGATTCATCCTGTAATTTCTCCTTTTGTTTAACTTGGACATAATCTGACAACAGCATTTTTTTATTTTTAACTATTATTAATGGATTTTTTTTGTGAGAATTTCTTACTGATGGTATGACAAAGAAAGAAAGAAAAGAAGAAAGAAAAAAGAAAATGTTGTTATTGTTTTATTTGTGCAGCCCAGAAATCTAATGAAATTCAGAAGGGCTAGTGATAGTAACAGTTTTTTGCGGAAAATGATTTTTTTTTTTTTTTTTTTTAGTACTCCAAGAGTATTAACAAGCAAAGGCAGCCCCTGCCAAAGAAAACTGTTTTAAAGTGGAACGGAATATAAATGTATAATCACGCCACTGCCATTACCTCCGACACTAAGAAAGTAGGAAATGTCAAAGTCTCACAAGAAAAATAAGGACGAGTCTAATGAGTCCACAGGAGAGGAATTATCAACATTAATCACTAACCTATGTGGCAACTTAACCTTCTTTAGGCTTCCTACACAAAACACTGGCAGTAGACTCAGTTTGGAAGGGGCATTCACCTGTAGCTATTGACAGCGCTGCACAAAGAGACACAAATATTTACCAATTCTGCACAGTTGTCAAATCCAAGGGCCACTTACCTACATAAGCCCGATATACGCTTCTTGCAAAGGAGCCAACTCTTTTGCACAGCGGTATCAGCGCTATGCTTTAGTACGAGAGGTCCTGGGCTCGCGCCTGCCCTCCGCCTGTGTGTGGATTGCATCACCCTGTGGATGCACCTGCCTACGTTGACCTATTTTGCTACAATATGTATATATTGTTTATTATGTAGGATGCATAACAGGCGAAATCCTTTTTTTTTAATGAAAACAGCTTTGTATTTATTTTACTGTATAAACTGTGTTATATGATATAACAGGTTAGTGTATATTTTTTATTGGATTCATTTAACTGTAGCCCTTGACACATCTGTTAAGTTGTTAAGTGGCAACTGCTGGTTTGCAACATTACCAATCTTTTTCTTAACTAAAATACATTCTATAAACATGGTGTCATAGTCATGCTGTAAAAACATCACTCCAGTGCCATGTAATGGCCTAACCTTGTTAACATTCCAAAGTTCCTTCCACTTTTTATTTCCTTCATGCGAAGTGATCTCTTAATGCTGATTTTAATAAACTACTGTCATTTAATCATTTTTAAATCTTTATTTTTTTCATGTTCTTCAAATATACCTTTATTACCAAAATAACCAAGGAGCCAGATGATTCAAGAAGGAAGGCAATAGTTTGCTCAGTAAAAGGAGAGAGTTTCTCCCTGTTTTGAATATTCCCTGTGAGCTCACAACTGCACGTTAACTTGCGTCTAATTCAGTTGTGATGCAAGTTTCATACAGGGCTGTAGTATAACTGCATGGCTCTAATTACATGGTGGTTGGTTATTTACATGATTTGGGTTGGGTTTGCACTATTGAATAAATGAACTGCTCTGTACTCTGATTGGCTGAAACGACCTTGAGCATTACTTTATCTACAGACTGTTTTCATATAGTATGTGCTAATGATTTCAGTTTTTGATTGACACCCTACCCCACTGCCATGTTATAAAACCAGGCCTACAGTAAGCAAGTAGGCCTCTGAACAAATGCCATGTACTAGTATTTACTGTGCCTAGCCAGCTGAACTAGTGCTCCCTTGGAATACTGTGTGTTTTGAAAAGGAATTTCTTAAAATATCATCATAATGTACACAGGAACTTGTATAACAAAAAAAAGAGGAAAATCATAAGGCCTGAAGCGAGGGGGATGAGAAACATTTGGTACTTTGCTTACAATAGCTTCTTACACTGGGGCAGTACCAAAACCAGACAGTGAGCAAATATGTTTAGTTCAGGAAAATCATTAATCCTAGAAGTAAGGCATTTTCACATTTAATAGACTTCAATTAAACCCAATATTTCTTAATTCTAGTGTCAGGTGTTTCTCCACAATCATGTAAATGACTGTCCAACGCCATACGCTAATAGGGGAAAGGCATTAAAGTCCGGGCTCAGCTAAATGGCCAAATATAAACAAGAGCACATAATTCCATCTGCTTTTTTGGCAAACTGAAGTTCCTTTTTTTTTGTAGGCTTTTATTTTCTCCGTTTGTCTTGTGGACACAGTTTGCAGGAAATGTCAGCCAGGGTGATTGATAGCATGAGATTGGCGATGCACTGACTTCATACTTCCATAAAGCAAGACAGCTGTTGAGAGAAAGAAAATCCTTCAGGAGCTTGGAAACATTTACATTTTCCATCTCTTAGGCTGAACAATTGGCTTTTACCAGGCAAGTAAATAAAAAAAAGACATTCAAATAGTACCAGTAAGTCATTGAAACCATCATTAAATAGCAATTACAAAGAAAGTAGGTATATCCTTTTTTGTTGAAGATATAGCATTAGGTAGGGGAATTATTTTAAACAAAAAGCTGTTAACCTACCCCTTTACACAGTGGTCCTCAAGGATGTTCCAGTGGGCAAATTTGTGCCCGCGAGACCAGAGTTTTGTGACGGCAGCTGACATAATCTGTAATACTGCAATACTGTTATATTGCTAGAGTAACTAAAATCGACTGTTCATTGCTCTCAATCTCTGTGTTCTTGACAATTGACGAATCTGCATTTTAATGCCCTTTAATTTCACATTTTGGAATGAACTGTTTGTTAAATGTCAAAAGAGAGAGAAAGCGCCATGCCCCAAAACTCTTAGGAAATACAAAAATGTGCTCTCAGGCAAAACGCTTGGGCAGGAACACGGCTCTAAAATAAACCTGTGTTGTTGCTATGAAACTGGAAGGAAAGGTACATTTTTTTTACTCTGGGATCAGGTAAAAAAAAAAAAAAAAAAGAAAGTCTTTCCATAGAAAATCAAGACGACGCTCCATTCATGGAGAAAGACTCTAAGGGTTTGTTTTGAAACAAGACCAACATTTTTTCCGACTTGTCAAACACAGAACTTTAAACAGCGCTGTATTAAATGCTGTACAAAAAAAGTGTTTAATATACAGTATTTTTTTATTAATTATTTTATATACTTTAAAACATTAGTTACACCGCATGTGATTTAAAACTGAAAGAAAGGTTGTAATTAATTTTAGTCTTCCTAAATAAATGTCAAATAAATTGTACTAATATTTAATGTTTTACAGTATTTGCTTATACTGACATGACTAATTATAAATATTTTCATGTTCTTTATTGAGTGATTTTGCATTTTGGTAAATGTATTATTTCTGTTAAGTGCTGGTAGCTTTTTCTCATTACTCTTTGTGTTGATCCCTTGTGGACAATTTGTTAGGACGTTATACAATGTTGTATGAAATGCCAAAAAATGTATCACTGCAGGAAAATGTCATTCACTTAACTGATGCAATTGTTCCTAAACAGTAGAATAAATGGTTAGCATTTCTACTAAACCTTTACTGGCCTTCACTTGAGACCAGTAACAATGTGCTAACCCCCAAACCAATCATTTGAGGTTTAATGATTAAAATATACCACATTGAGCTCCATTACTTTATTACGGAGCCAAGAAGGGGACATGAGAGACAAAATATGTATATCTTGTGCTCACGTCTTACTGTCTCGTGGCTGCAAGATAATATCTCGTGTCCACAAGATATATATTTGTTTTCTCTCATGTCCCCTCCCGGGCTCCGCACTTTAATGATCAGTGGCAGATATAAACAATGCAGCTCTGTGACTCTGTTTTAATTCAGCTGGGATTTTCCCCTCCGAGTGGATTTATAAATCGTCTTATTAAAATTACTGCAGACAATAAAAATACAGTGAAATGAGGTCCACAAAAATGTTAGGTTTGCGATATTAAGATCTGTCATTTGCTTAGGTCAACAAAATAGACACTGTTACCTCTCATACTGGTACAGATGCCCTTTTGTATTGGCTACATTTGTGCAGAAAAGTTCTAAAAGCAATACAGACATTTAAAAGAAAAACATTTAATTATTGATACAAACTTCAGCATTACAAAGTTCACATGAACATAGTGTGGCTCCAAGGTTGCAATTAATCCTGTCTCTCGGTGTAACTATCAGCACAATCTGAGTTACTGAAATGCAGCTGCACAGTCTGCAGTCTGCTTGAATTGTGTTCCTTTAAAAAAAGGTACCTTGGTTTGCACTAATCTGTCCAGGGTTATTCAAATGAAGCACCATACGGGGAGTTAAAGGGGTTTCTGGTATCAGAGGCGGTCACTTCTCTTACAACCAGTAAATAGTTCCATAATTGCTAATCACTGGTGCTGCTCAATAGCTCTAAGCAGAATTCAGAAACAAAATAATAACTTGGAATAGCAAAGAAAAATATACAACGTCAAGCCCTAATTATCATGATTATATAGCAGTGGAAAGCTGCTGACCTGAGCACTCCAACAATCTCCTTATTGTTTCAGTCTTTTTGCTTTTTACATATTTCATAATACTGTGGTGTATTTTTTTTTTTTTTAACATATACAGGTTTAATGATACAATCGACTATGATACTCTAGATTGTTTGAATAGATGCGTTATCATTTTTCTTTTTTTAATAAAGTACCGGTATTAAGACAATCAGAAAAAATCATAAATTGTGAGGTTAAACTATAAAGGCAATTCTATAAAGGCATTTCCTGGGACACTATTGGATTTCTTTATATTGTCCAGTCCATACACTAATGAATTAAGTACAGATATTTCTATGCACACGTGTTTGTGATATTATTTTCGCCACAATATTATGTTCTTCTGTCACAATTTCTGTTGTGCTGCTAAATATGATTTATTGTATTTATGTTCACTTTACTGTGCAGTAGACAGAGGGCCTAGCAAACAATGGTTTCAATCTTTGTACTACCCAAAAGAAACGTAGTAAAAACCAGTTGTATATTGTATACATGTTAAATAGGATCATCTGAGGGTTTACAGATGATAGGAAATAATCCACTATCAAAAACAAACATAGGAAAGTATGCGTCATGGTTAACTAGATCACCTCACCACATTACTGCTGCACATACATCTTTTATTCTTATTAGGCTGATTTTAGAAAGAGTACACCCATCATTGCATCGACAAGTTTCAACTGTGTACAACTCTAGCAAATCAGACTCTTAAAACAGACTATTGGAGTTTTTTTTTTGTATTTCCTAAGCATTCATGCTTTGTTTGAAGGCAAATCCTTAAGTAAAACAAATGAACTACAAAATCTTTCTCAATATAAGTGTATTAATGTAAGTGTATAAATATAAGTGTATTAATGTAAGTGTATAAATATAAGTGTATTAATATGGAATTATAATAAAAAGTTCTTGGTGCTTTATGATAAAAACAGAACCTGATTTCCCTTGCTTAGTGTGGATGCTGCATGCAGAAATAAACCCTTATTTTACCTTATAAAGCCTGATTTTTTGCATTATCTTTAACCCAAAAACAGTACAAAATGAAATACGAAATTCAGAACCCCTACTTGTCATCCGATTAGACTTTATTATTTTTAATGTAGCGTTTATTCTGAAGACATTTCACAATACACACCATTCAGTTATTTAATTGTTTTTGTATAAAGTGCGGCAGCCAACAGCAATAAAACAGTTGAGGAGAACAACAGAAACTGCGGTAAAAACATATCCTTATTCTAGTTTGACTGGGGTATGAAAGGAAGAAGCAGGATTTTAATGAGCCTGTGCCTTGTCTGTGTTCTTGTGCCTATATAAACAGAGCATCTTGAAAAATGGCAGTGAAGTACTGAAAGTGTCTTGTGATTATTACGGTAAGTTTACAGAAGAATAAGTCAACCTTGATATTAACAGCGGGGAAAGGCTAGAAGGTAAAAGAAGAAGAAAGGCAAGCATACAGATATTTCAGTAAATGCCTATGGAGCGGAAGAGTGGGAGGGGATGGTTGTACATGACACATGGTACTGTATATACAGTGCAGTAAAGTAAGTTTAGAACAGCAGGTGTCACATGTCAGTCGTCCTTTAAAATATGTCAAACAATATTCTTCTTCATTTTCTCTATTATTTCCAAAATGATACATGGGAAAGCTCATCCTGCTGTATATTTCACATGTGCAAAAACAGCCAAGTTAGAGAGTTAGAGAAGTTACAGAAAAGGATTGGCTGCACAAAGATTTTTGGTTGTTTGCAAACACTTCTTCGTTGATGTTTAAGATGGAAGGCCACGTTTTTTGTTGTTGTCGTGAAGTAAAATTCTAAAATCTGATCACAGAAAAAGAAGCGTCAACGAATTGCAATATTATCAGATTGAGTTTCCTATATAATGAATGTATATCAATCCTGAAAGCTGTTCCAACAACTAAGAATCATTTTAACGGTATGAAGATTCACATCCAGTCTGCTGTACGAGGGGCTACAGCTTTAACTAGATATTCTTTTTAGAGAAATGTGTTGCGTAAACAGGAAAGAAAATCTTTTGTAATCCCCTAACCATGAGATTGTATTGTTTAGCAATCCATGAGGGTACAATGTGGTGTATCGAATAGGTTCGCGGTTGCTGTGTAAAGAATTCCAGTTGCTAGTGGCTCGGCAGTATAATAACGCTTTCTATTGTTTTCTTTTGCAGTTTATTTATCTAGATGCTATCTCGTATCCTTCAATTTCTTGTATACTTCCTACCATTTTTCTTCCATGAATGCTTAAGTGGTAACTGGAAAAGAGCTGTGAATTCATTTTAAAGGCACTTTTATGCATAAGCCATTAATCCTACGTTTTACAAACTAGTTTAACATTGGCTTACTAGAGCACATCCTATATAGATAAGATGACCATATGGCTCCGTGTTCAGAGGGACAGTTTGGGACAGTTCAGGCTTTGCAACTCGCAACCCAATGCATTCTGGTATGTTTTACCTGTCTCAGGTAACATTCTTTCCTGTAAGAGAAGCAGGACTACACTTACCAGAATGCATTGGGTAGCGAGTTGAAAAGCCTGAACTATCCCAAACTGTCCCGCTGAACACGGAGCCATATGGTCACCTTATGTATAGATCACTTGATTTAGAACCCTGTGTTGTAATGATATAGATTCCTTAAACAAATGCGAAAAATCACATTGTGTTATACAAACATTTGTATTTGATATCTGGTACTACACTAGGTTTGAGAAATCTCTGTTTACAATCCTTGATTTAAAATGGTCTTGCACTTCTTTGTCACCTCAACCAGTCAGTGACATTTTTCTCCACCCCTTCAAGATCTGTTTTCCTGTCATTAACCAACCAGCTGCTTCCTACATTAATTGACATACTTTGCAGCCAGTAACATGCTTAGACCCTGAAAACACAATTATCTACCCAGCATTAATCTCTTCAAATGCATACATACATGTACTCGACACTTGATGTCAAATGTGTTTAGTTTCTTTCTCTTGCTCATATAACTGCCACCTGCAGTCATCAGTTTAAATAGACAAAATAATAAATAACCCATTACCTGTTTTTTTTTTCTCCACTGAATTAATTGGCTACACAGTTTCATATCATTCTCCACTGCTTCCCCTCTCCTGTCAGGTCACTGTTTTGGATTCTCACATTTCTGTGCACACTTCCCCAGCGTTTATCATATAATTGGTCCCAGGCCTCCCCCCAGGGCCGCTGATCAAGATGTTAAGTTTACTCTTGTTTCTGATAAGTTCAAAAGTCAGGTTAAGGGATAATCAATGGGGGCATCTGAAAAAAATATATTTAAAAAGATATTTAACGAATACTGATCGGAACTCATACAACGGCTAGCATTTAAAGACATCAGGCCCTCTTCACAAAACTGTAAGGCCTGTTTTTAAGAAATGTTTTTTTAAGGACTGTTTTATGAAGAGTGTATTTAACATTTTCTCTGCACTTACAAAAAAAAAGAATAAACCTTCTCAAAAACAGTTTAAATGGGTTTCATAAACTGCAAATTAAATTGATTCTTAACAAAATATTTATTTAAACAGTCCTTAGTCAGTGAATAAGGCCCAATACATTTTTCTGTAAAACTGACTTTGGCTGTACAAACAGAAACAGGAATCTCTATTTTTTTATAGGGAAGTTCCTTTTTCAAGTTGCAAATCAGTCAGCCTTTCTTTAATAATAATAATAATAATAATAATAATAATAATAATAATAATAATAATAATAATATTAATAATAATATACAAGAATTATGTAAATAAATATAAAGAATATACCAACTACCCGAGCCAGTTTCATAGAGAAATTGGACCTTTTTCATTTCCTACTTTTAATAAGAGCTTACATGTGTTCCTTTGCAAGCCCCACTGTGATCAATCCAAGAGGATTTCATTGCAGAACACATAATCTTTACATTTGTGCATTTCAGAAACTGGGGGATAGCCCAATGCAGAGAACCTGCTGGTCATTCCCTGTAGCTGACTCAAAGAAAAGAAACATTTAAAAGATTTCACAAGGCAAGGTGTCAGTATCATTGTAAAGTACTGTATTGCTGAAATTCAAGAAATGCAATCGTATCTAAGTTATTATTACTGTCACCTGAGCAGATTTTAACAAGTTGATGATTGTATTTTGTTGTTATTGTTGTTGTTCTTTTCAGTTTTAATTCTCTCAGTCATTAAAACATTTTTTGTTTAATTTGTGTGTTTGTTTATCTGCAGCCCTTGTTCAGAGACTCGCAGCTTCTGATTTGTGCAGCTCCACTCTGCTGTTGAGTCCAGTATCCATGCACAGGATGGGGGCTGCGTGGGGCAGGCCCAGTGGAATGAAGCAGGTTAGCTCATTGTCTTTCCTGTAAATGCCCATTAAGAACGCACACGTGGAGCAAAGCTGCTGAGAAGCATTGAGAACAAGGAGGCGTTGTGAAAGTAAACAGGTGTTTTATATCACAGGATCCTGTTTCTAAATGATTCAGCACACAGAGTGTGAAGCCGCATAACACAGGATAATTAAGAACTGAACACAGGTAAGCCATTAGAGGCACAAACATTGCATTGAGTTCCTTTCTAAATGCACATGACATTCATTAGAGCTTAATGAACAGTATGTAAGAATTTTAACACTAGAATGCCAATGCATCTTTCAAGAATAGGCAGCAAGATGAAAAACATTGAAAAAATAATCTTTCAATTTAAATGTTTTCCTACGGGCCACCCAGTGAAAAGTGACATATTTTAAGCCCTCTGGTTGCTTGAAAGCGTTATTATTGGGTATTAATGTGCCAAAAAAATCTAAACGAAATAACATGAAATTTGCCAAGAACATCTTAAGAAACACGCCTTCATTTTTTTTTTTTTACACAAAGCATTGTTGAAAAATGCAGCTTGAGCAGCCAAAAGATTTCTGACATGTTGACACAACTGATGGGAGATGAGTTAGCCAAGGCTTTGGGTCGAAAATAAGAACATCTGCATTAAGTAGCTAACTCTCTTAAACACGCTGATCAAAATATGAATGTACATGTAAACACAAGTGCTTTATCTGACATTGATTTACGTGAAGAAATACCTTAATCCAGCTACGCACCACATCCTTGTTCATTAGCAGAAGTCTTTACTTAACACTTCAGGGCGGCACGCACAGGTGGACAATCTACTCAGAACCACTATTGTGTTTATGTTATTTTTTCATATGCCCCGTTTGAAATTTGTCAAACTGCATCATTGTTTATCTATGTGCCAGTCAAAGGAGACATAGCCAGATGGAGTGCCTTTCCCCTAACCTTGCTCCAGGCACTACAATTACACATAGGCCACGGTCTTATGTCAGTTCCCCCTTTTATTATTTTTTTAACAAGCAGGGCCAGTGAATAGGTATGACTATGTGCATTGACAAAACCTGGCTTTCTTGCACTGCTAATTTTATATGAAGGCTTGATCCAGTGTTAAATACAACTTCATGGCCGTCATGTCAGCTGTTAACTAGGTGCTCATAATTTATGTGCTTAAGGGTGGCCTGTCCACCGGCAAGTCAAACAGTAAACCATGTTATATAGGTGTTAGTGTTTAGAGAAGCTGTAAATAAATGTCAAACAGAAAATCAGGTTTCAGAAAAATGATCAAACTCAAGTCATCTATCACTGGAGAGTCTGAAGACCTGCCGCTGCCAAAGCAAACCGTTCTGTTTTCTTGTTGTACTCTGAAACCATTAGAGTATAAAACATGCAGCTGGTTAAAATGGAAAATAATCCAGTGAGAAGTAGAATTTGACAAAGGAAGTGCCAGGACGGTCTTGAAGCATTTTTCTTTGTTTTATTTATTTTTTTTAAACTATTGTTAGGAATTGAAATCAGTAGGAAACAATGCTGGTGTCCGAACAGTTTTTACCTTCTTTTGGAAAACATATAAAAATTGTTTCAAATATACTTGGCAAGTTTATATTTATTTTTAAAGATCCCTGTATTATATTGTATACATGAAAATATTGGATTCAATCATGCAGTATAGTGCATTTAGAAATGACTGTTAGTACAGTAGTTTTTCACATTGTTATTATAAGACTTCAGTTATATCATGCTGAGTGTGGCTGAATTAATTTGCTTCACATTTCCATAAGGTAATCTATCATTTTCAGTGTAGTATTCAGTTCATTAGCACAGAAAGTTTAGGTTTGGTTCTATGGTATGAGGTAATCAATGAGCATATACCAAAATATATGCATGAATGTCTCTAACTGATTTGTGTCATTTTTTATTTTTTTTTCAAAGGGAAAAAAAAAACACTGTTAGTGTTATTTTCTGTTAATGTTAATGTTAAAGCTATTTTCTTTTAAAATGTGATGTGGTTTTCAATAGATAAGATCAGGCAGCATTTTATAAGGTGGTTTACATTTTTTTTTTATATGAACACATTTAGGTTAAACATCTTAATCTGCTAGTGTAACACATTTACTAAGTATAAAAAGGCATGTTGAAAAATAATTTAAGCATGTCAGATAAAATGTAACAGTATGAAACCCTTGAAGTATCTTGCTTCAGCAAATAACTGAAAAATATGTTGATCTTAGCAGAAATGTGCTCCTTTACACAGTCCTAACACCGCATTAATAGTTTAAAGATCACAAATGTAGTTCTTAAAAATAGGTAAGACAATTGTTGGTATTTTAAAAAATAATTTTTAAAAAGCTTTCACCAAACATTTGTACACACAGTCTTACCCTATTTGTGTTTGGTTAATGCTTTAAATCATATCTACAATAAAAAAAAAAAATCTTAATTTTTGTGTTCAATGTACAATGTATATATATATATATATATGACACCATTTTAGTAGAATGAAAATTATTTATTTTAAAATGGATTCTTTGACTTTGTTTTTCAACGCACATTAGAAAGCATCTGTCAAGGAATTTTGTGACTTTTCTCAAATTTAATCAGCTGTAAAATAGAACCGTTCATGTATCTGATCCAAAAAAAACAGACACTTTGAATGAAAATGGAAACCATGGCAACCCGCCGAAGTCCATCTGTTTCAATGAGTTCAGTACCTTTGCAGTTTGATTAAATCATCTTCATTATTCAATCAGGCCAGAGAGATGCCAAATCTGGAGCCAAAATGTCATATTTTTGGGAGCGTTTTTTTTTTTTGGACAAGCAGAACACATTTATTCTTTTTAATTTTTTTGTTTAACAAAAAATAAAATTAAATTAAACTGTTTTGGAGTACTGCTGTTTAATTGGAGACTACTGTACACCACAAGCAAGAGCTGGTGCACCTCCATATAACCCAATAACAATGTGGTGGTCTACACACAAATCTTGTGTTAACTTGTTGGTCACACAAAAGTATGTTCACACAACATTGTGTTGCGGTGTAGGGTACAAAACAAATACATTGATTTTAAACACCAGTTTTTGGTTTTAATATAGAAACAAAGCTGTGGTCAGTGTATGTAATGCCGAGTAGTCCTGCCTTGAGGGAAGTTGCCGGTATGTTTTTTTTTATGGCCTGACCAAAGAGGTCAACTCAAATCATTTTGGTGGTCACTTTTCAAACAGCTGCATGGGCATTAAATGGTTGCATTATGAATAGTATTATTTGTTTAATCTGGCTCTTGCCATGATAAAATAAATACAGGTTTTATGTTATAAAAAATATTAAGTTCTGTGTACCAAATTCCTTAAAAAAAAAGAAAAGAAAAACATGGATGTAACAACATACCGTTGTTACGGGTATTGTAAAATACAGAATAGATTTAGAGCCCTGTTCAAATGTGATCCCTGGCATGGAAAGGAAGTTAAGCAATTTATGGTAGGAAGCTGTTTAAGTTCTACGTATAATCATCTTCTGAATATGGACCCTAAATGACTACTGATTAATTCAAAAGCCCTTTAATGCAAAACAGACACGGTGGATGCGTGGAATGGGTCTGTCTAGGAGTATTTCAGATACAAGAGCCCTGGTCAGCTGTGTGTTCAGAGCTGCGTTTCATTTAAACAGGTCAATTTATACTGAAACACTTTTAAAGCAGGCTTCCATTACGGTTATATTGCTGCAATACAAAATTGTGACATTTAACGCATATTAATGTAAGTCTGAAGGGTGCTTTGGGAGCTTTTAAATGGAAAACTGGCTCAGTGAATTCCATCTTTAGGCCAAACAGCTATCTGAAAAGACAGTGGAAATTGTTGATGTCTCCCAGAAAAATAATAAGAGCAGCTGGAGGCTAATTGTGCAGATGCTTGCTGAGTAACACAGTCAAAAACGAGTTCCTGTATTTTAAATAATCAACCAAATATTAAGAATGTTAACAGCCTTCCCACAACTCTGTTTTGCTCCCACAACTCTATATTTACACAAGACATGCTTTTAAAAACTTCGACATGGCCTTGTTAAGTGCCTTGCATTAGGCTAACTAAAGAATGTTTAATTATTTTTTTCTCACTCGCGATCACTATTACATCCATTACATTACTCTCTGTACTTTATTTCAGGCTCTCTGAACTTTATTGTTATTGTCTGCTGCTTTAAACTAATGAGACGAGCCCAGCTGGCGATATCAACGGCTCACGCTGAAATCTAAACACTATGATGTGCTGCAGGTGCTCCCAACCTCTTATGGCACCTTTCTAAAACCTTAGGCTAGAGCTCAACTTCCTCTGTAGCTTTTAAATGCAGACACAGGTCAGGCCCTTAGATCAGCTGGGCCCATCCATTCTCTGACCTTCTCGGCAGGCCTTAAAGCCCTGTAATGTACTGATAGCACAAGCTGAAGGCGGAACTGATAACACAGCAGCAGGAGTCCTGTGCGTGAGGATCTTCAAGGGCCGCTTTCATTTATAACCTGTGAAATGGCACTTGTTGAATGTTTGTATACTGGAGGGTTGTAATTTGTTTCTGCTCAAATGCCCTCAAACCGCCTTCTGTTTACAAGTTGCCCCAGTAGGTGGGCTTCCCTCCGCAGCAGGGAGGTTCTGAAACTGCAACTAAATACAGCGAGGTGCTGAAAGCAATGACTTCCCTCCCCCTCCTCGTGCTGGGCTCAAATGAATGACCGTTGATTTGTATTTAATGCTCAATTTCCTCTCCATTATTGCAGACCGTGCAATGCAGACTTGATTTGAGACAATTCACGTGAGAGCGCCGTCTATCCGGTTTCACATCTGTCTGAGGTCCTGCGTAATACAAATAAAATTATCGCATGCAACGGATTCATTTTTTACTTAAGCCCTATTTTAGGGCAACTCAAACAAATGTTTAAGGAATAAATGTGGAAGGACCGCCAGTCCTACAGCCCCTGTATTAAGAGCCCGGGCTAGCTCAGCCTTCAGGTTTAATATGGGCCCATAGATTTAAGTACTGTAATTGCATTGGGGAACATGCTTGTCAGAGTTAATTATTACACACTAAGACCATTTAACGCAAAGCGACATACAAAGTGCTGTTAACCCTTATTTTGAATCCTTAAAAATGAACTAAAGAAACACACATTGTAGTAGTAGGTTAATATTTCCTAAATTAAAAATACTAATATGATTTTAACCTCTTTTCAGGGACGTCCCTGTCTGTATTGATGGGGGTGGGGAAGGTGGATTACATTAGCCAGAGCAGGAAGAATTTAAACCAGGGCAGGTTTGTGACCTGTAATTTAGCCAGCATACCGGGGTTAAACACCCCAGCTCTCATTTATAATTGTGATGCAATATGTTTAACGTCCTCGTGTAGACGGGGCATCGGGTTAACATTTAGTCTGAAGGACACTGAATTGGTATTTCAGCGGGGTAGTTAATGAAATAGGCCACATGTACTTCATCTTTACGTCTGTGCAATAATCAGAAAATCCAGATGCGTGCTGAAAAAGACACAACAATTATAAAATGAATACAGTTAGTAAATAGTACAATAATAGCCACACCATGTCCTTTTGAACTCTGAACTGTAATTTCCAATTCACTTCTCGACCAGATTGTTTGCAATCATTGCTTTCACAATAGGGAACAAGTCCAGAACTCTCAAAGCTTAACAAATCATTTACTTCCAAACTCCACTACTGTTTTAGACAGTCCATTGAATTCTGCTTCATCTGTGCTTGAGTACAAATACCATAATCCATTTTTTTTTTACAGGAAGCTGTAAGATGTTACCTAATGTTGAACTTTTAGATTATTGATTATTTGTTGACACTGTTTACCAATGCGTTCAAACCATTTCTCTCTTCACAGTCCTGTGGTCTCATCACAAATTTCCGCTGTGGTTTATCAGGCATTAAGAGAGAATCCACAAACACCACCAACATAGTGTGATGTTTATGTAGGAAGGAAGGAGCAAGTATGTGCAGTACAATGCAGATTCTGATTCACAGTCGTTCTTCTGTGCTGTCCTTCACACAAACTACAGCTATGCCCAAAGGTTTAGCATCACCCTATAGAATTAACAAATGTTGCTTCATAAAGTCCAATGAAACCTGCTGAATAATGTTACGTTAATGATACTGCTTTGTAGTTTTCCGTATACTTAACAAAAAACTGACCAAAATTGAAAAATGTGACATTTCGAAATCTAACATGAAATACTGTATTACTATTATGGCTACCACTAGACTTTTTGCGATATAATTTAGTAGTTTCTTTTTTTACATGATGTTAAATAAAATATCCTTTTTTTTTTTTTAATTATGTCTCAATCCTAATATTCTAGCTGATACAAAACTTTTGGCCATAGCTGTACTTCAGGACTATTTTTTCACCATACATATATTTGTTGTTATTTCCAAGGCAACCACAGTGGTAAGAGATGGTGACGTGCTTGTAACCTCTTTAAATACATCTACTTTTGTTGCGACTATCACAGAGGCTGATGTCATACATTACGTTCAAACGTGAGCCATTGATTCCACTTTGAAGGAAAGAGAATGATGTAATCCAGTTACTGAGTGCCAAGTGCAGTTTATAATGAATAAAAGTTCCCAATGTTTATTTGAAAATAAACTATGGGAAATGTTCAAATTATATATAAGATATCATTAATATCACTAAAGTAAAACATACAGGAGATTATTTTAAAACAGGTATACAGAAAACATTTATTTAATACAAATGGAAAATATTGAAAATGTATTATTAATTATTTAAAAATATATATTCAACCAGTGTAAACTCTTTACGACTCATGGCTCAGTCGATGGTGTTTAACAGTTTCCCAGCGAAGCAGTCCATTTTTTTTCTTTCTTTTTGCAGCTTGCATACATTTGGTGTTCTTTTCCTGACACGGGTTAATACTCCCTAACAGAGAACGTCAAACATAAGAGAACAGGAATGGTGTCCAGCTGCATTGTTTAAGCAACTCTGTATTTATCTGCATCCTGGTAAATCTGCACAAACGCTCTGTAAATGAATTTGAACATACAAGGTCATCTTCTAAGCATTTGAACTATAAATAAGACACCCTTGTTTGGCAGCTGTGGAAGACCACTGTTA
Organism: Acipenser ruthenus; assembly: GCF_902713425.1. Classification (NCBI taxonomy): domain Eukaryota; kingdom Metazoa; phylum Chordata; class Actinopteri; order Acipenseriformes; family Acipenseridae; genus Acipenser; species Acipenser ruthenus. The sequence continues at coordinate 25,894,995 of NC_081213.1, forward strand.
TGTGAGTTGTTTATATGGAATTATTTAAGATTGTAATCAAATGCTAGTTTAAACTCAATTCTTAAGTGTTCTCTGCATTTTAAAGACTAAAATAGCAACAAAAGAAACATCATAGGTTGACAAGAAACTTGCATCCATAATGAGCACATTTTACCCAATACCTCCTGTTATCATAACAAAGACAGCTGGACTCTGTTCTTTATCATAATATGCAGTCAAATATCTAGTTGGGGCATTTAAGATGTTGTATCCCTTTACTTATTAAGTAGTTCATTTCTTCCCCTTGTGGCACATAGGGGTATTAATTTCAGTTACCAAATATTAGCCAGTTTCCATGTTTTCAGGCCAATGATATATTAACGCAGTTGGGTAGCTTTGAATACAGACACGTTTGTGTCACTTTTGAAAGCGCGTAAACAAATGAAGATGGTTTGTTTTCTCAGGTAGGGTGGTGTTTGCACCGCTTATTCAAGCCTGAACTGGCTCATGCTCTGTTCGGATGGATGGGAGTTACTGAAACTTTACAAGCTTTGAACGATAGCCCTCACCTTTTAGCTGAAAGTCACATTTTCACCACTCATCTCCGGTTTTTAATAACCATGCGCAAATAATGCCTGAGGGGTAATATCGCAGCTCACGTGAATAGGAAAAAAAAACTGCAGAGAAGCAGTTGCTCTGTGCATTGAAAGATTCAGGGTTAGGGTTATTCAGGGTGATTCAGGGGTTTTTTTTTAGACACTGCAAGAGCTTGTAACTCAGGCACCATTTTTTTTTTTTGTATTGAACATTTTAATACTATAGTGCTACTCTGGATGTTAATTTATTATTTCGTGTTTTTACGATTACTGCCATTTCTTATTTGCAGAGATTATGTAAGGCCCTTTATTTTAGTGGATCGAAAATCTCACGTGTTTATATATTTTTTTAAATGTAGCAACTTTTATTTGAGCATTTTTCACCTGCAAACTGGGTTTTCATTAAGTGGGTTTGCATTGGACACTGCAGTTTTAACGTTTAATGTTTGTTTTGTGAAAAAATCTGAAAAGACAAAAAGGTGGACATAATGCAGCAGCTTTGAATAGTATTTAACCAGTAATTAAATATGTTTACCTCACGTCATGGTTCTTTATTGTGACTGTGTGCTGAGCTCAACCTTTTGAATTTTTACTACACAGGTTACCATTGCTATTATTGCATTACTGTTGCTGCTTCCTGTTGCAAATATATTTAAAAAATATATTGTGATTGGATTAAACTTTATTATTGATGTCTTGGGTCATTATTCTATCTGGGGATTGCTCCCAAAAGTAATTTGACATATTCAGGTTAATATCTGATGGGTTTACTGTATGTAAAAGAAATGTCCCTATCAATCACAGCTACAGCAACATGGATGCCACACAAAAGCATGTTGCAATAAGACACTGACATATGCATAGTTCTCTATCACTCTTGTTCGTCAATGAGTCAAAGCCTCACATGTATTTTTTCTGTTTGTCCGTTGTGACTTATTTCCATGAATTGAGGAAAAACTGAATAACTGCTATTATATCTTTTCAGTCTTTGCTATGCATCATCAACTTTTGGCTGTAGTCCTCTTCATGTCATTCATCAAAATCCATACCCTTCAGGTAAGCATTTGTTAACGTATCAATGTCATGTGGCCAGCGAATTCCAGGAAAAGCTATTCATTTTTTTGCTATTGTACTACTTTGCTTATTTTGTCTTTTTAATCCTGATGCAATTTGCAAAGTAGAAATTTACTGGAATTTTGGAACGTCTTGAAACCTTTGAGGAAGTATCATGTTTCTTAGAAAAAAGAACCATGAACACAATAGTGTAATTTCCTGACCTGAGAGTCTCGCAGATAACTCTCTGTAGAGCGTGCTGTAATTAAGCATGATCCTTGTTTGGAACCATAAGCTGCACAAGGCTGTGCAAGCTTTCAAAGCATCAGCAACCAGACTCACAGCAGTGCATGTGTCGAGGGTCTTTGTTCCATTCCGAAGGTTAATGAAATCCAACAGAATTCCCCAGTGCTGTAAAGTCCTGGGGGTGCTTATCCCGGCTGGGTATAAATTGATGCTATCAACCACTTTGCCACCTTGTGCTGCTGTAGTATCCTTGTAGAAGGGGGTCATTTCTCAAAACAAATAGTGGCTATATTGAGAAGTTAATTCAATACAACATTTCGGCATCAGCTTCAGCTTCCCTTATCCATGCTGGCATCTTGTCTTTTTCCAGGTACCAACATCTACTTTATTTGCTTTTTGTTTTTCTCACAGCAGCACAAAGTGGCTATGGGATTTTTTTGTATTTAGTTATAAACCCTATTTTGGTCTCTAGCCATTTCATATCATTGTCTTTGACTGTTTGTATTAAGCAGAAAGGCATGTTAGATGAAAACTAAATCCAGGTCTAGGGTGTCTGTCAGTTCTATTGCAATGACGCAGTGCAACAGTTCAATCAAATACTGGCGTTCTCAATCTGAGCGGTATTGATTTATTTGCCAAAAGAAAACTATTTGAATGTTATTGATTTATTGTGCTTTAGCACTTTAGCAGCTGCCAAAGACGTATGTTAACAGCATAGCAACAGTCCTACAACAAATCCAAGCACAGAGGTAGACACTTCAGTTTCATGTGGCTATCAGATTGTGATTAAGACTTTCAGGTACGTCTTGAGGCTGTTATGTTGACAGGAGAGCAACCTATAAATGATTGTAGCTGCAACCAAACGGTATTGCTAAATATGTGTAGCTCAAGTAGTGGTTGAAAAACTAAAAAGATCCTCCTTTTGGTTTTTAAAAGGTCGGCTTCAAGCTAAGTAAGAGCTCCCCCAGCTGAAAAAAAACAGCATCGATATTCTAAAACCTAGGCTGCTTTTAAATTGTTTCTTTATACCAACAATATTGATTTATTCCATTTAGAAAAAGACTCACAAGTAATTTGCTTAATGTGAAAATAGTTATAGTGGTAGTTTTCTAGGTACTTAGGTAAATTCACTAGTGGTTGAGCAGCCACCACCTGCCCTGTTGGACGAGTCAGTAGACCCCTCCCATATCAGATTGTACCAAAGAGTAGCTACAAGGGTGGAGGCAAAGGGATGTGAATGATTCTGATGCAATAGAGGGATAAGTTACAGTTACCAGCCTCTTTATATAGCTGTGATATGTCACAATTGGATGACGTAAGGTGTGTAGGGGGCAGTTCTTCCTCCAGAAGTTTAAAAACTTGATTAACATAATAAGGCAATATAAGAAACGGATGCTGCTGTAAAGCGAAGATATTTGCACACACATAGTTTATACTGTAACGTCGTACACCTCTGAGTCAGTGCCAGCATGTGAATGTTGGCATTGACAGAGTTTGCTGTCCCTGCCGAGGTCAGTGCTTCTTCCAAACCCCTCCCGTGCCTCAGAAGTGGTTTCTCCCAATGTCTTAATATACAATCCACTTGGATTCTGAGCAGCATGCACAAGGTTAACAGATCAACACAGATACCATGCAGAGGCAAGCCACACCACTGCCTTGAAGAAACGTGTTGATTTGAACCACACTGATTCATCCGTGTTACATCTCTTAACTACATCTCTGTTTCACGGACAGCTCATTGATAAATACCAACCATTTAAAAACGGCCGCTTGAGATTTCCAGAGTTTCCAGATTCTCCGAGCCAGAATGATACATTTGATTGTGATTCAGTAATTACATTCCCTTGTCATGTTCCTTTCTTCTGTGCTGTTATCACATTTTCCCGGGAGGTTACATAAATAAACTGACTTGAGACAGCCAAAACGTTAAGTGAATGACAAAGTAACAATGTGACAGTTATTATTTGAATGCTGATGTAACATGTGCAAGAAAATAACACATTCAAGATCAATTATACACTGTGAAAAGGACATGTTTGTTTTTCATTAACTTTATATTGTGCTCTTTAGCCACGGCGTGTCTATCAACCAAGACTATAAAAACATGCTTGCCCTACAGGGCTCACACTTATCCCTGCCTTTCAGCCCCACCCATGCTGCTCTTCATAGCATTCCACTGTGGCAGCTTTTAAATAAGCAGCACATATCACAGCTTGTCATGTCTTTCCCATTGTTGAACTCAGCACCTGAAAGAATAACATTGGATGCATCCCATTTGACAAAACATCCCATTATGTTGTGACAGACCATTAAGGTGAGGCTGCCTTTCTTCAGCCGTGTATTTTTTACTTTTTGAAAAACGTTATTAACAATTAAATAGAATACATAAAAACAATATTATAAAAATCAGATACCTTCAAATCATCATGAAATCATAGTTCAGCCCCCCATAGTGAAGAGAGGTTATAAATGTCACTAGTCTAAAAAAAACAAAAAAAAAAAAAAGTAATTAGCTGCCACAAATGTCTTTGTTACACCAGAACTGACAGACAGGCAGCTCAAACAGACAAAGAGTTTCCTGATCTGGAACAATATGAGGCCTGCATTAACCCGATCTCTTTAGACAGTCAGGAAAGATTTAGACGTATGTTTTGAGATTGGTGTTTTCTTTCTAAGTATACTGTGACAGTTAATGAAGACAGAAACGTCTCTGGCATTCAGTAGGGGACGAGTGCTCAGTCTCCCGTAAGCCTTATTTAATCTAAGGTGGCAGCAGGTCATTCGGTTTCATGATATCACGCACATCATTTGCTTTCATTCTAGTCTAGTAGAAACACAGGACTCTCAGATCAGCTTCAAGTTGTATTTTCTATTTCACCATGGCAAGTGGATTACATTGTTTCCTACAGCTCATAAATGAATACATTTTCCTATATAAGAAATGGTCTGGTATTTATTTTGTAAATTAGTTTTAAGGTCATCTGCATTAAACTGTTACTAGTTAGGATGAAATGCAAGGTTTAGCACAATGGGTCGTATTCTGAAAGCTTTTTACTCCTGTGATTACTACTGACGATTTGGGGCAGAGAGCTTTGAGAATCCAGCCAAATAGCTTGCTCACTACTGTCATAAAAAATCATCTTAAAATCTCAACTCAAAAGAAAGCAACCAAACCCACCACAGCATCAACATGAAAGCCATACTACTGTATTTTACTGAAGACAAAAGCTTTGGAGACGCACCATATTAACCTAGTTAAAGAAATATAATCAATTGTAAATTGCGATTTAATATTTTCCAGAACTTAATTTTTTTCTTCTTGTAAACATGTACCAAAGCATTCCTTGGGGTTGCACGGTATTCCAGAAAAGAACACGTTTCTGTCTGGCACATTTAAGAACATGTAAAAAATGAGACTGCAGACCTGGTGAAGCTCCTGTTGGATTGCAAGCAGAGGGGCAGGAGACACCCTGGTGAAAGATGCAGGTGGGAAAGGATCTATGTAATAGCAGGTATTCTCAGAGATCTTGGACAGTGTGCTTATTCAACAGCACAACAACAGAAGAGACCTGAGGTAAGCAAGACCATTCTAATCCGAATGTTGTGGAACAGCCAGAACTTCAGATGTGAGCCTTTGATCTGTTGCTAATCAAGCCAGAAGAGATATTGAGCGCATTGAGGCTGTCAGATCCTAGCACGGTGAAAGGACCAAAAGTTCATGTTGTCACCTAAGGATAGGAGGACTTGAGCAATTTTAACAGATGACTAGGTAACCATAATAATCACATAATGATGTTTATGACAGAATCCCTTGTTTCTAGTTGTGCTTTGTATTGTTGTGCTGGTATCATAGCGACAGAGGTTACTTGGCTTTCGTGGGTGTGCTATTTAGGGTAAGTTATTTTAATCCTAAGGGAATTACAATATCCTTACCTTATTGGCTTCTCTTAAAGATAAGTTTATGATTAAATAATAATCACCTGTGTACACAAAGCCTCCTTGCTGCTGACACTCAAACTTTTAAAGATGACACAGTTATGTCTTTGCAATGTCCAATGCCATTAGTGACAGTTGAATTGATGCACTGTATTGCAATATGGTACAGTCGCAGTAAATTAGGAGGTCTAGAATTTTTTTTAATTAAATATTTTATCTCACTTTTATTTCACCTAACAATATATGTACCAATTTAAAATGTTTGGAATGCACTCAATTGAACAAAGTCAGACTATGTAATGTGTTTGTACAGCTCTAGCATGGATGGCCCTTGCTAAATTTGTGCTCTTTTTAAAGTTTGCTGTCTGACCCACCAACCTGCCTGGCTTGTACCTAGCCTGAAGAATCAGAAAGAAGGATTGGTATACTCACCTGTAGATGGGTTTGTAATGGATCAAGGCATATACTGTTTCTAGCTCTCATTTTTACATATTTTTAATATAGCAGTTGCTGCACTGTGGATTAAATCTGATCGCTCATTACAGCTACAAATGAAAAACCAATGTACCACTCCTTTCTGCATCCTACCATATTTAGTCAGGATTAAAAATAACAAACTATTATCCCAACTTTTCCATATTGCATACAGCTGGAATAAGTGCACGTTCCAGCTCGTACAGGAGATAAAGCTGAGGCTTATAGTGGAGAATGAGCTCATCAGTAATTATGGAAACCTTTTTTCAGACAATAAACACCACAATATCCATCGCGAGTCCTGTGTTATTTGAAGTTTCTATTGCTTGTAGCTGCTGGGGCTAATTCAATATGTTCCAGGGTTAAGCCGGGATAGGTAGTCATTCTGGCAGGGTTGTTCACTTGCAGCAAAATAATAATAATAATTTTCTTGTCATTGTAATCACAGTATACGCCAAACGAAAAAGGTAGTCAGGTCGTTAAAATATATATATATATATATACAGTGCCTTGCGAAAGTATTCGGCCCCCTTGAACTTTGCGACCTTTTGCCACATTTCAGGCTTCAAACATAAAGATATGAAACTGTAATTTTTTGTGAAGAATCAACAACAAGTGGGACACAATCTTGAAGTGGAACGAAATTTATTGGATATTTCAAACTTTTTTAACAAATAAAAAACTGAAAAATTGGGCGTGCAAAATTATTCAGCCCCTTTACTTTCAGTGCAGCAAACTCTCTCCAGAAGTTCAGTGAGGATCTCTGAATGATCCAATGTTGACCTAAATGACTAATGATGATAAATAGAATCCACCTGTGTGTAATCAAGTCTCCGTATAAATGCACCTGCACTGTGATAGTCTCAGAGGTCCGTTTAAAGCGCAGAGAGCATCATGAAGAACAAGGAACACACCAGGCAGGTCCGAGATACTGTTGTGGAGAAGTTTAAAGCCGGATTTGGATACAAAAAGATTTCCCAAGCTTTAAACATCCCAAGGAGCACTGTGCAAGCGATAATATTGAAATGGAAGGAGTATCAGACCACTGCAAATCTACCAAGACCTGGCCGTCCCTCTAAACTTTCAGCTCATACAAGGAGAAGACTGATCAGAGATGCAGCCAAGAGGCCCATGATCACTCTGGATGAACTGCAGAGATCTACAGCTGAGGTGGGAGACTCTGTCCATAGGACAACAATCAGTCGTATACTGCACAAATCTGGCCTTTATGGAAGAGTGGCAAGAAGAAAGCCATTTCTTAAAGATATCCATAAAAAGTGTCGTTTACAGTTTGCCACAAGCCACCTGGGAGACACACCAAACATGTGGAAGAAGGTGCTCTGGTCAGATGAAACCAAAATCGAACTTTTTGGCAACAATGCAAAACGTTATGTTTGGCGTAAAAGCAACACAGCTCATCACCCTGAACACACCATCCCCACTGTCAAACATGGTGGTGGCAGCATCATGGTTTGGGCCTGCTTTTCTTCAGCAGGGACAGGGAAGATGGTTAAAATTGATGGGAAGATGGATGGAGCCAAATACAGGACCATTCTGGAAGAAAACCTGATGGAGTCTGCAAAAGACCTGAGACTGGGACGGAGATTTGTCTTCCAACAAGACAATGATCCAAAACATAAAGCAAAATCTACAATGGAATGGTTCACAAATAAACATATCCAGGTGTTAGAATGGCCAAGTCAAAGTCCAGACCTGAATCCAATCGAGAATCTGTGGAAAGAACTGAAAACTGCTGTTCACAAATGCTCTCCATCCAACCTCACTGAGCTCGAGCTGTTTTGCAAGGAGGAATGGGCAAAAATTTCAGTCTCTCGATGTGCAAAACTGATAGAGACATACCCCAAGCGACTTACAGCTGTAATCGCAGCAAAAGGTGGCACTACAAAGTATTAACTTAAGGGGGCTGAATAATTTTGCACGCCCAATTTTTCAGTTTTTTATTTGTTAAAAAAGTTTGAAATATCCAATAAATTTCGTTCCACTTCAAGATTGTGTCCCACTTGTTGTTGATTCTTCACAAAAAATTACAGTTTCATATCTTTATGTTTGAAGCCTGAAATGTGGCAAAAGGTCGCAAAGTTCAAGGGGGCCGAATACTTTCGCAAGGCACTGTATATACATTTTCCAAACAGCTTGTAGGTGCTAAATCTGTATAATTTCAGGGTGGGGGAAACACCTTTAAATTATAGAATCTTATTCACTTTAAGCACTTCCTCTGGCTATGAAATACAGCAATTAGGTTTGCTGTAATTGGCATAAACGTACAGTAGCTGCAAATAGTATTTGAACAGCAGGTACCAAGGGAAATAATTAGTGTCAGCTTCATTTAATTATGTGTAACCTATGTCAATATGTCAGTTCCTACATTTTCTGTAACATTACTATCAGTCAATTACAACACTACGAGTAAATTGAACATACAAGGCAACTGTTTGCGCACTTTTACAGTAAGACCACACAAATGACTAACAGGCAGTAAACAAATATTTGGAAAGTAGTTAATGGTTTTCATCCGAGAAGGTCTCCAACTAATGCACCTTTATAAAAAGTGAGTTTCAGTCCCTATTTTGTAGATTGTCCATTACATACATATTACTTAACATGCAAGTCTTGTTACATAACACTTAAGACTAAGTCAGTTGTATCTGTTTCTGTACTGGGTGTTGGGACTAGATGCCATCTGTAACATATTTTTGCTGTTAATTTTCACATGTTATTTGTTAATCTTAGTGATTGTTGGTATAGATATCTGCTAGAAATATGTTTTTGTCAAGTGGAGAAGTGGTATCCACCACAACATCACTGATTTTGATTGCAATTAGTTTAAGAAGTTCAGGAATAATTATCACAGTATTCTTTAAAAAATAAAGAACCGGAATATTGTTAACAAACAAGCTTTATGTCTGTAGTCAAGGAGGGAGGTTGCTTTCAAACAGACAACACACATTTTATTAAAGCCAGTACAAAGGAAGATCAGCAGTCACACCCTTTCTCTGTGATATACACTATGTCGGTAGGGTATAATTTCTGGTCCAGACCGCTCCATAATCTAATATGTTTTCTAGGCTGTTTGTGTGTTCAGCATTTACGTAAATGTTATTTAATGACTTTCCCACCTTACTTTTAGCTGCTGTAATAAAGGGAGGGGGAGGGGGGGGGATCAAATGAAGGATTTATTGCCAAGACCTAACTCACAGTAAAAATGCAAGTAGTCTATCAAAGCATTTCAAAAGCCCTCTCCGTGAAAAATGAAAAAATGAAACAACATGAAGACCAATTAAAAAAGTATTTTTCTCCAGCAGTATCATTAATCACACAAGCAAACAGTTCATCCAGTGACACCTGGCAAGGTTAATGCTTAGGACCTGAGGTCATTATGGCTCCCCTGAAAATGGCTTGGCCAACCCGTCACATGAAAGCTTATGATTATAAAGGAAATGTGAATTAGCAGAAACATTTCAGGAAAGGCAGCCTCAAGTTCTATGGTAGCAAAGAGGCAAAGAGAAACATGGAGGCTGAGGACTGATTGGAGGGTCCCAGGGGAAAAGGGAGGGGAGCAAAGGTCAACTCTACACCAAATTAGTAGTGTCTGTCATTTGAAACCAAAATAAAGCAGCTACAGAAGTGAAAGATTTTCGAAAGAAGGAATACATTTCTGCACTCTCTCTTCAAATTACTGAGAGGCCACATTGCAATTAGTGGTTTGTTTCTTTTAGATTGAAATATGGCCATAATACATTGCTTGCAAATCATTTTGCTGAACAAATATATAGGTTGGCTAGACTGGAGGACTAATCTCAGCACATGATATGGCAATTTGTTATACGAGCATCTAGTACACAAATTACTTGCATGGTTTAATGTAAAAGTAAAGTATGGAGTGTAGCCTGCCGCACTGTGGAACAGATTAAAGAAAAAAAATCAGTTTTGTTTTATGGCATTATTCAATTACGTGAGCACAATACAGCAATACCAAGTGTAAAAAATGCGTGTTTCCATTGTCACTAATATGGGCATGCTGTCTGCTTTTCCAGAATTGGCTGGAACTGTTACGCTGATGGAAATAACTTGTAAGCATGTTTCTCCAGGTATGACAGCTTTGCTGATGTTTCTATTGCAGTGCTGCACACACAACCCAAATGAATGTGCCGCTTTCCAGACTGTCAGGAATGTTAACAGTTCTGAGGAATTTGGCAGCTGAAGTGGAGGAGTTCAACATTTTTTACCTTGGCAACCGTGTCTGACATCTGTGCTGACCTCATGTGTTACGAGTTCAGGCAGTCTCAGAGTAATCCCTACCACACACACCACAACCCCAACGCTGGCACTTGTTTGGCATAGCTGATGAGTTTTTGTTCAAATGAAGCCGCTGGGATGATTGCATAAAAAAAGGACTAAGGAACATGGCAAAAATGTGTTATGTGTCTGGCTTGTGAAAAACACATTTGCATAAAAGTTAGACAGCCATGACTTAAGCCAAACCAGTCTAACAAGCCCAGTAAACCCCAGTGAGTTTGTGGGAATTAAATTGACACAACACACACTCATTCTTATGATACGTCACCACTTTGCAGCCTGTGTGTCTTCGATTCTTTCACCCATGTGTAAAAACAATGCGAACTCCATAAATCCTATATATTTCAGCTTTAATTAACTTATATAAAAGCGGTCTTCTACTAAATAGCGGCTATTTTATAGTAAATTTATGAAATATGACAATATACGTGCCATACTACTTTTGGAGATGGACACTGGCAGCTTTGGTAAATGCAGTGTTGCTGGTATGTATTTATGTATGTTTGTATGCATGTACAGTATAGCACACACTTTTCCTCATTTGACAGACTGGGACTTATAGTTGCACTGGGCTTGTTTTTTTTTTAACTCCATTGTGATATCAAAGACCTGAGGCGTTGCAATAGGTTGTTCCATGTACAAAGAGATAGGTACTTGAACTCTTTCTGCGCAATTACCTATTCCATCCTCAGGCAAAATAAATCTTTTCAGAAACAATACCATGAGTAGGCTGTATCAGCAATAATTATCAATAATTAACTGGGAGCTGCATTGTTTAAGGGTGTGATTTACATTTTTTTTTTTTTTTTTTTACCAAACCTTAGTATCAGGTTGGACATTTTGAAACTAGAGCAGCTGACAATGGTGTGTTCTTTGACACCTATGAGTAATGTTAATCTGTGAGAGGCTAGTGTAATTTGATTTACTTTTCACCATTTAATTAACTTTTCTACTATACATCAAATGATCATATGATAGGAAGCGGGAGAGGGGTCTTGGCAAGGCAATATTTTTTTTGATATTGTATTACAGAGTTTGTGTTTTTACAACATATAATCAGTTTTATATTTTTCACTAAACAAAACTAAATATGCAAAACATCTGATAAGCTAGACATAATACACGTTGTAAAAACACAAATGAGCAAACATGACATGCACTGTGTAGAACAGTTATCTTAATAGAATGTAGCTTTGCTGACACATGCATCACAATTAATCATGTAATTATGGGTCTATAAGCACTCTTGAGAAATTAATTACACAACATGTCCTGGCATTTACAAGATATGCAGTTGCTAGTACATGTATTTCATATCTCAAACTCATCTTTTAGCAAATATAACTACAGAATGAATTGGTTTCATCTTGTTTGATCAGTATTCGGCTTACCGAAACGACTTTCAATAGGCCTGTGGTGGGTGCTTTGTAACAGGTGGGGTGGTCCGAAACAGTTATCAGATGCCTATGGAGAGCTGGCTAAACAAAGAGAAGACTTCCACCAGTGCTTATACCCTTATGCTCTCCACAGTGAAGCCTTTTACTCTGAACCAGACCTTAGTTGGGTTCGGTCTTCATTATCTTGAATGTGATACTTGGTTTCACCACTTTATAGATCGTATCCAGAGCTGTACAGTACAAGCTGGTCTCCTCTCCACCAGTGGCTTTAGTTGATGTACTGTGTAGATAGAATTAGCAGTGAAGAATGAATACAAGTCAAGAGGGGACTCATTTAAACAATATGGATATTCAAAAATGAATACAAATATTATTATTTATTTCTTAGCAGACACCCTTATCCAGGGCGACTTACAATTGTTACAAGATATCACATTATTTTTTTACAGTTACATTTTTTTTTTTTTTACACATTATTTTTACATACAATTACCCATTTATACAGTTGGGTTTTTACTGGAGCAATCTAGGTAAAATACCTTGCTCAAGAGTACAGCAGCAGTGTCCCCCACCTGGGATTGAACCCACGACCCTCCGGTCAAGAGTCCAGAGCCCTAACCACTACTCCACACTGCTGCAAACCTTTTTAAAGCTTAAAAACTCAAAATATTGAATAGATTTTTTTTATCAGTTTGTTTTACCATTTAGAAAAAAAAAAGGTTTGTATAAAAAGCTAAGTGGGATCCGGCCCATTGTCTTGCAAATGTTGACCACAAGGGTCTCTTTGTTCTGGTGTTTTTAATGCAATCCTAGGTTCATATCGAGCTAGCCAAATGGTCCTTTATGTATCCTCTACCTTAGTGTAAAGATAACGCAGTTTAAACTTTCGAGGTGCAAGCTGTCACTTTCAAGGTCATCTTAGCATTATGTGAGGTAATATAAACAAAGGTTCCTTATTTATTAAATCAGCCACCCAATATGGGGCTCGTTAGAGTGATGAGCAGATTAGCAATTAGCTGCCTCATTGAAGTTCTAAGAGATGAGCATACTTTCTGAATGTTTAACATTAACATCTCTTAGAAGACTTGGCAAAAAAAAAAGGTCTTCCTGAGCATCTGGCACACTTTATCCTTTGCGGTGATAAATGGAAAAGTACACTTAACGTTTTCAATAGAGGTTCATGAGGTTTTCATACCCAGCCAGAGTTTACAAGTGGCCTGCAATAAATAAAAGCCCAAAAGCACTTAGAATGACAGAGGAGACTATTTAAATACTTGTATGGCAATCTGAAATATTGGAAGCTGCTAAATGCATTATGGTCACAGATGGACTTCACAAATAATGTTTTTTTTTTTTTCTTTTTTAGCAGGCTCTGAACTCTTGAGAGCATAAAACAGTGTTTGCATAGAAAGTCACATTATACACTGTCATTGTTTTTAACTTTGCCAGAAGTGCTTGTTTCACCAGATAAATAAGGGATAATATATTTGGATATATTAATAGGCAGAGGCGTGGCTGGACGACTCTCTCCCCCCTAGAGCTTGTCCCTCCAAGGCAGACCAGTTTCCAGTGCTTCCAATACAAAAAAAAGGAGTGCAAGGCTTCAAAATACAGTTTCTAACCTCGTATTAGCTTTGTTATCATTATTACTGGTCTCCCTTTTATTTTTTCAGATGCAAGATAAATAGCTGCAGCTTGGTACTGTTGCTGTGGGTCACATGATTGCATATACTATAGGGGTGAGTTTAAACTAGAACCTATGCAGTAATTACAGAACCAGGTATCAGTGTTTCACATAGTGTTGTATATAACTGCATATGCCAAATTAAATGATAAACAAATAATGAATCAGAACTTCAACACAAGAAAATGTGGGGCATTGACACTGCTGCCAGAGCAATAATATGAAAGCACCTTAGTTGTAATGATTTTTAGACACAGAAAGTGTTTATGTCACCTTTAAGGTACATTTGAAGAGGTGTTCTCGATAAAGTAAATAAATAAACTCAAGTGATGGCTGCTGAGCACCTGTTTTGTACTGAGCCTCTTTAACCATTAGCAGATAACAATCTGACCCATTAACACAACCCTGTAGTTCCATTTTAATATGGATTTATTCTGCTGTCAAACTACAGAGGTTGGATAAAAAATATAAAAACCAGCAAACTTAATAGGGTGTAGGGCAACCGTGGACATCCATACAACCAGTCATGGGAGGAATGATACATTTACACAAAATGTGCAGATATACATGGCTGCCAACAGTTGTTCTGCATCCTATTCATTTTTGTATTTATTTTTTTGCTAACCTATGCTTTAGAATCTTAAAGCTAACATTTCTTTTAAGTACAAAATACAAAGTTCATCACGTAAAGTAATTACACTTCGCTTTTCCCTTTACTTTGAAGACGGATGAAATAGCTTTTGAAAAGGCTCAACGGGAGGAAATACAGGCATCTTGGTGAAATATGTACTGTGTACATAAGAGATTGTATTACCTGGTCATTCGGCAAATCCCCTTCCCTCCTTTCTGCTTGCAGTCTGTGAGCTAATGTAAATTCCATCTCTGCCAGTGTTTATAGTAATGAAGCAGGTCAGTGATTTGAGGTGATGGGTTTGCTGTCTCTAGCAGTTAAAAATCTTAAATGATCGTATTTGCTTATCCCTATGTCTGCAGTGACTTTGAAAGGAATAGCCAGTGAGCAGTGGCTATTTGGATTATTTCTCTAATTTACTGTCTTTTGAGTGTTTTTCTTTTTTATTTCTCCGGTTGCAGGGATGAAAAAGCTGTTCTGATATTTAACTAAAATAAATACATCTTAAATGAGGTTTTAGTTGTACTTTTACCAGATACCCATTCAGTTAACAGGTGTATCCGTTCATTTACAATTCTTCTAAACATCTGAAGGGGAGTTGAGAGAGAGAGTTGGATCACAAAAATTACATTCGGCTACTTTGTGATGTTTTTTATAGTGTCAGGGAAATGAATTAACAGCACAATGGGGGTGAGTGGCATTAACATAAAACGCCCAAAAAAACCAAAAAAAAAACCCTGTAATTGAGATCTATATCTTTTCAATTAATACCAGCACAATTGAGACAAAGTGGAACATTAACTCCAGTCTTGAAAGGCCAGTTCCCCTTTATAAAACAAGTATCACCATTGCTGTCATCACACACAAGAGATTTGGGGAAACTTTAGACCATTTTCCAACCGTCAGGCGCTGATTGGAGAGCTAGCTAACTGAATTTTCATGCTAAATTAGCAAATGGTTTCTGCATCAATAAACTTCAATCTCCCGTGTCATAGTGCTGGATGTGCTTTAGGTCATGCATTAAAAGATATTTAATCAGTGTGACAATAATGTGGCATGAAGTCTGCTATCCCCTACTAACGTGAGCCTGGCTGAACCTTGCTTACCTTTACCACTGTGGTGGAACGTCTCAGTCAGACCTCGCTTTACTTGCTTCGGTGTTGATAACCTAAGAGAGCAGATTGAATGTTACTATATTCAATCTGCCCTCCTTTGTTTAATCCTTTGTTTAATGACTGTTAATCTTTGTTTTCTATGCCCGCTTCCTCGGCTTACACAGTTAGATACACTGTTATGGACTCTTGTTGATTTTGTCATCTTTATCATCTTTAAGCCTGACACTAAATAGCTTTTGTGACATCGATCTTTGTAACGTAGTTTTAAAGAGTTTTGGAATGCACTTTAGTTAAATACCAATACTTTGATATAAACTGTTCACCCAGCACAACCATTACCTGGTCTGTAGTCTTAATTCTGTCAAGAGGAATTCTCGTTTGGGGATATTATCAAAATGGTGGTCATCATATGTCCTCCAGCAAGGTTTTGTTGTGCTGTGGGCTAATGGTTTTTCATCGCAACGGCAAGTAACTTTATAGCGATCCTCAATAATTATAAATGACCCAGGAGCATGCTTTGCATTTCCAACATATGTCCCAATTCTTGATTAAAAGTTTGTTTTAGTCTTTAACCGTATGCCTAGAACCAAAGAAAATCTAGTAATCTAATTGTTTGACACCCATGGTTTGGATCCCAAGCTTTTTTTTGCTGCAGCTGCACTGGTGCACTTCCGTGTTGGGCCAACGCACCAGCATGAGCAGAGCACTGCTTAATAAAAGGGGGGACAATACAGTGTGGAAAGATGATTGGAATGCTAATTTCCAGTCTGTAAAATAAATCTACCAGAACGGCTGTATAGAATGTACTTGGGAGGCCATTTATGTCTACAGGAGACAACCACATAGAAGCAAAATAACATCTGAGCTTTGCTTCAGTTTGAGAAGCCTGACATGTTTTCATCCTTAATTGCTTTTGCTTAAAAACATTTTAACACCTGTTTGGAGACGGAATAACAACTTGTCATACCCCTATCAACACACTCACATTCATAACCAAACACAATTGAAAGTCCAGAATAGTTCCCATATTATTGATGCAAACACTGTTACAATGGCTACGAACAAATTCTTTGCAGACACTAAACAGGTTTACCGAGACCATTATTAATGACTCTCCCATTTTACCCTTACGCTTTGTTTGCTGTCACGCTGTCGTGCCATGTAAAGATTTTTAACGTTATTGACACAGATCCAGGTGGACATGAGGAAAATGCTTATGTGTAACTGTTTCATAATTACCATGAATATTTTTTAAATGGCTTATGTTTTGTAAAACCAAGGTAGCTTTAACAATTGTTAAGAATGCTTATCAGTTTCGCTTAAGGAGAAAGTCTGGCTTATTTGATTACAGGGGGTGAAGTATAGCAGAACTGCAGGAAAGCTGCCCTTAATCCAATTATGTCATAACAATTAGTTAGCTTGATTCAAATAACAAAATAACATACACTCTTTAGGGTTTAAACCAGTGGTTCTCAACTCTGGCCCTCGAGATCGAATCCAGTCCAGGTTTTAACAAGCAGGTTCTAATGTAGTTAATTGAAGCTGCTAAGAGGCAATGAACTAATTTAGGACCTGGTTGGAATAAAGACCAGGACTGGAATGGATCTAGAGTGCCAGAGTTGAATACCACTGGACTAAACCAACTCCTGCATCTGCTGTAAAGGGACTTAACCCCCTTTCCCTTTGAAAATGTAACACCATGTGACCCATCAGCTATTGCCTCTACCTGTCCATTGCTGTACAGTACAGTATATCTACAACAGGAGCGTGAAGTGGCCAAGCTACTGTACTTTATACCAACACTTTACAGCAAGTGTCAACAGTCGTCACACTATCATTTTTTCTTTTTCTGTTCTGTACGTGTGTGTATGCAATGCATACATTCATCATTTTTCCATCTTGGTGTATAGACCCACAGTACTATCCTGCATACTTATTCTGAACTTGTGATAAATGAACATGGTAGCTTTGAATGAGCAGATAGATGTACAGTATAAGCCCCCTGTTAATGTTCTAGAGCAGCTATAAAGCTGCTTTCTTGCACGCACACCCAGTGTTTTGAAATGTCTCCCCCAGTAAAACACTATGCAAGGATACTAGATACAGGTATTGGCTGATTCCTTAGATTATACTAACCTGGTACAGTATCTGAGAAAATAAAGCACTCGCGTGGAATCTTTTTCATTAGCTGACAGGGTCATCCAGAGAGTGTTTGCTGTCCGGTTACCCAAACACTAGGATATCTTTGTTCAACAAACAGCAGCTTGAATGTGAGGACTGCTGATGAATTGGAATAGTTTCTATGAATGCAGGGGAAACCCTTTATAGAATATTTATGTTGGACATGGAATAGGAAATAAGACTCTTGTTGCATACGTAGCAGTTGGAGCTATTTTTTTTTTCCTATGTCGACCCGATGGAGTTTGGCATCGCCCTGGTGTGGATCATGTTTGCTGAACGAATGCATAGCTTACTTAAGCATCGTTGCAGATCAAGTACACACGCAGTGCTGCACTTGTACCCTGATGGCAATGGCTACTTTTGATGCTTAAAAACCTAATATCTCATTTAATGAATATCAGAGGTTATTTTATTCATAAAAAACATTCTTCAAAAAAAAAGTTTAAAGTTTTGTGAACATGATGGGACCATTAAATATTTATACTGTTTAAATACCCTCTAGTAAACCGTTAACAGTTAGCATGTGCACCAAAGTGTATAAATGTGATAATTACACCAGGGATGAGGTCCACAGTGGTCTGTAAATGAAATTTATTCTGGGACTGGGAGTGTATGGTATGTTCAGGCTTGCAACAACACAGTCACTATTTAAACTGATAAGAAGAAAAGTTATTGTATTTCTTGCTCTTATTGTATTACTTGTATTGTAACGCTTGAAATGTTTTTGCTTACGATTGTAAGTCGCCCTGGATAAGGGCGTCTGCTAAGAAATAAATAAATAAAATAAAAAAAAAAAAAAAAAAAAAAAAAAAAACAGCTTTCGAAGGTCTGCATTTCAGAACCTAGTAAATACATCTGGGGTAATCCCGTAAATGGACATTCAAAATGACGGCTCACCACTTACAAATAAATGAAGTGTCATACTGTATATTTAACCAAAGATCTTTGGAATCACCTTTCTTTTAACTCCTCTACGGTACTTACCTGGTTAGTCTTGATTAGTGTCCGTCTGACTGTGTGTTTGAGCATCGTTTTGGTTTTAAATATCCATCTGCAAATTGTACTGTATAAAGCTCTTGTGGAAGTAAGGGGGGGTATATTTAAAAGCTTTTCTTAGTTTCCCATGTGGCTTAAGATTATCCTTGCCACCTTTTAAAACGAATCTTGTAGCCCTATACAAGTCTTCAGCACCAAGTCTTTAGCACCATTGTTTTCTTCTTTAGAAAGAGATACAGATAATTTGTTTGCTCTGGTTCTGCTTTTCAAATTAGTGGATACTTCATTCTGTATATTTCTTTAACAGGGAAAAACCTCATTTAAAATATGTGTAAAACACTGTTTCTACAGTTTACCAAACAAATGTAGATAAAGGACTGCATTAGAGAGCTAAAAGGTTGATCTTCCCAGCAGTACAATATATATATTATTTTTAGCATGTTAACATCTTGGATAATGTGAGGTGTGCTACACCAATCTAATAAAGAATGAAGTCCAACAATGAGATAGTGTTGAGGTCCACTTACCTCCATCTGAAGGATCCACTCTGAGATTCAATTAGACACTCCAGGCAAAACATGCAAGTGGTGCCCCCCCGAGCCAATGCAAACCCAGAGCCAATGCAAACCCAGAGCCAATGCAAACCCAGAGCCAATGCAAACCCCGAGCCAATGCAAAGGTTGCATGAGGAATTCAAGTGTCTGCATCCTGGTTTCTGTCTGATACGTAATACTGGTGTAAGAGGCTGAGCCTGATTATCACAATTGCATGTTTGAGGAATCCTAAGAACAAATAAAAATGCAAACCGGAAGGCTTCTTACACCCAGAAGATGAGCCGTCAAGCTTAGACAATATCATGCTCTTGTGTAATCATTTCCTGGAGGCCGGCAGGATGCAAAGGGTTAAAAGATTTATAGAAACAAACAGCGGGGCAGTGCGGTGGGTCCAGTATCAAAGGAAATCCATTGATCAGCTAAATCTAGAGTCGGGGACATTGTACAGCAGTTTCTGGAATGTATCGTCAGGTTGCTGCAGCTGTTTCTTTTTACAAATGCCATATTGTCACATGCCATACATTTTTTAGGCGACCGTACTTCAAGGTAAACACCCATAAATCAGCCTATAACCGAGAATAAAGTGTCAATAATATAGAATGAATATTATACATGAAGGCTGCTTTTCATCCGATATGCATTTGTACTGAAATGGTAAAGCTTCTCTTGTTGTTCCTAATACATTAAATTAAAGACTGAAAAGCAAAACTGCCTAAATATATAGGTATTTTGTGGTCAGTAACTATGGTAAACAAAATGAACCATACAGCAGGGAACATATGTGCATTTGCTTTTAAGTGAATAAGTCCATTTTACATGGAGTTAATGAGTTAAGGGGACACCACTCAAGGGCTCAATTGACCAATCCAATTGACATCTGCAAATGCTCATCTAATTCAGTGCGACCTCAAAACGTTAGCCACACACTGCCAAAAAAAACTCCAACCTCGTATGGTTTGGATTGTTTTGATTTCCATGGCCAAGCATATTCCTCACAGTATCATTATTTTTTTTTTCTGTAGGATTTAGGTTTGTTTGACAAGATGGCTTACAAATTGTCTAAATTTACAAGGGGTTCAATTTTAATATGATTTTGCTTATAATCGTAATTACATGTGGCACAAACTATATCGCATGAAGTTATTGCAACTACAGTAAGCAAACTGAGATCTTTAAACAAGACAATTGCATTGCTTTAAAATGACATTGACCTTTTACCTCCTGGCGCTATGAATGTTTCTATTTGATTTC